>NC_067227.1:30108399-30733399 GCF_019924925.1 Ctenopharyngodon idella
CATTTTATCCAGAATCGTACTTTCAAGGTATCTCCTACATTCAAAGCCATGAGTCCAAAAAGGAAAAATCTAAAATGAAACATAATGCAATAATGTCAATGTCTGAGTAATTTTATTTGTCATGACAACTCTCAGAGAGTTTAGCATGTTAATACGTATGACAGAAAATAATGTAATTTATTACTCACCCTCATGCCTTTCCACACCCGTAAGACCTTCGTTAATCTTCGGAACGCAAATTAAGATATTTTTGTTGAAATCCGATGGCTCAGTGAGGCCTGCATAGCCAGCAATGACATTTCCTCTCTCAAGATCCATAAATGTACTAAAAACATATTTAAATCAGTTCATGTGAGTACAGTGGTTCAATATTAATATTATAAAGCGACGAGAATATTTTTTGTGCACCAAAAAAAAAAAAAAAAAAAAAACGACTTATATAGTGATGGCTGATTTCAAAACACTGCTTCATTAAGCTTCGGAGCGTTATGAATCAGCGTGTCGAATCATGATTCGGATCAGGTGTCAAACCGCCAAACTGCTGAAATCATGTGACTTTGGCGCTCCGAACCGCTGATTTGACACGCTGATTCATAACGCTCCGAAGCTTAATGAAGCAGTCTTTTGAAATCGGCCATCACTATATAAGTCGTTATTTTGTTTTTGTTTTTTTGGTGCACAAATATTTATAATATTAATATTGAACCACTGTACTCACATGAACTGATTTAAATATGTTTTTAGTACATTAATGGATCTTGAGAGAGGAAATGTCATTGCTGGCTATGGAGGCCTCATTGAGCCATTGGATTTCAACAAAAATATCTTAATTTGCATTCCGAAGATGAGCGAAAGTCTTACGGGTGTGGAACGGCATGAGGGTGAGTAATAAAAGACATTTTCTTCATTTTTGGGTGAACTAACCCTTTAAGGACTTATGAGCCTGCGTTGTAGTATTCTCACTTACAAGCAATTTATGAATTTACATAACTTTCCAGTCCCATCAAAAGAATATAAGTCCTTGATAAAAGCTATCCCAGCAGGTTTAATCCGATTAATTAATAATCACCTTAAGTTTAGTAAAAGTAACAGTGTTTATCCAGCTTTAAGTTTGGATAGAATTGATCTTTTAGAAAAATCTTTCAAATGAAACGAGTGAATTACACCAAGGGGTACTACGCCAAGCCTAACTTTTTCCAAATAAATTTTGTATATCCAACAAGGTTAAGGAAATTCATTATAAAATCCTTCATAAAATCCATCTTGTCAATTAATCTATCTGTAAATACTGTATCTTCATATTGATGAAACGTCCTCGTTTCGTGGTCTTGTTGATCAAACAGCTGCCCATTTATTTTGTGATTTAACCAATAAATTTTGGGTTGATTTAAGTACTTCCCCCGGTTTCACAGACAAGGCTTAAGCTAGTCCTAGGCTAAAATGCATGTTTGAGCTGTTTTAACTGAAAGCAACTTGCACTGACATACCTTAAAATATTTTGTCTCAAAATGCACACTAGTAATGCTTTTTTCTAGGGTATGTTTATAAAAGCTACTTAAATGTCCTAACTGAAATAAGGCCTAATCCTGGCTTAGCCTAAGCCCTGTCTGTGAAACCTTATGTTTTTAGCCCTACTAATGTTTTGTCCTTAAAGATATTATTTTTTATTATGAAAATCCAAAATTGTTATCTCTTGAATATGTGGTTAATTTCTTTATTTTATATGCAAAACATTTCATCCACAAGCGAAAGGGCTTAAACCTCCTTTATGTTTTCCTCTTCTTTTTTTTTTGTCGAATTTAACTCTCGTTTCATTCCTCAGGCTTACAAATAACAAAAAAAAAGCTAAAACTTCCTCTCAAATGATTGAAAATTAGCTTCTAAAGTCATTTATTAATACATTTTCTGGAATGAAACCACATTAGGGTGAGTAAATAATGACAGGAATATTCCTGAAACATTAATACAAATGATGAAGTGTATTGTTGTGCTACAGTACCTCATTGTCATCCACCAGCACACTGTAGACCGTGGCGGAAGACGTCCTCGAACGAGACCCTGAGCGAGACCGCTGACGTCTCTTCAGGGCTTCTGAGGTGCCCAGTGTCTCATGATGTCTGGCTGATGACAATACAAATTTCCATTGGAATTAGGATTAATTTTATCTGCAGGCTTTATGAAGGTAAAGACTTTTTAAAGACCAAGTAAAGAAAATTTAAGGAATAAATTGAAGGGATCACAATACATCAATACATTCTCTAAATGTAAATGTCTAGGGAGAAACACAATGAGTAGTTTTAGCACCACTTCAGAGTTTGAAAATACCACTTCCTACAGATCTGCATTAGTTTTTAAATCATTTTACCCCACCAAAAAAGCTATTTAAATTGCTCTGCTCCCTACCACTAGAATATGGAAATATCTTTTACTGTACCTTCTGATCACACTGCAAAAAAAGTGATGTTCTTCCTCAGTATTTTTGTCGTTTTCCACTGCAACTGTCTAATGATTCTTAAATCAAGACACATTTACCTGACATGCAAAATTACATAAAATATAAAGTTTGTTTTCTGTGAAACTGATCAAAATGAAGCGAGTTTATGATTAGCACTAGAACAAATATGTCAAAGGGCTCAGAAAAATCAACTTCATTCAAACTAATTGACAGATATTTGTTCTTGTTTGAAGCATAAACTTGCTTCATTTTGTTCAGTTTGTCAAGACTTCATTTTACATTTGCATCTCAAGTAAACGAACCTTGATTTAAAGGTGTTTTGTATTGGAATCAGAACAAAAATACTGAGGAAGCAATGCATGCAACATTTAATCCCATGACTTTATGAATTTCTGCACTGATTTAAGACCTTCATTTGTGTAAGGGCGACTTTTTAAGACCCACAGAAACCCTGTTTAAGGTTAATTCAACATATTAGAACAATAGCTGGAATATTATTGCTAAGTAAACCATAGTACATAACGCTGAACTGCATATCTTTCATAAAACAAATTTATATCACCATCTGAGCCCAGGTCACCTTCTGAAACATGCAGATTGACTCCTGCTCAGATTAAAATGTCAACACTTTTAGCAGCAGCGCTTACTGTCATGAGATGCAGAGAATGTCGACAGGGCCGCACTCACGGCGCTAGAGGGATGCAGAATCACTAAACTGTCATCTCTCTCTTCCCACTTGCTTTCCCTGTGTTTTCGTCTGGACCTTTTCCATTCATCCACAGATGCCGAGAGACATTCTAGAAGGTATCACATGAAAGATCAAGAACAAATTCTGGAACTAAACCCTTTAAATGTCAAGGTATCTGCTCTCTTGAAGATACCTGCTTTCTGCAAGGCCTGCTGAAGATCAGAGCGGGTCTCTTTGAGCTCCTGAAGAATTTCAAGACTCTCTCGGCTGATATTCCGGTAGCGCAGAGAAAAGTACAGCAGAACAAGGCAGCCGACAAGAACCATGGTTTTTCTTAGAAGCCCAACTAAAAAGGTGATTTTCTCCTATGAGAAAAAAAATCCTCAATAAAACTATGATTGACAGTATGCAGATTCAATTTTCATTTAATTTTGCTTATTTGAATTCCACACATTTTAAACCTAGACAACTGTGGTGGTGTCGACTTTAAAAAAAAAATTACATATTCGGGCGCCAGGGAGGTAAAAGAAAAAGAAACCACAACAGTTATGAAATGGAGGAAAAAATTAATCTTTTTTGTTGTTTAAAGAAATCAAATCAAGTGCACGTACTCTTGTTTATGCAATTAACATAATGCAAAGGACAGAGAATATGATTACATTTTTTAGGGTCCTCAATTCAGTATACATATACGACACAATAAAAAAAAAAAATACATATACATATTAACAATGTGTGAGAAAGTAAACCATGGTCTAGGCCCAGGTAAAAATACCTAAATTAAAAAAAAAAAAAGATTTTAAGAAAAGGGTAACATTTAAATGTTCAAGAGCAAGAAAGAAAGGCAAACTTAAGCCTTTTTGTCACACAGCACAAAAAAACAAAAACAAGAAAAATATAAAGTTCATCAAAACAATGGTCAAAAACCCCACCGTAAATGAGGCATGTAAACAAAAAACATGATTATACTATTTACATTACTAGACCAATTCGAACACATTCAGTATTATGCATTAGTCTTACCATCTGTTGAAAACCATGGTCTTCATTTTCCAACACTGTCTTACAGATCATCCTTTCAAAGTATATATTCAAAGCCACAAGCCCAAAAAGGAAAAATCTAAAATGAAACATGATGCATCAATGTCAATGTCTGAGTACTTAAAGTACTTACTAAGTACTTGTATTAAAAAGGTCAATATTAAGGTCATTGTACTGAGAAACACACTCAAACTTCAAAACATCCTCTCAGGCAAAAGAGAATTTATTGAAAATAAGCTTCTTAAATGGATTTTTCCACTTGTTCAAAAGTAATCTGATCAGATTTCGGCTATCGGTTGGATCAAATCTTGAAAATGGGTTGTTTAAAAAAAAAAAAAAAAAAAAAAAGGATTCTGAAATCGGATTAGATCACAACATCTAGGCCTGGTTTCACAGACAGAGCTTACATTAAGCCAGAAGTAGGCCTTAGGTAAATTAGGACACTTAAGTGCCTCTAAACATGCCTTAGAAAAAGCATTACTGGTGTGTATATTTTAAGATATGTCAGAACAACTTGCTTTCAGGTAAGACAGCTCAAACATGCAATTTAGTCTGGGACTAGACTTAAGCCTCGTCTGTGAAACCGGGCACCAATCTTGGTTTTGATCTGGATCAAATCGTCAGTTTGTGTTGTTCAAAACATTTTAGTAGGATTAGGATACCTTTGATAGAAGTAGACATTAGACTACCTATTAAGTCTTTCAGTACAGTAAAGTAAAAAAGATTTTGGTGCCATAAAATAATCCCCCAGACAGCCGTCAATATCAAATAAAAGGGGCTATGGAAACCCTAAAGGGACATGGTGATGGAATAAAAAAATATGAGATGGGAGGAAAAATAATTTTAATGCTTTTGCGTTCTCTCAAGAAACTTTGCGTCCACTCTCAAAACTTTTGAGTTCTTTGCGAAAGAATGCAAAATTTCTTGAGGGAACGCAAAATCATTAAAATATATAGTTTTTCTCCAATTTCATTTTTTCCACCATCACAATGTCTCTTTAGTGCCTTCATAAGGGTTTGATTGTTTAAAGGAAATTGAAAATGGAATGGGATGTTTGTTTATGTTGTTTTCTTTCTCTTCAAATAAAACCCACACTGACACTTCTACCTGTTGTTCTTTACCTATCTAGTAGCCTACATTATGAAATGTAACCCCATGTGGAGCACTGATAATGTAGATTTTGTAATCTGTGTTATGTGTATCTGGATCAAGGTGATCCAATCCAATTTTGCTTTGAAAAACGGACACAAAAGTAAGATGGATTAACTGATCCTGGATAGCAAAACATGGGATTTCCAAATCTAGATTATTCTGATCCAAACTAAACTTTTTGAACAACTGGGCTCTGATGTCAGACAGATGCATACATTTGAACAAATGCACATGATGCCTACTCTGATGAGGGGAAACCAGCCAAACCAGTGCTATTCCTGACTGTGTGTAGCACCTACTGCTCTGCATATTGTACCCACTGCTAGAAACAAACAGCGAAGATCCCTGATCATTTCAATCTGATCTTAAAGGGGACCTATTATAAGTCTTGATTTTGGTTTCTGGAGTCTACTAGAATAGATTTTTATGCTTGAATGCTCCAAAAACACATTATTTTTCACATATTTGATATTGTTGCAGGACCTCTCATTTCAGTCTGTCTGTAACGCTCTGTTTAGTTCCTGTCTCTATGAATCCCCTCCTTCTGAAAAGCACAATGTGCTTTGATTGGTCAGCTGGATTAGAGTGTTGTGATTGGTCAACCACTTTGAGCATGTTTCGGAAATGCACGCCCCTTACCATAACCGTGAGGTTCAACACATTATTAACGCAACTCAACCAGGCCTCTGCCCTTTATTTTTGCATATGCTTTTAATTATTTAAATAAGGAATACTGTGGCATGTTCATTCCCGGAAGAAAAAATACTCAAGACTAGTGATGGAGTTTCAGGGAGTTCAGAAACAGTATTTACTGATATAGAGAATAACTCCCTTTGAACTGGACTTTGTGCTTTGTAAATTTGCAGACATTTTTCATGCTCAAACAGCAACATTACACAAGAAAGTTGAAAATGTAAAAAAAGTATAATAGGACCCCTTTAACAGCCTGAATAGCACATTTCAGTGTGAACTGTTTTGTGATCATCTCACAATATAATACAGGTTGTTATTAAATAATAGGACAGTTAAAAACGATATTGATTCTACCAAATGTGCAGCTTGCGACTAAAAGTGAAACACCATTTCTCATTTCACATGCAAAGAGGAGGTTTACCCAGAAATATTATTAAAGAACAGCAGCAGAAAAGGACCATTTAATTCTTTAGAAAAGGGCCTGAAAAGGTCATAAAAAACTAATTTATAAGAAAAAAAAAACTCAGGGGGGAAAATGAAAAAACACCAAAAATGTATAATATGATATTTCTACAGCATTATCTATTGTACAAGCACTGCACTGACTGACTGACTGACTGGTTTATACTCGCCTGGCTCCAGCTGTACGCCGCACAGAGGTCAGAAGAAAAGAGGCGCCAAAACCCAGAGCATTGTAGAAGAGGGAGCTAAATGTGTGAGTCTCAGACATAATGAAGCTCTGAAGGAAAGCTACACGGTTAAAGATTTCCGCAAAGGCCACCTGCTGCTCCTGAGCAGAATGCCTCATCTCCGCAAATACATCTCTCAGTCCTGAAACATTCAAGCACTTTAGCTCAGTTTGGATTGCAAAGAATGAGGTAAAAGACAAGACATTTTGAGGTCAAGCACATACTTCACTTTGATTTGCATTGATTGCCTCATCTCTACCACATGCAAAAACAGTCATTTTTGTAAGGCTCAAATTATCTACAAAACAGCTGGAATGGAGTCTGCATGTTAAGTGGTTAAGAGTGAATTAATTGCAGAAACTTCCAAGAAGTGTCATGAAGTTTTTAAAAAGTCACTGATAATCTGAGAAATCTAAACAATAATAGAGAGGAAGACTGTGACATCTAAACTTGACCTTTGACCTTTACACCTTGGGGATACTAGGGATAGATTATACTGTATATATTGGTAACATATTGGTTATCAGCCAATATTAAAGTTTTTTTTAATTTTTTTTTTATTTGTAAGTACTGATATTGAATATTTCACTGTGCACACTCATTTTCCCCAATTTTCACATTTAAATAAACTTATTTAAAAACATTAACAACAATACTGTTAAGTGTAATTTTATCAAAATCTTAAAATAAATATTTTTATACTATACATTATACACGCATATATCAACCAGAATTTCAACATCCTTGTAGCATCCCCATTAACTACATGCCATGAATTTTTTTCAGATGATTTCAACAGTATTATCCTTTGTTTGTTAGTGTTTCTATTTTAAATAAATATATATTTTTAAAGTCCCCCTGAAGTCAATAATTGTATCCCTTAAAACTCATCTTTGATCACCAAAATGATATATTTAAACGTTTTTTCCTGTAAAAAACAACTCTTCATGCCTTACAATAGCTTGAATGTAACTATACACCCTTTCTTCATTTAATATACGTGGATCTATGAATATGCTAATTAGCCCCGCCTCCTCTCACTCACACAAGCTCAGAGATCCACTTGGTCAACTTACTGAGGTAAACGCTTGCACAATGGTATGGTTTTTTTTAACAACGTCAGACACATAATGGTAATTAATATGATTAGCCTTTTGCTTGACTACGTTATCAAACAGCTAATAATGTGTTGCTAATGTTACACGACTACCCTGCTTCAGAGCGGTCATAATTAATGATATGCTAAAGCCCACTGGCACGTTGACATGATTGGTTACAAGGTAGTTTGTGACGTAAGAAACACCAGCGATTTCAAACACCATTTGTGAAACTGTCTTTAAATACTCAGCAATGGTGTTGACTTATGAATTTGCACATGGTTTGTCTTGAAGCATATTAAAAAACTCCACATAGACATATAAACAACATTAAAAACTTGATTTTCACCACAGGGGGACTTTAACATTTTATTGCCAACTCTTTTACTGTCAGTGATTCTTAACCAAATGCCACACCTCCATAATCATATTCCCTTCTTATTTAGTTAGTAACCAGCACCTTGAGTCGAGTCCTGCAGGGTGCTCTTGAGTTCCTCTCCATTGCGAAGGATGCTCTCCTGGGATTTGAGCGCGGCACTCTGGGCCACAACCAGATCTTCTGCCATCCGCTGGGTGGACGCCAACTGCTCCGCCACCCCTGCTGAACTCTCAGTCAACCTGAAACACAGATGAACATCAGCTCACATTAATATTTTATACACATAAATACCCTTCATTTTCAAAATATGCATCTAGGGACCTTTGTACCTGTGAATGGTGTTCTCAGCTCTTTGCTGCCAGCGCTCACTCTGCAAATAATGGCATATACTGTGTGCATGGGTAAAAAACTCAGTGTAGGTGTTGAAGGCCACAGGATCCATGTCTTTTGTGCAGGTTTTGACATCACTACCTTCAGGACACTCTGGGAAACTTCGACCTGACCTGCAATAAATAATTAGACATTACTGAATACAGGGAAAATGTAATGTTGAATGAAGTCAAAACTGTGGCTAAACTAGTGGTTCTCAACTGGTTTGTCCATTCGGTTCATAGACAGCAGGGAAGACTATGCTAAATGCAATTAATAAAATTATGTTAATAAACATGTTTGACATACTGAGGAAAATGAAGCCATATCCACATAATGATTTGTACATACGCTTGCAGTTCTGAAGAAAAAGCACTGGTCTAAACTTACATGGAGCTCAAACTAGGCTAAACTGTGGTTCCCAGTCTGATCTGTTTGTGTTTTGGGCACTAGTCAAGGTGGCCAGGCTACAACATCATCTTAAACCACCTAAGAACCTTAGGCTGGTTCAACGTGTTTCAGTTGATTCCAGTAAGTAAAATAAGCTGTTGACCTTTGCAGGTGGCAGTGTGTGAAGGACAATGCAATCTTGCTCTGGACATCATCACTGAAATCTTTGCAGCTTGACTGTATTTTCTCCAGCGCTCGAGACCAACACGCGCCATAACGCGGCTGCTGCGACAGTTCACGCACTCGGAGTAATTCGACGCGGCCTTTGTCCTCTAAACTTCTATCGCTCCTCACGACACAGACAACAACAGCGACGCTCAAAAATGCTGTGGTCCACATTGCAGACCACTTGGAGGTGATGAACACACAACAAAAGTGATTTACAAGAACAGGCAAGCCTTCAATCAAGATGATATGACTAATACGAAAACTCCCAAAAAGTTTTACACCACTCTCCACGCCAGCGTTCAGATCATTTGTCTCATTAACCACCATGAACATTGAGTTTCCGCCTACAGGTTGGAGTGAATGTGGCCTGTGGTTAGTCCACGCGATGTTCTGGAGTACATTTGACACGCACGTAGGGCTAATCCAAATCCATGTAAGTATCTATGCTTTGCATTATGTTTAGAACTGATTAATTTCCAAGAATCAATTCTACCACCATCGTTTGCAAACAGTTTGGTGACATTAAGAAATAGTCAATATTATCTGCTTGTAGGCAGCATACAATCTGTGTTTAAGTTCCTTTCATTTTTAAGTTGTCAGAACTATGTAATTAAAAATAGTTTGTTTGTTTCAAATATACACTACTGTTCAAAAGTTTGGGGTCAATAAGATTTTTTAATGTTTTTAAAAGAAGTGTCATGTTTACTAAAGCTGCATTTATTTGATTGAAAATACAGTAAAAACAGTAATATTGTGATTTAATTAAATGTCATGCATTCCTGTGATGGCAAAGAAATATATAATCAACAAATGCTTTAGTGAAGGTTGAAACTGGTATTCCCTACACTATGGGGACCAGATATCCCCACAAGGATAGCAAATTTTGACCTTAAGTCTCATGCTCACTAAAGCTGCATTTATTTGATTGAAAATACAGTAAAAACAGTAATATTGTGATTTAATAAAATGTCATGCATTCCTGTGATGGCAAAGAAATATATAATCAACAAATGCTTTAGTGAAGGTTGAACCTGGTATCCCCTACATTATGGGGACCAAATATCCCCACAAGGATAGTAATACCAGTAAATTTTGACTTTAAGTGTCATGCTCACTAAAGCTGCATTAATTTGATCGAAAATACAGTAAAAACAGTAATATTGTGATTTATTAAAATGTATTCCATTCCTGTGATGGCAAAGAAATATGTAATCAACAAATGCTTTAGTGAAGGTTGAACCTTTGGCCTATTTGATGAAGTATACATAATACCATTTCAATTAGATTTACACAAAACAGCTGAAATTAAACACTTATTTTACACAAAACACACACTGGTTTCAATGTTTTATGGGACTTCCCATAGATGTAATATTTTTTTTTATACCGTATAAACGGTATATTTTCAAAACACTTAATTTAGTATGATTTATAAGCTATTTTCCTCATGTCCCCATAAGGTCAACATTTACTGGTATTACTATCCTTGTGGGGATATTTGGTCCCCATAATGTGGGGAATACCAGGCACACACACACACACACACACACACACACAAATTAAAACAGAAATCATTTGTTAAAATGTATTACAAATGCTGCTGTTTTTTGATACTGAGAAGGAAGTGCCACCTGTACCACCACATATATGGTTATCAGCATGTGCTGATCATCTAAAAATGGAGACCTGTAGGCCTTGCCGATATATCACTCCATCACTACTTTTTTTTTGTGTCTTCCAGGAATGGTCAGAAATTAAGCAGTGCTTGCTGCAAAAATGCTATTGAAAATGACAAAAATGCCCCAGATTTAAAATGTGGATCCAATAAATGTCCCGGTAGTGCATTCATCTGTTTATTTTTAATAACATTGTACATATTTCATCTATTGATCTATCTAGTGATGGGTTTAGTATGGATTTAGTGCCTCTCAAGAAATTAGCTGTCAGATTTATTCTGTTTTCACTGTTTCAGATGCAAGTGTTGTTGAATGTGCACCCAAGCAAGTGTTTTCTGATTGCAGTGGGACAAAACTAAGCTCAACTGAATTTAAAAAAACAACATTTTCAACAACTCCGCTAAAACACAAATGCAAATCTGTAAAAATCTTACCATATAAAATCTAAATATGGATGGGACAGTTATTTGAAATGAGAGTGCTTATTGACGGTATCTTGTGCATTTGATGTGGAATCAATTTAGCTATTTCTGTATTTCTTTTCTACTTTCTGCCACGTCTGTAAATATACCACTTTTTCAACTCTTGGCATGTGAGTAAAGATTTGGGACGAAACCCTGATACTCTCATTTCCCCTTTTGCTTTTTTCTTTCTTACCTCATTATCACATTTATGTGTCAAAAGAGGAAGTTGGAAAGAAAATAATTACAAACTTCAACCTTGCAAACATCACCCCGTAGCAGCACTTGTTGATTGTCAACATGAAAATGTCAATATCGAGCTAAATATGCAATTGAAGAAGGTTAAAATAGGACAACATGAGCCCCACTACCATAACCAACCTTATTCGTGTGTGTGTGTGTGTGTGTGTGAATTAACACTGTAAATGTCTATTCAGTTTCAACAGTTTTGTTCATTTACATTTTTATTTTTTAATCCATAATTTGTTTCCTTATTTATTAGTGGAAAACTAGTGACACTAGTCTTCCATAGGCTATATGAGGTGCAGACGTGTTTGAAAAGGGTATTTAAAATCTGCACTTTAATCACAAGACAAAAAATATCTGAAAACACATTCAAAAACTTGATATTAATTTATCTAAAAGAATCAAGACTTTATCACAGAATGGAATAATACAGTTATGCACTGTTATTCTGGTGTGCAATGCAGCTTTCCTCGCCCTGGACGTTGTTCCCCTCTCTAGTTATCCACTTCTCAGCTCTCGCGAGAACGTACTCGTTACCCCCTTTCCCTTTTACCCCACCTCTCGCGAGAACTCGCGTCCGAAGGATGGTGTTGTGTTAGAGGGAGTGGGAGAGGAGGGTGAGGGGTACCCACAAAGATGTTGCGTGATTTTTTGGAAATTTATTTATTTAAATAAAAATGGCCGCCGCAGAGAGCGGAGAGGAGAGACTGTAAGTGTGAATCGCATCCATTCCCATTGTCACGGCTTCCAATGTCAGGCGTCGCGAGCGGCGATGGCGTAGGTTTTGATCGTCGCTGTGATATTTTGTCAGGCAGGCGCAGGCTGAGGGGGGAATGTTAGCCGCGCTAGCCCGCGAAGGCGTTGAGAATACGTCACTAGTATTTCTCCCGCTCTTTTTCCACGATCAACGGACACATTGTGCGGCACGAGAGCCGCGCGCTTTATCCCAATGTGTGTTCGGTGTCGTTTTCTGACGTTACTTCAAAAACTCCTCTGAAATGTAGCGCGAAGGGCTGCCTGGGGCTTTGGACGCACACATGTTTTGTTTTGCTTATATTCGTGGCTCTTTCGCGAGAATGTTACGCCGCTCCCGTGTTGTTTTAATTCTAAGTGTTCGGTAGCTGTCAAAAACAGCAGACTGAAGTAAGTTAGCTTGCTTGTGGCGCTGCAGGACAAGGCAGGGGACCGAAATGAGATTTGCTCCAGATAGATATGCCTGTCCTGGCGTGGAATTACTTGACTAAGTGCTTAGAAACGAGGTTAAGATGCGTTTTAGTTCAGTGCTATAGTGTTGCGCCGTGTAGCTAGCTGTACATCATCAGGTACCAAGTTTGCATATGCAAGCAAGTTGGCCAGTGTGCTATTTCTCTGTCTGATGTCACTGTGCTTGTGTCTGTGTGTTGTTATTGCTGCTCATTTTGCCCCTGCAGCATGCAAACCATATAACTCCAGGTGCAAAACACTGTTCATGCGACTGTTGTGCTTCTCGCATCACTGAAATAGATAGTGAGCTTGCTTTAGCGGTGCACAAGGCACTCCCATGTGATAGCAGGCTGGTGATATTGTTGAGCTGACTTCCGGTAACCAGCTAACGGATCTAGCATCATCATATTTATCTATATGCGTGTGTGGTCGACCGCAAGGCGATTTGCACAAACAGGGTGACATGCAAAACAGTGGTTCATGTCTTTTACACACACTTGTGATATGTCTCGAAGGCTGAACTTAAATCCTGTGCAACTTCTTCCTGTGTGTTGCATGCTCCATGAATTCATTGCAAGGGCAGGTACTGGCTCATTTGGTCTAGATGAAATATTTAGTTTGTCAGTCATGGGATATTTTATAGTTTTAACTAAAATGAATTATTATTTTAAACATTTAATATGGAAGTAATATGGTCACTAAACTATCATATTGAATTTTCATTGTAGTGACTCGAAAGAAAGTTCCAATAAACAACATGTTACAGTCTTTCTGTCTTTGGGTTTCCTATGTTTTTTCAAAGACAGTTGTTCATGCTGGTTAAACATGATCCTTGATTGTCCAGCATGGTATAATTGCTCTTATCTTACTTGTTCTTATTTATTAATTGTTCTTAAGGTTACATACCATGAGACCATCAGAACATAAGGAGCTGTCTAATGCAGATATTAATTGATTTCCAGCTGAGTTTCAAGGCCTCTGCCGCCTTCTGTGAAGCTGCTACTTAGTACTAAGTTGTACAGTCAACATTCAGAATAAATGTGAAACTTAATAATGACCAATACCAATTATCTTCCATTGACCTGCCCGCAATATTTGTGGCTTAAAGAAAACCTTACAGAGTGGTGGTGTTCATTTGTGTTCATCTCATAAATGGTTAGTTCATGCATAAGGTCAAATTATTACATGGCTAACGAACAGAATATCTCATCTCGGGGTGAGCAATATAGATTCGATTAACCGGTAGAAATTTGTCAGCCTGTCGAGATTTCTTCTCTATCGCTGTTATGTTCACGTGACATTGCTGTGCTGCGTAGTCATGAAAGCTTATCATTTTGTGTGCGTTTTTAAAGGGATAGTTCAACCAAAAATGCATCAACTCACCCTCAAGCCATCCTAAGTGAATATGACTATCTTCTTTCAGACGAACACAATCAGAGTTATATTATAAAATATCCTGGCTCTTCCAAGCTTTTTAATGGTAGTGAATGGCGCCCCTTGATTTTGAAGTCCAAAAAAGTGCATCCATCCATTATAAAAGATATCCACACGGCTCCAGGGGGTTAATAAAGGCCTTCTGAAGTGAAGTGACGGTATTTTGCATCTTACGTCATCAGAAGTTACTCCTTTGGCGCAAGTCGATGTGCGTAGGCCGTCTGTCGGAAGCTAGTTATTTTAATTTATAAAGTTATTAAGTTTTAAATATGGATATCTTTCTTACAAAAACCCATCGCTTCGCTTCAGAAGGCCTTTATTAACCACCTGGAGTCTTATGGATTACTTTTATGATGGATGGATGCCCTTTTTTTGACTTTTTGGAAATCAGGAGCGACATTCACTACCATTATAAAGCTTGGAAGAGCAAGGATAGTTTTTATATTTTAATATAGCTCGTATTGTGTTCATCTGAAAGAAGATAGTCATATACGCCTAGGATGGCTTGAGGGTGAGTAAATCATGGAATAATTTTCATTTTTTGGGTGAACTATCCCTCTAAGCCAGGGGTCTCAAACTCAAATTGGCTGGGGGCCGTTGCTGTGATTGACACCTCATAGGAGGGCCATTTTAACATTCAAGCACAAGAAAGCGCAACGTTTCTGAAAATTTACTTTCCTTTGCATTATTTCTCATTTACTTCAAATTTCATTATTAAAATATTTTTGCCATACTTAATAAAAGATTTAAACAGCAGTGTCTCTATCATTGTTGCATACAGTGTTAAATATTTTCCCTTACTTTATTTTAGCTTAAATAACATCAAAATCTTGCACTAAACAACACTGTACTGAACAAATGCAATCCCTGAATACATTTGTACACTATTTCTTGCCAGACACCTGGGAACGCTACTGCTCACACAGCTGAGCCACATTTGCCCAAGATGCCGTTTAAGCATCGGTAACGTTTCGGTGGTTTAAATCGACGCTCGCGACTTGCGCGAGTGCTTTTACTTTAATTTAGGCAAGCGCGCTCATAATAGAAGCGACGCGCATGCGGTGCGGTGCGCTCGTTTTTCCAGGCGCGCCTATGCCGCAGCGAGATGAAAACATCTCAACTTCTCAGAATGCCGCAAGTGCACCGCAGGTCATGTGACAAGGACCAACTGATGAGCTTCGGCCTTTCCTTAACAACATCGAAAGCTCAGCCGAACAGCTGATCATAGCTGTAGAGGGCGGGTTTTTATTTCTCATCTCCATAAATATATCTAGTAGTAGAGCTAATGCATGGACTAGAAATCAATTTTTCTTTTGCTGAAACTTCCTCGTCATTGTGTAGAGCGCAGTTCATGGTAAATCATCGTAAATGGCCTGCGGGCCGGCAGTTTGAGACCACTGCTTTAAGCATTGCTGTTTAAAAACAAGTGATTTTAAACCATTGAAGTACAATAAGCAGAGAAAGAGAACTCATTGCGGTATATGCACAGTGACGCACGCACACAAATCCGCTACTCATAGAGCGCGCGAGTACTGAACTGAGTTCTTTTTGCTGCCTTATTGGTCTTGAACAGGTCAAATACACACACTTATGTGTCAAAATGAACTTCTTTGCAAGTATCAACAGTCATTTATGTCTTATGTGAAGGTAAACAGTTGAGAAAGATTCGTTCTTAAAGTGACGGCAGCCTAATAAATGTGCTGCTGTCTGTCATTAATGTTAGTCAAACAACAAAAGACCGTTATATATATACTGTTATTGTGAAATACAATTACTCATATCATGATATAAGATTTTGGTCATATTGCCCACCCCTAATCTCATCTATGCCAAATGAACTAGTATCTGCCCTACCCTAGTAAAAAATTCATGGAGCATGCAACTCAGGATGAAGTTGTAAATGAATAAATGTAAATGTATAGTAACAAGATTTTAATGTATAAGAGAAAGTATTTATATTAGGTAGGGATGCACCGATACCGATACCAAGCTCATGTACTTGTACTCGTACTCGTAAAAATACCCCCGATACCAAAGACCAATACCTCACGTGACGTAACTGACAGAATTTTCCGTGCACAGAGACACCGACGGCAGCAGCAGAAACAATGTCAGCCTCAGAGGTGTGGAAGTACTTCAAAATTAATGATGACAACACACACATTGCGAATTGCATGCTCTCAATCACAATTCGTTATCAATTAGTGAAGGCGGGATAGGCGGAATCGCGCTGAATGACACAGACCAGAAGCGCGCACTCTCTCTCTTTCTTGCGCGCGATCAGTTCTCCTAGCGCCTCAATGGTCAAATGCACACATAGTTGTCAAAATGTCCATCGTGTGGAGTATCTCACGTAAATACAGTCGGTTATGGCTTAAATGGACGTAAACATTTGGGTGAAAACAGGATATGTGTCAGTATCCATGGATTCGGTCTTAAAGGGACCGTAGCCTATATTTGACATTAATGTTAATAAAACAACAAAATATGTTAAATAAATGTATACATGGTAAATAAACCTACTGTATCTGAAAAACAAGTTTATTTAATTTGTATCTCTATAGTATTTGTTGTATTGTTTGTAAATTTCTTTTTATATAACAACAATTATATATATTGGTAATTATGCCCTTTGAAGGTTATTGGACACTGAAATTTTTGTTCTTTAAGTTTGTGACAAGCACATACAAATTATTACTTTTTTCATTAGAGTAATAATAAAGAAGCTGTCCTACATTCATTATGTGTTGTGCTTGGAAAACTGCAACATCACCAAAAAATAAAAAAAGAGAGAAATTAATAAATGTATAGGCATCGGTATCGGCGAGTACTAGAAAAAAGTATCGGTACTCGTACTCGGTCCTTAAAAAATGGTATCGGTGCATCCTGTGACTGGATTTTCACAAATGTTAAAAATAATTTCACAATAAATGGTCTTGTGTTTTGACTGCTTTTACAAATACAGAGTTTCGCAAGTCACACCACAGGGCTTGTGAATGTCAGAATTAACATATTTGGGCAACAAATGTGATGAACTGATGCTGTTTTTTTTGTTTTTGTTTTTTTCGCACAACTTTTTTTTTAATGTGATTTCTGCTTCTGGAACTCAACTGTTGTGCTCTACTAAAGTTTGAAAGCTACTTCACTTAGCTTGCTCAGTTTGCTTAAGTTCAGAATTAAAAATTTCCTGATAATTTACTCACCCCATGTCATCTAAGATTTCTTTCTTTCTTCAGTCAAAAAGAAATTAAGTTTATGAGGAAAACATTCCAGGATTTCTCTCCATATAGTGGACTTCAATGGGGTTCAACAGGTTGAAGGTTCAATGTCAGTTTCATTGCAGCTTCAAAGGGCTCTACATGATCCCAGTCGAGGAATAAGGGTCTTATCTAGCGAAACTTTATAATTATATTTTCTAAAAAAAAAAATGAATACACTTTTTAACCACAAATGCTCGTCTTGTACTAGCTCTGCTATGCGCCACCATTACGTAATCACGTTGGAAAGGTCACGTTTGACGTAGGCCTTTAAACACCCAAAAAAGGTAAAACAACGATGTTGAACGATTTTGAAGTTGGAGTAGAAGTTTTTCGCCCTACCGTGGTATTTCCGCCTACGTCACACGTGGCCTTTCCAATGTGATTACGTAATGCGTGGCACATCGCAGAGCAGTGCAAGATGATTATTTGTGTTTAAAAAGTATATAAATTTTAATTTTTTAGAAAGCATTTAAACTGCAATTTGGACCTTCAACTCGTTGAACCCCATTGAAGTCCACTGTATGGAGAAAAATCCTGGAATGTTTTCCTCAAAAACCTTAATTTCTTTTCAACTGAAGAAAGAAAGACATAAACATCTTGGATGACGTGGGGGTGAGGAAATTATCAGGAAATTTTAATTCTGAAGTGAACTAATCCTTTAAGGCATGGTGTGTAGTGACTCTGATGCATAGAAACATGTCTGTGATTTTTTTTTTTTTTTTTTTTTTTTTTTTGCAGACTGTTTAAGATTGTTTAAGTGAGTGTAACATAAAATAACAGATTAACCAGTAGTTCCAGCTTGATCTACCTAGTAAACTTCATGAATGTGTTCATCACTTGACTTTGTCTTCCCGAATTTCAACACTGACTGCACTATCATTGAAAGTGACACAACATTTGAGTTTTAGAGTATGTTGGATCTGTTACAATGATCCCAGTCTCCACCCTAATAGAGTAACTGTAAATGATAAGGAAATCTAAAAAATGTGTGAAATTGTGAATGTTTTGTATACCAAAACTAAGGGAAGCAGTACTGTACGATGACTGAAGAAAAAGATAAAAATAAGTAGGCTACATAGTGTGGTTAGTTATTTTTTCTCTTAAATCTCAGTTGTTGGAGATAAAGAAATTAAGTTGTATATGTGTGTATATATATATATATATATATATATATACAATGTATATATTTTTTGTTTATTGTGATCTGATGTTTTAATGGATTTAAATATTGTTTCTTTGTTCATTACTTAAACACCAAGCCACCATGTGTTCATGACAAAAACATACATATTTAATAGTAATTTGCAAAGTCTAAGGCAAATGAAGTTGATCAGTAACCAACAAAGAGTTTGTTGTCCCCTTGAGGGACAAGCCACAGACAAGCGGGAAATTCCTTCGTCCCCTGAAGACATAATGATTCAGTCTTCACGTTGAGGTTTTGCTAAAAACAGGCCTCTTGACACCTCCAGGGTGATTTCCGTGTGTCTACACTCACAGTAGAAATCAAATTTAATGCGTTTATCCTGAAGTTACGAAATAGACACATCCTGAGGATGACGTCCAAAGATGTTAAGATGAAAACTGCATCAGTTAATTTGGTTAACTGAGTTTTATGCTAACATTTTAAATTCGGGCCACTTCCCGCCTGCTTGGTGGTGGTATTTAATAGAGCTTGTGTGATCTGAAAATGAGCATGCTTTGAAGCCAAAATATTGAATTGATGATCACAAACATGCAAACGCAGCACTTTTGTTCAGTTTAAAAAAAAAATCCTTCTTAGATATTTAGACAAGTGGTTGACTAGAATACAGACACATAATACTGTCATCCTGTCTCAGTGTGCCACTTATTTCTTGTGTTGTCAGCAGAGGTGAGGACAAGAATGAAGACCAGGAGGGCTCAAAAGACAAGACACAGAAGCAGAAGAAAAACAAAAAGGAACGGCAAGATGTGGGAAAACTCGAGGCCACAGTATCCGTTCCTCCACCCCCGCCCCTCTTTACGCAGGGGGATGTCGGACAACAGACGGAGGCAGGGAAGTCTGAACCCACTGACCCTGAAGTTGGAGCTGCACTCAGCGCTCCAGAATCTTCCGCATCAGCCAAGCAGCGGCGCTCCGTCATTCGGGACAGAGGCCCACTGTATGACGACCCTTCACTGCCTCAAGGTTGGACACGCAAGCTGAAACAGCGCAAGTCTGGGCGATCTGCTGGCAAATTTGATGTCTACCTGATCAAGTTAGTACAAGTTACAGGAAGTTAGTACTTTTTTGAGAGCAGCTGTGACGATATTCATTTCATAATGTACATTCCAAATGACACGTACAACAAATCAGTCATTATTAAAAGTTCCGTTACTGTGTTTGGAGAGTCATTGACTGCTAATTAAAAGATGCACTGCAAACGCAACAAAACTAAAGCTTTTGAAACTGGAAGTACCAGTTATGGCCTCAGTTGTTGTGCTATATTCCCCTTTCAACTGAAATAAAATTTATTTACATATATAAAATTTATTTACATATATAATGGATTATTTATTTGAACCTTATTCATTATGTACTTCTGTCCATCACGCCAAAGCCAGCTTGTGATGTCTCTGGTCTCTCACCATATGTACTTATATGTAGTTGTAACATTGTGTATTAAATTGTTTTGGCGCAGACAAAGCCATACTAATGTTACATACTTATATACTAATGTTTTGAGTAAGAATCCCTCCCATTTTAGTGTCGCTGAAATCTTAATCAAGATTCACAGCTGTTTTGTCTGAGGCAGGGATATTATTGTTAACTAAAACTGAAACCATAAAAAAACAAGTTCGTTACTTGAAACAAAATAAACCTTAATGGAAATAAATTATAAAAAACTAACCTTGGTTTCACAGACAAGGCTTAAGCTAGTCCTAGACTAAAATGCATGTTTGAGCTGTTTTAACTAAAAGCAACTTGTACTGACGTATCTTAAAATATGTCAGTGTTATTGTTTTGTCTTAAGATGCACACTAGTAATGTTTTTTTCTGGTGAACGTTTATAAAAGCTACTTAAATGTCCTAATTGAACTAACACCTAATCCTGGCTTAGGCTAAGGCCTGTCTGTGAAACTGTGCCTAAAACTTATTTTATTTCAGCTAGTTACCAAGGCAGCCATTTTAATTATCATTTAGTTTAACTTAAAATACTGATATTAACAAAGTTAACTAAAAGGAATAAATAAAAAAAAGTATATTTATTTTATTTAAGATATTTAAATAAAATAAAAAAAGACAAAAATTAACAAAATTACTACAACTTTAAAGTTAAATTGAAAACAAAAAATAAAAATCTAATTCAAAATATTTACAAAAACTATATTATTATAATAACACTGATCAGAGGAAGTGTGACTGGTCGCTTCCAGTGTAAGACGCAAGATTGCGCAACTGGTCCCAGCAGTATTTGATGCATGATATAATAACTCAGTAATTGTTCAGTAAATTTGAATTGCATGTATAGAGAGGGCTGTGCATCACACTGGTCGGGGTCACAGAGATTTGTGTATTAGAGCTTGATTTACAAGATTTGTTGTATGGCTACATAATTAAATGATGTGAAATTTATTGTTCTTCCAAATAATTTAACATGATGAATAAGGATGTATGCTGTTGAACATTGACTGATGTGTCACAGTTGCCACAATACTTTATTTTAAAGCATGCTTAATAGGAATAAACATGAAATCAAAGAAAATATTCAGATTTGCAACAAAGGTGCGTATGATGTACTTGTCTGGTTACAAATTCAGCACAAGTCGAACGCACAGCCTTGCAAAGTCTACTTCACTTAACTCGTGCGCATACACAGGCGTTCAACTCATTCGCAGTTTTGAGCAATCTTTCGCCACGAGTTACAACCCATGTAAATATATTTGTATTATTTCATGCTAGAGTTGTACAAATGAGGGTACTTTCTAACATCTTTGCACAATCTGTTGTCTATATAGGCGTCCATTGTCGCTGTAGCTTGCATGCGTTCCTGTCTGTTCTGTTTATGCAGGTTGTTTTGACTACCTTGTGAATCGACACCACCAGGGCATGGTTGCCACCTTGTGGTAAAACTAATTACTGCAAAATTAAATGCGCATGTGCGACCTGCGCGTACAGAGTATGCGTGGTTTAAAAAATCCAGCGGTGCACGTACAGTAAGTGCATACTTTTCTGATAAAATTCACGTCGCACACTATACGCTGACCCTCACGTATGCGTAAAAAGTGAAGTATACTTTGGGCTTTAGACTGTATTTTTTGTATCATACTAATGTATTTGTTTTTATTTTTCAGCCCAGAAGGGAAAGCCTTCCGCTCCAAAGTGGAGCTCATGGCGTACTTCCAAAAGGTGGGCGATACCACCACGGATCCCAATGACTTTGACTTCACAGTAACGGGCCGAGGAAGCCCGTCTCGCAGAGAAAAGAGACCGCCAAAGAAGCCTAAAGTGGTCAAACCCTCCGGTCGCGGGAGGGGCCGCCCAAAAGGTAGCGGCAAGGTACGGCAGGCCACAGAAGGGGTGGCGGTAAAGCGTGTAGTAGAAAAAAGTCCGGGAAAACTCCTTGTAAAGATGCCCTTTGTTGCCCCTAAAACTGAACCGGGGGCTCCACTGGGGCAAGCGGCAGTTGCCAAAGTGCGTCGAGGACGCAAACGGAAAACGGAACAGGAACCGCCAAGCACCCCCAAAAAACGTGGCCGCAAGCCAGCAGCTGCTTCGCAGTCAGCAGTGGGGACATGCTCGTCCACCACGTATGTCACCGCGCCCATTCTCACCACAGAGGCAAAGAAAAAAGCTCAGAAGGAGTCTTCCGTAAAGCCTGTTCAGGAGAGGGCACTTCCTATCAAGAAACGCAAAACCCGAGAGACTTTGGAGGAGTTGGAGGGATCTACCACCTCTGGAACCACACCAACGGAGACGTTTGCAAAACGACTGATTGCATCAACTGTGACCCCTACAGGGGAGGAGGTAGAAACGGGACAGAGGCCTCACAAGCATCCTGGCCGGAAGCACAAAGAGGCATCCACAGATCCAGGGAACGGCAGCAGCGGAAGCGGCAGCGGCAGTGGCAGTGGAACGGCAACCAGCGGCGGTGGACCGAAGAGTCACAAGAAGAGAGATCAACGAGGGCAGCATTTTAAACACCACCACCATCACCACCACCACCAACACCACCTGCCGGCCATGCCGCCCTCCACCTACACTCCGCAGGCTCACCAGCTCTCCCTGGGTCACTCCACGCAAGGGGGGCCGCCGGCGCCTGTGACCATGGAAAACGAACCCCAGGACTTGAGCACCTCCAGGCCCAGAGCGGAGCACGTGGCCTGCAGGGAGGAAGCGAGAACTGACAGCTCCTCAAGCAGGGATGCTCAGAACTCAAGCAAGATGGCCTCCGCTGACCTGAGAGGGCAGCAGACGACTGTGATGGGAGAAGGCAAGGAGTTGAGAGACATTGTTCCTCCCTCCGCCGTCCCGAGGCCGAGCCGAGAGGAAACGGTCGAGTCCAGGACACAAGTGAGCGAGCCAGTGAGCTGACTGACTAAATGACCGATCGGCAGCGGCTTTGTGTGTGAAGAAGCGGAGGCGGTCGCAGCGAGACGAGTGATTTTTCGTTCTTTTTTACTGAGGAAAAAAGAAAAAGGAAACAAAAATATACAAAAATGTAAACGTACTGAAACAAAAGGCAGCTGTTGTGTCTCGTTCTCTCTGTGGGTTGGACGCGGGGCGACAATTCTCTTGCTTCCGGATGAATTCTCTGCTAACCTTTTTTCTTTATGGTTTCCTTTTATTTCCCACTATATCTTTGTATTAGTATATCTTTAGCACTCACCTAAACCCGTTATTCCTTTGTCAGAGCTTGTAGGAAGTAGAAACACACTCAAGTGGTAATGGATGCACAAGTCACACGCCATAGTAAGTGAACCTTTCTGATCAAATTGCTCTCGAAAGAACTAAAATGCCTCATAGTCATGTCATCTCAACCCTAGCAAAAAGGTGTCCTATTAGTGTGTTCTTCCTTTTGTGTCATAAAACGAAGGGGCAAATCAGACGCAAAGAAAGCAAACTGAAGAAAAAAGGGCCACATTTCCGATCTCCACCTTTCCATTTGAGTCGGACACAGCTGTTGCAGCATCCTCACCTTTGAAATAATAAACGCTAGCTTAACTCAGACAGAAAAGAACTTCCTAGTTGTGGGTTTGTGCCAAGCTGATATTTCCAGCCTGTTAACCTGTAAAGATCAATTGAATTTGATAGTATTATTTCCTTTTGCGTTGTTGGTATTTTTAGCGCACATATGTATATTAATTACCAGTAGTTGCGTTAATCTAATCACCCGTTTCGGAGGTGCCTGAGAAAATGCAACTAGAGCGGAAAGCTCTTTTTCATTTTCTTTGGTAGGGAAGATAAAGCACAAATGTATTTGTTAGGGAATATTGAAAGCACAGTCCAGTGTAGCGTCTGGAGTAGATGTTAACTCGCGTAAAAGAATACGAGAAAAGAAATTTGTTACGTTTACCTGCTTTTTTTCCATTAAGTACAATTTAAATAGAGGCCTTGTGTTCTTGTGACACAAATCCCTAACAAAAAAAAAAAAAGCATACCATTTCAAATGTAGCTTTTGTTTTTACTGTGTGTGGTTATAGACTAATACCATAGAGCTGCTGTTCTAAAAACGATTCAGACAAGAAAGTTAATAGATTGCTATATTTATATAATGTCTTGTCAGGCTGTAGCTGTGTGAAATGCATGGGTTGCTGATGTTTGCGTGCTTTGCGTGCTATTTATTACAGTACTCCGTCATTGTCTTTACTATACATACAGGTTTATAAAGCCAGGTACAGCACTATTGAGGAGGGTTAAACGTTTTAGAAACGTATATATTTTGAATTACGAAATTTTGAATTATGAAACAGTACTTGGCAACAAAGGAAAGGTAAACTTGCATACATTTTACAACACAATGCCATCATGAAATAGTTCAATTAGTTTTCTAATCTGAACTCTTCAAAATGACAACATTTTGCAGTCAGAAAGAAGGACTGCACATCATGGCTGCATGTATCAATTTTTTTGCAAGTGGTTAGATATTTAAAGAGTGTCTTAGTAATTAACTAATATATATATATATATATATATATATATATATATATATATGATTAGGATAGGATTAAACTTAAACCTGAAGAAATTTTGAACCAAACTGAGGAAGTTCTTCTTTGTTGTTTATGTAAACTTGTTTAGGATTTTACAGAAACTTTACAGCACTTTTTCTGTTCCATTTTCGTTTCTTCTCCTACATGAAATGCACCTTACTTTTAAGACACTTTTTTTGGAATTGTGAGAAGCATAATTTTTTTTCTTTTTTTTTTTTTGCATATATTGTTCTGGTTAGCCTTGCACAGACTTCTGTTTCATGTCCGGAGGTTGTACCTTTCTTCAGATGTGTGTTAGCATAGGATGCATGTTTAATGTCATTATAAAAAGCCATTCTTTTGTTTAGTTTTGCTTTCTCTGTAAAAACACCAAATCATAAAAGTAGCACATAACGGCTACATTTCACTTACAGTATTTGATATCACATATTTATGGCCAATAATGGGGTGACAAAGACAGTAAAGTTAGTAAATCTTCACAGACCCCTGAATCCAATGGCATCACAAACTAATATTTTATATTCTAGATATTGCAGTTGTTGTTTTGAATAGTCCCAGAGTTTTTCCCCAAAGTATTCTGTTAGTTTTGTCTGTGAATTAAATCTCATACATTTATGGTTATTGTAGCTTGGGTGATGGATGTGCATTGTCACTGACATAAATGCTGATAAATGTATACTACTAAACCTTAATCAGAGTCATAACAGACAGTTTTAAATAACACTCAGCACTTGTTAAATCTTTTTGTCTGTTATTTCAGCTAGAGTAAGATGTTTTTGATTTTTGCTGTCGATTAGGAGTTCAAGAGAGAACTTACCGGTCAAGTGTGCTCTAGGTATCTTAAATCGTTTAAAGAAAAAATATTATTTTTGGTCTCTAAATGTATAGATTAAATTAGAATCGACAATCGCAAGGAGCGTCGCATCTTTTCATTTCTTATTAAGAACGAAAGTGTCTCCATTCTCTTCCTCCAGCCCCCCCCGCTCCCTCGACCCTCACCGGGAAGAGGCACAGAGAATAAAAGAGCGTTTCCGCTCGGAACAAGGGCTATGTAATCATTTCAAGTAGTCAAAAGCAGATAAAGGAAATGGATCACGTCAGAGGAACGCAGGGTCCGGTCCTCGCTGTAAAAGCAAACTCAGTTAATTGCTTGAGGTCTAACAAGAGACTTTAAGTGTTGTCAAACACCACCGGCTCGCTCTCTGTCCTCGTCAGAGTTAGAGCGCTCACTTAACCGGCGGCTGACGTCGCGAACGTCTCCCCGGTCTGACTAAACTCGAGCAGGAGAATGGAGGTAGCAGAATGGATTCCTTTAACTTGAGCTCAGCAAGCACATTCTCAGTGTTACAGGTTAAGAATAACGCAGAAGGAAAGAAACCTCCAGACATGAATTGAAGTTGCGACAACTCTTAGTTTAAAGCGCCGACTCACAAGCTGCATCAGTCTGGCTGAAACAGAAAGGGTAGTGCCTTTATTTTGGGAGACTTACTAAGGTGGTAGAAGTGACCTTTGATTCTAAAGAAACACCTTTATCCCATTGAAGTAACACGGGAGGTGAATTTACTCAAATGCTTGGATTTTATTTGGTCATTTTTCATAGGTAGGACGTGCACTGGTGTGTGTGTTGTAACTAGAGGTTTCATTGTTGTACATTTTTCTTTTTTTTTTCCATCAGCCGGACCTTTGTGCCCACCTAGAAATGATGTATTGTTAAAAGCCCTCTGCTTTATGAACTTCTTGCCTTTTGTAGCGCTCAAAGCCCACTGACAAAAATGGAGCCCTACAAATGGGTAAAGACAGAATAAGAAAATTACTTTTATTATTTATATGTTGGTTTGTTTGTTTTATTTTCTTGTTCGTTTGGGTTATTTGTGCCTCTGGCAGTGAAATATGCTTTGGAATGTCCTTGTGTCCCTGTAGCCAAAAATACATGCTATGTACGTGAACATGTATCAATATGCATGATTGCCATTAGAAGATAGGACATTGCTTGCCCTTTACTATTATATATAAGATGTTTTCAAACAGCACTCCAAGAGCTGAGCCCAACCGAATCCGAAGGTTTTCATGAGGTATAAAATGTTGAATGTGTTTGTTCAATGAAGGCTAGCTGTGCACTTCGGTCTGTTTAATATGAACAGATTTATTTCATTGAAGTACTTGTTTTTTGTTTTAATGATCTAAATGGTAGCTGAGTTTGGGCCTCCTATGCCGCCGTATCAACAATTGTAGTGGCTAGAGTAATTTCTGTGTTAGATTTATTTTTATTATTATTAGCATTTTTTTTTATTTTATTTTTTTTTATTCTAAATCCAACATTGGAAATAGACCATTTTATCTTGATAGCAATAGTATGATAGTATACCCAGCAGATCCGATATGAGTTTTCTCCGTTAGTATGTCTTTGATTTGTGTACTCTGTTAAACAGTAGAACTGAAGTAAAAGAAATTTACCCTTATAACTAAAATGCAGCACTTTGAATCGTGCAGAAGGACAATTTAAAGTCAAATGAAACAGAAGTTAAACTATAAGAAATAGATTCCAGTTCCACCGTGGTAGAAAGTTCATGGTCTATTTAACATAGTCTTGTGCCTTGAAGTTTCAGTAATAGAATTTATCTTTATACTGTAGTTGTATTTTTATTCCGAGTCCTGTGTTTGCCTCTTGTTGGTATTCAGTGCTTTGGATGTATTAAGGATTTATAGAAATCAAGAATATGTTTGCCTTGCTTTATTTTCTTAATTGAGGAAAAAAAGGATAACATTATAGGAAGATGTATTTGGGCAATATTGATGATGTAAAAAGCTATAGGATTTTGATGTTTTTCATCCCTGATATGTTGAATGTTTCACAGATTAATGAGTGACGTGTGTTTGTTGGGAAATATTCTCCATTTTAACATGACCATAAAAAAAAAAAAAACTTGGCCTCAAACATAATCTTCCAATCACATGACACAAAAAAATACTTCAACCTTGACCGGAAGGACGAGTCTAAGATCTGCACTTTATAAAGTATGTTTCCCGGCAGGACACCCATTAACTTTTTGTATGTATTTTTTACCTTTGTCCAAAGCTGTTTTGTTTTCATATTATTTTTTAATTTAGTTTTAAATAAAAGGGATGGGTAGTATGTATGTAAAAAAAAAAAAAAAAAGAAAAAAAAGAAAAAAAAAAGTTATTTTAACCAAACAATCCTACAGACTAGGTGTCAGTGGTTATTCGCCATCTGCCAAGCTAAGTCCTTGCCTTCCTGAAAGTGAAAAGTATAGTTTGTGTCTACTTTTATAGTACTGTGTTACTGTATCATTTGTTTGCCGTATGTAACAGATACACAATAGTAAACAACATTTACCTGCTCTCTGTCTATAACATTTATTTCACTCACATCACAAACAAAACACAATGTTAGTGTTGTTATCATTATAAGATAATAGTCAGATTTTATTAATCATTAGGGTTTTGTTGTCTGTAATTAGGGATGCACCGATACCAGTATCGGTATCGGGACCGATACCAAGCTCTTGTACTTGTACTCGTAAAAATACCCCCGATACCAAAGACCGATACCTCACGTGACAGAATTGCCCGTGCACAGAGACACCGGCGGCAGCAGCAGAAACAATGTCAGCCTCAGAGTTGTGGAAATACTTCAAAATTAATGATGACCACACACACATTGCGAACTGCATGCTCTCAATCACAATTCGTTATCGATTAGTGAAGGCGGGATAGGCGGAATCGCGCTGAATGACACAGACCTCTCTCTCGCGCGCGATCCCAGTTCTCTCAGACAGCGCGCGATCAGTTCTCCTTGCGCCTGAATGGTCAAATGCACACATAGTTGTCAAAGGCCACGTTCACACTGTCAGTTTTTGGGATTGACAACCGCATTTACTTACAGGTGTGAGTCTTGAAATGTCTCGTTCACACAGCAACTTACAGTAGCGTCTGGAACACTGCCTGTATGAACGTGCAACGAGAGTCAAGCCCGTATTCTCTTACTAGTAACCATAACGACAGTGACCAACGTAATATTAAAGATGGCGACGTCCATAAAACTGAAAAGTCTCATCACTTTTGACATGACAAGAGACCAACTGAACCGCGAGTGTATCCATTCAAACTTCATTAACCAACAGCAGCATGTAAACACGTGATAGCCGGAGTGTTTAACCGTTGCACTAGCGTGTCACATCCTTTGAGACGTCTCGCGCATGACACGGCATTTGAATTTGGAAAAGAAACACAAAACTGACGCTCCGGTGGAGAACAGTGACTGGATCTAACACCTTAAGATGACGCACGGCTCGTATCTCTGTTGATGTAAGTTACCGAAAGCGAAACCACACACAAAACACCTTAGAAGAGCGGTATGATGTGAGAAACAACTAGTCGTCTAGTCCTGTTCCGTTCACACAGCGCGAATATTCCGAGAATGCGGTTGTGAGTCCTGAGAATTTAAGGGTGTGAGTTCGGTTATAGAATGCGGTTGTCACACCCGTAAATAACCGTACGGTGTGTGAACGTAACCAAAATGTCCATCGTATGGAGTATCTCACGTAAATACAGTCGGTTATGGCTTAAGTGGACGTAAACATTTGGGTGAAAACGGTATGTGTCAGTATCCATGGATTCGGTCTTAAACTGACCGTAGCCTATATTTGTCATTGATGTTAATAAAACAACAAAAATATGTTAAATAAATGTATACATGGTAAATAAACCTACTGTATCTGAAAAACTATTTTTTTTTATTTTATTTGTATCTCTATAGTATTTGTTGTATTGTTTAATTTGTAAATTTCTTTTTATATAACAACAATTATTGGTAATTATTCCCTTTGAAGGTTATTGGATACTGTGAAATTTTTGTTCTTTAAGTTTGTGACAAGCACATAAAAATTATTACTTTTTTCATTAGAGTAATAATAAAGAAGCTGTCCTACATTAATTAGTCTCACTGTGTTGTGCTTGGAAAACGGCAACATCAAAAAAAAAAAAAAAGAGAGAGAGAGAGAGAGAAATTAATAAACGTATAAGTATCTGCGAGTACTAGGAAAAAAGTATCGGTACTCGTACTCGGTCCTTAAAATGGTATTGGTGCATCCCTAACTGTAATCATGTGACAAAAAAAAAATAAGGAAAAGTACTGATAACTGTAATCTGAAAAAACTAAATGTTTCAGTTTCACTGGGAGATTTTCTCTTGAGGTTTTGCAGTTTAACCGCTTGGCTTGATTATCATTTATATTGAGTTTCTTTAGTAATCACTAATAAATGCAACTTAAACTATTTTTGTTTTCCTCTGAAACAGACATTTATCACTGAACAGACCGACGAATATTGCATTTGGGCAAATGCCTCACAGCACTAAATGTGAGCGAAGCGAAACTTACTCTGTTACTAAATGTGGAAAAAGGAAATGGAAGATATGAGTAAGTTAGACGTGGTGGATAAGGAACTTACGAACTTTACTACTATGGTGAAGGTGATGACTATGAATATTAACAAACGTAATGTTACGTAAGCCTCTGGAAGTAGATACTGAATTGTTGACGTTAGAAAGTGGGCGGTAATCGGGGGTTGCAGTCTTTTCGTGCGGTGTAGCAGTGGCTTATGAATATTAAGTAGGTGACGCGCATCCTTTAAGGTGACGCAATAAATATTAATGAGCCAGGCATTCTTCGCCATTAGTACGATTCGTGAAGGCTGGTGGTGGTGATGACTAAAAGTAAAAGAAGAAAACAAGACCACCATCACAAGTGACAGCCACAAGCAGGAAATTCTCGCGTTCAAGAACCACGTAAAGCAATATAGAGCTGACTAAAAAAAGATTTACACATTAAAGAAGAAAAAGATAATAAATTCAGTTAAAACACGGAGGGTTCTTTAAAATGTCTGGAGCAGAGTTTGACAGGGAGTTTCTGTACAACTTACCCGCGTCTGTTATGAGTCACTTTACACGGGTTATGGACTCACTTTCACACTCAGACTGGATATTATTTGGTAAGAATAATGTATTTATCTTTAGGTTTTTATTATGATGATGTTGTTTTCACTTATTTAACTCGAAACCTAGAGGATTAGCACACGCGCTAATTCACTTAGCTGTCTGAGCGGTGACGTCAAAAGTTCAGTCTTTGTTCAGTTTGTGAAATGTTTATTTCTTTTCAGCGAGGGTTTATTTATTTTGTTTGGTTGTGAATAACTTTTGTAAATCTTTGTAATGACATCTGTTTTGTTATGAATGTATTTGAGGTAACTAGAATGTTTTGCTAAGTGTCAGGATTGTTGCCCTGGCCTGATGATTAATGACATCGGAGTAAATAAACGGATAAATAATTAATAATATGATTAAAAAGCCAGAATTTGTTGAGCACTGGACATGGATCAACGTATGTTGTGTCCATTCATACAGGTGAGATGCTGAGATTTGATAAATCACATGGTTAAATCACAGCTGTATTTGGTCTTTTCCTCAATGGGGAATCATCTGTGATTGGGAATTAGTTTAAATAAGTTAAAATTTTTTTCTGGCAATGTTGGCCATTTTCAGAATGTCAGCTAGGACTTTATACATAATTATGACTCTTCAAGTTTTAGCATGAATAATTCCATATTAATTATGTTTTTGCTGTAGGTATTTTGGTGTAAACTAAACTTAAACACTGCTTTTATGTCCATTGCAGCTTCACATGTAATATCTGATCAGACTGAACTACGCCTTTTGGAGCAAAGCCCCAGACGCACAGACATCCTCATGCACAAATGGGGCTGTCGTAACGGGACGGTTGGAGAACTGGTGCAGATTCTTGAAGGCTTGCAGTGGTTTCGGCCCCGTGATATCATCCTTGGATGTATGCATGCTTTTTATTTTTTATGTCATTGTATATTGTCATTTGCTTGCTTCTGTTGTCTCTACCACATTTGATGCTCTGACCAGCCAGGTTATCAGGTGGGTATTGTGGTTGTTTTATGAAACTCAGTTGATCATTTTTACTCAGGCACTTTCTTGACAAGTAACATTTCAGTTGTGGAGAACAAACAAGCACAGTGCAACATTTCTGACATTTCTCTGCTGTGATCACACATGCATATTTGTGTTAGTTTCTGTTCTCTGATCACTAGAGATCAGATTACATACAACCAGTTACATTCTCCACTGGCATGAGGTGGTAGGGAGGTGGGGTTGGGGGCAACTAATTAGGCTCATTACTTAAAGGGTTAGTTCACCCAAAAATGAAATTTCTGTCAGTAATTACTCACCCTCATGTCGTTCCAAACCCATAAGACCTTTGTTCATCTTCAGAACACAAATTAAGATATTTGTGATGAAATTTGAGGGTATCTGATCCACACATAGGCAGCAATGTCATTGCACTTTTTGAAGTCCAGAAATGTACTTAAAAATATGGTTAAAACAGTCGACGTGACTGCAGTGGTTTAACCTTAATGTTATGATGTGACGAGAATAATTTTTGTGTGCAAAAACAAAACAAAAATAACAACTTCCTTTAACAATTTGAACCGTTGTCATACGTAGTGAACTCAGTGCAGCCTTCCTTGTTTACGTCCGAATGCCGGCTCATTATTGGCTAGTTCCTGCGTCAGCATCGCATGCATGTGTCGTGCTGCTCACGTGTTCAGCTTCGGCCAATACTGAGTTGGCGTTCGGATGTAAACAAGGAAGCCTGCACTGAGTTCACTACAAATGACAACAGTTAAAATTGTTAAATGAAGTTGTTATTTTTGTTTTGTTTTTGCGCTTCATAACATTAAGGTTAAACCACTGCAGTCACGTTGACTATTTTAACCATGTTTTTAACTACATTTCTGGACGTCAGAAGGTTCAATGACGTTGCTGCCTATGAGTGGATCAGATACACTCGGATTTCATCCAAAATATCTTAATTTGTGTTCTGAAGATGAACGAAGGTCTTACGGGTGTGGAACGACGTGAGGGTGAGTAATCAATGACAAATTCCATTTTTGGGTGAACTAACTAATCTAAACTAATCTTCAGCAGAGTCCAAATTGACCTTATTTGCTTTAAAACACATTTGCAGTCTTATTTTGCCCGATTCATCAGTGCATGTTGTTATTTCAAAGAAAAAAATATTTGTCTCTATAATCTTTCATCAAAATGCAATAACTTGCTCTGCCTCTGAAACTGAACCTAACAATTAATGAATAATAATAATTAATAGTCAGCAGATATGGGTTTTTCAATGGTCGATACTGATGATAAATAGAGATTTTATATATATATATATATATATATATATATATATATTATAATATGTATATGTGTGTGTATGTGTGTATATATATATATATATATATATATATATATATATATATATATATATATATATATAATATAGAGAGAGAGAGAGAATGCAGATATATTTGTTATATTTTTGCTAATTTAATTATAGCAAATGAGATTGAAATGAAGCCATCTTTAACGCCATATTTGCTTTAGGTTCTCTAATTTTTTTTAAAGATTTTGTCCTATTTTTCAGTCTATCTTCAGTAATAATATTAGTGTTATTAACTAAAATGAATATGAAATTATATATGCACACACACACACATATATATATATATATATATATATATTATGACTAAACTAAGATTATGATTTAAAACTAAAATGATTAGTTAAAGAAAACTTAGCATCCATCTGAAATAAGTTTAAGTTGAAATACTAAAACTTAAATAAAAATAGATTAAAGCTAAATAGAAATATAAAAAAAAAAACTAAAAAAAAATGACAAGCACATAAAATGACTAAAACAAACAAACTAAAATGAAAACTGAAAATATAAAAATAACAGCTAATTCAAAATAAATGAATAAATACTATAATAGTACTTAATACTAAAATAACAGTGTATTATAGATGTGTAATTTTAGGGGAAAAAATGTACCAACTGATATGTTTCAGTTTTATAATTTTGTGTTTTGTGCAATTTATTATAGTTGGATAATAAATCCATTAATGTACTTTTGTCTGCATTTCCAAAGGTAGACGTATACCGCAGTCTCGTTTGGAGCGGCGGTCACCTTCACCGGTGCCACCAGCCACGGCATGTCAAACCAGTACAGTCAGCTTTATCAAAGAGTTTCTCCCTGTCCACGGTAATATATTAAACTTTCTGCAGTGCTTGTACCTGACGATATAAAAAATATCATTATGATGGTAAAAAAAATCTGTATTTTTAATATACGGTCATTTTGTTTTTCCAGAAATCAGGCCTCTACCGAAGCCTAGCCCTCCACCACCCGATCTGGACTCCATCAATTCAAGAACCTCAAATATAGCCGAAAAGGTGCTTTATTTGATTTAAAAAATGGAAATGAACCATTAAAAGTACTAATAAAAAAGACTTGATAGGTTTGAGCGTTCACTCTATTTTTATTGTGCTGGAAAGGCATTAGTCAGCATGACTCTTCCTTTAGCCATCATGCTTTTCTTTCCTTTCTTAATCCACTGACACTTTTTCTGTTTGTTCACAGTGCCCATGTAAGAACCAGGTGGATCCCCCGCCTCTTTACTCCACTGCGATGAGTTGGCCGTTTGAAGAAATACAGAGAGGCACATGCAATTTTTCCCCGTGCAAGCAGATTGGAGAAGGAGGTTTCGGGCACGTGTATCAAGCTGTGATGAGAAACACAGAGTTTGCTGTGAAGAAGCTGAAAGAGGTACTAAAACAAACCTCTGTGAGTTTGGTTGTTGTGTTATTGAGTCATTCATTCAGTTTCCTAAACATCCGTCTTTTTTCTTTCACGTGGATGTTCGGAGCAGGACTCTCATTTGGATTGGGATGTCGTGAAGGAAAGTTTCAGAACGGAAGTGGAAAAACTTTCACAGTAAGAGACTGCCTGTCCATCCTCTGCTCTTGTGGCTTATGCTTCCTTCTCTCGTGCTTTAAATCTGTCTTTGCTGATTTGTCTTAAGGCACCCACGCACATTTTGGGCCCAATTCTCCCTTTCCAACAATCCTAGGTAAAGTCTCGATTATCTTGATGGTTCTACAGATTATTTTATCAGATTTTCCTGTTGTGTGATGTGTATTAAGAGTGATTGAATCTGCTTGGAAGAATGTCAGGGCCTCACCAATCTCAAATCATAAATATCCAACATGTTGAACATTTAAGATCAGAAATCCTGTTGTGTAAGGGGGAACCCAGAGGACAAACGCGCACGCACTTTGTAGATTGTCACATGATGGAAGGAAATGATACCCAATCAGAAAGCGAGCTGACGGAAACAACACTTGATCCAAACATTTTTCTGTTTTGTTCCCCGCAAATTTTGTGTAAAAAGCAGTCCAAACACTATTGTCACCATTTCTTCTTGCCCGTTTTGAATCCCCGTTTGACCCCGTGTTCACAGTAGGGACTCTTGTTGTTTATGAATGCAATCTGTTAATGTGTGGTGTGCTGTCTTGGTCACATCGCTGCACTCCACACACTATAGAAATGAAACTGATAAGATTTTAATATTTATCTTTTAGTTTGGGCAAGCCTTTAATCATCTTTTTTTGGTCTGGCTGTGATTCATTTATGTGTTCAACAGAAATGCAGAACGGGACTTACCCGCTTGAAATTTGATTGTTCTTTATGCACTACACCTCTTCATGAGCCAAAAATGAAAGTCTCCTGCCTACCCTCCAAATCTTTTTTGTGGTTAGTTGTCATCCTGTTGTCTCTTAATTGGGTCAGTTTTTTCTGACACATTTTTCAGCCAATGCTTTCAAGCCTTGCTTCTTTCAGCTACTGTAATGCTCTCATTTAATGTTATGTAATACAATCTAAAGCAACACATTTTTTTATTAGGCTCTTACTTATTCCGCAGATACAGGCATCCCAACATAATGGACTTTGTTGGCTACAGTATAGACAGACAAATTTATTGTCTCATATATGTTTATATGCCGAATGGCTCTTTAGAAGACCGACTACGCTGTGAGGTGAGTTACCACATTTGCAAGACAATATAGGCTCTGCTTCATGATTTAGTGTGTTACTTGAAGGCGTAGTTCACTCAAAATGAAAACTCTGTCATCTTTCACTCACCCTCATGCCATACCTGTATATCAAACAGTGAAAGTAAATAGAGACAATGCTGTCGAGGTCAAGAAATTACAAAAAAAGCACCACTAAAAGCTGTTTGTATGACTCGTATTTTAAGTGTTCTGAAGTCATACGATAGAATGTAATTAAAATTTTTATCTGTTGAAAATCATCTCGTCTGTCAATTATGGAAGCTTGTTTCCACCATGAAATAAAAAAGGTAATTGCGACTTTTTATCTCACAATTCTGACTTTTTTTTTTTCTCACAAAATCATGATATAAAGTCAGAATTGTGTGACATAAAGTCAAAATTGTGTGATATAAAGTCAGAATTTCGTGATATAATGTCAGAATTGCGAGTTATATAGTCAGTATTGTGAGATAAAAAGTCAGAATTGCAAGTCATAAAGTCAGTTGCGAGTTATAAAGTCAGAATTGCGAGATATACAGTCAAAATTGTGAGTTATAAAGTATAACAAAATGTTGACTTTATAACTCGTAATTGCGAATTTAAATCTCAGTCAGAGTCAGAATTTTGAGATGCAAACTTGCAATTGCGAGAAAAAACTCAGAATTGTGAGATAAAAAGTTTATTTTTAAAAAAATATCTTCCACACTCGTTGGCAGGCCTGTACATTTAAATATTGTGCATCACAACTTATTGCACAAAGTATATTTCTGCATCTCATCCTTATGCACTTTAATTGTATGGAAATAAGCCCTCAGAACAGTCATTTGGGTTTGGAATACCATGAAGGTGAGTAAATGATGACAGAAGTTTCATTTTATGTGATCTAACCCTTTCAAGGCATGAGTCTGTGTTTTTCATAATGCTTGTTTCTTTCAGGACAGCATCGCCCTCTCTTGGTTACAGCGTGTAAATGTGTTACTGGGCACTGCAAAAGCTATTCAATACCTGCATTCTTGCTCACCTGCACTTATTCATGGAGATATCAAGAGGTGAGTGCAAGAACATGTAAACCACATGAACACTACCATTCAAAAGTTTGGGGTCAGTTTTTTTTTTTTTTTTTTTCTGAAAGAAATTAATACTTTTAGTCAGCAAGGGTGCATTAAATTGATCAAAAGTGACTGTAAAGACATTTACAATGTTACAAAAGGTAAAAAAAAATGCTGTTCTTTTGAACCTTCCATTCATCAAAGTGTCATTGTTTCTACAAAAATATGAAGCAGCGCAACTGTTTTCAACACTAATAATAATTAGAAATGTTTCTTGAGCAGCAAATCAGCATATTAGAATGATTTCTGAAGGATCATGTGACACTGAAGACTGGAGTAATGATGCTGAAAATTCAGCTTTGATCACAGAAATAAATTACATTTTACAATACATTAAAATAGAAAACAGTTATTTAAAATTATAATAAAATGCAGTCTTGGTGAGCATAAGAGATTAAAATGGTAATGTTTAGGCTCTTTGAAGTTGAGATCTTTAGACTTTTTGAATCATCAGTATTTGATATGGATTATCATGAGTGCTTGGAAGTGGAAGCAATGATTGTTCATGAAAATGCAGTAATTGTGGGTTTTATCTAATTGCCAACTGCAACTCCATCATCAACTGCAGCTTCATTTTTCCTTTTTGTTGAATATATTGTTTGCATAAGTCAAATTAATTAAATACATTGCAAATGCCATTTAATGTTGATTTCATGTTTACCATTAGGGTTGCACCAGGCTTCTTTCACAAACCAGTCATCTCTCCTCAGCTCTAACATCCTTTTAGGGGATCACCTGGAGCCCAAGCTGGGGGACTTTGGTTTGGCGCGTTTCTGTCGGAGCCCCAGCAAAACCCCAGGCAAGACGTCCACTGTGGCTCACACTGCAACGGTACGAGGAACTCTCGCATACCTCCCAGAAGAATACCTGAAGGATGGACAGCTAGGTGTGGAGATCGATGTCTACAGCTTTGGAGTGGTGAGATTGATCTTTTAAGACATGCATTGTGAAACAAAACCGCATAAAGGGTTAGTTCACCCAAAAATGAAAATTTTGTCATTAATTACTCACCCTCATGTCATTCTAAACCCGTAGGACTTTCGTTCATCTTCAGGGCAGAAATAAAGGTATTTTTAATGAAATCTGAGAGGTTTCTGTCCCTCCATTGACAGTCTGTGCAACTACCACTTTGTCACTTCAAAAATTAGAGTGATAGAAGTAAAGAGATCGTAAAACTAATCCATATGAATGAAGTGGTTTAGTCCAAATTTTTCTGAAGAGACTTGATCGCTTTATATGATGAGCAGTTTTAATTTTGGCTTTTATTCACATAAACATTGATAAGCGATCATAAACAGAAGCTCAAACAGAACCTGCTTGACAACAAACCTCAAATTTGGACTGAGCTGCTCAGTTCATATGGATCTCATTATGAACTTTTTGAAGCATCAAAGTGGAAATTGTGTGGACTGTCAATTGAGGGACAAAAATCTCTCAGATTTCATTAAAGTATTTTCATTTGTGTTCTGAAGATGAACGAAAGTCTAACGAGTTTGGAACGGCATGAGGAGGAGTAAATGATGACAGTTTTCAGTTTTGGGTGAACTAACTCTTTAATAGCAATAAGTTAATATAACTTCGACAGCCCTAATTGTACTCTAATGTTCACCATTATCCTCATCAACAATATTTTATTACAATAACATTCAAGTGGGCTGGGATCCACAAAAAAGAACCCATTGAGAATTGAAAATGGACTGAGACTCCATCACACCTAATAAGATTTCAGCTCACTTTCAAGGCCAATGTAAACTACTTTTTGGTCCACTTAAATGGGTGTGAGTTGGGTTTTTTAAGGAGGACCCACCCTTTATTATCCTCACTTCCATATTTTGTTGAACTCTTTTATGGTTCATGTTCATAAAGAGATGCTGAAACGTCCTTCGGCCTTACATTTTTGATAAAGTAACACTCCAGTTTCTCTCGTACCGCAGGTCATGCTAGAGGTACTTACTGGACGGCAGGCTCTTGAGGTCGATGGCCAGTCGAAAACTGTTTACTTGGTAAGAAGAGCTGAAGTTAATTTATAGTAACATATGTTAGGGTTAGGGTTAGAACCAGGGTTAAACCTGTTATTTCTCACAGAAAGATCTGGTTAAAGAGGAAGAAGATGATGGGAGAAGCTTCAGCAAAGGGAAGCACTCACGGGAGCTGTCCTATGTTAACGCAGCAGAGAACATCTGCAGGAAACATCTGGATCCACAATTGATGACTAAAGACACATCTACCCCTCATGGATCAATGGAAATTTCTCAAATGGCATGTCGATGTTTAGAACGACGGAGGAAGAAGAGGCCTCCTATGACGGAAGTAGGAGAATCTATTCAAATGCTATTTGTTAAAGGGGTTATGTAATTTGTTCTAAAGAAAAAATACTTTTATTTAGCAAGTTAAATTGAAGTGACAGTAAAGACATTTATAATGTTACAAAAGATTTCTATTTCCAAAAAATGTTCTTGTAAACTTCAAGAATCAACAAAAATATATAAACTAAAAAATATTAAACAGCGCAACTGATAATAATAAAAAACATTGATAATAATAAAAAATAGTTTCTTGATCATCAAATCAGCATATTAGAATGATTTCTGATGGATCATGTGACACTGAAGTAGATCACAGAAATAAATTATATTTTAAAATAGATTGAAATAGAAAACAGTTATTTTAAATAAAATAAAATATTTCACAGTATTACTGTTTTTACTGTATTTCTAATCAAATAAATGCAGCCTTGGTGAGCATAAGAGACTTCTTTAAAAAAATATGAATTAATTATTCCAAACTTTTGAACTTTTTAAATGGAAAGTAGTCATGAAAAACTATTTTAGGACTGTCTGGCTAACAATTAGACATCAGGAAAATAAATAAGATTTTTATAAACCATAACACCCCTTCATAATATTATGTTTTAGTTAAAATTATCAGGCTTATTCTGGCTCTTTTGGTGTTTTTATAGGTGTTTAAAGCACTTCAAGATGTGCATTCAGGGTTGAAGACCTCTGGCAGATCGACCACGGTCAGAATATCTCCTGCATCATCTCATCCATCCACCCCTGAGCCTCTGCGCTCCGACAACAGCTCTCTGGACTCTCTCGCCCATCAGTTCTCCAAACTCCACCCTCAAGAGAACACGTACCCCTGCCTTCAAAAGCCTACCTTTCCCACTTTGAACTCTGTAATGACTCAGTCTAGCTGCTCAGTGTCAGAGTTAAATGCTGAATCATGGGCTTCACAGTCCTCTGGCATGCCATGTGAATCAGATGAGAGTCAAGGCTTTTCTCAATACTTGACAAGTCACTGTAGCAGACCTCAGTCGACATCATGTGGGGCCTGTGGTGTTCAGAGCACTGAAATAAGCAGTTCTTTAGAGGAAAACCCATCACAGTCCAGTCCGAATGGAGGTAGTCTATGTTATTAAAACGGATAGATTAGGAACATCATAAATATTTAAATTAACATTTTTCTGAATGTATGTTATTATATCTTTCTTCTTGTCCCTGTATCATTCTCTGTCTGAATCTTTACAGATTTTTCTGACCAGAAAGCATTTATCAACCCCGTAAGGCAGCGACTGGTCCAGAAAATCGAGCTTTATGAAGAGGGGAGGATTTTAACTTCTGATCTGCTATCATCAGGCAACTCATTATGTAAGTGTGTAAATCAATTGTAAATGGATTCCATAACTGTTACAAACAAATGTTTGGTGGAGACAGTTCTGGGTTCTTCAGGCAACACGAGAAGATGTTTTAAGATGGAATTTCATTCAAGCTGAGCTGATAATGACCCATGTAGTATAGTCATGGATGCTGGTTATCATGATTGCATCTGTTCGAGTAGAATCAGATTGCCCTGTGACTGATGTCACTGATGACACAGCTGGATCATTTCCATAATGACCAACGGAATATACCAAAATTAGCGTCTGGTTTAAGACATGCTTTTTTGGGTGGTAAATAATGGCGCAAATACCAGTAAATTGACTAGCGCAAACCTTAGTAAATCACCTTGCATGATTCATTTAAATATTCTCCAATAAATTTTACGTCTAAAAGGGAAACTCCTACAAACGCATATGCATTAAGGTCAGCCACAAAAATAACGGTGTCCACGCCTTTTCAGCACTAATTTTTCTCTGTGTTTTTAGTAAATCCTGACGGTAGTTTTTTAATTCCAAAATAGGGTTTGCGCTGACGTAAGTTGTCAGAAAATCTGGCCCTAACAGTTTACAGGTGGTAGGCAGTTAAGGTCACAGTTCTAATAACTTAGGACACTAAAGAAACTTTTCTACGGACTCTGAAAAACACCAAAAGAAAGATACCCAGGGTTCCTTATGACCTGTGTGAACATGCCATAGTCCTGCTGCAGGGAGGCTTGAGGACTGCAGATGTGACCAGAGCAATAAACTGCAATGTCCGTAATGTAAGACGCCAAAGACCGTTCTACAGGGAGACAGGAAGGACAGCCGATCGTCCTCGCAGTGCCAAGCCACATGCAACCATGTGTCCCCCCAGACGTGTTTGAGAACTTGCAAGTGTCTTGGAGGAAGAGTGGAGTAACATCTCACAGCAAGAACTGGCAGATCTGGTGCAGTCCAAACAAACCATAAGACTTCTGGAACAATGTCCTTTGGACAGCTGAGACCAAACTGGAGATGTTTGGCCAAAATGCACAGCACCAAGTTAGGTGAAAACTAAACACAGCATGTCAGCACAAACACCTCATATCAACTGTCCATCACGCTGGTGGAAGGGTGATGATTTGGGCTTGTTTTGCAGCCACAGGACCTGGGAACCTCACAGTCACTGAGTCAACCGTTAACTCCTCTCTACACCAAACTGTTCTAGAGTCAAATGTGAGGCAATCTGTCTGAAAATTGGGTCATGCAACAGGACAATGATCCCAAGCACACCAGTAAATCTACAACAGAATGGCTGAAAAAGAAAAGAATGAAGGTGTTGCAATGGCCCAGTCAAAGTCCAGATCTCAACCTGACTGAAATGCTGTGGCCGGACCTTAAGAGAGCTGTGCATAAACAGATGCCCACAAACCTCAAAGAAATGAAGCAACAAATAGTGAACTGAATGTAAAGAATAGTGAGCCAAAATTCCTCCAGAAAGATGAGAGACTGATAATGTCATACAGAAAATGATTCCTTCAACTTATTGCTGCTAAAGGTGGCTCTACAAGCAACTGAATCATAGGGTGTACTCAGTTTGTCACACATGGCGTTTTCATTTTGGCTTTATTATTTTTAAATAAATAATGACAGTGTAATATGAAAATTGTTGTTGTTCATTTGAGGTTGTTTTACCTCATTTTAAGACCAGATGATGGTTTATTATGTCCTGATATGTAAAACCATAAAATCCTAAAGGGTGTGTGTGTGTATGTATGTATGTATGTATGTAAAAAGAAACCATATATGTATGGAGCTAGATATATTTATTAATGTATATTTTTATTAAAGCCACAGATATTTCATCACTATAAGCTACTTTACAATAATTTTCATTAGCATTAATAAACATTATTCAGTGCATAATGGATTTGTTCTCCAGATCTGATTTAAGGCTTCTTGTCTGAAGAACTCAGAAGTGCAGTTTCATGTTGTGACATCCTGATAATAATAATAAAAAAAAAATGGAACAGGATTTAAATATATTTGGTTTTTTTTTGTTATTTTGTAGACCGAGGGATGAACGCTCAAACAAGGGAGCCAGAAGAGAGTGATGAGTTTGCAAGTGAGACATCTGGACCTGCTGCAGTTTAACACTGGATGTTTGGAAGAAAGTGCACAACAGTTGTTAAAATATTATTCAAAATATTCATTAATTTCTTTATGGTACTTTTTTTTACGGTTATGGTAGAAAAAATACCTCCATAAATACCTCGGCCAAAGCTTTTTTGTTTGTTTGATGGTAATAGCAAGTGAAAAGTGGTACAGATAATGAAAGCTCTGAAGTTGTAAACCTGTGAATCTTGACTGACAAGTCAAAGGCAAAGATATAAAAGTGCATAATTTATTGTTATACGCCTGTTATTTTGGCGATCAAATGTCTGTCTGTTGTTTTTGGCTTAGTTTTCAGAGGCATATTGCTTTTAATAGCATAAAGTCAAGTTTATGGATTATGGCCAAAACACTTACATGTATGAGAGTACTATTTAACATTAATGACTAATCTTCTATGGTACTAACTGGTGATTGTTATATAAATTGAACTGAACATTTAGCCCGTGCAATTTTCATTATGCACAATTTATTTTTATTTTTAATTGTCAGCAAAACTACAGCAATACCGAAACAGCTTTATTTGAAACAGTTTTTGTTTCTGTCAGAGGCCTATTTAGCCCGTTGCTTTTTAAAGGTCCGTGTATTTCCCGTTTCTCAAACTGTTCCAAAAAGCTTCTCTTTTTTTTAGTCTTAATTTTGTGATTGGCAGAATCTAAACTGAATTCTTGATTTTGCTTACGTTATTGGTTATTGTATACACACTGACTTGTAAAATGTTTTACTTGAAAAATTGTTCTCAGATGAATCTATTTAATCTGTTCTTTGGAAAGAAAAAGTTTAGGTCATTAATCAAAACACTGGGTTTTTGTCAATGGAATACAACTCCCATGTGTGTTGTTGAGTGTTTTATAAGCATATACTATTTACATGAATCTGATCATTTTTTCATGCAGAGATCATGAATATTAGAGAAATCATCATGTTAGAGTTAAAGGAGAAATGACTGTGTTTACCATAGTTACATGTTAAAAATATTATATATTTTACCTTATTTCTGTATGTAGGCTATATGTTCTATAATGTAAGTTTATATGTCCTAAGGGTTGATTTTTATTAAAACTAACAAATTTCCACCTTTTTATATTTTTATTGTATGAAGATCACAAAACTTGCTAACTTTTTTGTGCCTTAATAATTTATTTTTGTCCCCTTGTCCCAGACCCAAACTTTCAATGTGTCAAAACTATGTTGTTATAGTTTTAAACATGTAATTCTCTAAACATATTGAAATAAACTATTTCATTATTTATGTGAAAATTATTAATATCATATACAGTATATGTAGCTATATGCGTGTGTATGTATTTAGAGATAGATAGATGGATAGATTCTATAAAATTCATTCATGATCTACATTCTAATAATGCTTTGTACTTTATCTGTATTTGACTTTGTTCAAGTAAATATAATAAAAAGATGTGTGAAGAAAACGGACAAATCAAGGTAAATATCACTTGTGAGCATAATATTTTTTATTGCACATCATGTGCAATCAAGCAGTGATTTTGTCAAATTGTGCAAAAATACAACATGGCATAGCTATGAAAAAAAATTCAAACTATAAAATGTATGGTATTTGGGTGTAAACTAGTAATCTATTCCAGATTGCAGAGCATGGCTGATGAGTGAATGGAATGTGATGGTAGTTTTTTATTTTTTATTTAACAAGATAAACAAAATATACATTCATAATTATAAATAAATAAGCCAGGCACACCAATAAAATTGGGGAAAACAATGAACAGAGGGATCTTTTCATTCATCTTTCAAAAATCTAGTCTCCTATCATCCCAGCAAATTGGCAGGCCTGTTTACTATTCATTTATTATCAAAAATTGTTACAAAGATAATAAAGTTTAAATACAGAAATATAGTATTGTCTTCATACACTTACAGTTACGGATAAAGAATTTACCCAACATGACCATTACATTAACAAAAATAGTCTGCCTTTTTGTTGTACAACCACATTCCAAATACAATATGGTTTGTAGAAAAAGTAGACAGTTTCCAACCAATACAACTCTCAAAAATAAAGGTTCTTCACTGGCATCTGTGGTTCCATTAAGAACCTTTATCATCTATGGAACCTCTCCATTCCACAAAAGGTTCTTTAGAATTTTAAAATGTTCTAATATAAAAAAAACTTTTCTTTTTTTTTAATAACTGTTCAAAATGTTCTTTTAGGAACCAAAATGGTTCTTCTATTGCATCGCTGCGAAAACCCCCTTTTGAAACGTTTATTTTTAAGAGTGCAAGTCATATCTTTCCATAAAATATCTGAGTGCATAGAGTAGGGATGCGCGCGCTCTAGAGGCTGAACCACTCCGCTGCTGAATTATTGAGCGCTTGTCAAGAAGATGGCGGCTTCCTGGGCGGCATGAAAAGATGTAGAGTTAGCAATATCTACAGTGAAAGGCGCACCCAGGGTTGAATTCGTTCTCTGAGTCCTCTCTCGTGATTTTTAAATTAAGTTAACGAATCGGAACGAGTAAGTATTTTGTGCCAGGCAATGACAGAATCCGAATATTTTGCAGCTTTCTGTGACGGCTAACGGTACATCCGCCATTTTTCTTGAGGGAAGCTAAGCGAGTAGCCAGAGACGAAACAATAACTGAAGTTATTGAACTGTGCATCTCGAATAAAATGCAATTTGAAATTCTAACAGTAAATAAACATGAAACATGTAACATTTTCTCTGTTGTGCCAAATGAGTATGTAGAATTTGCAATGTTGTAATGAGCTATTTAGCATTGAAGCTAACTGGCTGCCCAATGGATCTCATTGAACATTTCAGATAGTGCTAATGCGGCTAATAGCTAACAACAGCAGCAGCCGATATACGTTCTTCTTTTTAGTTTTATCAGCGCTGATTTGTAGCAAGAAAATGAGTATTTTAAAAGTATTATGGTGTATTAATTTATAAATATACATATGCATTTGGATCATTAAAAAGCACTAAGCTTTTTTTTCCAGAGGGGTGGATTGTTTGGTTTGTTTATCAAGATGGCGGCACCCAGACAAGAGAGGCATGAATAATCCACAGATCACATAAACTTACGCTATTAACCTCTATCAGCATTTATTTGATAGCGCACTTTAAATGCGTAATTTTTTTGGACCTTTAACCAATTTAAATTTTACCCGCGGTGATTAATTGACTTAGTATTATGTTATAATATGATTTCCGTAATATTAACTTTAATATTTTGTTTGGATCGCCGCCCGTTCTTTATTTTTTAATTCATTTTTGGGGTAATTTTTTTTTTTTTGGTCGCCCATTTAATATTATTATTCTTATTATTTACATTTTTTTTAATTATTATCATTATTTTCCATCCCGTTTCTATTTACTAGCTTGTATTTTGGATTAAAAAAAAACAAATTTTAAAATTCACCACCTATTTTATTTATTATTTTTGTTTTTTCCATCGCCCATTTCTATTCACTAGCTTGTATGTTAGGTTTTTTTTTTTTTACTATTTATTTTTATTTTTTCCACCGCCCATTTCTATTCACCAGCTCCTATGTGTTAGAATTTTTTCGCCGCCCATTTTTGTTCACTAGCTTGTATGTGTTAGCTTAGCCGCTTAGCAGCTAACTAGGCGCTCGTGCTGGTAGCGTTTAGCTAGCCTTTGCAAGATGGCGGCATACACATCCTCATTGCGCTTTTCTTTTTCTCCTAGAGACATTTAACCTAAACATGCTTTTTAGTTTACTATACAGAGATTTAAGGAAAAAATGCACAGGAGCCCACCTGCATGTGATGTTGTGTATTTTTAGTTACTTTCCTATATTTCTCCGGGAATTCGCGTTTGTTCAGCCGCCGGCGTCTGTCTATTTATTTTCTTCTCGTGATGAAAAGCGTCTTTTGCCGCTAAAATGGCGGTTCGCGCAGATTTGAGCGGCTAACATGCTAACCGGCCAACATTCTTCACACGCTATACTTTTGGTTTCCGAAGCGCACAAACACTAATATTTGTTATAACGGGGTTTTTGTAGTACATTTTGGGCAGCATTTGGCCAAAAAAAACCTTGTGGAAGTCGAATACGTTTTAGTGACCTAGTTAGCTCGCGCGAGGCTACCTTGTACTAGCGGGCTAATCCAGTTAGCACAGAGATTTTGACACACGAATGCTGTTGAGATCCGAACTAAAATCAGCGCTGTGCGTGGGATTTGTGTTTCGCTAGAGAAGTGGACATGGCTTCTTCAGGCACCTCGGTTCTGCAGCCGCGCTGGAAGAGGGTTTTGGGCTGGTCTGGCCCGGTTCCTCGCCCGAGACACGGACACCGAGCTGTGGCCATTAAAGAGCTGATGGTGGTGTTCGGCGGAGGGAATGAAGGCATTGTGGATGAGCTGCACGTCTATAATACAGGTGAGAATATTATTATTTTGTAATAAGGCGGTTATTTTGCACGTACTTGCGTTTTATTTCAGTAGCATTTAGCTCGCTATGTTATTAGCCCGATTTGGTCCGTTCTGCTGTCTCTCTTGGTGGTCAGATGTGCTGTTTTGGTTTTTACAAACGCTGTTTGACAGCTACAATTTGTTGCATTTATGCAGCTTACACAGCTCCTTTTTATATTTGTTTAGCAGTTTCTGGACTAATTGTTTATATATACATTATTAGCCCAGGTGCATTAGCGCAGTTAGCGGCTAGACCAAATCTGCATAAGTGATCAGCTACCTAAGCTAACTAGCCATAAAGAATGCACAAAGATATTACACTTGATTGTGTAATTCAAAACTCGCACCATAAAGTGGTGTTTGCACTAACATTAGCGCACTTAATTTCAGTGCATCGTCTGCAGAATATGATGTTGCATTTATGCACACTGTGGAATTGATCTGTGTTGTGTTCAGATGTTTGTGTGTTAAAGTGTCGGCTATCCAGCTAACGCTACAGCACTAGCCAAGCACTGAAACTGGCACGCCAGGAAAAATGCAAAGATAAATGGCGGGTTAAAGGAACGCCGCCTACGTCATCACAACACACATGCCCCGCCCACAATATTTCCGCATTTCCATGTAAATATTCTGGAATGAATGAAAGAGTTTGTAATTCACAGAATTTCGGATGTGGATACTTTTATTGAGTTTTAAGTAATGTTGCAAAATTTTGGTAAGGTCTGGGGAATGATATAAAACTGTAAGGAGTAGATGCACTCCAAAAGCATTGTTTTACATTGAAAATATATATGCTATATGTTGTTAAGTGATGATTAGTAAGATGGTGATATTAAGACGCCCTACATTTGCGTGTTGCTCATAGGTCATTGTTTTCTTCTGGAAGCTGTTTATAGCTATGCAGAACCAGTATTATTCATTGAGATACTATTATAGTAAAGTAATTGTTTTTTTTTTGTTTTGTTTTTTTGTCATTTATTAATCTTTTACATCAAGTTAAATTAAATGAATATGAGGAAAAAATGTTGCCTTGACAATGAGCTGAATTCATATATATTTCTTTTTTTTTTTTTTCTTCCCCCAAGTAACAAAAGGGTTTTAGTTAAAGGATTAGTTCACTTCAGAATGAAAATTTCCTGATAATTTACTCACCCCCATGTCATCCAAGATGTTTGTCTTTCTTTCTTCAGTCGTAAAGAAATTATGGTTTTTGAGGAAAACATTCCAGGATTTTTCTCCATATAGTAGACTTCACCGGGGTACAACGAGTTGAAGGTCCAAATGTCAGTTTCAATGCAGCTTCAAAGGACTCTACATGATCCCAGTCGAGGAATAAGGGTCTAATCTAGAGAAACATTTGGCCATTTTCTAAAAAAATAAGTGTTTTTACTTTTTAACCACAAATGCTTGTCTTGCTCTGTGATGCGCCACGCATTACGTAATCACGTTGGAAAGGTCATGCGTGACGTAGGGGTTTTTTTTTTAGAAAATGACTGATCATTTTGCTAGATTATCTGGATCATCTAGATCATCTGGGATTGAGTAAAAGTCCTTTGAAGCTGCTCTGAAACTGACATTTGGACCTTCAACCGGTTGGTAACTGTTGAAGTCCACTATATGGAGAAAAATCCTGGAATGTTTTCCTCAAAAACCTTAATTTCTTTTCGACTCAAGAAAGAAAGACATAAACATCTTGGATGACATGGGGGTGATTAAATTATCAGGAAATTTTAATTCTGAAGTGAACTAATCCTTTAGCTTTTGTTACCATGTGCAGAACAGAATGAAAGAACATGATGCATTGCAACACTCCACTGAAAGAACTTTATTCATCAAAACCACAATGACGCAACTATATGTTTCTCAACAGCCACCAATCAGTGGTTTATTCCTGCTGTCCGGGGTGACATTCCTCCTGGCTGCGCTGCATATGGATTTGTGTGTGACGGCACCAGACTCCTTGTGTTCGGGGGCATGGTTGAGTACGGAAAATACAGCAACGATCTTTATGAACTACAGGTAAGCCTTTCAGCACCATCTTTAAATCTCAAAGATTGAGCTTAAAAGAGGAGGCTGTTTTTTTTGTTACTGCTTTCTCATAGCATCAGCCCTATCGTTTGTAATAATTCATTTCTGTCCAATACTTCAAACAGGCCAGTAGATGGGAGTGGAAACGTTTGAAGCCCAAAGCCCCCAAAAATGGCCCGCCACCATGTCCTCGCCTGGGCCACAGCTTTTCTCTAGTTGGAAACAAATGTTACTTGTTTGGTGGACTGGCAAATGACAGTGAAGATCCCAAAAACAATATTCCCAGGTAAAAGATGGAGCCAAACTAATTCATGAATGTTTTAGCAGCAGATCCATAATTTAATTGTTTATCCATTTTTACACCAGATACCTGAATGACCTCTACACACTCGAGCTACGCCCGGGGTCAAACGTAGCAGGCTGGGACATCCCCATTACATACGGCGTGCTTCCCCCTCCTCGTGAGAGCCACACTGCTGTTGTCTACACAGAGAAAACGTCCAAAAAGTCTCGTCTCATCATCTACGGCGGCATGAGTGGTTGCCGTCTTGGAGACCTCTGGACTTTAGACATAGGTGAGAGAAAGTATTCATAGTTTTCAGTCACTTAACTGAAACAGAGGCCTAGAAGGCAAAATATCCATAGAACTGAAAGAAATTATGGTTTTTGAGGAAAACATTCCAGGATTTTTCTCTATATAGTGGACTTCAAAGTTTAACAAGTTTCAGTGCAGCTTCAAAGGGCTCTACACGATCCCAGACGAGGAATAAGGGTCTGATCTAATAAAACGATTGGTCATTTTCTAAAAAAAAAAAAAAAAAAAAAACGTTTTAACCACAAATGCTCGTCTTGCACTGCTCTGCGATGCGCCATGCATTACATAATGACGTTGAAAAGGTCATGCGTGATGTAGGCGGAAATAGGGCGGTAGGGCGAAAAACTCCGACTTCAAAATCGTCAGACATCGCTGTTTTACCTTTTTTTGTAAAGGCCGTTTGATTTAGTCTTTGCACGTTTGCTTTATAGACACTTGCTCGGTACTTCTGCCTATGTCATGTGTGAACTTTCCAACGTGATTACGTAATGCGTGGCGCATCGCAGAGCAGTGCAAGACGAGCATTTGTGGTTAAAAAGTATCTAATTTTTATTTATATATTTTTTTCGAAAATGACTGATCGTTTCTCTAGATAAGACCCTTATTCCTCGTCTGGGATCGTGTAGAGCCCTTTGAAGCTGCACTAAAACTGCAATTTGGACCTTCAACCCGTTGTACCCTGTTGAAGTCCACTATATGGAGAAAAATCCTGAAATGTTTTCTTTAGAAACATTTCTTTCTTCAGTCAAAAAGAAATTAAGACATAAACATCTTGGATGACATGGGGGTGAGTAAATTATCGGGACATTTTAATTCTGAAGTGAACTAATCCTTTGACGAGAATCTGCACGTTGCGTTTATATTCTGGGTTCATCTGCTCCAGAAGAGCATTCCTATAAGGGTTTGATATCAAGTGAAAGCTATGAATTGGCTTAAAATATTTTTTGAAGAAAAGCCCATGCCATAGCATTATATAACATACGTGAACTCTGTACAATGACCTCGCTCTGTTTTGCAGATACTTTAACCTGGAACAAACCTGCCATAAGTGGTGCAGCACCTTTGCCCCGCAGTCTCCACTCTGCCACCACTATAACCAACAAGTAAGTTATAACTTTCTCATGCTTGTTTTAAACATTAACTGTCTTCAAGATTGGAAATGATTGAGAAACCAGTACTGCATTTTGGGTGCAGAATTAAAGTTGACATCGAATCATAAATGACTTTCAGAGTAGGCTTACTGCGGTAGTCTGTGTTACACGGTGTTCGGCCATACACCGATTACATTATCTGCCCACCATGGCACCGCCCTCACTGTCGTTTAGCTTTTTTTTATAGAAATAAAAACCATTTAGTTCAGTTGGACAATGGATGCTACAAATATAAACTGAAAGCGTCTGCTCTGCTCCATACAGCACAAGCTGCAGAGTCGCAGCGCAGTGCAGCAGGAGTCAGATTTCACTTATCACGTGACGAGAGTAAGGAGAGATGACTGACAGGACGATGGCAGAGGATTTGGTGCGCAACAGATCCTGAGAGTCATTGACAAATATCTTATCTTGTAAAATGTGGGGTCAGTACCGCCGCTTCCTATACACAGAGTATGCGTGACTGCGAATTCGAAAGTGAAAAACGAGAGCACATTCAAAAGTGATTTCAATATCCCGCATATTGATATCCCTGATGTCTGCCAATTATGATAGTGGCTCCCCCCTCCCCTCGTTTAGTCTCTTAAAGTAAACTGAGTATGAAAAAGTATTATTGCGTTTGTAATTCATAATAGAAAAGTAAGTGCTACACAGTGCTCAGATAGCGTTGGCATTCAGCATTTAAATCATTTAAAGTCTTTGAATAGTTAATATTTTATTCAATGAACCTTGCAAATGATCGACTTTATTATATTGAATGTTGGCGTCTGCAGTGGCCGTAAAAATATATAATAATAATAATAATAATATTGGTTGACCACTAAAACGCATGTTTGTCTTAATTATCTTGCGTTTAAATGTAAAAACTTGCTTATCTCTAAAACACATTTCCTTTTTGGAAGTGAATAAAATTAAGTACCTCCCCACGGTTTTTTTTTAATTTTTTTACGTCACAGAAGTAAAATGTGTTGTGAATGCCTTTCCATGTTGACTTCTGTAGTGGACTAGTTGGTGTGGACTTGACTAATGTTGGTCTCATGTGTTTGTAGGATGTTTGTGTTTGGTGGATGGGTCCCTCTGGTTATGGATGATGTCAAAGTAGCCACACACGAGAAGGAATGGAAGTGCACTAACACGTTGGCCTGCTTAAATCTAGGTATGTTTAAGGTGCAGTAAGCAAATTCTGAGAAACACTGTTTATATTTGAAATCGACAAACAAACAAACACACACACACACCCCTCCCTTCATTACTCCGCCCCCAAAATAACAAGCATGCTATGCAACACAGGCAACCGCTAAAGCCGTCTTTGGCTCCGCATCGTCAGTCTCCTCTGACTGCGCACTCTCCTCTCCAAACAGACGAGGTGTTTAAACTAAACGTGCTCGCTGTTGTACTGTTCTTTTAAATGACAGGGGGTGACTCTGAGTAATTGTCCTCTAACCCATCACGAAGCAGTGGTGAGAAGTAAGGTACACACTTGACTGTTTGTTTTTATTACACTTCACTAAACCCATGCTACAAAAGAACCAAAGAATCATGTAAAACCCAGTAAACCTTGAGATTATTACTTGTGACATTAGAACAAAATAGATATGAGAACATGTATAAAACTAAATTAAACAACAATATCTTAAATATTTTCTAATTTCATTAAACATTTTCATTTAATTTCATGAACATTTCCATTAAACATGGACCTTTATTTTCATTAAAAATACTTATTTCTGCTATTGTAGGCTCGTTTTATAAACGTAAGCAATTAATTTAGATGAGCGCAAACTAGGTGCTGGTAAGATGCAAGTACAGACATACCTGCTCGACCAGAATAGCCTCAAAGTCGTGCATCTTCTGAAGAGGAGCCATGCGTAAAGTTAGAAAAAAATGTGCACACCGCCACGTAAAATGGGGTCTTGCTAGGGTTGCCAACTGTCCCGTATTAGCCGAGACGTCCCGTATATTGGGCCCTAAGTTATTTGTCCTTTACGTGACCTCCCTTGTCCCGTTTATTGACTGCTACACTGATCTAACGGCCACTTAATTACTTACATGTATTTCAGGAGAAGTGGAGGCTTGACGTTTTAAATCCGACACGATTCTCTGAATTGCGGCGCAAACTAACATGGCGGCGCCCATCGCGCGTTATAGATCAGCTAACATGATCATTATAAAGGTTTTTAAATGTCAAAACACATTCACTTACACATATTTGAGAATCGGAAGATCAGATATGTGATGACAGCTAACAAGTTTGTAAATATTTTGAATAGGAAAGGAAAAAGCAATACATCTGCAATACAAATAATAGGTACGTTTCAACTTATTGAAACGTTCTAAAATAACGGTCGCCTTAAAAAAAAACTCACTCTGGGGGGGCGGCTAGAATATTTTAAACGTACATGTGAAAAGGTTAATATTTTGGCTTTCTTCTTCATTTCTTTGTCTTCAGAAAAAATATGAACAAAATAAAAAATTTGAGCCAGGAAAGTTTCTGAAATTTGGTTGATTTGACAAGGAATGATCCAAATGTATTTATGTCTGGGAATCTTTACATCTTTCATACACACTTAACTGCAGATAGTGAAATGACATGCACTGTGTGGTACAGTACAAACCTTTTGAGTGTGTGCCTTTATAAAGAACCACGATTGTTCCTTATTTTCCTTTCCTAAAGTTGGCAGCCATAGGTCTAGCGCACTCAATGCGCACGACTGCCCAGCTGGTGCAGCAGAAAACTCGCACAAGTGTGGATGAATCAGCTGTGATTTAGAAACAACAACAGCTTGGTTCTATTTCTATGAAACATAGCAAGAAACAATGTTACTCACGTATAGAGCAGAAACAACTGAAACCTCAGAATTTTCAGGCCTTAAGTCCCGCTCTCTAAGGGCCTGTTTACACCTGATCATCTCATGTGTTTCTACTGATCGAATAGCTGTCTGATTTGTTAAATCGGTTCCATTTACACTTGGCCACATAAGTGTGTCTCCCCAAAATGAATGTAAGTCCAATCTTTAAGTCCTGTGCTATATGCAAATTTTCATGTTAAAGTTCATGTCAGCGAAAGTGAACACATGCTGCAATTTATCAGCTAACTTCAAGATCAAAGACTGCAATAGGAGAAAGAGCAGCATCAGCACTGCTAGTAGCTGATGCAGTAGCCCTGTCATATCTGACTATAACATGTCATATAGCCTATAACATGCTCTCTCACATTTATTTTTTAACAATTTAGGAGGAGTAAAGTGGTTTCAGCAACCAGATGCATTTATACTTGTCCAGTTTCATATGGAATGTGTCTCAGACCACATCTTAAAGTGGTTTGAGTGATCGAATTTAAATCTGTCTCAAAGCGTTTCGGAGGGCATTTATACCTGGTCTTTTCACGATCCAATAGCTATCCGATTAGAAAAAAAAGTGTGCAGTGACCAGGTGTAAACAGGCCCTAACATATCTCTAGCACTGCAAAGCTTTTCTAATATTAATGTGGATCCTAGTTCTTGCCTGATTGTAACCTTTCTTCCAATTATTTTCTTCTGACCTTTTCCTCTTTGGTAATATCTCAGCTATCTCAATTTGTACAGTCTTTCTACAAATCTCCCACTTGCTCACTCTCTCTCCTCCCCCATCATAAGTGGATACACCCCCATTGTTGACTGGCTACAAGAATGTTTTGGTGCTCTGTTTTTTTTTCTTCTCCTATTTACACAGCCAGGACTATGTGCAAACACTTCTTTTTGTCAGCACACACAAAACAGACATCTAGTAAATATTCACAAAATTGTTTGTTTAGGTGTTGACGCTTACTGCACCTTTAAAAACACCTCAATTTTATTGAGAGGCCTAAACTGAGCAAAATATGCAATTTGGTGTAGCAGTATAGCAGACTACTTACATAATGCATATAAATATCAGCTCAATAGCTTCCAATAACATGTCTTAGTAAAATTTATATTTAAATGTTTAGTTTTATGATCAAAGCTCTGTAGATTTTATTGTGGGGGTCAAAACAATGAAATGCAATACAGTGATGATTGAGAGATGTACAAATAAATGTTCCTCAAAAGCCTGATGTATCATATTTGATACTTAGATTTTAACATGATTTTTCATAATAATCAAGTAAACCTAAGTTTACTTAAGCAAAAAGGCATGTGTACCAAGATGTGAAGGTGGATGTTTTTAGAGTTTACTAAAAGGCCTTTTACTTGCTGAGAAATGAAGTATTAGGGCTGTCAAATTAAAATTAAAATTTCAAAAATTAATTGAATTTAAAATAAAAATCCAAAAATGGTGCATTCCAATTTTAGGTGTGCGTCAGGCAGCCTTATCACGAGATGGCATGATGATGTAAGAGTTGCACAAGATGTCATGAAGATGTAAGAGTCGTTGTCACGTTTTAATGTTTCTGTTGGCCTATCCAGTTGATCCCACTAGATGCAGAGCTACCGCGTCGTTCATTCAAAACATTGCAGAAATAGAGAAGCTCAATGAGGAGAAGATCTTGGTTAAGTCAAAACCGTAACCAAACCATCACACAGAACTCATTTTCTGCCCGGCTTTTCCATTGTTTTCAATGTAAACATGTTAAAAGAGAACTGTCTCTGATTCCTTAAAATGCTGCCTCTGATCATAGTTCATTAGGTTTCAGAACAGGGCTTATATGTTTTACCACTGCTGATCTTGACCTTTATTTCCTTCAGACTCGATGTCTTGGGAGACTATCCTGATGGACACTCTTGAGGATAATATCCCAAGGGCCAGAGCTGGACACTGCTCTGTGGCTATTAACAATAGGCTGTACGTCTGGAGTGGAAGGGACGGCTACCGCAAAGCCTGGAACAACCAAGTTTGCTGCAAAGATCTGTGGTATTTGGAGACAGGTGAGTTGAGCTGATACCTCAGTGTAGAAGATGATTTATTACACTTATAGTATTACATTGGGTTGGGAGAAAAAAAATCCATTCTCAGATGCATCGCAATTTTCATTTCAATGATTTTGATTCTATTCTGAAAACTTAACTTAGTTTTGTAAAAATAATGATTCAAATTAATTAAAAAAAAAAAATTAAAATACTGTTTTGTTTAGTTGTCTGTTCAGAATCGTGGGAGAATTGTGATCTCTATTTTGAACAAATGTAAATCGTGTAATTCTCAATTTATCCAGAATTTATCCAGGTGACTTGACTACTTAAGTTATATTTAGTTAATTAATAGTTCTTAACATAGTTGTTTTGATTTGATTAATTTAAAAAGTAATTGAACAAAAATGCACACATTTAATGTTCAATATTTTTTTTTTTTTTTTTTTTTTTAAGATCTATAATCATTTTAGAATCAGAATCTGATCATGAGTTGCCTAATGATTCCCACCCCCAGTATTACCATCTCAGACAACATTTAAAATGCATAATCTTGTCTTTTGCTATCAGATCGTCCTCAGCCCCCATCACGTGTGCAGCTGGTCCGTGCCAACACTAACTCTCTGGAGGTGAGCTGGGGGGCAGTGCCTACCGCTGACACTTACCTGCTGCAGCTGCAGAAATACGACATCCCTGCTGCAACTGCTGCCACATCGCCAACGGTCAACCCCACCCCATCTTTACCCGTCAACTCGCCTAAGAGTCCGGTGCCCGCCACTGCTGCTCCTGCAGCTCAGAGCATGCCTCTCTCTGGGGTCACACTGGTGCCACAAGTCCCTTCTCCCACCACCGCCATGCCAACCAGCCCACTTGCAGCCTCACCTCGTGGACCAGGTACAATTAACTTCATGAATATCTTTTTGCAATTTGCAGACTAATTGTGACATTACCAACCCCAACATATTCTTTTCATTCCCAGCTATTCTCAAAGTGGCAGCGCCTCATTCAACCCCCGGGACGTCAGTTGTTACTGTGCGTCAGGCCACTCCTGGAGGAAAATCCCCAGTCACGGTTACATCACTTCCTGCAGGCGTCCGCATGGTTGTCCCCGCACAGAGCACCCAGGGGACGGTATGATCAGCATCAATATAAATCTTAAATTAGGGCTGCACGATTAGTCAAGATAAAACGTAATTCACAATATGGTTTAATGTGTTTATCTATATTAACACTGACACTAATTATTATTACTATAATAGTTATTAATTTAATTTATTATACATTTTATTTATAGTCAAATTTATATAAAATTATATCTTTTTGGCTAAGTTGTGCAGCCCTATAAACAAGCACAGCAAATCTGGAGAATAAAAAAAACTATTTATTGTCAGAAAAATTACAACCCCCCATCCCCCCAGAGCCTTGTCTTCAATTTCAGAATCCAGTGTTAAATTTGCATTTAAACCCTTTGTAACACTTTTTCTGTCTGTAGCCAATTGGCAGCAGCCCTCAGATGAGTGGCATGGCTGCTTTGGCTGCAGCTGCAGCCGCCACACAGAAGATCCCGCCCTCTTCTGCGACCACTGTGCTAAATGTTCCAGCCGGAGCCACCATCATGAAAACGGTCAACGTTACTCCTGGATCCACAACTCTGCCTGCTACTGTCAAAGTAGCTTCACCTGTAATGGTAAGTGTCATCTCGAGTAACCAAATCTTTAAATAAACAATATAAACCATAAGTCTCCAACCCTGGAGGCCCACTGTCCTGCAAAGTTTATATCCAATCTGATGTTGTACTTTGGATAAAAACATCTGAGTTCTAAAATGATAAAACGTAAATAGAATAAACTTCCCTTTCTGGCATCCTTCCGGACATGAATCATCCTGATTATATTCTTCCTGTCTTGTAGCTGTTCGTGATTTAATGTGTGTTTGTTCCTGCTTCCATTCCAGGTTACTAATCCTGCGACCCGAATGCTGAAAACAGCTGCAGCACAGGTCGGCACTTCCGCCATCTCTACTCCCAACACCCCGACTCGGCCGATCATAACTGTGCACAAATCAGGCACAGTAACTGTAGCCCAGCAGGCCCAGGTCGTCACCACCATGGTCGGAGGAGTCACCAAAACTATAACCCTTGTTAAGAGCCCCATCACAATGGGTAGCAGCGGTGCTCTGGTAAGAACAACAACATATCTGATTTTCTATGCTTAAAAGTAGAGCTGTTTGTTGGAGCTGCCAATGTGGAAATTGGTCGTTTCCCGATACGACCCCCCTCTCTCACCCACTTTACTTCCTGTCCTCTCTCCAACTGATAATCACAGAAGTTTTAGCCAAATTGTGCAGCTGTGTTTATCAAATTATAATCACCATTTTTTTTTTATCAGAAAAATCACAATTACAATTTATTTCCCCTGAAATCACACAGCCCTAGTGTTTTGACTATATGAATCCAGACTCAGTATTTTTATTTGGTTATACTCCAGTAATAACCCTTTACTGTTCTCAGATCTCCAGCCTTGGGAAAATGATGTCTGTTGTCCAGACCAAACCAGTACAAACGTCTGCGGTCACCGGGCAGGCTGGAGGCAGTCCTGTCACTCTAATACAAGTCAGTAGTGCTGCTCATTTTAAGCACATGCATGTCTTGCCTGATCTTATATGTTCTTAAAACAAATTGTGTTGTCAATTTTCTATAATGTTATTTATGCTTGTCGCCAACTTTTTCTTAGACAAAGACTCCTCTGCCTGCTGGTACCATTCTGAAACTGGTCACATCTGCTGATGGCAAGCCCACCACAATCATTACAACTACCCAAGCAGGAGGGACTGGCACCAAACCTACTATCCTGGGCATCAGTAGTGTCTCTCCAACTACCACCAACAAACCAGGCACCACCATTATTAAAACCATTCCCATGTCGGCTTTACAACAAGGAGCAACAGGTCTGTTTCACATCAGACTGTTCATCTCATATGTAATTGTACATTTGAAGAAATTTTAGTTAAATTGTCTCAGTTATAAACAACATGAGGTTGTGAGGCTTAACTCAAAATGCATCTAACATCTGTTTTTTTACGCATCGTTGCAAGCTCACATGATTTCCTGTTGTGATATCCGTCTCGATGCTAGGTGTGACTAGCAGTACTGGCATCAAGTCCCCCATCACAATTATCACCACTAAGGTTGTTACTCCTGGCACGGGTACTCCGGGGAAGATCATAACAGCTGTGCCTAAGCTGACAGCAGGTGCAGGACAACAGGGGCTCACACAGGTGAGGCCAATTTGATCTCTGATACCACAGTCAAAGCATAAAAATGAATTGTTTTATGCACATTTTAAGCTCATATAGATTTAATTTAATATTTTGAGTGGTCCCTGAATATTTTATTTGCTCTCAGGTGGTCCTGAAGGGGGCGCCAGGACAGCCCGGCACTATCCTACGCACTTTGCCTATGGGCGGAGTGCGTCTGGTTTCACCAGGCACTGTGTCTGCCGGCAAACCAACAGTTACTACACTGGTAGTCAAGGGCACCACGGGTATGAATATTCAAGCTGTAAACTTTCTCTGTGGTGTAGTTGTATACAAATTACAGAGAAATTATTTTTCATATCATTAATGACCTGTCTTAATTTAGGAGTCACAACTCTGGGTACAGTAACTGGTACAGTATCAACTAGTGCGGCAGGGGCCAATGTGGCAAGCGCTAATGCCAGCCTAGCTACTCCTGTCACCACACTTGCCTCTATCGCCACATTGTCCAGCCAGGTGATCAATCCCACGGCCATCACTGTATCTGCTGCCCAGACCAGCCTCGCCACCGCTACAATACAAGTGAGTCATTGTAACATTTATAAATATTCTAAAATAACTGTTGTTCTTTTGACCTTTCAATTAATCAAAAAAATCATGAAAAAATGTATCATGGTTTCCACAAAAATATTAAGCATATTCTGCTTTGCCATCACAGGAATAAATTTAGTTTTAAAATATATTAAAATAGATACTGCTGTATAAAATTGTAATGTTTACTGTATTTATGATCAAATAAATGCAGCCTTGGTGAGCATTATAAACCCCTTTAAAAATTTAATAAATCTTACCAACCCCATTCTTTTGAATGGTAGTGCATAATAACAATAATTATAATTTGTTACCTATTTTTAAAACTTGTGTATATTTTATTTTTGTATTTATGTAAATTGTTGTTATTAAACAAAACATTTATGATAAAATGATTTTTTTTTTTTATTATTCATTCATCCAATTAATGGGAATTCTCATTTCTTAATTTTTATTTTTCCTCTTAGTCTGCACCCCAGCCTACTCAAGTAACCCTGATCACGACTCCAAGTGGTGCTGAAGCCCAGCCTGCACAGGATCTTCCTGTCTCCATCCTGGCCTCTCCCACCTCAGAGCAGCCCTCCACCACTGGTGCTGATGCTGGTGACGGCTCTGGCGACGCTGGTACCACTGTGACACTGGTCTGCTCCAACCCACCATGTGAGACCCATGAGACTGGAACAACCAACACGGCTACAACGGCTTCTGCCAAAATGGGCACCGGACAGGTTTGTTCCAACCCTCCATGTGAGATGCATGTAACAGGCACCACCAACACAGCAACCACCGCCTCTGCGAACATGGGCAGAGCACAACAGGTCTGCACCAACCCACCCTCAGAGACACATGATACTGGCACCACCAACACAGCCACTACTGCCAGCTGCAACATGGGCTCTAAAGAGATGGGCACCGTGAACAGCAAGACAGGGGCTTCTTCGCCGGCTACATCCTCAGCTTCTGGTTCAGAAGCAGCAACACCCGTCACAGAGAGCGGTGCTGGATCTGGCTCCATGCGGCCGGAGAATCTCCGCACGGGTACCACCAACACCTCCACTACTGCCCGCTCCAACATGGGCTCTGACCAGACGGGAACGGTGCAGAGCTCCAACAAGAGCCAAGCTGCCATCTCCTCTACTCTGATGCCTGTTTGCTCCAGCCCTTCTGGGGAAACGCCCGAGACGGACACCACAAAAGCTTCAGCTGAGTCCGGTGACGTCCAGCAGGTCTGTTCAAATCCACCCTGTGAGACGCACGAAACGGGCACGACCAATACTGCTACGCAGTCAAGCTCCAGTATGGGAAGTGGGCAAACCAATGTTGTGCAGAGGGTGTGCTCCAATCCACCTTGTGAAACACACGAAACGGGCACCACCAACACGCCGACCCAGGCCTCATCAACTATGGGTGCAGGACAGAGTGGCACTGTACAGAGGGTGTGTTCCAATCCTCCCTGTGAAACACACGAAACGGGCACCACCAACACACCGACCCAGGCCTCATCTACTATGGGTGCAGGACAGAGTGGCACCGTGCAAACAGTGTGTTCCAATCCTCCCTGTGAAACTCATGAAACGGGCACCACCAACACACCGACCCAGGCCTCATCTACTATGGGTGCAGGACAGAATGGCACTGTGCAGAGGGTGTGTTCCAACCCTCCCTGTGAAACTCATGAAACAGGCACTACCAACACGCCAACCCAGTCCTCGTCTTCTATTGGTGCTGGACAGAACGGCACCGTGCAGATGGTGTGTTCCAATCCACCCTGTGAAACACATGAGACGGGCACCACCAACACAGCCACCACCGCTACAAGCAGCTTAGAAACTGGAGAAGGAACAGGTATTTATCTATACAACACTTGAAGATTATTGTTTTATTGTAAATATGAACCTGATAATTTTTAATGTTGTTGTTAAAGTATGTTATTAAATAGAAATGTGGTATTATTATTATTATTATTATGTATGTACTATACTATGAAGTCTCTTCTCTAAAGAAATATGCAACTAATGGTAGGGCTGCACAGTTAATCAAAATAAAACCGAACTAGCGATTTGGCTTAGTACAATTATGAAATTATAGTATATTAGTAATTATAGTATTCTATACAGTGATAAAGGCTATGTCGAGTAGCATTGCGTTATAAATATACTTTATTATTATGAAATTAGCCGAGAAGGCTTGAAGAACTCAGATAAACCATAATTGTCTTCATGCTTAATCAGTCAAAGCGTTTCAATCTTGTTATTCAGCTACAGCAATAGCTGGATGCCTTTGTCCATATTAAGGATTTCCTGGAATGTCATAAGTTTGGCTATATTACTTGTATGATGCATATTTGGAGTTTCTGGTTGAGGGCGACCTCCGGCTTCCAGTATGAATGAAACAGATGTGTTTAGCTCTCAGTAATGCTCAGTCAGTCTTATTCTGGGTAAAAATAGGAAAGATAATACTTCTTTCTAAAAAAAAATTGAAGTAAACATGATAATACATATGTTTTTCTTAACCAGAAAAATTGCAATTAGACTCTTTCCCCAAATCATGCAGCACTTAACTAAAGGTATATATATTTTTTTAAGTGTTTTTATTTTTTTTATTCCCTACTAGCATCACCAAGCTGATTAATCAGACCTTAACAGCTATTAATATGAGAGCTTTATTTTATCTGTATAACACTTAAATTTTTTTATATTTATTATTAAATATATTAGTAGTAGTAGTAGTAGTAGTAGTATGAGTATTTTTCTTTTTATTTGCTTTTAGAAAGCAAAGGCATCACATTTTTTTCAGCTCCATGGGCAGATTTTTTTCTTATGTTTTATGTATTGTACTGCAAAGTCTCTCTTCTACGAAGTTTATGTAACCAAAGGCATTTTTATTTTAGCCAGGCATTTAAAGCTGTTAACATTTCTCCCCTAATTTGCATGCTGTCAAGAGTCTAAATAGATTATTCGTCTTTTCTACTGTACATTAAAATGTTTTGATACTTAATTTACTTATAATCCTCAATTGCCGCTCTAGTGTGAACACTTGAAAAAGAAAACATGCTAGATTTACAGTATAGATTTATAATATTGGTCATCGTATTATAAAGCAGTTATCAGCATTAATTATTATTGTCTATCGATGTCAAGAGTTTGAGTGCACCACTGGTAATTATGCTCGTCTGTGTTTGTCCTTTAAGCCCAGCAGGGCGGTGATGGACAGAGTGACAGCGGCACCAGCTCAGAACCCACATCATCTACAGAACCAGCCAATCCCACAACACAAAGCAGAGCCATCACCACAGTAACACAGGCCACGCCCACTCCAGGACCATCAGTACCGGTATGAACACGACTCTAATCTGATCGGCTGGCTTTATGCAATTTCCTGGGCCTGACGCACATTTATATTCCACTTTGCTCTCAAGGTTACCTCAGATACTATTAAAGATGGAGCATAAAAGCTGCTTAGTCATTTTACATAGTCAGACAGCACTTCACTGTCTAATTGGGCACATTTCAGCTAGAAAAAGCTGCAGTGCAGGACAGATAGGAATTTTTGTCGTCCTTGATCTCTGATTGTCTTCTCACTCAATGTAGGAGATCTCGTCTATGGCCGGATCTGTGGTAGTGGCTGAGGTCCCGGGAGAGGCGGAGGCCATGGAGCAGACCAGCGCAGAGGCCGTAGCTGCGGGAGAAGAGCCCATGCAGACCGAGTGTCAGGGAGAGCTGGGTGAAGAGGGAGCCATCAGGGTCGTTGCCATAGATGAAAGTGCAGCGGGTGATGAGGGCACCATGCTACAGGTTCATGTTGCCATGGAAGCACAGCCAGGTCAAGGAGATCAGGCTGAGGTAAGAAAGAACTTTTTGTAATCGTATGGTTTGGAGATAAATATATATGATGTGAATTGATATTGTGAAACCACACTTTTATGATGCTTTTTTTTTTTTTTACTCTGATTACAATGTTAGTCATTGTTTCTTTGACCAAAACAAGTGTAATTCAGTTATTCAATACTTTTTTCCACCTTTTTTGAACCTTTGAATTCAATATACTATTTTTTGATAGGAGCTTTTGCATTGCAAACCTTGTTTATACCTTGTTTATTTGAATTTTTAGTTTAAAAACCATGTTTTTCATGATATAGCTATATATATGTTGGTATATACACTACTGTTCAAAAGTTTGCATTTGGTAAGATTTTTTTTTAATGTTTTAGAAAGAGGTCTCTTATGCTCACCAAGGCTGCATTTATTTGATCAAAAATACAGTAAAAACAGTACTATTGTGAAACATTATTACAATTTAAAATAGCTGTTTTCTATTTGAATATATATATTAAAATATAATTTATTCCTGTGATGCAAAGCTGAATTTTCAGCATCATTACTCCAGTCTTCAGTGTCACATGATCTTTCAGAAATCATTCTAATATGATGATTTGCAGTATGTTTTTACTGTTTTTGTGCCAAGTAATATTTTTATGGAAACCGTGATAGATTTTTTCAGGATTCTTTGATGAAAGAAAGTCAAAGCACCATTTATTTAAAACAGAAATCTTTTCTGACATTATAAATGTCTTTACTGTCACTTTTGTTCAGTTTAATGCGTCCACACTGAATAAAATCTTACTAAACATAAACAAATGTGCAAATAATAAACAATTCCTTGTTCTCATTGTACAGCAGATGGAGGCCGGTGTGGAGGCTGCAGAAGCGATGAGTCTAGCTGCTCAAGACTCAGAAGCGCTCGCTCTGCCCCAGGAGCTGATGTCTGCAGAAGGACAGCAAACCACCCTCATGGTGACTGGACTGACCCCAGAGGAGCTGGCTGTGACGGCAGCGGCTGAGGCTGCAGCACAGGCTGCGGCTACAGAAGAAGCGCAGGCCCTCGCCATCCAGGCTGTCCTACAGGCGGCTCAGCAGGCTGTGCTCAGTAAGTGTGTGACACACTGCCATATGCTTAACGTTATGATGGATGCAGTAGAATTCTCAGCTTGACCTTCTGTTTCAGGTGAGGGAGACGGAGGTCAGGACGGGCAGCAATCCACCACCATCCCTATAGTTTTGACCCAGCAGGAACTCGCTGCTCTAGTTCAGCAACAGCAGCAGCTCCAGGAGGCGCAGGCGGCCGCAGCCCAGCAGTTAAGCGCTGAAGCAGCTGCAGCTGCGCTGCCCACCGAAGGCTTGGCACCAGCAGACAGCCTCAACGACCCAGCATCTGAAAGCAATGGCCATGAGATGGCAACCGCTGTTACGAGAGCCGTGGCCTGTCTTCTTCCACGCACTACTGCGGAGAGTAAGAAATCTTTTTTTAAACAATTGTTTTTGATTGCACAAACAAACAAAAAATAGTTTATTTGAGCAAGTTGTTGTTCTTCCCAATAATTTGGTGTCAGAAGATGCATTTAAGATGCTTTATGATTTTGGTGCATGCTAAAAAATGTCCCTCTTTTGTTACAGCTCTAGCCCCATCAAGTACTTTTGCACCATCTCAGCCGATTATGGTCGCCAGCCCTGCCAAGATGCAAGCAGCAACTGCTTTAGCTGAGGTGGCCAATGGGATTGAATCAGCAGCTGGGGTGAGTTCACAAGTGATGCTTGATGATTACTGCACCGACATCTATTTCAGACGATTGTTCAACCAGTTGTTTTTATTGTAGAAGCAAGGAGCGCCTCCAGCAGTCGTGAAGCCACCAGTGAAGAAAGAGAATCAGTGGTTTGATGTTGGAATCATTAAGGTCACAAACACGGTTGTCACTCACTATTACGTGCCAGCTGACGATTCAGCGGTTACTGATGTAAGTAATTTTCAAGATGCCATTAATTTTGTTTTGCAGCAATTCAAGTAATCCACTTTACTTGGTTTAAATCCATGATGACTGATTTACAGATATATCGTCAAGGTCGTTAAGTTTTTTTTTGTTTGTTTGTTTAGCCGACAAGAGTCTAAAACTGGACTTTAATTTTGACAGAGCTGAGAGCTTCATTTGTTTATGGTCTTTGTTTAACAGCTAATATGTCTAATAATAGAAAGACAAAATCTACAATATTTTTTCATATAACCACAACATTCATCAGATTATTAGATGTCTTTAACATCTAATAAAGTCATTACACATGTCATAATCACTGTGTACTGTATGTAAAATTAGTGTTGTTGGATCTTTATTTGAGGAAATGATTCCCAGCGTGCTCAAATGTACCAGATTACTGAGAGCACTGTTGATTACACTTCATTTGTGGAAAAAAAAAAGTAATAAGATTGACTACTTTTTTTTTAAAATTGATCAAGTTTAAATAATTTTCAAATAGGTTATTTCTTATTTTGTAACGATTGTATAAACTTGTGAATATAAAAGTCTATTCTTAGCTTATCCCAGTATCTTGAACTGAATAAATATAAAGAGCAAAATAAATCTAAATTATACACGTGTTATTGACTTTTAAATGAAATAGTGATCAAGGTGACCAATATACACAACATCACACTAAGATATCGACAGTGGCCTTTAAAAATTTATATCAGACAACCACTAATCCTCTTGACATTGCAGGATGATTCTGGCGCAATCCCAGACTACAGCCGGATGAAGAAGATCGAGCTGTCTCCAGGCACTGCATACAAGTTCCGCGTGGCCGGTATCAACGCGTGCGGCCGTGGAACATTCTCTGAGGTCTCTGCGTTTAAGACCTGCTTACCTGGCTTCCCTGGAGCACCGTGTGCCATCAAAATCAGCAAGGTTGGTCACTGCAAATGGCTTGCGTTTGATCTACATGTGGGTTTGTCTTGGTGACCTAACAAAAAGAATAAAAACAATGCCTGATGATGACCTCATGACCGAAACATTGTATTAAAATAAGATTTACAAGCTATAGCAGTGTGCATGATTCATCTGTTTTTGTTACATTATTTGCTTCTATTTATTCCTACGCACCTGCTTATAGGATTTATAAGGAGATGCGGTGGCATTTCATTTATATTTTATCTTGGTGACTGAAATTTTTCCTCTCTCTTCAGAGCCCTGATGGTGCCCACCTGACCTGGGAGCCTCCATCAGTGACATCAGGGAAGATCATTGAGTATTCAGTGTATCTGGCCATCCAGAGCTCGCAGACAGTCGAAGCGAAAGCATCCACTCCGGCTCAGCTTGCCTTTATGCGGGTGTACTGTGGGCCCAACCCATCCTGCCTAGTGCAGTCGTCTAGTCTCTCCAACGCCCACATCGATTACACCACCAAACCCGCCATCATCTTCCGCATTGCCGCCCGCAATGAGAAGGGCTACGGCCCCGCCACGCAAGTCAGGTGGCTACAAGGTGAGAAAATGTTTTGTTGACACTTTTCACAGACTGTGATGACTTGTTTCCACAGTTAACATCGTAAATCTAGCGAAGTTTTAATTTAAATTTAAATTTGTAGAAAATTTTATGAACGTTTACAACAAAATACTTTGTTACATTACCTTGGCATTTAATTGAAACTAAATCTGTTTCTAATACAATGGCTGACGAAGTGACAGCAAATTTGACATCTTTTTCTCTTTTCTGACCAATGTAATTAACCTCTAGATAGGGTTTTTTTTTGTTTGTTTTTTTTCTCTCTTGGAAATCAGAAACTATTGTGGATTTTTTTTTTTTTTTTTTTTTTTTTTTTTCTTTCTCTTGCAAATGGGAACAAAAAATTGTTTAGTTCACCACTATAGAAGTTTACCCAACTATGACAACAACTAAGAACCCCGAAAATGTGAAAAGGGTCTATTAAACGCATCTTTAAGCTGTGGAATGTATTTTACAATTATTTTTCTTCAAATATTGTTTGCAGAAACCAATAAAGATGGCTCTGCAGCTAAACCTGCAGCAAAGAGGCCGGTCTCGTCACCTGATATGTGAGTTTGTTGCCATTACACCTTTCAAAATGAACAATGCAAGCCTGTCGTATACCAAACCTGATGCGATTTATTGAAACGGAACGTTTCTTTTCCCTTTGCAGGAAAGGTGCTGGTCCAAAGAAGGCCAGATCTGACCAGTGAGAGCTCACCGTGACCCCTGACTCCGCCCTCTTTATGAGCTCCACTTCCTGCTGAATGACCTTCCTGCTTCCACTTCTCACACCATTCCATCCTCTGCAACGAAACGGAAGGAAACTGCAGCCAAAAAAAAAAGGAAAACCATTTGTTTCCATTTTTGAGAAATCTGCTCCCATCACTGGACATTTTGGTGCCATGGACGCCTTATTTCCAACTGTATTTTAAAAAAAAAAACCATAAATGTTCCTCCTCAAAAGCACATGCATTTGCTTTTCCTGACAATTTTGTGTAAAGAGATTCCAATGGCAGCGTTCAGTCTCGTTATAACTGTATTATCAGATACTCAATCTTTGTTTTCCTCCCTTGATATTCATTTATTTTTAAGCTTATTTCAATACAAGCAATAGATAAGCAGAAAAATAACTTTGCTCTTGTCAGTTTGTTGATGTTTTCATTATTTGGGCAAGTCTGTATATTTCAAACGTGTGCTTAAAGGAGACGGATAAACGGAGGAGGGAGTGTGGACGACAAAACGGCGCAGGGGAAACGCATCAAAATTAAATGAAAACGAACAGCACTTGGTGATGCTTGTGAGGGAAAAGACTCGGTTCATTCAGAGAATCTGTAATTATTCATTCACTTCGAGTTCAGTAGCCTGTTTTGCATCACTGTGTTCATACATTTGCTGTGAGGGACAATTGAGGACCGCAACGCTGAAGACTAAAAGGACTTCAATCCATGTAGATGAAAAGCATACTACTTTTGCATTGCGTCAACAAGATCTTGTATAAAGACAGACGAAAAAATTCCCAAAATAGTAAATGGTGATACGGGAGTTCTTTGTGTGTGGTTTATTTTTGTAATTTTTTTTAAAAAGGTCTTTCTTTATTGTGTGCTTCAGGGCGCAGTTTTAAACCTCACACCTCTCCTCAACATGTTAACTGCTCATTCCTGCAGTCTCCATGCTTGAGGATTTGACATGCGGCGGCTTGTCTAAAGGCCACAGTGTTTCACATCCCGTGTTCATGAATGATTGCATCTTTATTTTGGGAATTGTAGTGTAAAATATATGTATTTGTTCTGGACAATGACCCACTTTTGGCAACTTTGAGGCTTCCTCAACCCTTTTTTTCCCCTCTCAACATTTTATTCTTTGGCATTTATAGTATCCTGCTGCAGAAAAAAAATGTTTTTTCCCCCCTCCTGTCACTAGTCTACATTTCCTGTAAATTTGCTTTTCTGAATCTTACATTTCTTTTATATGCTTGGTTTTGTGAGTTGATGAATACGAATTGGGATTCTTCTCAAGCTGTGCAGAAAAAGTTTGAACCATTTTCATTCTCTGCGGACTGTTTGGACTTTCGGAGATAATGTTTAGGGATGCAGGCTTGTGTAAATGCTAAATAGGTGGAAATTAAGGAGAGGTTTTGATGGGTATGTCTCTTTTTTTTTTTTTTTTTTTTTTTTTTTTTTTCTTTTGAATGGAAGTTGGAAACAGTTTGTTCCTGTTTCTAGTGGTTGGAAAACGTTGCAGATGGATTGTTGGCTTAGCCAGAGTTTGAACTCCGTTGTAAATTAGTTCTTTCACGTAGCAAGACGTAAAATGAAAAACTCTTTGCCTTTTTTATATAATTATCTGTAACAAAATGTTTTTACATGTTGTCATCTATTGATTGCTTTTGTGTCTTGACATATAAAAGTAATGGAATTCTGTCTCTGTGCTCATTTGTCTTGTTTTGCCTGCTGTTACTTCAGTGTTATTGTCGTTTGTGTGGCTGATTGTGTCTTATGGTCTTGTCTTTTAAGAAATGTTATGTACAAGAAATATAGATGACCACCAAGAGATTAAAGATTATTTGTATCAGGAAAAAGAAGAGACGTGGCTTTGGAATTTTAACATCAGTATTACTGATTCAATACAGTAAGTGAAGAGTTTTTTTTTTTTTTTTATTATTATTATTATTATTATTGAAAATGTACCATATTTACCCTCAAATGTAGGTAAAGCTGTTTCCTCACGAGTGTATAGCATGTATTTTCAGTGGATTTCAGCATTTAGTCACGGGAAATTTTTATGGGAAATATATATTTTACTATATGCTACTCATTGATCTGGAACTATTTGTACAATACAAAATAATCATTTAAATGTTACTTTCTAAATACTGGCACTTGGCATACGAATGTAAATCAGCTGAAGCAATCTATAAAGCGCATTAAGCGCGCAATCAACTATGATTGGTCCATCCAGACTTGCGCTGAGAAAAGTAACAGGTGCCACCAGACAGCTTCTGTTTATACCTAAATAATCATACTGAGATTTTTAATATATAAATTCAATTAAAATATATGGAAAATTATTACTTTTGTTTCGTTTTCATCAGGAAAATCGTTTTTGGTCCGCTTTAAATTACATGGTTGATAAGAAAGTAAGATTACGCGGTAGTTCTAATAAGATTTTTGTCTTCGCTAGATTGCCGTACTGAAACGATCTCCATGGCGACTGCTATCAGCTGCAGCGGAGCGTCATCGGATTCTACCACAGAAGATCTCTTCTAAACAATCCTCCATCTCGCTATTTTTTCTGTTCAGTTATTGTTGTGTTTTGCGCAGTTACGTTGCTGAATATTTGCCAGTGTGTGAATGGAAAACAAGGATACATTTCTGCTTTGCTAGCCGGCTAGTTGTCCAGTAGTAGAATGGATCAGTACAGTATTCTGGGTCGGATTGGGGAAGGAGCTCACGGAATTGTTTTCAAAGCCAAACACATCGAGGTAAGACTGTATATACCTGCATTCATCCTGTGTAAAGGACAATAACTCTGTTTCTTACAACAGGCATGCTTCTGCACTGCTTTATCTGTTGATGTTTTCAGACAGGAGAGACAGTGGCTTTGAAAAAAGTTGCTTTGCGAAAACTTGAAGATGGTATCCCAAACCAGGCCCTAAGAGAAATCAAAGCCCTGCAAGAGATTGAGGACAACCAATATGTGAGTGAGACTGAGACATACTGATCACTGGAGACTTGTGTAGTGAAGATAATCTCAATTGAATTAACTCTATTTCTATGCAACTCACATTGGAAGAAAAACATGCTTTGGTAATAATAATTATGACATAAAAAGTCGAAATGATGACATACTAAGTCATGTTTAGAGTTGAAAGTCAAAATTGACAATGAAAAGTCAATATAATGACATACTAAGACAAAGACATTTTTTAGATAAAAGTCATAATTATGACAAAATGTTAAACATTGACATACTAAGTCAATAATGAGAAGTCAAAATTATGACTTTTTAAGTCATCACATGAAAAGTCATTTACTTTTTTTAGATAAAAGTCAAAATTGAGAAAAGTCATGATTATGACAAAATGTTGAAATTATGACATACTAAATCAATTATGAGATGAGTCAAAATTATGACATTTTAAGTTGTGACAAAAAGTCACAGTAATTATACCTGATTATAAAACATTTTGTCATAATTATGAGATGAGTCAAAATTATGACATTTTAAATCACGAAAAAAAGTCATATTTACGAGATTGTCAAAAAGTCATAATTTTTTTTTTTTTGTCATAATTGTGATTTTCATCTCAAAAAAGTTAAAACTTTTGTCAAATATTGACAAAATAATTTGCCATCCTACTTTTGTCATAATATTTTAGTCTTTTTATGTCTTTTACAAAATCATGAACTGTGGTGGAAATGGGGTTCCATTCTATGATGAATTGTATATCCACAATAATTATTTCTATTTATCATTTGATCTAGACATACTTTTATTTCTGATCATCTCTATAGGTGGTGAAGCTAAAGGACGTGTTCCCTCACGGCACAGGCTTTGTGCTGGTGTTTGAATACATGTTATCTGATCTGTCAGAAGTCATTCGGAATTCCCAGCGTCCTCTCACCGCATCCCAGGTCAAAGGTTACATGATGATGCTGCTGAAAGGAGTGGCTTTCTGCCACGAGAACTCTATCATGCACAGGGTGAGACTGTGTTCTTTCTGATCATTAGATTTGGCCCCATATAAATCTGTGCTTTACATGTTTCTTTTTTTTATCCATGTTTTAAATGTTTTTTTGTGTGTGTAGGATCTGAAGCCTGCAAACCTTCTTATCAGCTCAACGGGTCACCTGAAGATCGCTGACTTTGGTCTGGCGAGGCTCTTTTCCAATGAAGGAGATCGTCTGTATAGTCACCAAGTGGCCACCAGGTGATAGTTTAAGCCAGTTCACACTAAAATGAAAATGAACTCATCATTTACTCACCCTGGTGTTGTTCTAACGCCGTATGCCCTTCTTTCTTTTTCGGACTACAAAAGGAGAATTTTAAAAAATGTCCCACTTGCGCTCGTTCATATAATGGCAGTGAATAGTGGCAAGATGCAAAAGTATCACAGAATGGTCCCATGTGACATGTGCCATGGCCCGTATATCCCAAGTGTTCTGAGGGTATGTGACAGGGTTTGGTGAAAAACAAACTAAAATTTAATATATTATTTAATAAAAATCCTGACATTGGCCGCTGGTCTTCTGTGCACGGTTCATGACACTTTATTAGTGCCGCAGTTCACTCTGACACCCAGAAAAAGCACACAAGTTGTGAGAAATCAAGATGAATATAGACTCGACATGAAATACAACTCATGTACCTTCTTCTCTGAGGTGAATATATCCGTTGTGTTCAAAAAGTTATCACGTTCACATCTGTCATTCTGACTGTCATCTGACAACTAGAGTTCCTGTCTGGAGATATTTAACTCAGAAAGTACACAGAAATTTTATTCATCTTGATTTCTCACAACTTGTGTGCTTTTTCTGGGTGAGTCAGAATGAATTACGGCGCTAATGAAGTGTAATGAACCCATCACAGAAGACCAATGGCAAAAGTCAGGATTTTTGTCAAATAGCACATGAAATTTTGGTTTGTTTTTCACCAAACCCTATCGCATACCCCCAGAACACATGGAATATACGACACGTGACAGATGGGATCATGCTGTGATGCTTCTGCATCTTTTTTAAAAGCTTGATGCTGGTCGCTATTCACCGCCATTATGTCATTATGCCTTTTGTGGTCTGAAAAAGAAAGAAGGGCATACAGCATTAGAACAACACCAGGATGAGTAAATGAGTTAATAAGGGTTAGTTCACCCAAAAATTCTGTCATCATTTACTCACCCTCATGTTGTTCCAAACCCTTTCGTTCATCTTTGGAACACAAATGAAGATCTTTTTAATGAAATATAAGTGATTTCTGTCCCTTCATTGACAGCTACGCAACTACCACTTTGACGCTTCAAAAAGTTCATAAAGAGATCGTAAAACTAATTTATGAATTGAGCGGTTTAGTCCAAATTTTCTGAAAAGACTCAATCACGTTATGTGATGAACAGATTGAATTTAGGCTTTTATTCACATATTAATATTGATAAATGCACACATCAGTTGTGGTATACGGAAGCTCAAGCATGTTTGCATGACGTGCAAGAACCAATGAGGTTCATTCTTGCACGTCAGGCATTATGGTTAAGTTCTGTTCGCTGATCAATGTTTATATGTGGATAAAAGCCTAAATACAATCTGCTCATCATATAAAGTGATTGTGTCTCTTCAGAAAGTTTGGACTAAACCACTTAATTCATATGGATTAGTTTTACGATCTCTTTATGAACTTTTTGAAGCGACAAACTGGTAGGTGTGTGGACTGTCAATGGAGGGACTGAAAGCTCTCAGATTTAATTTAAATTCTCTTCATTTGTGTTTCAAAGATGAATGAAAGTCTTACTGGTTTTGGAACGACATGAGGGTGAGTAAATGATGACAGAATTTTCATTTTTGGGTGAACTGTCCCTTTAAAGCTTCTGTCAAGCCAGCATTGATCTACATTGGTTCTAGCTTTAAGCCAAAACCTAAATCATATGACTAAAAATACATGTTGTGCTGTGTTTCAGGTGGTACAGAGCACCAGAACTTTTGTATGGTGCCCGAAAATATGATGAAGGAGTTGATCTCTGGTAAGAAATTTTAGAATCATATTTCCACTTTATTCTTAAAGTCAACATGAAATCAGTATTGACAGTTCTTATTTTTTATTAAATATTTCAGTGTTTATTATAATTAATAAAAATGGATCTTGCCCTGCCCTGCATTTTTTCTTTTTCGAGAAGCCGTTTCACTCAGATATACGTCATAATTGGATCAGACTGAAGACTCGTTTCCACAGTTATCAACATCGCAAATCTAGTCTAAGTTTTTCATATTTCATTTTTAAAAAATGTAATACACATTTATGGTGCTATATATTGAATGAAATGAGAAAAAACGAATTAACGCTGCTGCAAGGGTGTTTCTAATACAACAGCTAAGAGAGTGACGGCAAATTTGACATCTTTCTCTCTTCTGACCAACATAATCATCCTCTGCGTATTTTTTCCTCTTTTGGAAAGTCGTGGAAAATCTATCACAGATTTTTTTCTTTTGCTATTGGGGTAAATGGAATTACAAAAATTATATTTTCTGTCATCTCCTGTTCACCACTATAGAAGTTTACCCAGTTATGACGATTTCAGCTTCTGAGAAAAGGGTCCATATTATATAAATTGTAAATAAATTGTAACAGTCATTCAATATATACATTTGATCATTTTATATTAGCATGTATTAGTTTTTATCAGTTATAATCAGGTTAATTACAGATAATTTACTAAAAATATATCCAGTGTGTTATGCCTATGTATATTCATGACTTTCTAAAACATCCAGGTAATGAAATGTTCTCTTTATTAAAAATCACTGGACTACATAAAAAATAAATTAATAAACAGTTTGTTTGAATCCAATGTTTTATGCAATTCTTCAGTCTGTAAATGTGAAATGTATAGTTTACATTTGTGTCTTCGTTTTCATTTTTTGGAAATTAATTTGAATGAATCAAATACCAAAATACCAGAATAATTAAATCAGACAAAATTCTAACTAAATGTCAGATTTCATAATGCATTCATAATGCAACATATTCATATGAAACATATTTTTAAATAAAAAATAAAATATTAATAAAAATAAATATTAATAAAATATTTAATTTATTTTTTATTTTTATTTTTATTTTATTTTTTTTAAATATTTAGATCCCTACTAATATTTTTTTGTGAACATTCTCTCTTGCCTCAAGTTTCACTAGATGGCAGTAGTGCTTCTTCTACCCTCATGTGGTGTCTCTGTGTCTTTCCTCTGGCTTGCTTCAGGGCAGTCGGCTGCATTTTCGGGGAGCTGTTGAATAACTCTCCACTTTTCCCTGGAGAGAATGACATTGAGCAGTTGTGCTGTGTGCTCCGAGTGCTGGGAACCCCCAACCAGAAAGTTTGGCCAGTGAGCTCTCACTTTACATTCACTACGCCTGTTTAGAATGACATGATGCACGACTATTCTCCTAAAGATTCTGCCTGTGTCATGTTGATGTATCAAATCTAGGAAATAACAGAACTACCAGACTACAATAAGATCACATTTAAAGAAAACCCACCTATTCCTTTGGAGGAAATTGTACCTGACACGTCACCACAAGCTGTGGACCTGCTGAAGAAGTTCCTTGTCTATCCCTCCAAACAGAGGATCAGTGCTAGACAGGTGCACATTTGAAGTTTTGTACAGATTGATTCAGTCAGTCATGTAACTCCAATGACACTTATAATGCCCCGTCTGTTTCCTCAGGCTTTGCTCCATCCGTATTTTTTCACGGACCCTCTCCCGGCTCATCATTCAGAGCTGCCCATCCCACAGCGTGGAGGAAAGCACTCTAGACAGCGCATGCAACCGCCTCATGAATTCACAGTGGATCGACCCTTACACGAGAGCTTGGTGGACCCAAGTCTGATCCAAAGGCATGCATGGAGTTGTTTATGACAGCGATATGAGCAGAAATGTAGGGGTTTGTACTTTGATTCAAACCAGGAAGTGGCCCATTAAGTCATACACAATTATTTCATTTTTAAGGATGATGAAAATAGAAATAAAACGTTCAAAGTATTTATTATAATATACAGAAATAGGCTATATAATGTTTTAGTTATTTGAATATGCTTCTAGTGAATTTCAAAATGGCATGTCTAGCTTTGCTTTTCTGTCACACGTTTCAATTTCATGTAATATTTCCATTTCAATTTGTATGGCACATTTTACAATACACATGCTAGAGTAGCTTATTTGACTTGATAGCATCTCATGCTGTATTACTTACTCCACTTCGGTGGAACTGTAAAATGAAAAAAAAAACGATTCTTCCTGCTTGCTCAACAACCATTAACCTTATCATTTAACACCAGCCAGTATAAATGCACTGATCTGGGTTTTATTCAGTTAGACACAACTTTATATGGTGATCAGATAAAAATGAATATACTAGAACAGGTCTGGTCATGCAGTTTGGTGCCAACACTCTTTAGAGCTCCAGGTTTTCATGCCAAATGGCAAATCGGAGGGTAACTAGTTTGAAATCATACGCTACCATTCAAAAATTTGGGGTCAGTAAGATTTTTTAAAAGAAATTAATACTTTAATACAGCAAGGATGCATTGAATTAATCAAAATTGAAAGTAAAGCAGCACTTTAAGCAGCACAACTGTTTTTCAACATTGATAATTAATTAGAAATGTTTCTTGAGCAGCACATCAGAACATTAGAATGATTTCTGAAGGATCATGTGACACTGAAGACTGGAATAATGATGCTGAAAATTCAGCTTTGATCACAGGAATAAATTACATTTTAAAGTAGATTCAAATAGAAAACAGTTATTTAAAATAGTAATAATATTTCACAATATTACTGTATTTTTGTTCAAGTAAATGCAGCTTTGGTGAGCATTAGATATCCCTTGTTAATACAGTTAATATTATTAATACAGAAACATTCTACCTTTCAAATGATCATTACATTGTTGAAAAGCTGTGGAGGAAACTAGCCTTATCAGTGAACATGCAAACACCTAGTTTCTATTAATAGTGCTATAAGCCATCTGATCATTGTTTTATAGATTTTTCTGAATTTCTTTAACCACTAACACAGTCATAGTGATGAATCACTTGAGCAAATACAACATCACACAACCTCTCTCTTAAAGGTGGATGCAATTAGTGTAACTGTAACGTCAAATTAAGGGCAAATAAACTCTAAACCAGAACAAAATGGAAGTGGTGCATATCTGTCATCTTTTTTATTCTGTTGTAGTCTGTTATACTTTACATTTTCTAGCTAGATGACAGACTCTTTCACACATAGCATGATTCACCACACTAATCTTCCTTCAAACTGAACGTGCAAAAGGAAAGAAAACGGTTCGCTTTGATTAACAAATGACTTCCACAGCCCTGCTCTGTCTGCATGTGGTCAGGCTGTGTGACTTTAGAATGATTGCAGCATTTGTCTCTATTTGCATTAGTGCAATCAGCTCAACTGTCCCCTTGTGTTACATATTAAGCTGTGCTTTGCATCTTTTATTGGCTACACTTTCCCTTTTGTTCCATCAGTGGTTTGGCTTTTATCAAGATTTTTTATTTTTTTTTAAGTTGGTTAAAATTCTTAGAGCTTATAGTAAGTTAAAGTTCACTCAAAAATGTAAATTCTGTCATTTACGCACCCTCATGTTATTCCAAAACTATATGACGTTCTCTCTTCTGTGAAACAGTGTTTTTTGTCCATACAATGAAAGTCAGTGGGCTCCAGTGTTGTTTGGATGCCAGCATTTTTCAGAATATCTTTTATGAAAGTCATACAGGTTTGGAACGTCATTAGGGTGAGTAAATGATGACGGAATTTTCATTTTTGAGTTATTTCTTTATACTTAGTACTTTCTACATACATGAATTTTGTATATTAGTTTCTTTATAGTTTGTACTTTCTCTAAATATGTATTTTATATATCAGTTTTATTATAGTTCTATTAATATTTTGAATATTAGTTTATATTTTTAGTTTTTATGTTAATTTTAGGTACATTTTTAGTTATTTTGTTATGTTTTTTTGTTTTTTATTGTTTTTATTTTATATTGCTATTTAGGTTTAATTCATTTTTATTGTAGTTTTTGTTTTTATTTATTTCCAGTTTTTCAACTTAAACTTAGTTCAGTTTATTGCCAAGGCAAGATTTCAAATTTTTTTTTCTAATTAAGTTTTTCAACTAATAATTATATTTTATTTTATTTTATTTCAGCTTTATTTCAGTTAACAGGAACATTTTTAATAGTTTATATACATACATATATACATATTGTATGGACAAAAACAAAAAAAACAACACAGTTCCACAGAAGAGAGAAAGTCATGTAGTTTTGCATGGGATAGATTTGCGTATTTGCATATTTGTAATTGTAATTTGCAATGCAGACTTTTATTAGATTTACAAATTATGGGGGAATTTTTTGTGCATTTGTACTTACGAGGCACCACATTTGCTGAAGTGGACCTGTCTTTGGCTCCGCCCACTGTATCCACATGTGTAACCTCACAATGCCAGAGCTCAGAAACTTTCACACATAAAGTTCTGACCCATCAGCAGTGCTCCACCGTGTGCTCACCTTCGTCACAGACACCTGTCCTGCAGACTAAACAGATAAGCTCAGGTATGTTACATTACAATCTACATTACCATATCTACTGCTGGATTAGCAAATCAAACAATGCAAGTGATGCTTATCTTGTTTTTAGATTAATTTGATCCTAAATGTGATTTCTGTTAAATGGAAAGGCGAGACTGTCATTGCTGTTCTGTTTGGTCTTCATTGTGCACTTCAAAGCAGTATCACATATTTATTAAACATAGAAGGGTTTGTTTGGATTTTGTGAGAATCTAATTGATCTTCTGAAATGTATTTTTATATTGTCTTTAAACTGATGATATTCGATTGCAATTATTAAAACTATTAAATAATACACATAATGCTATTCAAATTTCTTCTTGTTCTTACTGACACAATTAAGGCATGATTTGAAAGTTTCCCCTCATTGCACCACACTTTAACATGCCAATTCAAGAATGAAAACACATAAATATACTGAAAATATTATATTTATATACACAAAATTGTCCATGTGCTTTCAATTTCCATAATTAAATCCATTTCCTTTTCATGCAGTACAAAAGTGGTTCCTGGTAGACATGGAGAGCTCCGTTGAGCAGACTCGCTGGGTATCATCCTCCATGGTGGCATCAGAGGTGATGCCCACCTACCCATCTGACTCCAGCTATCTGGTCCACACTGAGGATGGTTCGATGTTCCCCTGCACCGACGCAGATCACAGCAGCCTGCCCTCTGTGTTCACCAGCCCCATCCATGGCCGCCCGTCTGGAGCTTTTCAACACAGCCCAGGTCAGTGACACAGCACACCGTCAGAAGAGTATTGTGGCAGTGTCATGGTAAGTGATATACAGTACACTACTTACCGTTCAAAAGTTTGGGGTTGGTGTTTGAAAGAAGTCTCTTTTTACAGTAAAAACAGTAATATTATCATTACAATTTAAAATATCTGTTTTCTATTTGAATATATTTTAAAATGTAATTTATTTATGTTATGCAAAGCTGAATTTTCAGCATCATTACTCCAGTCTTCATTGTCACATGATCCTTCAGATATCATTCTAATATGCTGATTTGCTGCATTTATTATTATTATTATTATCAATATTGAAAACAGTTGTTCTGCTTAATATTTTTGTAGAAACAGTGATACATTTTTCAATATTTTTTGATGAATAAAGTTCAAAAGAAGAGCATTTATTTAAAATAGAAAGCTTTTGTGACATTATAAATGTATTTACTGTCACTTTTGATCAATTTAATGCATCCTTGCTAAAAAAAAAAAACCTTATTGACCCCAAACTTTGGAACAGTAGTGTATACTGTACTGTGGCACTGAATAATTACCATATTCATATACCATGATATTTCCATGATAACTTAAAGAACCAAAAGCTTATAAATAGTATAAAAACTTACTCTTGAGTACAGAGAAATTATATGTAAGTGAAAGTATGGGACTTTGTCAGTAAGTCAAATTATCAATAGCCATAAAGTGAGTGAAATTAAAACTTTTGTCCATTTAATTGTGCTTTAGTATTTAAAAGGTAAAGATTTTTCTCATTACAGTAACTTTGATGCACCAGATGTTAAACCAAAACTAATATTTTGAAACTCATTTCATAAAAACTTCAGCAATGGTTATATTTCAAATGAACTGTGTTGCATTTCTTCAGAAGGACAAATGACCCTAGCTGTAACCAGTTACACTAAAATGAATTCCATTAGCTGTTTTAGAGTAAAAAAGTGATTCAGTTGTCTCATTGATTCAATAAGAGGAAAGAGTCAGGATTGAAGGTCTAAATTAAACTGTAAGAAGTAAAAAGTATGTTGTTGTTTTTTTATACCTTTGAAATGTACGTTTTTTTTAGATTAGGCTCCAATTTTCACTATTAACTATGAATTTTCCCTTAATAAACATCTGCTTATTAACAGTAAGGTAGTTGTTAAGTTTATGTATTGGGATTGAGGATGTAGAATATGGTCATGCATTAATATGTGCTTTATAAGTACTAATAAACAGCCAATATCCTAGTAATATGCTTGCTAATAAGCAACTAGTTAATAGTGAGAATTGGTCCCTAAAGTGTTACCTACTTTCTCATACCAGTTTACATTTACATTCATGCAGTTTAATATGTAGAGAAGTAATTTAAAGGTTCTCCTTAAAAGTATCAATTCTTTGTCTCTGTGGCGCTATCAAAACACCCTTTTTATCTCTAGAAACGTGCCATTTTTTCTGATTTCAGTTCCTTTCTTTGAGTGTTCTTCCCTCTCTTCCTCAGTATATCCCGTTTACTCCTCTCCATTCCTCGGCAACCTGTCCTGGCTTGAAGGTTCAAATGGATCCTCTCTAACCAACCTCTTCCCATCATCCCCATCATCCTGGCATGGCAGTGCATTTTCCAAGACGTCCTCCCCGTCCTTCCATGGCTCCACGTCCCTCACCTCTGCCAGACCGCTCCGTTCTGCCCTTCCCTCCCCTATCCTGGACCAAAAGGAGAGTGTGAAAGGAGAGCGGTTGAGTCCTCCTGGAGGAGGGGAGGCGTTTGGCGGGATGTTTCCTCTGAACCCGTCAGTGAGTGGTGTGTATGCTCATACACAATCCTCAAAAGCGCACTCGCAGTCACTGACCCACTACAGTCCCTACGGGAGCTTCACGCAAGATTACAACAGTTCAGCTCTCTACGCGCCCTCGTCCTTCTCACCGAATTTATGCAGCAAGATGAGATTCTCCCCTTTAGGTGAGGAAGTATCATAACAGTCAGGTAATGTACCAGTGTTGTGGTAAAAAAAAAAAAAAAATTAAGTAGGGTCAAACCTGGTCTTTTTTTTTTTTTTTCAATTCCATTTTTATTAAAGTCCCCCTATTATGCTTTTTTTTTGTATATTACCTTTCATGTAGTGTGTAATATAGCTGTTTGTGAATGTAAAAGGTCTGCAAAGTTTCAAAGATCAAAATGCATGATAAATGGAGTTATTGTCTCCCAAAAGAAAGAACTCATTCTGAACTGCCAAAACGAGTCGTTAGTAATTCCAGCCTTATTTCCTGCTCAAACCTATGTGGGTTTGTAACAAATTTGCATAATGCTTATGGTCTTCATTGGCTGCCTGCAAATGACGGCTACTTTTCCCCTCAAACACTATAGTTGTAGCTGAGACTAAAAGAGTTTGGTTCGTGTTGTCAACCAGGGTTGCCAGGTTTTCACAACAAAACCCACCCAATTGCTACTCAAAACTAGCCCAGTCGCGTTCCGGGGGTAAAATCCACGTTTTTGTCGAGGTTCCCTGGGTAAAATTCGCATTTCATGGGCTAAATATCATGTTATTTGGGGTCGCTTCAACCCGCGGCAACAGTGTTAGAGTAGCCCAATTCCACGGGAAAACCGCAGACTTGGCAACACTGTTGTCGACATGTCGAGAAGATGCTGTTTTCTGCGCTGCCAAAGCAAATCAACTTTGCATGGTCTTCTAAAGGATGAGGACTCGGGTAAAACCGACCCATCGTTACTGTTTCGTATCACTGTAACAAGTGCCGAGGAAGATCCGGAGCTGAAATTCAGATATGATAATGAGCATTTAGTTTATGACACGTGCTGTAAGTGGCAGACCAATCACAACAGACTGGGCCATCTGACCAATCAGAGCAGAGTAGGCTCTCAGAAACGAGAGGTTTAGAGAGACTGAATCCTTGATCAAACCTCTTTCAGACACTGTGAGAAAAGAGCTGATGCTGCACTGTATATTATGAGAAAATTAAAGTGTTTTTTGACTTTAGATGCATGTAAACTTATTGTAGGAGACTCCAAAACAAAATTAGGAACCTTTAAAATAGCATCTAAATGAACAACACAAAATGCAGAACAATTACAACTTTCCCAACCCTACATATGTAATAATTTAAAAAATTAAATTACTTTAATTTCACTTTTAAAGAGGTGGTTCATTATGATTTCACTTTTTTAACTTTAGTTAGTGTGTAATGTTGCTGTTTGAGCATAAACAACATCTGCAAAGTTACAACGCTCAAAGTTCAATGCAAAAGAAGATATTTTCTTTTAAAGAATTCTCTGTTTAAGGACTACAACAAATGGCTGGTAGGGACCACAACAAGCTTCTTCCCGGGTTGGTGACATCACTAACCCTAAAATTTACATAAACCCCGCCCCCGAGAACACGCAACAAAGGGATGAGGCCATGTTACTGCAATACAGTACGTAACACAAATACAATAGCATGTCATAAAAGCAAGATGACAACATAAGTTATAGCCGTAATTAAACTAAACTATACCTTTTCTATCTTCATGCAGCATACATTCTCTGGCTCTGTAGGCATCTTACAACAGTTCCCACACGAGTGATTTATAGATTATCATGACAGAATATGCTCATCAATGACTTTAAAATATCCACATCAGCTGCATAAATTCATCAACTAACCATCCAGAAACGTCCTGTTGCATTCTACATGTTGTCACTTCTTCCTGAGTGCCTCCATCATTGTCCGACTTCAGTTTAAACATAAAAGGCTGAACAGTTTTGGACATTTTCAGTGAGTGTTCGTCAGGTAATCGGCGCTGCTAACACGAGCTCTTGAAACTCCGCCCTCTTCTTGAGAGCAGCAGCTCATTTGCATTTAAGGGACACACACAAAAACAGAGCGTTTTTGCTCACCCAAAAGTGACAAATTTAACATGCTATAATAAATGATCTGTGGGGTATTTTGAGCTAAAACTTCACAGACACACTCTGGGGACATCAGAGACTTATTTTACATCTTGTAAAAATGGCATTATACCACCCCCTTTAAAAAGTAAATAATAATAAAAATTCTGGTATTTTAGTAAAAATGTGTTTGCACTGACAGTGAATTTATCTTTTTTTAATATTATATATATAAATATTCAAGATTTACTGTTTACTTGTGACCCATAAAGACATTTAACTCCAGAAGAACTGAAAATGAAAGGTTCTTCAGTGGTTCTTTGCAGTACCTTTGGTTCAGGTGCTATAAGGTTCTTTGATGTTACACTATAGGTTTTTTAGATCAGCATATTGGTTTCTGAAATCTATTCATAGTTTCACATGATGTCACACCCTTATAGGAACGCCCACCTGGAGGGTTTATTTTTACTAAGTTTGTACTAAGTACTAATGTTCCAAGACAGTGATATAAAAACACCAAATTCAGTATACATAATTTTTCCCATAGAAAACCATAATAAAGAAAATGCTTAATGTTGCTTAATGCATTGAGACAGTGAAACTGAAGGACTAAAATCAATATACACCTTACTAATGAAACACATTATGTACAGGCAAGCAGATAAATCCAGAACATGAACACGTTTCACGTTATGCATTTCCCATAGAAATCCATCATAAAGAAAATTGAGCTCTTTGCGTTTTATATTTGTATGCATCATCAATAAGTTGTATATTGAATTTGATCTTTTAATATTACTGTCTTTGTACATTAGGGCATGTCCCATTTTACGTGATTGAAAAACTCCGGCAGGTGCTGTTTACCTTGCAGTTTGTTAACATATATTTGGTATGACATTGTTCTGTAAGCATTCTAACTGGAACCTTTCGAGTGTAAGTTTCATTGTGTATTTTTGTTAAAGTTGGATGATGATGTGCAAATTAAACATTGTCTCCAATCTTTTGTGGTGACAGAGACTCGTGAGTGTGTGAACTGTGGGGCCACTGCCACCCCTCTGTGGCGACGTGATGGAACAGGCCACTACCTCTGCAATGCCTGCGGACTGTACCACAAGATGAATGGACAGAACAGGCCTCTCATCCGACCCAAAAAGAGACTGGTACACCTCACAGATACTTCACTTAGATTTTTAAAAGAAGTCTCTTCTGTTCCCCAAGGCTACATTTATTTGATCAACAATACAGTGAAAACTTTAATATTGTGAAATATCGTTACAATTTAAAAGAACTGTTTTCTATTTTAAAATGTAATTTATTCCTGTGATCAAAGCTGAAGACTCCAGTCTTTGGTGTCACATGACCTTCAGAAATCATTCTAATGTGCTGATTTGCTCTTAATATTATCAATGTTGAAAACAGTTGTGCGGCTTAACATTTTTGTGGAAACTGTGATACATTGGTTTGCAGGATTCTCTGATGAATAGAAAGTACAGCATTTATTTGAAATAGAAATCTTTTGTGACATTACTTTTCTGTCACTTTTCTGTAGGGTTGTCAAAAATACTGACTTTGTTACTAAAATTTTAAAAATGTGACGATGCCAGCATTTTCCCCAAGCATTTTTCAGCTGTTGAGCAGATTCTTAAACACCTCTGATTGGCCACTGTGTTCAAGTGCTCAACAGATATGTCTATGATTGGCTACAATGATCAACGCTTCAAAAACATGTTGTAAATAGACATTTTTAACGCTCTTCACTGAGCGCTTACACAGATAGGCCTATCTGTTGAGCTTGTGAACACAATAGCCAATCAGAGGTGTTTAAGAATCCACTCAAGAGCTCCCAAAATGCCAGGGGGAAATGCTGGTATCGTCACATTTTTAATATTTAAAGGAACACTCCACTTTTTTTGAAAATAGGCTCATTTTCCAACTCCCCTAGAGTTTTAGCATTTTCGAATCCATTCAGCCGATCTCCGCGTCTGGCGGTACCACTTTTAGCATAGCTTAGCATAGTTCATTGAATCTGATTAGACCGTTAGCATCTCATTAAAAAATGACCAAAGAGTTTCAATATTTTTCCTGTTTAAAACTTGACTCTTCTGTAGTTACATCGTGTACTAAGACCGACGGAAAATGAAAAGTTGTGATTTTCTAGGCCGATATGGCTAGGAACTATACTCTCATTCCAGCGTAATAATCAAGGAACTTTGCTGCCGTACCACGGTCTAATCAGATTCAATGAACTATGCTAAAAGTGGTACCGCCAGACCCGGAGATCGGCTGAATGGATTCGAAAACGGTAAAATTCAACTGTTTAACTCTAGGGGAGTTGGAAAATGAGCCTATTTTCAAAAAAAGTGGAGTGTTCCTTTAAGTACCGACTTGGTACCGAAGTTGGTACTTTTGACAACCCTTCTTTTCTGTCACAGTTTATAAGACATAGAGTGACTCTGGCCTTTGTCTCTCTTTCTGTAGGTCATCAGTAAGCGAAAAGGAACTCAGTGTGCGAACTGCCAGACCAGCAACACCACGCTGTGGAGACGCAACGCCAGCGGAGAGCCCGTGTGTAATGCTTGCGGACTCTATTTCAAGCTTCACAATGTGAGCAACTTCACTTTTAATACAGTTTCACTTGACTTTATTGTATTAAAATGCCAAAATCGTATTCGGTAAATTCAGTAAAATTTGTTGAACAGTTGTCACTCACAACCTAGCACTAAATCTTTGGCAGCATTTGTGCTGTTACCTGATTTGCATAACTTATTTTTGTGGATCTAGTGCTAAAACAGTGCAAAAAACCCACAATAAATTCTTAGTAAATTACTTACTGTAATTCTGTGCCACTTTCGACATGTGTCAACATGTCACCTAACAGCATAAAGATAAGGTAGTTTATTTCCAACAATTTCAAGCAGTTTGTTATTATGTTTGCAATTCCGTTTGGTACATCTGATGGCACAGGAATGACACACAGCAGCTTTAAATGTGCTTTTGACTGTACTAAAGCATAAAAATACCATAATATGTTTGCAGATATTTAGGAAACATGCTTGTTTCTCTGAAAAACAGTGCTACAGCCAGTTATTTTACTTTTTATTTACTTTAAATGTGCATTCCGTGTTGGAATGTTTGTTTTTGTTTTGGTCTGTGAGGTCCCGCTCACTGCCAATTCACCCAATAGTATTTCGAGACCCCGGGTTGCCAGTTGGCAGAGAAAACAGTGTATTGCAGCCATGGAAGCCAGCAAAATTTCCTGAGAATTTACTCACCCCCATGTCATCCAAGATGTTTGTCTTTCTTTCTTCAGCCGAAAAGAAATTAAGGTTTTTGATGAAAACATTCCAGGATTATTCTCCTTATAGTGGACTTCAATGGACTCCAAATGGTTGATGGTCAAAATTACAGTTTCAGTGCAGTTTCAAAGGGCTCTACACGATCCCAGACGAGGAATAAGGGTCTTATCTAGAGAAACAAGCGGTCATTTTCTAAAAAAAATATAAAAAATTATATACGTTTCAACCATAAACGCTCGTCTAGAACTAGCTCTCTTCTTCTTCTTCTGTATTAGAATTCCGTGTATTACTGCCCTCCTGTCAAAGTTTGAACTAAATTGTCATATACAATATGCTAGTGCAAGTATATAACAATTAGTTCAAACTTTGACCTGTGGAGGGCAGTAATACACTTAGCAGCGTCTACACTGCCGGAATTCTAATAGGGAAGAAGAAGAAGAGGAGCTAGTTCAAGACGAGCGATTATGGTTAAAATATGTTATTTTTTTTAGAAAATGACCGATCGTTTCGCTAGATAAGACCCTTATTCCTCGTCTGGGATCGCGAAGAGCCCTTTGAAGCTGCACTGAAACTGTGATTTTGACCATAAACTGTTTGGAGTCTGTTGAAGTCCACTATATCGAGAAAAATCCTGGAATGTTTTCATCAAAAACCTTAATTTCTTTTCGACTGAAGAAAGAAAGAAAGAAAGAAAGACATAAACATCTTGGATGACATGGGGGTGAGTAAATTATCAGGAAATTTTAATTTGAAAGTGAACTAATCCCTTAAACTGCAGATAAAAAGCGTCTCCTTGCCTTCCATTGTCAGTTGCTCTCATTCCTGTTACGTGTCCTCAATCTGACAACCCACATGAGCGTCGAGTCTGAGGAGGACGGGGCGGGGGAAACAACTCTCTCCAATATTTTGAATTCGGACTGCAGTACACATTTCAGCCACTAGCTTTCAATATTACATACTGCACCTTTAACTGCAATTTCAGTTTGCAGTTCTTTAAATTGTGCTTAATATTTTCAATCCTACTCATCAGGTGAACAGACCACTGACTATGAAGAAGGAAGGCATTCAGACGCGCAACCGTAAAGTGTCCAGCAAGAACAGGAAGGGGAAGAAATTTAGCACTGCAGAGGAGAATCTGTATTGTGATTTTTCGAAGAATCCTGCCTCTGATCAGTATTTCGACATGTATTCTCAGAGTCCAGGAGCTCTGGGGGTCTATAGTCATTCTTCCCATTCACTGCCGCCCACAGCTACCTTCCACAGCCATGCCACCCTGCCCTACCCATACCACCCGTCGGCTGCCATCTTACCCAGCATGATGTGAGAGGAACTGGACAAAAGACTATGAGTTTTTGGAAAGCTGGAAGAAGTTGTACAAAACAATCACACTTGCCCTGCCATCTGTTTAGATGCCATTTGGACATTAAAGTCACAAATTGAAAATATCTGAATGTCATTACATTATATATCAAACCAGGTGGCGTTTATTTTAAACAAAGACAGCACAAACACACTTTTCAAGTTTGGTAGGTTTGAAAAGCATTTGTTTACAGAAGCCACTTAGTTTTATATTTTGCAGCTAACGCAATGACATTCGGACATACACTACTGTTCACAAGTTTGGGGTCAAAGAAATGAATACTTTTATTCAGCAAGGACGCATTAAACTGTTTTCATTATTGAGAATAATCATAAATGTTTCTTGAGCAGCAAATCAGCATATTAGAGTGATTTCTGAAGGATCATGTGACACTGAAGACTGGAGTAATGATGCTGAAAATTTATTTTTTTATTTTTTTAACTAATAATTTTTACTGTATTTTTGATCAAATAAATGCAGCCTTGGTGAGCATGAGACTTCTTTGTAAAACATTAAAAAATCTTACCCCAAACTATTGTACAGTAGTTTATATATAGACTACATTTATTTTTTCAGTGTTTGTAACCACTTTTCTTTAATCACTTTTTTTTAGCATTTGTAATTGTTGAATGTTTTTAAAGTGTTTTACAGAACATTAATGTTGTTTACAAATAAAAGTTTACCTAAATCACCTTTTCTTTTTGCATTCGCTGTAATTCTTGACGACAGACAGCCGATCTCAATTGACTCGCTTGATCGCATTCAAAACAGAGTCTCCTTATCAAAACACACCTCGTATCACGAAGCTCCTTAACATCTCTGCGTCGTGACAGACGTTTGAATCTGACATTGTGGTTTTTCTGTGGCACCATTGTGAGCTCTGCAGCTTGGATGAATTAGTTTGTAGTGGGAGTTAGACGGTTACAATGAGCCATGACAGCACATATGCAAATCCAGAACTTTCCATAGTACAGCGGTGCAGCTTAAAAATGATAGAGAGTCCAGTGATGTCACACTTCATTAATCATATGACCTGTTTCAGTGCCAGTTGGTTCAGAGTGTTGGAAAAACAGTATTTGCTTATCGTGTGAAACATGGTATTTACGATTTAATGCCTTCAACAGTCTAAAACACATTATAGCTTAGTTTTGTAAATCATAAGGCAAATTCATTATTTCTATCTATAGAAATATGTGTGTGTGATGATTTTTAAAAAGTTTTTAAAAAATTTTGTACTTCTCTCTGTAGGTTGTTGAGTTGATGTCTATATGTTGAAGCCAATGACAAATTTCCACCTTGTGGACAATAAAAGTAACTAACTAATTATGTCGCTTCCTAAATAGTATAGTATCATTCTTGATATTATTCATTTAAACTACATAAAAACTAAAAAATGCTGGGTTAAAAACACCCCAAGTTGGGTTGAAAATGGACAAACCCAGCGGTTGGGTTAAATGTATGCCAAACATGCTGGGCAGTTTTATTTAACCCAACAATTGTTTAAAAATGACTATATGGCTGGCTTAAAATGAACCCAAGATAGGTTGGAAATTAAAAATCAGACACATAATTACTAGAGGCAACACTAATAATCAAAAGGTGAACATTTATTAATAAGGAATTTAATACATGTTTATTGTTTAATTATTATTCATTAAATGTATTAATAAATGTTAATTTCCAACATACTTTGGGTTCATTTTAAGCGAGCAATACAGTCATTTTTAAACAATAGTTGAGTTAAATAAAACTAGCCAGCAGGCTGGGCAAACATTTAACCCAACCACTGGTTTAAAACAACCCAAATGCTACGTTTATCCATTTTCAACCCAACTTGGGTTGTTTTTAACCCAGCATTTTGTAGAGTGTACATTTCTGTCATGACAGCTCTCGGAGTGTTTGGCATGATAATGGATATGACAATGTTAATATGTTTGGTCTTAGTGGAATAGATCTGCTACGCTGCTGCTGCTTATTCTGCTGCTGTTGACACGCTGCTGTGAGCAAGACATGCTGCTGCTGTACAATAGCATACATGGGTCACCCTGTAGCAGATCTATATACAGGTGGAGCTGGGGAAGATGGAGGGTTTCTGAAAGCACGCTGCAAATTGCTACGCAGATGCTGACCAAAGGACAACCCAGTAACTTTGTTTTGGTAAGACTTTCTCTGCAAGCATGTGAAAAAAGGAAGGGGATCTTATAATATTAACGCCCCTTAATCTGCACGTTTCCACACATGGTGCCACCATTTTGTTTTTGCAAGGGAGGCAAAGCTGCAGATGAAGAAAATGTAATTATTTTTAAGTAATGCAATGTGTTTCTTTGGTTCAGGCAGCTGCTTTCCCTTAGCCTCCATATGCTCTATTACTTTATGCTAGCACAAACAGAAGTTGTGTTTGACAGAAATGTATCGGTGTTACTTATGACTCACCCACAAAACAGCTATGACTACTAATGTGATGTCATTTTACGCCGGACTGCTTCACAAACGAGGGTCAATTCAGTGCTGGATTTGTACAAAAGATTAACAGACGCCTGCTAGTCGATGAGTTGAATCAACTCCACAGCAGCTACATAAATTTATCCACTAACCATTCAGAAACGTCCAGTTTCATTCTAAAAGTTGTAACTTCTTCCTGAGTCTCTCCATCAGTGTCCGACTCCGGTTTGAACAATGTAAGGCTGAACACCGTTACTGACAATCCTCATTTTGGCTGCGTGAGATTCTCCAGCTTTGTTATTGTTGAGCAACTAAAGCGTAAGCTGTTAAAGCTCCGCCCTCTTCTGGAAAGGGAGCCGGGAGCAGCAGCTCATTTGCATTTAAAGGGACACACACAAAAACTGAGTGTTTTTGCTCACACCCAAATAGGGCCAAATTTGACAAGATCTGTGGGGGATTTTGAGCTGAAACTTCACAGACACATTCTGGGGACCCCAGAGACTTATATCACATCTTGTGAAAAGGGGCATAATAGGGGGCATAATTTAAGGACCTATCAGCCTGCGCCGGCTTGAGTTTCATGACTATTTTTGTTGACAATGCCACAATGCTCGGATGTTGTGTGTGGTTGCCAGGGTGTTGCTATGAGGTTGCTAAAGTATTATTAAGATATTGCTTATGTGATTGCTTACCAGTCAAAATCATAATGCTGACCAACCTGTTATGGCAGACATCACATGGAGTGTCAAGAAAGGCCAATGATACACATGCACAATATTTTCCCAGCATCTTTGAACTAATAAATTGGCTTCATTGAGAGAATTCTTCAATGCCGGTATGGAAAAACGGCTCAGCGGTGTGAAATATGGATTTGTGTCTCAGTTTTACTCTGGTTGGTGATGATATCTCAGATAGTGCCCCTCCCCTGTCCTCCATCTGTTTCCATCTCTCACGGTTGACCACATAGCTCTGCTCCCCTGGCTTCTAGTGGAGCCTCATTGTGCAACGCAGGCGGCTTCTGGTTTTCCGGACTCTGTAAAAAAAAAGTGCAGAAGGGAAAAGGAGATGCACAGAAGAAGGCTGCAAGCAATGGCATGAGCGTTTTTTTCAAGCCTGGTGCACGAGGCACATCATTTGCTTTTTTCTGTCATCGGCTTCCTCCATTCAGGGTGAAGCCGTGTTATCTGGTGGAGTCGGCACCATAGTGAGGGGGAAATGGTACTGAGTGACTGGGAGAGATTAGCAACCACAGGACAGGTCCAGCCAACACGTACAGGCCTGTACGTTAGCGCTCACCAGCTCCGCCGCGCTCTCGCTTGCAAACTCTTTTCCATTCACGTAAACAGACTAACAAAGAAAAGAAGGGGGTAAATGGTGATTTTTAGTCACACAATCACATCTTAACATCTGATCTGCACAGGTCACAAGGTCAGAGCCCTCCTCTAGTCTAGAAGAGCCCGACTAAAGTGCTTTTGTGTGCAAACTGTTGATCACATTATAAATTGGCCACTAATTTTGTTTGGAATGAAATAAAAAATTTGAATTTTTATGGAAACGTTGTTGTTTTATAAGAAAAGTCAAGTAAAGAAAATGTTTGGCAACACTTTTTTGTGATGGTCCACTTTAGACATTCTACTAACTATAAGTAACTTTGCAACTACGTGAGTATTACTAGACTGTCTGCTTAATATCTGCTTACACTTTATTTTGATGCTCCCCAAACAGACATTCTACTGACTATAAGTAACTTTGCAAGTACATGTCAACTAACTCTACTAACCCTAACAGTCTACTAATACTCTGAGAGTTAGGTGACATGTAGTTGCAAAGTTACTAATAGTCAGTAGAATGTCTAAAGTGGACCATCAAAACAAAGTGTAACCAAATGTTCCAGCAGGTGTGATTAGTTTGTGTCATTACACATTCATTTTGATGGTCTCCACCAAGGGGTCAAGAAATTGCTGGTTGACCCCGTTGACCCTCTAGTAAAAGCATCTTTCTCCATTGACAGCCATTCAAAAGTAACCGTGCATTCTGATGAGATGCAACTTGTAAGTTCAACCTGAAATATTTTATTATATTTTTGTAGTTGTTTTATCAGTGCTGATTGTTTTATAGAGCACTGGTTCTTACTAGGGACCGCAGGATGACTTAAAAGTATTAAATTAATAAATCATTATTAATAAATAAAAAAAAATCTAACTCTAATCTAAATTAAAATGCTAAAAAAACACAACATCAAGATGTAAATGAAATCCCCCAGAACTATTAATTTTATTGAAGAACATACAGTTTTAGGTTAATTCGTTTAATATATCAATTATTTCCCAGTTTCTGTAAATAAAAAAGTTTGACAACAAGCAAATTTGTCATAATTACAGCAAAAAATATATGAAAATATCTTAGCCTAGGTGTTTTTAATTTTTTAGATGCCACAGACCCCCAAAATATTATCATTCTTGTGCGAGGATACAACACAAAATGTAAAATAAAAGCTACATATTTTCAAGTATAATTTATTCAGTGAAAAATTAATATTATAAATATGTGTAAAGTATTATTTGGAGAATATTTAGCTTCTATTATATTACATTTATTATTTTTTTTTACTCAATAAAGTACTGTATTTTTAAATGAATTATTTATTTATTTACATTTTTATGATTTATTTATTATTTTAATTAATTTTTATTTTGTTTTAATCAAATTTATTGATGTATCTATTTAATTTAATCTTTTTTAAAACATAGTTGAGGGTGAATTCAGGTTGATTGGGACACTTTTTGCCATTGAGATGAATGGGGGACAAGTGTCCCAATCAACCTGAATTCACCAGGCCTCCTAGCACTCCCTTGAGGAGCTCTTATTGTGCAGTTTGGCCCCTGACCCCTTACATAAATTGAAAAAAAAAAAAGAAATCAATCAATCAATCAATTAATAAAGAACCAGGGTGTACCGGTAAATTCATATCTCAAATTCAAATTCATATTTCTGGATCTTTTTTTGAGAATTTTATTATAGTGTAAAATCTCTTGTGCCAGGCGAAAATTTTTTTGTCGTTTCATAAAAATATTTTCAAGTTAACGCCGTTAAATATGCAACAGTGACCTCCAGCGTTACAGAACAGACTACAGCGAGCACGCGCTATGCGTTACTGACGTAATTTTAGTGCGCCGGCTCGCGCGCCTCATAGAAAAATAAGTGGGAAGAGTGGCAGTTGACGTAAAGATGAGTCCTGAAAGGAGCGGAGCTAAGCGACGAGGAAGTGCTGTTTGGTACGCCGTGTGCGACATGTATTACTGTATATTCTCAATTCATTGGACCAAGCCGTGCAGTTCAATTATTCAAGTGAACAAATCGACCAGATCAGCACTGTCAGGATGGACCAATAACACTCGTTTTTGTTTATTGGAAATTATCGTTTTATAGACATTGCTGTGAAGGATTTTACCTATAAACCACATGATTTGAAATGATACGTTTTACGCTTAAATAAGAGTACAAATGTCTCCAGTGAGACGTGCTGAAATTTGAGTGTGACTCAATGGAGGATTCTGCAGTCTGAGCCTCCATGCGCCCCCTAGAGGAGGAACGGCTTTATGTATCACTGAAAAAATACAATTCTTAGCGACGTCTGCGCTTCTGCTGTGGACAGTTGGGCGTGAGTTAGCTTTTAGCATTTCCAAACAAAAATATTATTGTGCCTTTTTCGTATCCACATTAATAAATATTTATCTTACAGTTGTTTTTGCTATGCGGTTACCATTTTTCTACGTTTATTTTCCAATTTTATGCCCAGTCAAGAGAATAACAACAGGCACGGAAACTTAGGAAAGCAAAAAGCTTGAGGCTCAAATGACTGGCAGCTTGGTCTTTTTTTTTTTTTAAAAAACCCAGAATTTCAAAGTGTGTTTTTGCCAACGGCATAAAAATCTGACAACAATTCTGTTCTTATCCTCTCATACACATCACACATTTCTGAAAGCAGTAAGTAGAACCTGTTATGTACAGTCTTGTGACATCTGTCACTTTTTAACATTTTCTAGACGTTATTTTTAAGAAAGAAAATGGTCTGTTTTGTGCATCTATTAAATATTTTGATGTTGATATCAAATTTCTGGAGTGGAATGATAAAGAAGATTTTATATGGTTTTCAGTTATTATTTAGTAACTCTTTTAAATAATTGTGTATATTGTTATCATTATTATTATATATTAGTAATGAAGAATCACACAAAAAATGTTGAAAGAATGTTTCATTCATAGCCACAACTTTACACAGCAAATTTATGGGTCATTTATTCTGCATATACAATAAAAAGTGTAGCATCTGTGATAACATATAACATTTTATTATTAAACTATTAGTTTATCCATATAACTGGACTTTCTTATACATGCAGTTTACACAAACTGGGACTTTTAATGTAGTGCACCTGTCACTAACACTTTTCAAGGTCTTTGGTGTGGATCTGTAAAATCCTCCTCTGATGGATCCTGTTCCAGTTTCCAAAGGTTCTACTCGTTCTCCAAGAGGAAAACCAGAAACCGAAGTGAGAGAATGTTTACACTCTATTACAGTGTCATTACAAGTCAGCCCTGGGACCATATGCAAAAAAAAATTTTAACGGGCACCCTCAGTTGAAATTGCGTTGTGTTTTAATCAGTGTGCACATGAGTAGTTAATAATCCACAGATATTCGTGAAGTTTGCCCACTTGATCTACACAGCGTCGTGCTCTGTTTTGCTCATTTTTAAAGGTCAGATGTGGGAGCTAGTGCTTTATTTGGATTCATGTTTTGAGAGTGTAGGCCTGTGCTGTGTGTAATTGTCTCTAAAAGAACTTTGTGCTCTTCAGAGAGAAAACAACAACCCAAACCATAAGAAGAGACTACAGGACGCACGGAGGAAGGGGAGAATGGATCGGAGCAAAGCAGAGGAGGAGATGAGCAATGAATTACAAAACCTGGTAAACACTTACAGTCACGCAGTCACTGTTTGTTTTCTCTTAAAACCTGTCAAGAAATGTCTATATGATATTTCACACACACACAAAAATACAAGCAAAAATATTTTGTATAAATAAAACAAAGATTTTGTCATTGCAACATATTTTCCTAACAATTTATCCCTCTTCTCCTGACCAATTCTTCCCATTCTTATGTGCTCAAAAGGCTAGCTTTACTGTACTTAACTACTTTAAATTACATGTAGCTTGTAGTGTGGCAAGACCATTTCAAAGTAGCTCTCCAACATTGGCACTAATGCACATGTTTATGGTGTTGTGTGTGGAGTTGATTATTAAAAATCAGTTGTGTGCATGCAGTATTTTATTTTGTCAGTGTGGGATTGCATGCTCAGGGATGGAGTGCTTTTGAAACAGCTGTTTGAATGTTCTTGGCATGTTTTTTAGGATGTGCGTGGGAAGACTAAAGCAGCAGGAACCGGTCTTGTCTACGTAGATGCCTTCACTCACTTTCACTGCCTCTGGGACGCCAGGTGATGCTTGGTTCAATTATTTTTGACAATAGTTTTCTTCAAAATGAAAATTCATGTCATTTGGAATTTCAAAAAAGAAAAAGACTCATGCATTAACCCTTTAGAGTCGGCATGAAACAGAGGTTGCGATTGTCAGAGGAAATGGCTTCTCGAACAAGAAAAAATGTAGGGCGGGACTTGATTTTGTCCATCAGGAATTGATTGGATCATTGTCATTTGCTGTTGTTGTGACCTTGTGTGTGACAGGTTGTCTCGCCCACATGTCAGTAAACCATTAATCAGCAGGAAGGAAGTTATATTGATTAAAGATTACAAAAATCATTTGTAATAAATACAGCAGTATTCCATTAAAAAAAAAAATTGTCAATTTTGATTTCACGGTGACTTTAAGACTCTCCAGTGGATGCTATGAAGCAAAAGACAGAATCTCCCGCTCTTATGCGTTAAGTTTATACTGACTTGAATTGAGCATACATTTGTAAATGCGTTAAAATAATACAAAATAGAAAGCATCAAAGTGTTTGTTGTCATTGCATCAATAAAAGCTACACTACACTTATTCTTGATATTTCATTTAATTTTAAATAGTTTACTTAGTATTGGATTTCATAAGTTATTATGTGTCAGCGGATTGGATGCTTTTGTTTTCGCAGTCACCCAGAGTGTCCAGCGAGAGTGAGCACTGTAATGGAGACACTGGAGACGGAGGGTCTGCTGGGACGCTGTGTGCGAGTAGAGGTAGAGACACTACTGTAGTGATATTATTTTAGATAGGTAGTACTTGAAGTCCTCCTGTCTTTGAGCAGTTTTAAATGGTTTAACTTTGTGTTTCAGGCCAGAGCTGTATCAGAAGATGAGCTATTACTCGTTCATACGTACGTTTATACTCATGATTAAAGGAACACTCCACTTTTTTGAAAATAGGCTCATTTTCCAACTCCCCTAGAGTTAAACATTTGAGTTTTACCGTTTTGGAATCCATTCAGCCGATCTCTGGGTCTGGTGGTACCACTTTTAGCATAGCTTAGCATAGTTCATTAAATCTGATTAGACCGTTAGCATCTCGCTCAAAAATGACCAACGAGTTTCGATATTTTTCCTATTTAAAACTTGACTCTTCTGTAGTTACATCGTGTACTAAGACTGGCGGACAATGAAAAGTTGCGATTTTCTAGGCCTGATATGGCTAGGAACTATACTCTTATTCTGGCGTAATAATGAAGGAACTTTGCTGTCGTACCATGGATGCAGCAGACGCTATGATATTACGCAGCGTCTCTCACAAATGTCTCCATGGTTGCAAGGCACGCTCCCTGTGCAAGCAGGGGGTCACAGGCGCTGCGTAATATCATTGCGCCTGCTGCACCCATGGTACGGCAGCAAAGTTCCTTAATCATTACGCCAGAATGACAGTATAGTTCCTAGTCATATCGGCCTAGAAAATCGCAACTTTTCATTTTCCGTCGGTCTTAGTACACAATGTAACTACAGAAGAGTCAAGTTTTAAATAGGAAAAATATCGAAACTCGTTGGTCATTTTTGTGCGAGATGCTAACGGTTTAATCAGATTCAATGAACTATGCTAAGCTATGCTAAAAGTGGTACCACCAGACCCGGAGATCGGCTGAATGGATTCGAAAACGGTAAAACTCAACTGTTTAACTCTAGGGGAGTTGGAAAATGATCCTATTCTCAAAAAAAGTGGAGTGTTCCTTTAAGTAAAGATTGATGCTGTTAATTGGGTTGGTTTTGTTTTATGATTTTCTTAAAACTTATGATGATCTTTCTTATGTGAAATGTGTTGTATATGATAGAAAGGATTATGTAGAGCTGATGAAGTCCACACAGAAAATGACAGAGGAGGAGCTGAAGACCCTCTCTGATAAATACGACTCTGTCTACCTGCATCCTGTAAGTCACCTAATCACATGTCTTTAACAGTCCTGGAATTTCCTGTGTGCTGATTCCAGTTTCAATGTTTAAAGGGTTAGTTTAGCTGAAAATGAAAATTCTGTCATTTACTCACCCTCATGTTGTTTCAAACATGTAAGACTTTCGTTCATCTTCGGAACACAAATGAAGATATTTTTGATGAAATATGAGTGATTTCTGTCCCTCCATTGACTGCCTACGCAACTGACACTTTGATGCTTCAAAAAGTTCATAAAGAGATCGTAAAACTAATCCATCAATGTTTATATGTGAATAAAAGCCTAAATTCAATCTGTTCATCATATAAAGTGATCGAGTCTCTTCAGAAATTTTGGACTAAACTGCTCAGTTCATATGGATTGGTTTTTGAAGCGTAAAAATGCGTAGACTGTCAATGGAGGGACAGAAATCTCTCAGATTTTATTAAAAGCTGAAAGCCTTAAGGGTTTGGAATGATATGAAGGTGAGTAGATGATGACAGAATTTTCATTTTTGGGTGAATTAACCCTTTAATTGTTCATCAAATGCACAATCTTAATCCAGTACATGCACTGATATTTCTTTTCAACATGAAATTAATACTGAACAGGTCCCACTTTATATTAAGTGGCCTTAACTATTATGTATTTACATTTAAATGAATCATTTGACAATGCACTTATTGTGTACATACATGTTTTTACATTGTACTTATATTTTAAAAATATCTGCATGTAATTACATCTTGAATTCATTTCTGTAATTACATTAATAATTACACTGTTGACACTTTACTTACACCTTAACCCACCCTTAAACCTACACATACCACCAAACCTGTCCCTAACCTAACCCTGTATTCCACCTCAATAGCATATTTTTCGGCCAAAATTATTATTTTATGGTTGCCAAGGAACATGGCAACTGTTTTATAAAATAAAATAAGAAAGAATTCATTTTTTTCAATTCAATCAGGAATTTTTCACTGCTGCCTGTATGGCGGTGGGATCAGTCCTCCAGCTGGTGGATAAAGTGATGACATCACAGCTGCGTAACGGCTTCTCCATCAACAGGTCTTGTTGCATCTGTTCTTCTCAACAATACTAATATCTTTGAGTTTTTAATTTTATATTGATTTATTCATTGATCTATTTGAGTTACTGTTTTTTTTCCTGTACACACAGGCCTCCAGGTCACCATGCACAGGCAGAAAAGATGAACGGCTACTGTATGTTTAATAATCTGGCCATAGCAGCGCGCTACGCTCAAAAACAGCATGGAGTTGAACGGTGAGAGTCTGCATTTTGCTTTAGCATCATACATTTATTAACACTTTTTATTAATTAAAGACATTATGCAATTGTCTTTACTTACTTTCTTGATATTCTTGATTCTGGTCTTATTGTGAGTGATTTATCAGAGCACATTTGATCTAGGGATAAAATGTTTTCATAGTCTTTCATCAAATGTAATGACTTTCACCACCTCTGAAATTTTTTCTGTTGACATACTCAAAAATCAGTAATATCAGTCAGATTAACATAATGATCCAATCAAATTCTGATTGATAAAATCAAGTCTGGTCCTGGATTATTTCCCATTGAATATTCAAAAAAGGTGAAATGCATTTTCACATTGTCTTCAATGAGGTTTATGGTTTGAGAATCTCTAAAATGGTTGCTTTTTCAATCACACAGAGTTCTAATTGTGGATTGGGATGTGCATCATGGACAGGGAATCCAGTATATTTTTGAAGAGGATCCCAGGTACATTTTTCCGCACCGACACATCATATTATATACGTTCTGTATAAATGTCTGGCATTTAAAGACCATCTCTTCTCTGTCCTCCTGTGTGGCAGTGTGCTGTATTTCTCAGTGCACAGATATGAAGATGGCTCGTTCTGGCCGCATCTCAAGGAGTCTGACAGCAGCTCAGTGGGTTCAGGAGCTGGACAGGGCTACAATATCAACCTGCCCTGGAACAAGGTACACCACGCTAATTTACGCCGCTCGTCAGTGTTTATGTCACTCATTTCAAAAGGTTAACCAATTTACAGTTTCATGTAGAAGTCCTCCTAATAGAGATGTTGAAAATGATCATTTAAAACTAAATCACCACCTTGACTAACATTATAGTGGGCTATAAATGAAAAAATAAAAATGCTACAGAAGCGTGGTAGAATATGGTCTGTGTTAGCTGGTGCTGAATGTGGCCTGATCTCTTTATTTAACTCCAGGTGGGGATGGAGGATGGAGATTACATCACAGCTTTCCAGCAGCTCCTCCTGCCTGTGGCGTATGAGGTACATCTTTCATTTCGGTCACCTGCACATCTCATTTAATGTTTTATTGTCTATTAATGTGTATGTGCTGCACAGTTTCAGCCTCAACTGGTGTTAGTGGCGGCCGGCTTTGACTCTGTGATCGGTGACCCAAAGGTGGGACGCTCAGCTTCAATCCATTTAATATAATTTTCCAAAACTCTTTCCATTATGTTAATTATTTAAAACGTTCTGTGTGTCTAGGGTGAGATGCGAGTGAGTCCACAGTGTTTCTCCATCCTGACCCATATGCTGAAAGGTGTAGCACAGGGCCGACTCGTGCTGGCTCTGGAGGTATGATCATATTATGCCATAAGAGAACTAAATATTCTTCTTTGTGGTTAACATCTCACACACAGTATTTCATTCGTTAGGGTGGGTATAACCTCCAGTCCACAGCAGAGGGTGTTTGCGCTAGTGTGAGGTCACTGCTGGGTGACCCTTGCCCTCACCTGACCTCTCCTGGTGCTCCGAATGAGAGGTGAGTAAGCTGAGGAGCACATCTGCCTACATTCTCTTACATTTCTCTCTCTTACTCCCTATTTGCTGTGGGGTTTTTTGTGGTTTTATTGCAGCGCCCTGAAGTCCATCTCAAAGACCATCTCTGCCTTGTATCCATTTTGGAAGAGTCTTCAGACTTTTGGTAAGAAGCAAGAATTATTATTTACAAATAAACAAACCAGATCACCATATTGTATTGGTGCACTCATGAAACATAATAAAAAACTATTTATACATATAGTGATTATGAAAAGTGTATTATGACAATTAGAAAATTTGTATTGTCATAGAAATTAAAAAAAATCTAATTACAAATAATTTATGTTTCTCTCTCTCTCTCTCTCTCTATATATATAATATATATATATATATATATATCTCTATATAATTTACACACAGGGCTTGACATTAACACCCGCCAGTTTAAGCAGTCACTCCTACTAGCCACTTTGAGGGGTTGAATTTTAAATATAACATAAGGCATCTAAATTAATAAACGAAGTGCAATATAGTGTTTAAGATTTTTCGATAATATCGATGCTGAAATATCTGAAACACTTCCAACACATCATTTTCCGCAGAATAGATACATGATATCAGCTGCTCTTTCTCTCTCTCTCATCTCTCCGACAGCGAGTCGACACATAAACCCAGCCTTCCCTCACTCACTCGTGTCATTTGCTCCGGATGAATATTGTTGGTGTTACAGGGCTTGAATTTCAGTGTGGGATTGTGCATAATTTTACTCATTCCCACAGATTTTGTGCTCACACCCAAAGTGCGCACATAAAACCACCTCTCAGTACTAAATTGAGTTATTTTTCACTGCTTATCGCGCTTAAACAGTCAAATACACACAAAGTAATTTCAAAATACCGGTCTTGGCGAGTATTCATGTAAACACAATCAGCTATGTTTTAGGTGAAAATAAACAGTTGAGAAAGAAAACACATGTGTAACAGTGTAATGGATCTGTGCGTCAGGTCTTAAAGTGACAGCAGCCTAATATACTTGCTGCCAAATTATGAGATAATATTAAAAATATCTAAATGGCAGTTTTTACCATGGTATTGATGTCAAAATTGTGGCCAGTGAAAATGCTGAATGGCTAGTAACTTTGGAAAACCTCCAGCCACAGTGGCTGGTGAGCAGAAAAGTTAATGTCAAGCCCCGAATATATACATTCATAAATTTATAGAAATATAAAATATGTTAACACATATATGTGTATGTAAATGATTAAATTATTGGAAACAGCATGGAAATTCATTAGTCATTGATGTTTAATTGGGACATTATATTATCCGGTCATCTTCAGATAAAAAGAAAGTGCTCAGCTGCAAACCAGTAAACACTATACCCAACATCATATTTGCACAAGCATTCAAACTGCCAGTCATTTGGTACAGCTGGCATCTTGGTGAAAGATTTGTATGTTTTCTTGAATGCTTTTCTTGAATGCTCTTGAATGTGTGTGTTGATGACCTTTAGAGGGGGGTCCTCTGTCTGATGCCACTCCCCTGCCCGCTCCAGTATGTGCAGAAGTGAAGGTTTCCTCTCCAATCACTGGGCTAGTTTATGACCAGAAAATGATGCATCATCACAACATGTGGGATGGGTGAGAGTGACTCCTGCTTAATAGCATAAACACCACAATAATCCCTGTGACACAGCTGAAAAGTGAAAATTTTCTCATTTTGTGTGTTTTTTGATTATTTGGTTGTACTTAATACATAAGATGAGGATGTATTGATTCCTACAGTCATCATCCAGAGCTCCCTCAGAGAATTTCACGGATTTTTTCCCGACATGAGGAGTTGGGCCTGCTGTCCCGTTGCCATCGGATACCAGCTCGCTTAGCAACAGAGGAAGAGCTGGCACTCTGTCACAGGTGAAACACATTCAGATGAGTAAATAAATAATGATCACATTTATGTATGAAGTTACATACAAATCTGCATTTCATTTGCGTGATTAACATTTTCACACATAATCATTTTCAAAGATAATTATTTTGATTAGTAAAACTAATGTAACATTGCATTTGATTAAATTCATGTCTGTTTATCTCTCTTACGCTAGTTCTGAGCACATAAGCACTATTAAGAGTACAGAGCACATGAAACCCAGAGATCTGCACCGACTGGGGAACAATTACAACTCCATCTACATCAGTAACGAGAGCTACACCTGTGCCCTGATGGCTGCTGGGTCATGCTTTAACTCCGTACAGGCCATACTCACAGGCCAGGTCTGTCTTTTTGTGATTTTTATAAGTAATAAACTTTACATGTCTCAGTATACAGTATACTAGAACATTACTGCTTGAATTTGTTCCCAGGTGTCCTCAATTGTTTGTTTGGTCCTGTAGGTTAGAAACGCCGTGGCCATAGTCCGTCCTCCTGGCCATCATGCAGAGAAAGACACAGCTTGTGGTTTCTGTTTCTTTAATACGGCCGCTTTGACCGCACGCTATGCCCAGAGCATCACACACAAATCGCTGCGTGTCCTCATCCTCGACTGGGATGTTCATCATGGAAACGGCACACAGCACATCTTTGAGGAGGATGACAGGTTTGTCTAGTCCCACAGTTAACCATAATCTCATATAGCATTAAACTAGAACAATCAAAAAACATTTAAATAAACCTGAAATAAAATATAAATATTATATGAAAATTAAAATATAAGTTGAAGTACTAAAATTACTAAATCTAAAACTTAAAAATTAAAGACAAATAGAAATAAAATGTCCCTTTCACCAAAAAAAGTAGTATTTTAGTTTGCTTGAGAATTTTTGCCATTTTCCTCTGACCCTTAGAATTAAACTGTTTTTGCTAATGTAACTAGGAGACTTCTGTATGCAAATGACCTTGTGTTTGATTGGCCAGCCGCTTTGCATTTAAATGAGTATCAACTTAGATTTGTAGTCAGGTCCAATATAGTCAGGACCTCCCCAAGGCTGTCTGACTGACATATAAACCAACCAATCACAGTTCGTTTTGTTCAGCATCATGTTTAGGGGCGTGGCAATGTAACGTTGATGTCCTTACAATAATAGACAGGTGTGTAAAACTCTTGGACGTATTTTAAAAAGCCTATCCAGCGTTTAGTTGATCCTGATAAGTGCTCATTGTCACAGCTGTAAACACAACAGCTTTCTTTTTCAATGAGGGGGTTTGGCATCACAACGGCTTTGTTTTCAGATGGACCATTAAAGAACACGACACACACGTCTCTAGAATTCAGATGACGACTTTGAAACTCCTGAAGGGTTTCCAATTTTGTGTGCCATATGCATCAGACGTTCAGCCAACGGTCGGTGGGGGATAAGACAAGGTCCAATATAGTGTTCAGCTGCCCCATCTTTCAATAACAGCCGGTTTGCAAAGTAGCATTACATTGTGACGGATTCATAAAACAATCAGTGCTGAAATGTGATGATGGTGGCATCATTACCATGAACATTTAAAAATGGCAAAAAGGAATAATTTTTTTAATAAAATGATCTGGGTGAATAGACAAGGGTAATGGATCCTCTTTGTTTATGTTTTCATATGATTTATAAATAAATATATATATATTTTTTTATATCAGTCACATATGCATTGGTCAGTATGCAGACCTATGTTTTTAACCAATGTCTTTCTCATTTTTTCAGCGTCCTGTACATTTCTCTGCATCGATATGAAGACGGGACATTTTTCCCCAACTCGGAGGACGCTAACTATGATAAGGTGGGGCAGGGGAAAGGCCGGGGATACAATGTCAACATCCCCTGGAATGGAGGAAAGATGGGAGACCCAGAATACATGGCAGCTTTCCATCACTTAGTGATGCCAATATCCAGAGAGGTAAAATATGCTCATTTTTACCTGATGACCAAATCATGTGTTGTTTGGTGTTAAATACTAACTGAATAGTGTTGTCTGTGTTGTAGTTTGCCCCAGAGCTGGTGCTGGTGTCTGCTGGGTTTGATGCGGCACGGGGTGATCCGTTAGGAGGGTATCAGGTGACCCCAGAGGGCTACGCCCACTTCACCCATCAGTTGATGAGTCTGGCAGCAGGAAGAGTGCTAGTCATACTGGAGGTGTGTTATATTCACTCTCACATTCGTAATGTTTACACTTTATACTATTGGGTTTTTCAGTGGCCAATGCTGATGTCGATATCTAGAGAGCATGGTGCCTGATGTAGCCATAATTTCCATATAATAAAATTAGTTGATATCAAAAGAGACGTACACACAATTACAACACTGTTAGTAGATTTTGGAACTATACAAATGATTTTGGAACCATCCACTTGTCAATTATTGGCCAGGGTTAATACCCAATCTCAAAATGACCTAAATATCAGCTGATTAATTGACCTGGCTGATCATACATAAATAATACTATTCAGCAAGGATGCATTAAATTGAATCAAAAGTGACAGTAAAGACATTTACAAGGTTACAAAACATTTCTGTTTCAAATAGAATGCTTTATGTATTCTTCAAATAATCCTTATTTAGCAATATTTAGCAGCAGTATTTTCAACATTGATAATAAGAAATATTTCTTGAGCAGCAAATCAGCATATTAGAATGATTTCTGAAGGATCATGTGACACTGAAGACTGGAGTAATGATGCTGAAAATTCAGCTTCATTAGAAACTTCTTACTAAAACATTAAATAGTCAACTCCAAACTGTTGAACAGTAGTGTATGTGTACACTGGTAGTGTAAAAAGGTTAATGATGTCATCTAACCCTTTTCACAATAGGGAGGATATAACCTCACCTCCATCTCTGAGTCCATGTCCATGTGCACCAGTATGTTGCTGGGAGACTCCCCTCCACCTCTAGACCATCCACCCCCTCCCAAGACCAGTGCTGCTGTCACCATTAACAACGTCCTGCGTGCCCACACCCCCTTCTGGAGCTCCCTGAGAATACAGAGTGAGTTTGCAATCTCAGAACTGAGACTGACATGCAGCTAGTGACATGAAGTGTACTTCATATCAAGAATTGGACCATAAGAAAATGCTTATTATTTTAATGCAACATGCTTTTGTTTGTGTGTTTATATCAGTTCCAGAGTCACTTCGTTTATCTTTGCCGTCTCCTAAACCGAAAGGCAAGCGGGCATCATGTGGCAAGGGCAAGAAATCGCCTCGCCAGTCCACCTCTGCTCAGAGTCCCGGACAGAACCCGCAGCATCTTGAGCAGTCCGGCCTTGATGGGCTCACTGAGGATCTGCTTTCTCTGAATCTCAACACAAGTACCTCATCTAACACCAGTCCAACATCAGTTGCTATTGGGGGAGCCAGACGGAAGGTGAAACCCAACCCACAGAGGAATTCAGCAGGCCAGGAGTCAGGTTCACCCATAAAACCCACGTCAGAGAAAGCCAGAGATGGAGACAGCACACATGCAGAGATTACTGCTGTAAAAGCAGAGACACCTGTAGGCAATCTCAAATGTCATTAGCAGTATGTTTTAGTGACTTGTAATGTATTCACTCATTAAACATGCTCTGTTTAACAGGACCGGTCGATCCCAGTTTCTGTGGTCACTGGAAATTCAGCTGCCATGTATGACCAGGAGAGCTCTGGTCTAGATGCTGCTTGTGGTCAGACTGTGACGGCAGTCATAGAGGTCTTTGGAACACAAGCCACAGATTTGGTAATGTGTCTTATTAGCATAATAACATAAGTAGCAGTATGTTAGATTTCTTGTTTTCAGTCTGTCGTCTCATTCAGTTTTACTCTGATATTATTAATGTGAATTTGAGGGGTGATCTAATTGTGTGGCTCTTGTTGCTAGGACGGCATGCATGTGGTGCACCCGTTGCCATGGTGCCCACACTTGGAGTCAGTGCGACCGGTACCCTCAGGTGGCATTGATGTCTTCCTGCCGTGTGAAGAGTGTGGAGGTGATACTGAAAACTGGATCTGCCTCTTCTGCTACAAGGTAACAGCTAATGACACTCAAAATCACAGTGAGAATATATATATATATATTGAGGTTTAGAATTATGACTTACCATTGCCGACACTGGTACACATTAGGTTTCAGCCACTAACCTCTTGTGAAATCTGCTTACAAATATTTTCACGAACAAATCATCATCATTCAGTAATAACTACTATAAAATTTCTTATGGAATGTTGGAACAATGGAAATCACATGTACGCCAAAATCACATAGTCTGTGACCTTATAACTGTGTTAAGATTAAATTTTCTAGCTCGATAGTTCATCTTAAATATGTCATCATATATAATGAAAGAGTATATACAGTGCTCAGCGTAAATGAGTACACCCCCTTTAAAGAGTAACATTTTAAACAATATATCAATGAACATAAAAACAATTTCCAAAATGTTGACAAGACTAAGTTTAATATAACATCTGTTTAACTTATAACATGAAAGTAAGGTTAATAATATAACTTAGAGAACAACATTTTCAGTTTTACTTAAATTAGGGTGATGCAAAAATGAGTACACCCTACAACAACCACTACTACATCTACTACTTTGTATGGCCTCCATGATTTTTAATGACAACACCAAGTCTTCTAGGCATGGAATGAACAAGTTGGCGACATTTTGCAACATCTATCTTTTTCCATTCTTCAAGAATGACCTCTTTTAGAGACTGGATGCTGGATGGAGAGTGATGCTCAACTTGTCTCTTCAGAATTCCTCATAGGTGTTCGATTGGGTTCAGATCAGGAACCACTGAATCACATTCACCCTGTTCTTCTTCAGAAATCCAACAGTGGCCTCAGATGTGTGTTTAGGATCATTGTCATGTTGGAAAAGTGCGACCAAGGGCACGGAGTGATGGTAGCAGCTTCTCTTTCACTATAGAGCAGTACATCTGTGAACTCATGATGCCATCAATGAAATGCAGCACCCCGACACCAGCAGCACTCATGCAGCCCCACATAAGGACACTGACACCACCATGTTTCACTGCAGGCACCATGTATTTTTCTTTGTATTCCTCACCTTTGCGATGCCATGCAGTTTTGAAGCCATCAGTTCCAAAAACATTTATCTTGGTCTCATCACTCCAGAGTATAGAGTCCCAGTAGTCTTCATCTTTGTCAGCATGGGCCCTGGCAAACTCTAGGCGGGCTTTTTTGTGCCTGGGCTTTAGGAAAGGCTTCTTTCGTGGACGGCACCCATGCATGCCATTCCTCTGCAGTGTACGCCATATTGTGTCACGGGAAATAGTCTACTTCTTTAGATAACTGCAGTGAACTTGCATGCCGATTTTCTTCAACCCTTCTCATCAGAAGACGCTCCTGTCGAGGTGTTAACTTCTGTGGATGACCTGGACGTCTCTGTGAGATGGTTGCAGTTCCATCTTTTTTAAATTTTTATACCACTTTTGCTACAGTATTCTGACTAATAAGTAAAGCTTTGCTGATCTTCTTGTAGCCTTCACCTTTCTGGTGTAAAGAAATTATTTTCATTTCTCTTCCATGTGGTGCCATTGCTGACAGCATGAAATGGGAAGGGGTTTTAACACCCTTTTATAGTCAACTGTCTGCTGGACACCTGTGTAATGAATAATTAGACTCACCTGTGGTTGAATTCTTGTTAAATTAGACATTTGTAGTCAAAAATTTAGCTTTGCTCCAGAGACTTTCAATGGGGTGTACTCATTTTTGCACCCTAATTTGAGTAAAACTGAAGATTTTGTTCTCTAAGTTATATTATTAACCTTACTTTCATGTTATAAGTTAAACAGATGTTATATTAAACTTAGTCTTGTCAACATTTTGGAAATTGTTTTTGTGTTCACTGAGATATTGTTTAAAATGTTACTTTTCAAAGGGGGTGTACTCATTTACGCTGAGCACTGTATATATAAAAAAAGGAGTGTTATAGCTCGAGTTTTGAGGTTCCTCTGTAAATGTATGTACAGATAAATGTATGTAGAGCTGGCTAATGAGAGGTCTATAATCTGGGTCTTTATAGAAGGTGTTTATTGTGTTTGAACTGGTTTAAAGATGGCACACTTGTTGCTCGAGGATCTTGCTGCACGTGATTTTAGGCGAGTGTGACTTTGCTGAGAGTGACAAAAGACTGTAAAGAAAAGCTTGTGAAGAAAGCCGTTATATGGAGATGTTTTGTGCAAATTACTAACTTTGAGTATGTGGTTGCTCCTTTATATCCTCCAGATTCATTAACATTACAATGAGGTTAAGAACAAATTTGTACGCATTCATATTTGTTGTGAATTATGCAGAAATTTGTCATCAGAAGTTCTCCTGTTAGTATAAATACGAGTGACTGAGACACATTATGTTTTTATTACAGAATTCAATGAGTATTTTTCTTGTTTCCCTATTTGAGATCACATATGAATCCTCATGTGGTTGAGAATTGTACAAGCACTCGGCAAAATGTGGTTTAATTTTTGTTTTGTTTTTCCTCTCTTTTTCAGGTGCTCTGCGGGCGTTATGTGAACCAGCACATGGTGACCCACGGACAGGTGTCAGGTCACCCTCTGGTGCTGAGCTTCGCTGATCTTTCTGTCTGGTGCTACGCTTGTGAGTCATACGTCCACAACAAGGTGGGTGCTGCCCAGATCACGGGCCTGTAATCTGCTGTTTTGATGAATGACAACGTTAATGTAGATCTGCAACATGAATGAATGATGCACTTCCTGAGATTGACAAGTTTAATTCATTTATCTAATCTGACATTACTGCTACTTGATGTAACAAGTCAAGTAGCAGTAATGTCAGATTAGATAAATGAATTACGTATGTTAATTTCTGCGTGACTGTTGTGTATGTTTTCCAAAGACGGGTTGGATTCAGAACAACAGCAAATTTTTAATACACACACACAAACAAACAACTGTGTAACTGTGTCTGTCTGTCTCTGCACACACAGGTGCTCCATGAAGCCAAAAACGCCGCTCACCTCGTGAAGTTTGGAGAGGAGATTCCTCCTTTCAACTAAACCAGCAGAGAGAAGGAAGTGTGTGTGTGTGTGTGTGTTTGCGTGTTGTGAGATGGTTGTTGTTTGCATGCATATATGCAGTGAAAATAAGACCAAACTAAGCTGCAGTGGAAGCAGTTTTTTTCAGTTCATCTGTCTTCCTTCCTCACTTGTGACTTAAACATAATCATAGATTCTCATTGTGCCAATTATGAGTTTGTCTGCCAAAATATTAATTTTATTAATGGAATTTGTTTCATCTTAAAGAAAAACAGTTTTTAAAAGGTGCACTCTTTGCAAATTGTTATAGTAATTTTTTTAAGTTATTGCAGAAGCACTGTAGCATGGTGCTAAAACCACAATTTTACACCAGCCAAAACTGTAGTATTTAATGTTTTGCATTCTCAATGCACAGCCAACAGTGTTTGCACTGCACTGTTGTGAAGCATTCCTGTTTTCATTGTATCACTCCAGGCCAAGGCATTCAAACTGTGGAAATTACAAAACCACCTTAAACTTAAAAGCAATAAATAGTGCAATATTTCCCAGAACAGTGTTTGAAGACTGTGTAAACGAGTTATTTTTTTGTTTAGTTTTTGTATCTTTGCGTTATGTTATTTTTTTGCACAAGTATAGTGACACAAACATTTTTAAACTCTCACTTTGTAACCGTTGGTACATGTTGCAGTCTAAATAAAACCCGTCTGTTCCATGTTCTTAAAAGCCAGTTCTTTCTATGGTCACATTTGTGATAAGGTAAAGGGCATAAAACCTGCCAAAAGTGCATGTCAACTCAAAGCAGAAATAAATTAAAAGTATATTTGTTTAAGATATTATTTTTGTTCCCTATTTTATGACCATTAAATATTTTTTACATTATTTTCACGACAATTAATGACAATTCTCCCTTAATTCTCATTATCACAATGCAAAAAACCCACAAAAAATATTTATTATTATAGAAGTATTACATATTATTACGAATTTATACATTATAGTGTGTTGTAATTTTCTTTTTAATTTTTTATAATAATATATATAGTTCACTATATATATAGAGCACTATAGTTCATTTATGTAAGTGAGGATAGCAAAATAAAGCAAACTGTGACATATTATACCCAAAAATTCTTCATACAGTGGACTACCAGTAAAATTGATAAAAATTTGGAACCAAAAATCATTCAGATACTTTGACCTGACCATGTTTTGCTTAAGTGTTATCTGACATAATTAAGATTAATTTTTTCTGACACAGTTTAACTCTGAGATCTTGTCGTATTTTATTACCATTTTTTTAAACTATAGTGAATAAACTGTATTAATGAATGAAATGTTCAAGGTGTCTGAATAAAATTTGGTTTGACTGTATGTCCCCTGACAGATCATGCTGTCAGTGAATCTGCTGAATGATACACAGATGAGCTTCTTCCTTTGACCATTCAAACATTTATTTCTCTGCTGCTGTCTTTCTGCTGCGTTATTTATCTTGCACTCATCTGAAATGCATCACTTCTGCACCATGTATTATTCTCTCACTTCCTCTTTCTTCTCTGCATGGAATATAACGCTTTTAGGATCGATAAGCTGTAACCCTCTTCCCCCTACAGGGATTGACAGATAATTTCATTTTCTCATTGTGCATCATTGGATTGCATTGCTTTTGCCTTTGCGTGTGTGTGTGTGTGTGTGTGTACATGCAGAGACCCTCCTCCCAATCAGAATGTCCCTGCGCTCCCCCTCCCCTCTCCCACTCTCCTCTCCCTCCATATGTGCGAGGAAGATGGTTGCAACCAGCGTGGGCCTGTTTTTAATGTCGCACATCCTGCCATGATCCCACCGGGAGCAAGAGGAGGAGAAGAATAATTCCATTCAGGTCAATTTTTCTCTTTTGCTCACTCCCACGCTTTTACGTGATGCTGCTCTCCAGTAATTAAATTTTAATGTGATTTTGTCATGCAGTTCCTGTTGTGAGAGGAAGAGACCTGGAATCATCCAGAGCAGAGAGGTGAATCATCCTTCATCCATCTATTTTACATTGTTTACCATATTGAGATCACGTTTTCCTGTAGGTATTCGCTTTCTTAGATGTTCATTTGGCAATGCTTTGTAATATTTTAGGGTTAAAAAATGACCATGGTATTAATATGTTTGTACTTTGTACCATGGTAATACATCTTAAGGACATGCTCCATTGTAACGGCATGATGTTCTGTGAAGTGTAATGTAAATGAATATGATGCACTTACAAAAATGTATCAGTGGTATTACCATAGAGTACTGTATAAAAATAGTAACAATTTACAATAAGGTTCCATTTGTTAACATTATAGTTAACTACATTAGTTAACATAAACTAACAACTCTAAAGCATTTACATTACCAGTCAAAAGTTTGGAAACATTACTATTTTTAATGTTTTTGAACGAAGTCTCTTATGCTCATTAAGGCTGCATTTATTTCATAATAAATACAGAAAAATCAATAATATCGGATCATGTGACACTGAAGACTGGAGTAATGATGCTGACAATTCACCTTTGCATCACAGAAATAAATTATATTTTAAAGTATATTAAAATAGAAAACCATAATTTTAAATTGTAATAATATTTCACAATATTATTGTTTTTTTCTGTATTTATTATGAAATAAATGCAGCCTTAATGAGCAAAAGAGACTTTGTTTAAAAACATTAAAAATAGTAATGTTTCCAAACTTTTGACTAGTAGTGTATTTATCTTAGTTAATGTTAATTTAAACATTTACTAATACATTATTCAAATCAGTATCTGTTAATATTAATTAATGGACCTGTGCTAACAATGAATAGTTGTATTTTTATTAACGTTAACAAAGGTTAAAAAATACTGTTACAAATGATTTGCTCTTTGTTTGTTACAAATACAATTAATTTACTCACCCTCATGTCATTGCAAACCTGTATGAATAACTTTCTTCTGTGAAACACAAAAGAAGATATTTTGAATAATGTTGGTAATCAAAGTGTATCGCTTCCCTTTGACTTCCATTGAATGGACAAAAATACAATAGAAGTCAATGGGAATCGAAACTGTTTTCTTAACAACATTCTTCAAAAAATCTTCTTTTGTGTTTCACAGAAGAAAAAAAAATTATATGTGTTTGGAATGTAGTAAGGGTGAGTACATTTTCAATTTACATTTTGGGTGAACAATCCCTTTAAAGGGGTCCTTGATTATGATTTCACTTTTTCAACTTTAGTTAGGGTGTAATGTTGCTGTTAGAGCATAAACAACATCTGCAAAGTTACAACGCTCAAAGTTCAATGCAAAGGGAGATATTTTCTTTTACAGAAATCGCTTTTTAAGGACTACAACAAACGGCTGGTAGAGACTACAATGAGCTTCTTCCCGGGTTGGTGACATCACAAACCCCAAAATTTACATAAACCCCGCCCCCAAGAACACACAGCAAAGGGGGTGAGGCCATGTTGGGCTGCTGTAGACAAGAGGAAGAGTTGTTGTAGTAGAGTGTTGTTACCATGCCGTCATTTTATGCCGGACTGCTTCATAATCCAGGGTCAATTCAACGCTGGATTTGCACAAAAGATTAACATGACGGCACATGCTAGTCGATGAGTTGAATCAACTCCACAGCAACTACATAAATTTATCCACTAACCATCAGAACGTCCAGTTTCATTCTAAAAGTTGTAACTTCTTCCTGAGTCTCTCCATCAGTGTCGACTCCGGTTTGAACAATGTAAGGCTGAACACCGTTACTGACAATCCTCATTTTGGCTGCGTGAGATTCTCCAGCTTTGTTGTTGTTGAGCAACAACATTAATGCTGAAGAAGTATTGTTCATTCTGAGTTCATGTTACTAAAGTAGTTAACTACTGTTAACTAATGAAACCTTTTTGTAAAGTGTTACCAAATTTTGTTTAAAATTGTTGTATATGTCAGTGCATAATATTTTGATTATTTTGTCTTATATTAAACAGAACAGAAGTTATTACTCCAGCTGTCTCCAGCATGCAGCATCACTCGTCTGAGGTGGCCCGTCTGTATCAGACCGAGTTCATCCGGAGCGCCCGGGCGGTGGGCGTGCTGTGGGCCATCTGCACGCTCTGCTTTGCTGTTATCGAGGTGGTCATTCTCATCCAGCCATCCTGGGTGGGCACACGAGAGCTGCACTACCGCGGAGGGGGACCTGGCCCCTCCGACCGGGACACTCGGCCTCTTCGAAGTCTGCGTGGAGACTGATTGGCCCGTCCCAGACTGCCGGGGGTCTCTTCACACCCTGACCCCGCTCCCTGCCTTCCAGTCTCCCGCTGTGCTGGTGTGCATGTCTCTCACCATGGTGTGGGCCAGTGTGGGCTGCCTGTGTCTGTTCAGGTTCTGCAACGCAGCAACGGTCTATAAGATATGCGCTTGGCTGCAGCTCACAGCAGGTGAGATGGTTCTTCAGTTGAAAGAAGTCTCTCATGACAGTAATATTGTGAGATATTACAGTTTAAAAGAACTTTTCTATTTGAATATATTTAAAATGTAATTTTCAGCATCATTACTCCAGCCTTCAGTGTCTCATGATCCTTCAGAAGTCTTTCTAAAATGCAGATTTTTGTGCTGCCTTATATTTTTGTGGAAACTGATACATTTATAAAATTAGATTTAGATAAGCATTAGAGCATTTAATTTAGCATAAGCATTTATAAAACATGTACAGTCAAACCAAAAATTATTCAGACACTAGATATAATTGTTTATATATTTTTACTAGTGGGTGCAGGACACTATAGTTCATTTATGTAAGTGAGGATAGCAAAATAAAGTAAACTGTGGCATATAATACCCAAAAATTCTTCATACAGTGGACTACCAGTGAAATTTATAGAAATTTGGGACCAAAAATTATTCAGACACTTTGACCATGTTTTGTTTAAGTGTTATCTGACATAATTAAGATTCATTTTTTTCTGATACAGTTGAACTCTGAGATCTTGTCATATTTTATTACCATTTTTTAAACTATAGTGAATAAACTGTATTAATGGATGAAATGTTCAAGGTGTCTGAATAAATTTTGGTTTGACTGTATTTGAAATAGAAATGTTCTTTAACCTTATAAATGTCTGTCATTTTAATATAGCTGAATAGAAGTATTAATCTCTTTAAATGATGCATATAAGCAATTAAGTTGTTTTGCATTGTGACACTATTTTCATGACAATTCAGCAATTCATTTTCCAATTTTCCCTCAAACAGGCATTACTATAATGCAATCAGACATTTTCCTCTTTTGTATTTTTGTACTCATTATTTTCAGTTTAAATTAATACATTTATATATGCTCAATTCTCATTAAAATATTGCCACAATATATATATATATATATATATATATATATATATGTATACAGTATATATAATTTCTTTCTATTAATTTTGAGGTGAAATAAAGTATGATCCAGAGATCAGCATACTAAGTGACAAATAAGTGCTTATAGAAATATAATAGAAATTTTATATATATACTGTGTATATATATATATATATATATATATATATAATTTTTATATATATATATATATATATATGATTTCTTCTAAAGAGCTCATATAATTTTTTTTTATCATTTTTAAAGCAGTTTTTCCCCCGAATGTTTCTCTTATAATGTTATTAAGGGTTTTTTGCACCAAAAACGTCATCATTTAGTTTCTCATGACCCTCTTTATGACCCTGCGAGTTAAACATGCTGTTTTTGATATTGTACCTTTAAGACTTCTGGAGGATGTAAATGACCTGGTTTATGATTGGCTAACCTCTGTGCGTGCTAAATGAGGCTCTGGGGTCACAGGCTGTGGGTTTGCTGTCAAGTCCTATATAGTTTGCATTGCCATCCTTCAATAACAGCCTCTTTGCAAAGCTGTATTTGTTGAGAATCTCTCCAGACTGAAATGTGCCCTTCTTGACCAGAAATCTGATCGAAATATATTAAGTATCACATTATCTCTCTCTCTTTCTCTCTCTCGTGTTCCTAATTGCTTCTGTGTTTCTCTCCCCAGGCTTCTGTTTGGCCCTGGCATGCGTGTTGTTCCCAGACTCCTGGGCGTGTGCTGAGATGCGGGCGCTGTGCGGGGAGCGTGTGAGTAGTTTCTCCCCAGGGAACTGCTCCGTGCACTGGGCGTACATACTGGCCATGCTGGGGGTCCTAGATGCCGGCATACTGTCCATGTTGGCTTTTGTACTAGGGAATCGCCAAGATGCCCTGCTGCCAGAAGATGCCAAGGATGGTGATGGTAAACGCTTCACTTATTCTTTCCTAAAATCTCTAAATTAATGAATGTTTTACAGCCCATTTTAAGAGTTTAGTTAGCATGATTTTTAAACCAAACTGATACAGATTTTTTCTCAAATAATACTATATATATATATATATATATATATATATATAAAAAACCTGAAAATATAAAAATAAAAGCTAATTCAAAATATTAATAAATATCATAATAGAATATAAATGATACTACAACAACATTTATTTTGTTAAATATGACAATTCTTTCTTAATTCTCAATATCATAAAGCAAAAAAACCCACAAAAAATATTTATTATTATAGAAGTATTTCGTATTATTATGTATTTATAATTATAGTGTTGTAATTTTCTTTTTAATTATATATATATATATATATATATATATATATATATATATATATATATATATACACACACTATTTTGCATTATACATTCTGCTTTTAAATCTTATTATAATAATAATATATATATATATATATATATATATATATATAATTTATTAATATATTATATATATTTTAATATATATATTTTAACATATTCACATTAATAAATGTTGGCAAATTATTATTCTTTTAATACAAATATACAAAAAAAAAAAGACTTTCCTTTTGATTATGATATTGTGATAAGGTGATATGAGAATGAACTAAATACCTAAATTTACTAAATGTTAATTCTATTCATTATCATGTTATCCCGTACACACAGACGTTTCAATCATGCTGTTTTCTCCTCTCTTCTCAGTGACTGGCTTGTTACTGGCAGCATAAAAGAGGCCTGAGCTGTTCTCAACAGTCAGAAACTGCTGGTAAGACTCTAATCTAGTTCCTCTGGGCTTCGTTTATGTTTCTAATTGGCAGTAGCATTCAAACCAGCATCCTCTCTCTTCTGTAACTCACATCACTGTTCTTTCTCACCCTCTCAGGTGGCTGTTTCATCACGTCGTCTGTGAACTTCACTCTCGACAAATAATGATGGCATAAAACGTGTGAAGAGATGCTTCTCTCTTCCCCCTCAGCATGATGTCATCATCCTGTGAAGTCAGCTTACATAACCTGTCTGCGTAGAAACAGTCACCTGGCAACAGTATCCGAGTCCTTTCTACCCTGACGGAGGAACATTAGTCTGATCTTATAATGGTGGCTCTAAATAGAGAAGAGGAAAGGTTATGTTCTTTAGTGCATTTCTATTAGAGTTATAGTCCAGGTCTCTGTGACCTCGTGCGATGCACAAACAGATCAAGTGAATGTGGTTTCCAATTAAATGATGTTTGATGTTTGGTTCTGTGTTCTGGACATTTCTTGTGCATGAATTTAAGATGAGATCTGAAGATGAATAGTCATAGTTTCAGTATTAAAATTCTGTAAAATCTGTTTAATTGTTGACCTGTTTATTTTCTTAATGCATGCTTCTGGTCTGTGTCTATATATATATATATATATATATATATATAATATATACACACACGCACAGTACCGGTCAATGGTTTGGAAACATATTACAGCATTATGAGAATGATTTCTGAAGGATCATAAAGACTAGAGTAATGGCTGATGACAATTTAGCTTTGCATCACAGAAATAAATTATATTTTAAAGTATATTAAAATAGAAAACCATTATTTTAAATTGTAATAATATTTCACAATTTTACAGTTTTTTTCTGTATTTTTGATCAAATAAATGCAGTCTTGATGAGCAGAAGAGACTTTTTTTCAAAAACCAATTTCATTAAGATCCAGTCCACTCACTTTGTACAGTCCAGTCAACAAATAATGGATAAAATCAAGTCCCACCCTACATATATTTTTTTATTCTATAGCTGTTTCACATGGAAATGTCACGATATGGTAGTAAAGTCAAATACAACTTATACAACATGCTGACTTTATAACTGCACGTCGCTGTGTTGTATTGTGAGTCGTCTTCACCTATGGTTTATATTTAACAAGTCCTTGTCTTAGTCGTGACTGTTGTTCTTATGTGATTTTATGAAGCCAATGCATTAATTGTTAAATGTGATGTCATTTCTAATCCAGTTTAAAAGCAATGCAAGGTTCTAAACAAACTTTTGGTGTTCACATACATTTTATTAGCACATACAGTGATTTTTGTTGTTTGACAAAACTTGCAGTGCAGAGATATGTATTTTTGTACAAGATTTTATGACTGCACGAAAAGCATTTATATACTCAGAGTCACGATTTCCTTCACAAATAGTCAGATTACAAACCCAGAGGGCAGGAAGTTGGGACAGTGATTAGTTAGTATCAGACAGAGTATCTCAAAGCCAAGTCAAGGAGGACAAAATAACATTTTATCAAGCTTGGATAGGATGCAAATGACATTAAGAAGATGGCACACCACTTTAACAGCCAATCAGAGAAAAAGAGGACAGGAAACTCACTGTTTGACATTTAGACGGGCTCTTTTTGAGTCTAAACTCACGTAGTGCTGCTTATTACTGTGTAAAGCAGCAGATCTGATGTGTTGTGCTGTTTAAACCTGTACCAGATATCTTCTGCAATAAATATAATTCAGAGATTTTTGTTTCTCAATCATTTGTTTCAGACAAAAACAAGAACATACAGTAGATGTAATAGTAGATTTAGGTATGTCAAACTTCCAACTTTCATAAATCACTTACTGTAAATATAAATTAAATTGATTTGGATTCTGGATTAAGCAGTTTATAACTATCCTGTTCTGTTCTGTGTCGATTCATTTTCATTTGGATGTAAATGTCTTCATCCTTACACTTCTGTTCAAAACTTTAGAGTTGTCACCAAGGCTGCATTTATTTGATCAAAAATACAGTAAAAACTGTAATATTGTTAAATATTATTACAATTTAAAATAACTTTTTTTTGGTTTAATATATTTTTACACAGTATATTTAATGTGAAATATACAACATGATATATGTATTAATGTGGAATGTGGTATATTTCATGTTATTCTTTAGAATAACATTTGGTACTCAAGAAACGTTTCTGATTATTATGAATGTTATTCAGTGAATAACTGAAAACAGTGTTATTGATGAATAGAAAATTCATAAAAACAGCACTTGTTTGAAATACAAATCTTCTGTAACATTATAAATGTCTTTACTGTAATTTTTGATCAATTTAATGAATCCTTGCTGAATAAAAGTATTCATTTCTTAACCCAAAAAACAAACCCCAAACTTTTGAATGGTATTGTGTATAAATTAGATTCCACATCCATGTTTAAGTTGTGTATTATCAATTGCCTACTCTGGGTAGCTGTTTTATAGGCTAATTTATGTTCATTATTACAGGAAATATTCAATACAGCAACCTAGAAATGACTTTATTTTCCGTATAGAGCTGCAGTTTGGTTAAACAGCAGAAATGCACAATGTGAGCTCTGAAATGGGCCAAAGAGGTTCTCCACTCTCACTGACAGCTGTAGTAAAGCTCTGATATATAAGGTTCAGATATATAAGGATAAATGGAGCATGACCGGAGCAGAACCAGCAGCAAACGCTCCTTTAATCTGTGGAGAAGCTCCGGGATTCTGCGTTGCTGAGTTGTAAACGGCCCTCAGTAGAAACTCACACGAGAAACGTCACCTAAACGCACTCTTGCATGACCCTGGTCAAGCTGTGGTTTTGTTTTTAAGAACTGAGTGAGATACCAGCTGGTTACCAACAGCATGTCAATAAGGTATTAAAATGCCTGTACAATGTGGCAAGAAAAAACAAAAGCATATTCCATAAGCTGTTATGTGTGTGGAATTTATTATAGTATAACATCGAAACAGAGTAACATCATATCAGAGTACCTTGGCAAGCAGGCCTGATTAGACTTAGGCAGATGACAATGAATGCTGGCGTTTCTGAAAGCAAGTGAATTGTTGCCGTCCCCATCAGAAACTCTCGCTCGCTCTGTCTGTCTGGATTTCCTTCTATTTCCCCTCCCCACATTTCCCTTGTTTCCTCTGACTTTCACATGCACTCTTTAGGCTGGCAGGTACTGCAGGATGTGCTGTGCGATCAGGGCGGGGTCATAGGTCAGGGCTCTGCGCTTGCGGCTGGTTTTTTTGGGGGGCGGCAGGTCAGTGTCTATGCGCTTCATTCTCTGCAGGCCGACGTGTGGCGTTCTGTTGCTCTGACCTGCGATGCCGTCGTCGTCAACATCATCATCGAGTCTTTTCACCCTCAGCAGTGATGCCTCCACCTGGGGGGAGGGGGCAGGGGCGGAGTCTAGGGAGCGACGGGAGCGTTTTAGGGCGGGTCCTGCGGATCGCTCCATGCTGGCCACGGCGCTCAGGTCCCGTTTAGCACGCTGGTTTGAAGGGCCTCCCTGATTGCCACCCGATGCCAAGCTGGAGAGGATCTTCTCAACAAGGTACCTTAATAATGCAAAGACAGAAATACTGTTGTTTGTTTGCTTAACGTTATCATGAAATCAAAATTCAACATATTAAAGGCACACTATGTAGTTTTTCGCCGCTAGAGGTCGCCTATTAAAAACAAAGGCGTAGCTTGATGATGCCGAGATTGAGCAGAATCATGGGAGTTGTCATCTTCATGTCTACAGCCGGTGGAAAAGAATCGGGATGGGACTCATGGTCAGAAATCATGTTGATGGATGAGATTATTAACGTTACTGTAGTGTGAAGCAGAGCAGGGCCGAGTGCTGTGGGAGCTGAACGAGGACGCTGGAGTGATTGCTAATGAGAGACGAGTGCGACACACGGCTCGAGAGCAGCAGAACTTTTCACCGCTTCTGCTTCTTCCGGTCAAGCATATGTGGGGAAACGCAGCACTGTTTATCATATTAGATACATTTGAGTGTGTTGAAAATGATGTTATAACGTTACTCTGTGTGTTAGCTCGGCGGCTGCTATGAGACGCTTGTTGCGCACTGCAGTAAGATAGATCGATATTAGTCATGGTAAAACATGGTACTCGTGGTAAATCAAGAAAACAAGATTCAAACAATAAGAATGATTGATAACAATGATTAGTTTTCTGTCTATAAATGTATCCAAACAGTTGTTCTCTTGTCTAATAAAACACATAATATATTAAAGCGTCTTTGGTGTTTCCATGGTTTCTATAAATTATAACCGGAATTCGAGGGTAACGCGGGTATGATGTCATTAATAGGCGACGCACAGACATGGTCCGTGTCCTGTGTAAAAATGACTTATTTCTCTGGATTTAAACATTCTTGGAAACATCTGGGATAATGTAAGTACACAAGTCAACAAAATATATAACAGTATTCTAGTGGTTTTTGGATATTTTAATCCATAAATCTTACATTTTGTGCCTTTAACGTTTTTTTTGTTTGTTTGTTTGTTTTGTCAAAAATCATCTGTGCATGCTCTTCCAAAAACATTTAAAACAGTTTTTTTTGTCAAATTATAATACATTCTGACACTGAGCGGTTATTTTATTATAATTTATACAATTATAGTTTATATTAATATTTTGAATTAGCTTTTATTTTTATATTTTCATTTTGCATTTTAATTTTAGTTAATTTTTTTTTTAATAATTTTATGTGCTTTTGTCACATTTATTAGGATTTTTTTTACTATTTAGTTTTACTATTAAGTTCATCTAATTTTTATATTATTATATTTTGAATTAGCTTTTATTTTTATATTTTCAGTTTTCATTTTAATTTTAGTTTAATATCTGTAGCAATTTTGTTATGTGCTTTTGTCATTTTTATTAGTTTTTGTTTTTAAAATATTATTTCGTTTTAATTTTAGTTTAGGTTTTCATCTAATATTTATATTTTTTATTGATATTTTGAATTAGCTTTTTACTATATTTTCAGTATTCATTTTATTATTATTATTATTATTATTATTTAAACATTACTATTTAGGTTTAATCTATTTTTAATTTATTGTTTTATATTTTTATATTTTCATTTATTTTTTTATTTTCAGCTAGTAATTTTAGTGCTTCAACTTATTTCAGTTAGTTGGCAAAGTTTTTTTTTTTTTCATAAAAAAAATATATAAATATATATATATTTAAAGATAAAAAAGTTTGTCGAGACAAACTTTAAGTGGGCTTGAAAAAGCTGGACCAGAAAGTTTAAAGTAGTTTTAAAAGTTTGAAGTTTAAGGTTTTCATTATGAAAGTTTAAGTTTTAGTTTAGTAGTTTAGATTGTTGTTATGCGGTTGCTAGGGTACTCGGGGTGGTTGCTATGCAGTTGTTAGGGAATTCTGAGTGGTTGCTAGGGTGTTGCTATGCAGTTGCTAAATTATTCTGAGTGGTTGCTAGGGTGTTGCTATGCGGTTGCCAAGGTACTTGGGGTGGTTGCTAGGGTGTTGCTATGCGATTGCTAAGGTACTAAGTACTATAGTACTATAATATATATATATATATATATATATATATAATTTCAACTTTTTGTTTCCGTTACCTGAGCATCTCTTGGTCTTTGTCCTGCTCTCTCTCTGGAATCCTGTTGTTTGTCGGAGCAAGTCCAGCCTGCATCAGTCTCTCCTGCTTGTAGCGGTTGAGTAGAGCCTGAGTAAGCTGAGGATCCAGAAGGCCCTGGGGCTTGGCCATGCTCACGGCCTGCTCTGTCTCATCGTAGTCTGGAGGGTAGGGTCCCTGGAAATCACCCTCATCCTCCTCATCTTCCTCTGGTTTGCCCTGTCTGTTATTCTGTGCTTCATTAAGGAGACGCAGCATTGATGCCAGATAAGCTGCTTCCTGTTCCCGCCTCTGGTCGTTCTCCACCAGTCGCTGGAGGGCTTGTCCAAGACCTTGAGCCCTCAAGACCTCTGGTTGGTAGTACAGATCATTGCTCCGACTCTTGAAGTCAGCAGCGGGATAAGACATCATCTGGGCCTCGTAGGGCACTGAGTCACGCAGGTCTCTTCGGAGACGCACTCCACCTGCCTGGCTGTCATAGCTGCGACCGCCGCCACGCATGGCTGAGAGAGGCTGAGAAACAGAGGGAGGAAGAGGCAGAAATCCAACAGCTGATTGATGAAAAATGTCTCCTGTTTCCATGTTAAAGCAATATAAACAACTTTGTGCACATTTTGGTACAGAAAAGTTTTATTTACATCATTGTGTATTTATAAGCTGTTTTCCTCATAGGGACCAAACAATGGGGACCATTTTGTCCCCACAAAATTTAACCATATTTTAAACCCTAAAATGAATTTTTTTTTTTTTTGTGTGAATATTTTTAAATACAAATCATAAAATGACACTACAAACTGTCAGAAATCACATTTGTTTCTGTGATAACTCTAGTAAAAAGGGCGGGGGAGTGGCCCGCGCTTTTTTTAGCCAATCATAAAAGCTTTCTGCAAGGAGAGGAGGAAAGGAACGTATTCCCAAAATATGAATGTAACAACGAAAGTGATAAAGTTAACTTTTTTTTAAATTAATTAATAATGTATATAACAGATGCATATAATGTACAGTTTTTATTTCTTACGTACGCGGTAAATTAATCGCCTTACTAAACTGACCAATCAGAATGAATATTCAAATAACGCAGGCTGTCCATTCCAGCCAATCAGCTTTCAATATCACCTTTAGTTCGTATCAGAGCCGTTGTTGTTTTTTAACGGCTCTGCGTTCGTATGTGATTAAGATATGGACAACAGGTGAAGGGAAACCTCGAAACAAGAGAGGCTGAACGACCGAGCTATGAATTTACAATAATGATGGAGTGGAGGATGGAGTTAGTCTGCACATTGGTAAGTGGATGGTAGATGGAATGGGGCTCTCCATTCATATATAACGTTAAATGTTTATAATTTATGATCTACTCTGTATATGGCGATGCAAGATTAGATCCGTTGACACAACATGTCTTTGGTGGACAGGGTTTGGTTTGCTAGCGGTAGATTTTTGAAATTATATTAATTAAACATTGTTAAAGGTGCTGTAATTTCAGTCATTTTGGCAGTTTTAGCAAAACTTTTTTATTGTTAGTAAAAAAACAACAACAACAGTTCTTACTAAAACGACTGAAATTGCTTACATAATCTTTAACAATAATGATGGAATGGGGCATAAATGCTTCTAATGGTCTGTATATGACGGTGAATTTGTGATACATATTTGTCTGGGTATGAATTTGAATTAATTCAACATTGTTATAGATGCTCTAAGCGATTTCAGGTGCATGTTTTTATTTTATTCTTAACTTCTTTTGTTGTTTGTAATAAAAAAAAGTTTAGTGTAAATGACCAAAATGACTGAAATCATCTATAACACATTTTAATGCAATTTAATTTTGTATTGTTAGTAATAAGACAAGACGTATTGTTTTGAATGGGAGAACGCAACGCGTAATATGGCAAAATAAGTCCCGCCTTCTAAATAAGAGCCAATCGCTGATTGGTAAAGTCATCGCCTCACGTTAGAAGCTCCGGTTCCTGTAAAAACGATCATACGCGCGCTTCCTGCGCATGCGCATTAGCTTGATCCAGCCTGAAAAATACATTTTTTTGTCATGATTCAAGCGTTTAGAAACAAAATTTATGAGACGGTTGTTGTCAGATTTCTTTGGTGATTTCAAATATGAAATTACACGAAAACTTGGCAAACAGCTTTGGAAAATGTGATGCTTCTCCATTCAAAGAGATAGGAGGTGCGCTTGCATGCCCAAGAGGCGTTTCAAAGATGGCCGCCGAGTGAAACTGTTAAATGTTAATGGTAGATTTGTAGATTCTGTAGTACATCTGCCTTTGAGAGCACAGAAACACACACCTCCCACATCAGTATGACACTTTACATACTAATCATTCATGCATTCGACACAGTTCGCCACATTTCATTCAGAGGAAGCATTAGTAAGCACATTTTCCATCTGCACTCATCCTCGCACCTCCTCTCCATCCACAGTGAGTCAGACATTTAATTACACTTGCACACTATTGAGAGGAAAAGAAAGATGCTTTTCAAGAAGCTGAAATCACTGTAGTGTGCAAAGCAAGCACATTCTGACAGTATGAGTAACCAGCTACTCTTCAGCGTATATTAGTTCTGTCACTGGCTCTGATGATCTATGTCCACCATTACTGATAGGAGACCTGTGTTTCAGCAGTGATTTATTGTCTAGAGCCTTGAATCTGTTAGCCATTGAACAGCTTAAGCCTGAGGTTATGAACAAAGTGCTGAGTCATGACATTGTCTTCACCCTCTGTGTGCATGTAATTATTTTGAATAGCAAAGTGAATGCTAAGAGACAACTAGCAGTGGTGTCCACTGTTCAGAAACTACCATCTGTGCAAGATTTGTGTTACTGTAAATCATATTCTGCATCAGCTGTGTCAGAATGATACATGAAACTGTTTCTGTGTTGAGTCGGTTCTTCAGTTTGAGCTTTGTGGTATTTCCGGGCTGTTATGATTCATAATAAATGAGGCAGATCGTGACGTATCAAACTAAAGGAACAGGATTCCTCTGGCCGCTGAGTTGATTTGATGACTCACTCTGGCGCATTATGACGTCTGTCCCGCCTCAGACGTACAGTACACATTGTGTGTGTGGGTGGTGGGAAGATCTTGCTGTTCATACCATGAGTTCAAGTGGTGTTGATGTCCTCCTGTTCCTTACCATCTGCTCTACCTCCGCATTACTGCGCCAATGGACAGATTTCTAACATGAACAACTATCTGCAAAGTTAGAAACACCCTCTGCTAGCTAGTTAAACTCCTGCAGACGCCAGCCAAAGTGCGTCACATCAGTTTGCAGTTGTGTGTCATTGTAAAACGTGCTAGAGATTATTCATATTAATTTGTCTGCACACGCTTCTTTTTTCTATTGTTATTTTGTTGTCCTGCACCTGAGCCCAATTAGGGTGCGTGGGATGTGCACACCTTCGTATTTTTATTAATATTAATGGTGTAACAAATTGTTTACGTTAAAATATTTTACAGTACAGTTTAAGTGTAACCCAATCAGTGTTGTTATTGTTAACTAAAACTATTAAAAATCATTTTCAAATAAAATAACAAATATTGGAATTAGAAATACTAATATTATTAATTCTAGTGCTGTTAAATCAATTAATGGTGATTAATCGCATCTAACATATTAGACATATTTACAAACTTGTTAGATGCAATTAATCACAATTATTAGTAGTATTAATTGGTGCTGTCAAATCAATTAATCGTGATTAATCGTATCTAACATAAAAGTTTGTAAATTATATATAGTGTGTGTGTGTGTGTGTGTATATATATATATATATACACACACACACACACACACACACTCACACATATATATTTGTAAACTTTAATGTTAGAAATGATTAATCGATTTGACAGCACTAATTAATACTACTAATAATTACTAAAACTAAAGCTGAAATAAAAATAAAATAAAGCTAAATATAAATATAAAAAAATAAGCTGCCTTGGCAACTAGATGAAATACATACTAATATTAATACTGAAAATAATTACTAAAACTAAGGCTGGAATAAAAATAAAATAAAGCTGAATAGAAATATAAAAACAAACTAATAAAATTAAATAACAAATGCACATAATAAAATTACTATGACTAAAACTAAAATTAAAATTGCAAACTGAAAATATATTAAAAAAAAAAATATTAATACTATAATATATATAAATAATTATAAAATATCTGTATAACTATATCAAAGTTTATAATAAAAATATATTAAAGTTTATTCATTCAAATTATTGAATTTTTTTTTTTACTTTAATGAAATCAGTTAATTTAGATGATACCACATGAAGCACTTTTTACAGTATAAATTGGATGGAAGGATGGATGGATGGATGGATAGATGAGATGAGATGAGAAAACTGAGTGTGCTCTCTGAAAGCTGTTGCCATGGCAGCGTTCCTCCTCCGCTCGGAGTGAAAGACTGGCTGTTTGTTCTGCTAATGAGATTGTGCTTCCTCTCCTATTGATTTTGTCCTGTGTTGTCCTTCAGAAACGGCCAATAATCCTTCACACATTCCCAAAATCACTGTGGCATTTACATTCAGCTCTGTATCAGTGACGGACGCTGTCCGTGGTGCTGAAAACCTGAGCTCACACACTAATGACTGCAACAGATGCTCAAAACAAACTCTACTAGTTACTTTAATTCACAACAGCTGTCCACAGATCTCTCCAATGCATCAGTGCTGCTGAACTGTCATTTTTATGAGAAGTACATTAAAGGGATCTAGAGACCAGTATATCACAAGCCCTATTGTTGCAAATAAGATTTGTAACACTAACACTTGTTCTTGAATTCAATAAAACTCAATATTTAAAATCTCAGAATAGACCTACATTTAGTTAATGACAAAATATAGTACAGAAATAGAACAGAAGAATCAACAAATACAAGACACATTGCTGTCTCTCATTATAAAATAATTTTTAATTGAACAATGCATGTAATGTGTTTAATGTGATCTTAGGTTGTTTGCAGAAGCTTCCATTTGTGGATACTGCCTTTCAGAGAAATTTCCAGAATATAATCAGGATTCTATTGGCCAGTAAAGCCCTGTTGATATGTGCTCTGTTGTTGCCAGGCAATGATGATTTGTACGCCCTATTTCACGCCATCTGGCTCGAGTGATCTCGATCAGTTTATAGCAGAAATGAACACGCAGTCTAGCGTAACGTATAAAAAGCATCTAAATAGTACACAGTGTACTTTCACATATTCAGAATAATCCATGTGCAGTGTATATGTGATTCATATACAAATATTTAAAATGAAATGGCTATGTACCCTTAAACAGAATGAAATCAGCATTTACCAGCAAATGCAAACCTCTATACTAACTGTATAGAGGTAAAAAGGAAGAAAACATGCAGGTTAAAATGTAGCTATAGAGGAATGAGAATGAATTAAGCACTCAATCTCACCAAACACACATGATGAGGATCTGGTGTGGTGTTTGGTTTACCTTTGCCTCTGGTGCGGGGATCTGGAACAGCGTCAGAGAGAGGAAAAGCAGAACAGAGCTGGTCAGTAGGCCCGACATCCTGGAGGAGAGAATGTAGCTGCCTCTGCAGTGAAGAGAAACGCTGCCACTGAACACCAGCGCAGAGATGGACAGAGAGAGAGGGAGGGAGAGAGAGACTGAGCAGGGCAGAGGGGGAGGAGCTTCACTGTTACTCTGAATAGAGATGCATGACAGAGAGAGAGAGACTGTGCTTGTGATTTTGCATGGTAAAGATGGTGAAAAAAAGAGACCGACCATATTGGTCGGTTTTTGGGGGCCTATACCGATATTAGGGAGTAAAAAAAGTCTGATTTTGATATATCGGCTGATATTCTTTATGTGTATATTATAGAGGTGCAACAGTTCAAATTACTCACTGTTCGTTTTCAGTTTCAGTACAGTTCATTATGTTCAGGGAAAACAGGACAACTGTCAAATAAAAATAAAGAAAATAAGAAAAAATAATCAAACTACGAGCAACAGAAGGTATTTCAGGTATCTAACAGTATAGGTACAGAAAATGAATAAAATAATCAAATATAAAAAAAATATAAAATTCATATTGTCTTCACTGTATAAATTAAGTAAAGATTAATTGTTATTGAAGTTACAAAAGCTATTCAGTCAAAAGCAGTGAGTGATTTCTTTGTCATTTGTTGTTTGATTAACATTAAAAACACAGAGAGCAGGAATATTAGGCTTCTTTCGCTTTAAGACATAATGCAGGATCCAGTACATATACTGTTACACAGCGTTGTATTTCTCGACTGTTATATGTTCACTTAAGACATAACCAACTATGTTATACTCACCGAAATGGGCATGTTCACATAATTTTTGTGTGAATTTGTCCATTCAAGCGCAAAACTTGAAAGAGAACTCAGTATTTGTGCGCTGTCTGAGATAAGCATGTGCACGCTTCGGATGAGCGCACGAGTTCTCTTTCGCATCTTGCTCATGAATGTTTAAATTAGCAAGGCTTAAATGAGTTTAGTTTAAATACAGATAGCAACATGTGCTGTTCATGTCTCACCTATCAACACCCAGGTGATGACAGCGTAAATGACTGCTCATATTCGAGAATACGGCACTCACAGTGAACCAAGTTTACAAAGAGTGACTGTTTTTGTCCACGCTTTTTGATCATTGCTGTTGTAATGTATTGGGAAGCCAGATGCGCATTCATCGACTGAAACATACATTAGCTGAACTGTTTTAGACGTTGATATTTTCAACAAACCATATTACTGATGCGTCGTCAGATTTGAGATGAGCCGCGGTGCAAGTGCGTGCCGAAAATGTTCATATCGGTGGCATATCTGTGGCATATATGCTGATGCAGATATATCTACGAAAGGCTAATATCGGCAGACCGATAAATCAGTCAAGCTTTAGTGAAAATGTTCTACTGCAATCTGAAGAATCAGATCAGGGTTTAGTAATTCACACATAGCCTATGGAAATAGGTAAATAATGCTTGGCTGTACAAATAATGGTAATTCACAATTTCGGTATTTGGCAGTATCTTACTTTTTTATTGTGCAGTACAATCGAAAATGCAAGTGACAAGAAAGTTTTTTCAGATTTTTGTAATAACAGTAGTAGTAGTAATATTATAACAGATCTAGTAGAAAGCATGTCAAATATAAATATGTAAAGACACACATAAGAACATAAAATATGAATTTATGTAAAATGCATAGTTGGTAAAAAGGTATTTATTGATTTTGCACCCACTTATAAATTACTGAAGCCAATTTTCCACTGTGTGGTATGACTCGGCTCGGCTTGCTTTACTTTGGCTCAGTTTACTTTTCCACTGCAGTTTAGTAGTGCTTCAAAGTGGGTGGGATTATAGACTGATTGTTATAGTTGCGCTGCCTCTATTGCTGTGGATCCGCTCCTCGGCTACCAACGAGTCTGGCACTTACTCGGCTACCAACGAGTCTACTGACCACGATACAGCCATTTCTTTTTTCAAGTTGCATGCAATGGTCGTTTAAAGCAAGTCGTTTAAAAAAGTTGTGCGAACAAATTATACTGTGGTGGCTGTTGCTGACTAATTAAATCTAGTTGGTTTGGTGTCTAGTGTTTCAAATCCATTGATGCTGGTAGTGACTATTCTCTCTGACCAATCAGTAGCTGGGATTTTCATCCAAATCTGAAGTGAATCTTTTCAAAGTTCGCAAAAAAAGAAAAAAAGACAAATTTGGCGTTCCCATCACTTGCTTCTGATGCGATACTTTAAAATGTGCATAAAAACAGGGTGATGGAAACATAGCTAGTGATCTGCTGTGTTTACACGTCACATTTTAGTATCGGTATTAGGGGTCGACCAATATATGTTTTTCAGTGCCGATACCGATTATTACAGATCAAGTAGACCGATAACCGATATTTTGGAACGATATATATATATATATATATGTCTGGTGTAAAAATGAAAACGTCAAAATTAAGAATAACAAGGGCTCTGTGAGAGTACAAAAATTTCAGTGCCTTTAGCCTTCTGTGCTGATTGGCCGGACTCGTGACTCCCAACAAATCTGATGGGCGGTGGGCAGACATTGATCTTGGTGAGTTCCGACAGAGGTAGCTACATCAGAGCCAAATAGCACATTTCAAAATTAAATTATTCTATCGGCAAATCGGTTTTGAAAATGACCGATAACCATAAAAATGCTGAATATTGGCACCGATAATCGGCCAGGCCGATAATTGGTTGACCCCTAATCGGTATGGCTTGGAACCTCAACCAGGGTGGTACTAAAAAAGTACCAGGTAGAGAGGTACTGTACACAGTGGATAACCCCCCAACAGTGAGCTGTACCGAGCCGTACCATGCAGTGGAAAAGCGCCATTACAAAGAAGAAGAAAAAGCTAAATGCAAAAGCCACAAATATTTGCAATACAGAACTTCAAGAGTAAACCAGAATAATAAAAAGCTAGGGAAAAAGTGTAATTGTACAACAGTAGAGTATAGAGATTTAATTCATGGTTATTAATTGTACTTTAGTAAAAGTAACCTTCAATTTTGAACATGATTAAAATAAGATGTAGATAAAATGAATATAATAGGCATTTTACTTTTATGTTGAAAGGGTGTTACAGTTCAGCATGCAGAAAATTATTGGATCAGTCTAAATTGATTAATTGATCGGTTGCCTCTTCTTTCCTCTTCAGAAACTCTGATGTGTTCTCATATATCAGTAAAGTATTATCTGTCCCAGCAGTCACTGAACCTGTTGAAACAAATGCTTTTTGCTGAGTTATTTCTGATTTGATGGAGCAGTTTAAGAGTGCTAACTGTGTTGTGTACAGCAGCATAAATGTATCAAAACACAGCTAAATAAACCTGTGAAAAACTCACAATGCAGTAAATATTCACATCACACGAGCAGGTGGGGTCTTGGGCCCTGTTTCCACCTGGTATTAAGATGTGTTTTGGTCGATTGGATCACAAGTGGACGAGGGAGACACATACCCGTTCACACCTGGTGTTTTAATCCGTCTCTTTTGTCTACATTCAACCACTTCTGTCCTGATTTCTTCGAGGGGAGGGTCTATGGGCGGGTAAATGAATGGGCTTTTTCAGATATTTCGATCTAAAGGACAAAATAAGCCCACGCAATTTACGTATGAATGCGTCTGGAGATGACTGAAAAACATACGGAGAGCAGCAGCTTTTGTTTCTGCTCTGACAGCTGCAAGACCGACTGAACACTGTGAGTGTGTGTTAGAAATCAGGAATGATGAGAGAACATTGTGATTGGTACGTTTTTTTGTCTTCAAACCAAACTTGGGTCTTCAGCTGACAAAGTAAATCCTGTCTGGCTAGCGCGCTTCCCATAATGTTAGGTCAGAAGGCGGTCTTTAGTGGCTGTTCGGACACATTCAGCCACATGAGGGTTTCCACTACGAAAGCAATCTGGTCGAATGCGTTTTCGACTACCTCTGGAAGTGGTCGAAAGTGGACATACTCAAAACGTTTTACACCCTGTTTACACCTGTATTTAGCGTTGTCCACTTGTGATCCGATCGGCCAAAACACATCTTATACCTGGTGGAAACAGGGCCTAGGTGTTACTTCAGCTCTTTTGAGATGTGTTTGCTTGTTCTTTAGAGCTTTTACACAGCACAGCATACCCCCCTTCATTTAAAACTAAAAGCTATAACATAAATATAGTTTTATGTATGCAAATGAATATTAGACACCCAGTTGATTGGGTGAAACACACACACACACACACACTTTTAGCTTTTCTCCTGACGATCAGTGCCACAGTCATGATGGTGAGACCAACAGCAATGAAGGAGGAAAAGCAGATGTAGAATAAATATACTCCTTCCTTATGATGATCTGCAGCAAAATCTGAAAGCAAACACAATCAACATGTATGTACAGAAAAAAATATACTGTTACACTCACAGGTTTTGAGAGACACAGGGCACATGAGATGTTTTACCAGATTGACTGTGTTGTGTAGGTCTCACTGTAATTTAGAAACACTAATAACCAATAAGAAGTAAATTAGACATGCCTTTGATGTGGTCATATATGTGGCCATATATGGGGCTAGTAATGTTCATTTCAAATTGAAATAAATAAATAAATAAATAAATAAGCAAGCTGTTACTTTAATATCCAAAATAATATATTATTACAAAACTGTAAATCCACTGACTTACTCTCTGTGTGTCTTGTAATACATATTTGCATACATGTATATCTAATAGAAGCTCAAACCCCTCATGTTGGGGGTTTGTGTTTCTGTAAGATATAAGAGACATAGCTGTATTTTATTTTTTTTTTTTTTTTACAATTTTGAAAAGCTGTATTTATGACCACTAAACCATAAAGTAGTAAAATTAGTCAAATTAAATTGCTTAACTAAATGTTAACTAATAAGAAAGAAATTATACATACCTTCATTTAAAAATAAATAAAATAAAATCAATAAAAATCAATAACCAAAATTATCAAAAAGCATCAATACAACAGTGCAAATCTGCTGACGAACTCTGTGTCTGGTAATATGGTGTGCTCATGTCGGTGGGTTGAGCTTCAGTAAAAACAGAGAAACACATAGTAATTTTTATTTATTTATTTATTTATTTATTTATTTTTACAATTAACAAAACATGAACATTAAATTAATAAATAATGAATTAATTAATTTCAATTATATAGGCTACTATTACATTTAATTACATACTAATATTATGCAATATTATGCATTGTAAATTATGCAAAATTACAGCATTTAAATGGTAGAGTTCTCCTTGATTTGTCATATAGTGTCTCTCAGTGAATGGGACACAGATTTTACTGACACTAGTAAAATCTATATATTAATAATATGTGTCAAATAATGTTTTTAGTCTTTTCTTCCTATGGGGGGCATCCCAGACAGAAACTACAATAATTTACTATGAATTAAATGGAAATTAAATTAAATACAATTTATTGTGTAACCAAAATACCAACAATGCCCAGAAGAAGAAGAAAAAAACAAAGACTTTTAATTATAAACAAGGTCAAAATACACCGGGACTCTTATTTTGAAATGTCTATACTATTGCGGACAGATCCTTCAGATGAGAGATAAAATATGCATTCATACAACCGTCTTAGACTTATTATATTGTCACGGAGTCACAGCCAACACCCACCAACACCAACGCATTGTCACCAGATCTTCACGCTCCACCCACTCGTTCACAGTCTCCCGAGTACTAATCACCTGCACCCGCACATCATCATCTAGGACACTATAAAGACACTCACTCCCTTCACATCATTGTCTGGTCTCGTCTCACGTAACTGGACTTCTTACCCGCTACTTACTTAAGTTACCCAAGTTACCCATGTCTTCATCCAGTTGTCTTCAGTCTCCTGTTCTCCGCTCCACGTTGATTCCTCCACCTGCAAAGACAAACCTCTGTTATCCTTCAGCTGAAGGATAGTGACTGTTCTGAAAGTGCTTGTTCATTGACTCACCTGCATCCACCGTTTACCTGTGTTCGTGCCTCTATTCAATAAACATCTGTGTTCACTTACCCCTCTGCCTCTGTCTGTGTCCTGACAGAAGACCAGACCTTATGCAGAGCACCTTGGACACAGGCGGGGATCATACTCCGGACCCGTTTACCACCCTGGTCGACGCAGTACGATCCTCACTACAACAGCCTGTCACAAGCACATCACCCACAGTCCCAGCTGATCTCCTGCACGCCGTCCGCCATGCACTCCTTCACCCAGCACCCGCTGCTTCTTCTCCAGCTGCCTCTGTCAGTCCCATGGCCCGACCAGCGACATCCTCCGGCAAGGCTGAGTATTGCAGTGGGTTTCTCCTTCAGTGCTTGCTCTATCTGGAAGCCCAGTCTCAACTCTTCTCATCCGAGCGATCCCGGGTGGCGTTCGTAGTCTCCCTGCTCTCTGGACGAGCGCTGCAATGGGCTCAACCCCTTTGGGCTCTGGACACCCAGGCAGTTCACGTACCCTCTTGCTCCTGCTGCAACACTACTGGTGGCCCTCCATGACTCAGGATGTCTCCCGCTACATCGGAGGATGCTCAGACTGTGCCGTTGCCAACACTCCTAGGAGGCTTCCTGAGGGTAAACTGGTTCCCTTACCTATACCTCGCAGACCGTGGACACACCTGGGAAATGACTTCATGACAGACTTACCACCATCAAACAACTTCACCTGTGTGCTGGTAATCGTGGACCGATTCTCCAAGGCTTGTAAACTCATACCCCTCAAGGGCCTTCCCACAGAATTCCCTTCGGCAGACCACCACAGGGCTCACCCTGTTCCAGTGTATCCTGGGCTACCAACCACCTCTCTTCCTCTGGTCTGGTGAGCCCTCAGAGGTTCCAGCTGTCAACCACTGGTTCCAGCAGAGCGAGAGAGTGTGGGTCCCCAGATTGATTACCTCATCGACTGGGAAGACTTTGGCCCAGAGGAACATTCCTGGGTCAACCATCACGACATCCTCGACCCCTCGCTCCTCACTCAATTTCACGCTGAACATCCGGACCGCCCTGCTCCCCGGGGTCGAGGTAGACCCCGTCGTCGTCGCCCCATCCTGTCGTCAGGAGCCGCCCGTGGAGGGGGGGTACTGTCACGGAGTTACAGCCAACACCCACCAACACCAACGCATCGTCACCAGATCTTCACGCTCCACCCACTCGTTCACAGCCTCCCGAGTACTAATCACCTGCACCCGCACAACATCATCTAGGACACTATAAAGACACTCAATCCCTTCACATCATTGTCTGGTCTTGTCTCACGTACCTGGACTCCTTACCCGCTACTTACCTGAGTTACCCGTGTCTTCATCCAGTTGTCTTCCATCTCCTGTTCTCCGCTCCACGTTGATTCCTCCACCTGCAAAGACAAACCTCTGTTATCCTTCAGCTAAGTGACTGTTCTGAAAGTGCTTGTTCATTGACTCACCTGCATCCACCGTTTACCTGTGTTCGTGCCTCTATTCAATAAACATCTGTGTTCACTTACCCCTCTGCCTCTGTCTGTGTCCTGACATATATAAAGGCCGTAAAGCAGACATTGTCATAATTCATCAACTCGAGTTCATTAGAAATCGCTTGGCATAAATGTGCGCTATTCATTGATTGGGAAACACTTTGAAGCAGTCTGAAGCGCCATTGCGCAAGCCTGTAGAACGCGCAAAAGCGTCGCCTTGTGATTTTGCAACGTGCAGTGCTCTTTTTATTTATTTTTTTTTAAATGAAATCATAGCTTTTTGAAGTTAAATCACGATACAGCCTATTGATTATTAATGTTTTTCCATTCCCAAAATATAAGACGTATTGAAATGATCATTAAGATGTTTGTTTTACCATTTAATGTATTGAAGAGTTTTCATGACATTAAATTTAAGGAAACTTACCTGGAGGGATTTTGCTTTATTCCCACACATGCTCCTAAATACATTTTACAGTTTGCACACAGAAGCGCCCGCACTGTCGAGCCCTTTGTGAAATATCCACCGCGTCTCTGCAGCGCACATGGGAATGTCAGCACAGAACGAGCATGTACGAAATGTGTAGGGCGAGGGGAGATTTTCCACTAGTTAATCGATTGCAGATGGTTTCATTATCTCGGGCAGACACAAAAGTATTAGAGGATAAAAATAATACAAGCAAAAATGTCTTTCAAAATATAAGTCTATGTGTGGGAAACACTGACATTAATAAATACAGAACATGAAATAATGAGCCTGTACTAGTATACCAATGTATTACTGCAATTTAAACCATTACAGAGAAACCTCATTAAACACAGGACAGGTGAGATATAAAGAGACACATAGTTGTATTTTACTTTTTACTATTTTGAAAAGCTGTATTTATGACCACTAAACCATTATAAGTAAACTTTAGAAAGTGTTAATTATATAATTATGCCTTTGATGTGCCCATGCTTCAAATAGAAATAAAAATCAATAACCAAAATTATCAAAAAACATCAATATAACAGTACAAATATGCTGACTTACTCTGTGTTCGGTAATGGACTATATGCACGGTTACTTCCTGGTTGTCTTTAAAGCCAGCTCGGGCATTTCCAGTGAACTGTTAGCTGCTCATTCTGTAGTCGCTGTACATCGACACAAAACCATCAATGGTTGACTTTTTAATGATGTATTAATATTTTAATGCACTTATCACATTTACCTAATTTTCCAATAAACCAGTTTTACTGATTGCAATAAGACGAAGCTATTGGGACCGTTTAAAAACGCTGTGTCTGTAATTAGACATGCACATGCATTTGTTCCCCCAGCACTTCAAATGTTATTTTTAATGTGATGACCACAAACATTACTTGTTCATCCTTCTGAGATTGTCCCCATCGTAAAACCGAACGTTTCAAAATGTAGGAAATTCAACATTTGATAGAAAACACTTATTTAAAAATAAAAAAGACAATAATTACCACTTTAACCAGCAGGTGGCGGCAAAGTAGCATTTATTTGCCCATATATCAGCCATTTCCTCTAGTCATTTTTCACTTTGTTTTTGACTAAATATTAAACATTATAAAAATAACTAGGTTTAAAAATACATTTTGTCAATGTGAAGTATGAAATAATCAAAAAATCTTAAGAAAGACAATAACTTTTCTTGTGATTCATGACAGAAAGGGAGCACCGCGTTTTCCCTTTGTCAGTCAGTGCAGCGCAAGATCAATGATTTCAGCACACTTGTAAAAACACACATTTTATTCAATTAATCTAACTAAAGTGCACAATAAATATTTAATTTTTGAAGCTTTTTTTTTCACATAAAAGTGTGAAAACTGATGGTCGAATTGAATTTAGCCAAGGAGGAACAATGAGGTACGTCTAGGGCTGTCGCGATAACCGCAATATCGTAATACCACGCTATTGACAAGCCAACCGCAGAGGACTGCAAAAACCGCAGCAACCGCGATATTTGTTTTCTATTTTTTGAAAGATTATGTCCTTCTCGTTTTACACTTCATGCATGTGTACTAAATATTAAATAAGTTAATAATGATAGCTTAATGTGTACCATGGTGATTTGTACAGAGGCTCCGTAGATTTGCACTAAACAAGCCTAATCAGAATGTGAGAGAGATTGACTGAGCGCGTGCGATTACCTGCGTCTGTCCTTCAGGCTGAGACATTCGTGAAAAAAGGTTGTGTCCAAAGATAGCAAAATCTCTGCCTTTGCATTGATGTATTACTAGTCAGCTGAGCCTTATAAAGTGGCGCTCAAACCTCAAAATTATTTCAACAGCTTGTTTCTTTACATCTCTGTTTGAATGAATCAGCGTTTTTGAAAGTGTAGTTGAATGAATGGTTTAAAGACTCAAAGACAGTCCCTTGCCGCCACCTTTTGGCGCAACAATGTAACTGCACTGACTGACAGCCCATCTAGAACGCTCAGAGATGAGTAGTTCTGCTTATACTCGTGAAATATCAGCAGAAAGTCTCTTGTTTAGTAAGATTCGAGAACTAACTATTTTACATATAACAATAGCCCTACGATCTTATTGTCAGGTTTATGTTCTGTATGTAAGACCCTTATTTTGACATTCTGTTCTGTTTACTTCACTTCCTGTTTCACGCTCTATTTAGTTTCGATATTGAATATGACCTCGTTACACAGATTATATATATATATATATATATATATATATTATGGCGGTAATACCGCATATTGCGCTATTGAGCCACTCAAAAATACCGCAAGGGAAATTCCCTAACCGTGACAGCCCTAGGTATTTATTTATTTGAATAACTAAATTAATGCTATGCCTGACTATTTAAGTGACTATATTCTGATTATAAACTAAGTATTACACTACTGATGCTCAACACACCAGCAAATGACATCTCACCGGAAGTTTTCGAGCTGGCTTATATTAATGCGGAAGTTCTAAAGAACGCTCCGTGCATATAGCCCATATGGTGTGCTCATGTTGGTGGATTGAGCTTCAATAAAAAAAAAGAAATGCATATATATATATATATATATATATATATATATATATATATATATATATATATATATATATATATTTTTTTTTTTTACTTTTTACCATTAATGACATAATTAATTAAATTAATTAATTAATTAAAATAAAATAAAGAACATGTACTAGTATGCCACTGTATTACTGCCATTAAACCATTACTGGGAAACCTAATTAAACTCTACAAGTCATGGCAAAAATATTTCAAAGTGTTTAGATTACATTGACATTGAGGAATCAAACTCCAACATGCAAGCAACATGCAAGCAAAGAGCGTTTGCCAGAGCATTATAATTATAATTATAATACTTTTACATTATAGTTATAGTAGGTTTTACCAGATGGGCTGTAGGTGTAGGTCTCACTCTGCTGGTTCACCGCATAATTAATCTCGTGCACACAGGTGAAGGAAACAGGTGAGCTCACTTTCACATCAACCACACACTTTTCATTTGAATAACACAGTGGGTTCTTCAGTGTGTAGTTGTGTTCACCCTCCACTGACAGCTGGAAAGAGCTCTCAGTGAACCTCCTGCCAAATGAACACATCACTATAACATGCTCTCTGTCCTGCATCTGCCTGAACACCATGATGCTGGGCACTGGGGCATCTGAAACACACACCATCATGCTTATTATTAACTTTTTTGTATAACCGTTAGAAATACAAATATTTAAAGAGACACAATACATATATATATATATATATATATATATATATATATATATATATATATATATATATATATAGGATATGTGACAATTTGCAGACTCTGCTGTGTGCGTTCATGTGTTTTGGAGGAGGCGTGGCTTTGGAGACGTTCTGAAGGGAGGGTGGGACCTCATGCTTTCAAAGCTAGCTTGCTATTGCTAACCTCTACAAAATTGCCTACCCTACCTTTAAGCAAAGAACAAAAGACAAAGAGATGTCTCATTCTCTGCTCTTGACTGAATAACTTTTGTAACTTTAATTTTAAGCATTAATCTGTATTTGATTTTGACAGTTAAGACTATGCATCCAGTATTATTTTACATTTGATTACTTTAATTTCTGTAGTATTTCTTACCTGAATACTAGACTCACCTGAAAAATCTAAAGTCATCTTTATTTCATTTGTCTCTTTATTCTTATTGTATTTATTTGTGCTATCATTAGCAATTTGTTTATTTGTTCTTATTTTATTACTGAAGATTTACTTTAGTTGCAACAAAATTACTCAAATTAGCAAAGAATTATGAGATAATAATAAAAACATATATTTGGCAGTTTTAGTTGTTTTAGCTCATTTTAATGCTTGTTTTATCTTATTTTTTGTAATCTTTTATGTAACCTTGAGCCACCCTTGAAAGTTTGCTGAGGCCCCCTGGTTGAGAACCACTGCTGTACACAGTGCCTATGATGGTCATTATCATAGGCACTGTGAAACAATAGTTTGTTTCTTTAGTGAATAGTGAATAGTTGTTGTCTTACTTTTTTTGGGACAGAAGCCCCACTTTCCATCCGTGTCGAAATCTTTTTCTGTGGAGCACCACAGCCGACCATCCTCCCTGCCATCCACAGTGCAATAAGCATACCACTTGCCATTAAATTTAAAAGGGAACTGGCATGGTTTCCCAAATGAATTACCACCTATACTAGACATCTCTGCGGAACATAAAGAAAATGACATTAGGGGTCATTTTTTAGCCTGGTCGTTAAAGCTGAAAAACTCTGTGAAAATGGGCGTGTAAAGCTCTGGAAAAGTGGGAGTGTAGAGGGGGGGAAGAGGGGAGAAAACAACCAATGAAACACAGACATACAACACATTCATTATACAGAATAATGAATATTAATATATGAGTACAGAGAAAAATGACGACAAACTCTCAAGCACAAGGGAGAAATGCGGAAGAATATTTAAAAGGGCTAATAATACTTTCATAACTTTTACGAGCACTACAGTCTCATGATAAACGACACGTAGTTTAACACAGAAAGAATAAAGACATCTTTTTTTTTTTGTCCATTCTTATTTGAATTTTCGATCTAAATCAGTCTTTTGTCTATCAGAATAATCATGTCATCGCGTTCAGATACACCACTGTGTCCAGTTTGCACATATATTTCATTTGAAGAAGACTTGATGAAATATGTGTTCATACACCGTGCTGGTTCATGTTTGGTGCAGGAGAATGTGTGAAATATGTCTATAAAAACTTTAAACACGGATACTTTAATTCCGTATATGATCGCGGAGCTCCGCGCTGAAACCGATCATATGCGCGCTCCGCGTGTATATCATAATTGTATTTTTCATGTGTTCATATTCAAACTCCAGTTCTGACCGCATCTGAATCTCAACAATAGAGACAGAGGCAAGAGAAGTGATACTTCCTCATGCATAATACCGCAATTATAATCTTTTGCATACTACAGCGCAGTGATTGAATTGAATGAGCTTTTTGTCATGAATAAATGCGGAGAAGCCTCAGAAACGTTTGACGTCAGCATGTTCGACCAGCCCATACTGGAGCCAGTCAGCACTCTGGATCTTGCCGGTATTACACGATGATGTCAGAATCTGTGACGTTGTTCCGACTTTGCTTTTCAAACCGGAAGACAGAAATTTCAACTTATAAATAAAATTGAGTACCTTTAGTGTTTTCAATGATGTGCAGCCTATACATATCTGTTCACAGCTCAAAAAATGTGTTCTGGGGTTTCATGACCCTTTAAAAGTCAATAAGTTTAACAAATGCTAACATCATACAGGGAAATTCATAATAGACATTAAATATGAATGGCTGTCCAAATTTAAAGAAAATGACACTGAAGAAAATGATTTGTGATCAGAACATTGAACTGCTTGCAGTAAGTTGCCGACCGTATTATTTGCCCAGAGAGGTTTCCCATGTTATTGTACAAGTGGTCTATATTCCTCCATCGGGAAATGGAAGGTTGGCCACAGAAACAATTTCGAGAGTTACATATGATATGCAAGGATCTTCCCCAGATGCTTTGTTTATAATGAATGGGGATTTTAATCATAGTTCATTCTCTGTTACCTTACCCTCTTTTAAGCGAATGGTGACATGTCCTATGAGTGAGGGTAAAATTATTGACCTGTTTTATACGAATGTTAAAGACAGTTATATTGCAAAGTGGCTTACAACATTGGAACAATCGGACCATAATTTAATATCCTTGGCATCTAGATACTCCCCTGTAATTCGAAATCAGCCAATTGGCTCTAAGACTGTGTGTGTGGTCAGATGATGCCTGTGAAATGTTAAGAGGATGTTTTGATTGTACAGACTAGTGAATGTTTTTTGATGATGATGACTTGGATAGTATTTCTGACAAAGTCACCTGTTATATAAATTATTGTGTTGAGTCAGTCTTTCCACGTAAACAAATTAAAATTTTTCTTAATAATAAACCGTGGGTGACCAGGGAAGTTAAAGCAGCTATTAATAGGAAAAAAGCTTTCTTAGTGGTGACAGGGACCGGATTAAAACTGCTCAAAAGGAGCTAAAAAGGGTTATTAAACAGGGTAAATTTAAATATAAGGAAAGAATTGAAGAACAAGTGTCTAATTGTAACACATGGGGAATCGTTTGAAATCTGTTGCTGGTTATGAAACTGAAATAACAGTATTTGCTGGTCTGGATTGAATGTGAATGAGGTAAATCAATTTTTTGCAAGGTTTGATGAGTTTGATTTCTCTGCTTCTCATGAAATGATATTAGAATCTCTTGTACACAGTGGTAATGTGGACTGCAGTCAAGCAATTATTATTGATGAGAATGAGGTTTGTCAGCAGTTAAAGTGCCTTGAGACCAACTAAAACAGGAGCTCCGCAAGGCACAGTTTTATCACCTTTTCTATTTTCTTTGTATACCTCTGACTATAGGCATACTCAGACATATTGTTGTATACAAAAGTTTTCAGATGATACTGCCCTTGTGGGTTTAACCAATCAAGGTAATGATGTGGATTATAGAAGAGAGGTAGAGTTACTTGTTACATGGTGTGATCAATAACACCATGGTAGGTCCTAAAACTGAATGTGGAGAAGACTTAGGAGTTTAGTTAGAATGATTTTAGAAGAAATAATACTACAGTGATACTACCAGTGACAATTAAAGGTCAGAAAGTAGACATTGTTCAGTCTTATAAATATCTTGGTGTACATTTAGACAGTAAATTAAACTGGAAGAAGAACAGTGAGGCTGTTTGTAAGAAGGCACAATCAAGATTATTCTTCCTGAGGAAGTTGAGATCCATTGGCATCAGTAGGAAGCTTTTTTATGTTTTTTGTTTATCAGGGAATCGTTTGTTTTATGCAGTGCTCTGTTGGGGGTGTAGTATCACTGTTGATGATAAAAATAGGATTAATAAATTGATTAGAAAGGCTGGATCGGTTATTGGCCTTAATCCTGATTCCCGTGAGATAATTGTGGAAAAAAGAACAAGGGCAAAATTAAAAATATTTTGTCTTACAAAGGACATCCACTACACTGTATTTTTAGTGGACTTAAAAGTTCATTCAGTGGAAGATCAGTGATGCCTCAGTGCTCTACAGAGCAATTTAGAAGGTGTTTTATTCCAACTGCAGTAAGGTGTTTTAATGAAGTTGTGTAATTTTTTTTTTAATGTTTATTTATCTATCTGTGTTGTTTGTATTGTGTAATGGTAGCAAATGAGTTTCCCCTTACAGGGATTAATAAAGTTTTATAATCTAATATAATCTAATTTGCTATCTGTTAGGTGGACTTTTGGTCATACCTTGATATCCATGAGAACACAAATTTTCTTTGGTCCCATAAATCAGCCAGCGACTCCAAGGACCTGTTCCTTTAAACAACATCATATTTGGCTCGTCATAATTTCCATAGTTTAAGTGCAGTGGCTGTCCCTTCAATGCAAATAAGGTCTCATCTTTGCATTCCCAGGTTTGCACTGGGCTGAGTTCATTGCAGGGCAGAAGGATAATTTTGACCCAGTCTTCGATCTTCTCTGCCCCCAGGCAGAGACTAAAAGAAAGGCTGATGATTCGTGAATAGGAAATCCATCTGAAATGCTGTGCCATAGATGATAAATCACATGGTGCTGCCCGTACCACAGAAGCAGTCACGACTGTCACACATTTGTTGTGGTCCTCGTTGTAGATTAGGAAGGAGCTGGTGTCTGAATGGAAAATAATATCAGACACTGTAAAAGGCAACACATTACACACTGTATAAACTTAAATAATAAACCTAAACTTAGAAATAATAAACCTAAACTTAGAAATAATAAACTTAAGTTTAGGAAAATGTTGAGGTTACTAAACGTAACCCAGATTCTAACCCAGGGACATTCTAAAATTGCTTAACGTGGCTTAATGTACTGAGTATTTACTTAAGTATTTTTCTGTATAGTATGCTTTGTTAGTATAGTGTTTACTAAGTTTGGTCTTTTAATGTCACTGTCTTAGTACATTAAGCGTTTTCTTTATGGGAGGAAAATGCTTAATTAAACATGTTGCGTTCATATTCTGGGCTCATCTGCTTTTCTGTACATAGTATGCTTTATTAGTATGGTGTTCACTAAGTTTGGTTTGTTAATAACACTGTCTTTTTCACGTTAAACGTTTTAGAACGTCTCAGTGGCGATATGATATGATCAACTGATTAACATTATAAAAACTGGTAAAATCATAGGAACTTCAAAAGATAATATCCTAATATTAATTTCCAATTAACTCCTAATATTATTTCCAATAATTCCAAATTATGTTCATTTTCCCGATTGAATTTTCACATAGGTTGCAAAAGTGCATTCTGCAAACAGTAAGGTGGAGATCCATATTGCATTTGCTGAAATTCATCGCTGAAGGTTTGATCATGGCAGATTTAGTCACACAAATAGTACAAATAGAACAAGTAGCTTGTTAAGAAACAAAGACTGGCTGTATGACACTTTCATTGAAGCACAATTTCACTGTGGAGATCGCTAAACTACAGCGCACATGTTTGTTTTCAGATCATCAGCGCTTCTACCGCATTTAGAGGGAGCGCGTGCACAGAGTTGCCAGATTGCACAGATTAAGTAAAACACCGGGAAGAAAGTATATCCTTTAAAGGGAAAAGCTCTATTTGGGTGATTTAAGCTCTTTGCATCTGGCAACCACAGGCATATTCCAAAGAAAAAACACATTTTCAGGATAAATAACGAGCGGGCCAATATCGTGACGATTATTTGTAATCAATCGAGAGAAGCAGATATCGTTATCACTATTAAAATACGATTAATCGTGCAGCCCTAGCTGACAGTAAAATGTTCATATTAAAAGTCAGTAGATGATGCTGTTGAAAGAGTAAACTGTTGTACCACTGACAGGTAAATGAGTACAAAAACACAGAAAAAAATATATTGACTCTTATCCTTGCACTTTAAAGTATTTTGAAAATGAACACTGACAGATTAAAGTGATTAGATCGGATAACGCACCTGTCACTGAAGTAGAAGTAGTTTGCCATGCATCAGGAGAAGCTGTACAAAAACACAACAAAATTATATTGACTGATATCCTTGTACTTTAAAATATTAAAGTGTAAGTGCAAAGTGTATAGATTAAAGTTAACGCACCTGTTGTTGTATAGTAATCTGGGTCCCATGCATCAGATGCATCTGTATAAAAACACAGCAAAAATTATATTGATTCCTGTCCTTACACATAGTTGATAAAATCTGAGGCAAAGAAATGTGATCCACTTACTGAAAGCTGACCAAAGGACCAATAAAGGGATGTAAAGCAAGTTCATGCTGTCATAGATTAGAGAGCTACAGCTTCTGAGACACATCCTGGTAGAGACTTATATTTGAATATAATACAGAGGAACTGAATGTCTATTAAGTGTTACCAAGAAAAATGCAGAGTAGTTGTGAAAAGCAGAAGTGGCAAACATTAACTTTATACTTTCTAAACATTGCTGCTGGGTTTCCAAAATCACTTTTTCACTGACCAACTTAATTGTATTTTGTAAATATGAACAAATTTTGATTTTGATGGCTGCAACACACTCCAAAAAACTTGGAACATGTTTACCGCTGTCACATCACCTTTCTTTTTAATTACAATTTTTAATCATTTGGGAACTGAGGATACTAATTGTTGCAGTTTTGCAAGTGGAATTTTGATAAAAGACAGCTGCTCAACAGACCGTGGTCATCATTGTCTGATTCTCCTTTTCTTGATGGGCCATTCATTTTCGATAGGAGTCTGATCTAGACTGCAGGCAGGCGGTTAGACATCCACTCTGTGGTGTTGGCGGTCCTTGCATTTATAAGCAGACTGCAAGAGTTTCTACCCACACCGCTCCATAAAAACAAGTTGGCAGAATGCATTACAGAGCTTTCTGCTTAAGGCAAACTTCCACAGAAAAAAAAGATTTCTTCTGCAAAAACACGCTTTTGACAAAAAGAGAAATAAGACCAGAATAAACATTGGTCAGACTTTCCGGAGATGGAAAAATTTGCCGTTTCTTTGTAATTATTTCTTAAAGTAATTTCTAAGTAAAAATAGGTTCCTGTCCCTTGAAATCATAATTACTCAAATCAGTTTCAGGGATACTAATACAATTATTGGTAACAGTTTACAATAAGGTTTCATTGTTAACATTAGGAAATGTTTTAACTACCATGAACTAACAATGAGCAATACATTTGTTACAGTATTTATTAAACTTTGTTAATGTTAGTTAATAAAAATACAGTCATTCATTGTTGTTGCATTGATGAACCATTAAGAGCTTGCAGAAATTATTTAAGCATGATTGTGAAACAAAAACAATTTGGGAAAGAAGTAGTATCTGTCACGTAACGTGGTCAATAGAAGCTGTCACAGTGAGGAATACTTCAAGGAGACAGTCTTTAAAGGGATACATTTCTTTGTTCTGCTGTACACAAAGAAAGATATTAAAATATCTTTCTTTGTGTTCAGCAGAAAAAAGAAATTTATACAGGTTTGCAACAACTTGAGGAGGAGTAAATGATGACAGAATTTTCATTTTTGGGTGAACTATCCCTTTAATAACAAATACTCAAGAAACAGGAATAACGCAGGAGAAACACATTAACACTGACGAGAACGGGGACTAAATACATGGAGCAAACAAAGGAGCTTAATAAGATGATTAACAGGACACAGTTGAATGAAATGACTAATTAAACAGACTGGGGAAAACTAGGTCACAGGGAAACACAAGACACAGTAAAACCATAAAACAGTAAAAAAAGGTGCATCCTCGTGCCTTAAATGGTCCAACTGAGGAGGGAAGGTGTGAACTCTGGAGGAGGAGCCAGATGTTGAGCCAGAGGCAAGCCAGGGCGGAGTCGAAGGCGGGAGGAGCCATGGTGATGATGAATGGAAGATGATACCCTGGAGACAACGACAGAGACGACGCCACAGCTGGTGTCCCAGGTGTAGCCGATGAGCCAAAGAACCCAGAAAAGCAGTACCACTGATGGTACTGGAGACTAGGACTGCCCTCGACTAAAGATTTCTCTGGTTGACTAGTAGTCGTTCATTTTAAGCGATTAGTCGACTAATCGCACGTTTTTAATAAACCATATAAATCATAATAAAGGGCTTTTAATGCCTACATAGTAGGGGTGGGACGGTTCAGATTTCTCACGGTTCGGTTTGTATCACGGTTTTAGGGTCACGGTTTCGGTACAGTTCAGTATATGCTATGTTCAGTAAAAAATAGGACAATTGTCAAATAAAGATAAAAAAAATAAAAACAAATAATCTAACAAGAAACAGCACAAATAAATACATAAGAGCTAAGATACAAATAAAATAAACAATACATGTTTTTCAGGTATCTAACAGCTTTCAGGTACATTGAATTGAATAAAGTAATCAAATATAAAATAATACTTCATATAAACTTCTTTGAATAATTAAATAAAGATTGCAAAAGTTGCAAAAGCTATTCAGTCAAGAGTGATTTCTTCATCTTTTGTCATTTGATTAACATTAAAAAACACAGAGCAGGAATATTAGACTGCTGTCCCTTTAAGACATACTTCAAAGATTCAGTACACTGATACACATGCATTGTCTGTCTTGTTTTTCTCCTAAGACATTACCTACTATGTTTGTTAGTATACTCGCTAAGATATATATGTTGACATAATTTTTGTGTGAATTTGTCCGTTTAGGTGCAAGGCTTGAAAGAGAATTTGTTCAAGAGTATTTGCGCGCTGTGATGCAGCTCTCTGTGTACGCGCTTCGGATGAGTACACACAAATCTCCTCACAGCGCGCACGAGCAAGGTTTAAAAGTTCAGTTTAAACAGATAGCAACGTGACATGTTCACGTCTTGGGAACACCCGTTTTGGGAAACCAGAATGCATATCCATCGACTAAAACATACATTAGCTGAATCCGTCTGTCTGTTACACGTTGTTACTGTCTGTTACACATTGTTGTTTTCAACAAACCATATTATAGATGCGTCGTCAGATTTGGGATGAACCGCGGTGCAAGCGTGTGCCGAACCGTGGGTGGAGAACCGAACGGTTCGATTTTTTACAGCGAACCGTCACACCACTACTACATAGCTTAATCAGTGCTCAAGCACACGCACGCTTGCCACGGCGCACCAGCAGAAGTAATGATTATGAATGCGTCGGGGAAAAACACCAAGGAGATTGCTTTAACATTTTAATAATTAATTGCTAAATAGTGTTTTCTGTATTTTCCACTGCAGTGATGAAGTTGACGATCTCCGCAGTAGTGGATGCGCCTATATGCACGCTTCATACGTATTACATAACCTTAGAATATTTGTTTTCCATTTGAATTGGTTCATTTAAAAGTATACATTTCATATATATTTTTCATGTCTGTGAGGCAAGTTTACATGGAGTTTTATTAAATTGGGTTCCTTTTTTTTTTTTTTGGCACGCTGAAGTTCACAAAGAGAGACGCACCCTGTTTGCTTTCATTATTTTACAAAAGCACAACATTTCATTGTTATTGTGAGTGCACACAAATTAAAAGTAGACCCTTCACAGATTCAAAAGATGTGTTACTCAATCTGTATTACCAAAAATTATGTATTTCTGTCATGCAGTAAGCACACTACTATTCAGCTTTCACACAAACACTTGAATAGCCCACATTTTTCTAGGTTAATGTTAGAGTGAGCGGCCATGTAAAGTTGCTACTGCTTATATGTTTCAGATTATAAGCCATATTTGAGGTCAATGAATGATAGGCAAGCGTGTGGATGTCCTGACCGTCATAATGTAATTACCACATAGACCAGCTGTTAACAATCTGTCCCTCACAGACTGCATAACTTCGCCACATCCTGTGAATTTTTTTTCCTGCGACTAATAAAATTTTGGTCGACTAAGCCTCTTCTCCTTGACTAATCCACCACGGTGAGGTTGTGGCCGGGGCTTTCCTCCTAGCTCTTGTACTCCACAAACCCTCCCTCACTGATGCACGATGTAGCGGTCTCACACCTGGTCAGACACACCTTGTGGTTCAGGCTCCAGGGCGGCGGCTCCCTCTTGTATCTCCATCGTGCCGGGCGTCGGTCTCTGGATGTGGAGTGGGGCTGGTGTCATTCTCTGCTGGGCCGATGGTGAACGGTGACTCATTATTGGCCGGCTCCTGCGTCAGCATCACACAAATGCATCGTGGTGCTCACGTGAACAGCCTCTGCCAATACTGATCCCGTGTTCTGATGTAGAACCTGGAAGTGCTGAACGTAAACAGCGCATGAGAATGACACAGAAGAGAAAATATTGTTGAACAAGTTGTTATTTTTGTTTTGTTTTTGCACACAAAAAGTATTCTTGTCACTTAATAAAATTAAGGTTGAACCACTGCAGTCACTTCGACTGTTTTAACGATGTCTTAGTGCCTTTCTGGACCTTGAAAGTGGTGGTTAAATTGCTGTCTATGGAGTCATATACCTCTTGGATTTCATCAAAAATATCTTAATATGTGTTCCGGTCTTACGGGTTTGGAACGACATGAGGGTGAGTAATTAATGACAGAATTTTCATTTTTGGTTGAGCTATCCCTTTAAAATCAATAGTTGCGTTTGTTAACAGTTAATGCACTGTGAATTACCTTGAACAAACAATGACTGTATTTTTATTATTAACTAACATTAACAAAGATTAATAAATACTGTAACAAATGTATTGCTCATTGTAAAATCATGTTAATACATTAACTAATATCAACTAATGAAACTTTATTGTAAAGTGCTACCCACTCATCAGTACTAAAGCACAGCTACTTCTGCCCTCTTCTGGATGTAGTCTACATCTGTGAGAAAACAGCAGAAAAAACATTTATATTTACATTTATTCATTTAGGAGACGTTTTTGTTCAAGCAACCTACAAAAAACAATTAGAATAACAAATAGGTGTGATGTTTAACAAACATTATACATACTATTAGATCATAATATATTAGGTCAAAGTACAATATTCATTTCAACTACAAGTTAGATGTCTTTATTGTTATTATTTATATTCATGTTTTTTTGCCTTCTCTTCTGCTCTTTCCTCAGAAATCCACAAGGTTCCTTATGCATTCTCATAGTCTAGATGGGACAGGAATCTTTAAAAAAAACCTGTGTAACATGGCAACATTTGCCAAACAGTACAGAGACAGGTTTCTGTGTGTGTGTGTGTATGTATATATACTGATATATATATCAGTATACACTGATCAGGCATAACATTATGACCACCTTCCTAATATTGTGTTGGTCCCCCTTTTATTGGTCCCCCCAATATTATAATACTGAAACAAAAAATAAACTAAATAAGTTCTTAAATGGCTACAACAATGTGTGAATCCTCATGTTCTTTTTTTATGCTGCTATTTGCACATGTAGAGCTAAACCCCTGGAAAAGAAAAACCATTATTGTATGTTTTTTTTTAATGGGTTTCAAACACCCATCTATTGTAATTTAATTTAATTTTAATTTGACATTCTAATTGGTTTATGGTTTATGATCAACTAATGAGCTTTGATTGTTTGTCAGGAAAATAATGAAAATGTTCTCATTACAATTCTCCACCAGATTTACTATGCTGCACGCAAGTTCGCGCTAACTCAAAAAACTTGCGTACACGAACTGAGACCTAACGTGAGATTTGATCTTAGCCACCGCTCACGTTGATAAATGCCAAGGTTTACATGGAAACGGCCGTACACCGTTTTCTGTCGTACGTTTGTTTTATAAATGAGGCCCTATCATTTGGGAATGGAAGTAAGATCTCTAGTGTCTAGCCAGTCATGCAGCAGTAATCAGACGGACTCTAGACAATGCCTTTGAATATGCTTTAATCACAGCTAGGAGGATCACAGACCAATTTCAGAGAGAGCAAAAGAGTACAACACTTTCTATAGAATAAGTGTATAGAAAATGTGACATGATTCATTACATCAATTTTTTCTAATATGATTGGTTCTTCATATGTATAATTCTCTGTTACTAGGTAAAAACAAATCTGGATTCTTTGATACTTCAGCTTGTTGATAGGGTCATGAGGTTAAAGAAAATATATATTTAGACAGCCATTTAGTTTTGTTTCCTCTTTTGTTATATTCAGACACACTAACTCTGGCCCAAGTGTGGACATATAGTTTTCAAAAGCATATAAATGTTAATCTTGCAAGAAAAAGGAATATTATGATTAATTAAAAAAATTCCTTCACTATATATATATATATATATATATATATATATATATATATGAGTATATCACAGTTCAGCGTGCAGAAAATGATTTGATCAGTCTGAATTGATTAATTGATTAGTTGTCCATTCTTTCCTCTTCAGAGAAACTCTGTCTTCTTATACATCTTTATAGTCATTAGCTGCCCCAGTAATCTTTGAACCTGTTGAAACAAATGGATTCTGCTGATTTTAAAAAAAAAAAAAAAAAAAATTCAATTAAATGTGGCAAAATGCACAGCCAAATATAATGTGTGAGAAACTCTCATAGCGGTAAAGAGTCGCATGTTATGAGCATGTTAAGTGAGGTCGAGGTGTTATTTCAACTCTATAGATATGTTTGATTGATCTTTAGAGCTTTTCTATAGCATACACCCCTTTATTTAAAAGCAAATGCTACAACATAAATGTATACAGTAGTTTTATGTGTGCAAATGAATATTAGACATTAATATGATGTGAAACACACACCTTTAGCTTTGCTCCTGATGAAGGTGATGATCACTGCTGCAGTCATGATAATGAGACCAACAGCAATGAAGGTGAAAAAACAGACGTAGAATAAAGATACTCCTTCCTTATAAAAATCCAAGACTGCAGGAAGATGTTGGAGAACAAAATCATCAGAAAAATCATGAATTTCACATGTGTAAAAACACATGTGGTCAAATGTACATCAACACATGTGAGAAACATACTTTGCAAATGAGAAACGTGGATTTCCCATGTGAAATCTATGTGATCACATGGGTAAACATGGGAAATTTGTGTGTTTTTCTGTAAGAGAATGAATTTACATTTACACAGTAATTGTGTATTTTGAAGAGCCTGCATCCAACATGCAAGTATAGGCATTACAATAGCTCTGATGAAAATGTAATCTGTATCTTGTGTTTTACCAGATGGACTGTATAGTTGTGTCACCGTAATTGATGTGCACATATATAGCGATAATGTTCATCAAAAATAAGTTCTTACTTTAATAACCAAAATTATGCATAACAGCAAATCTGCTGACTTACTCTGCTTCTCGTTATCTGGTGTTCTCATGTCGGTGGGTTGAGCTTCAATAAAACAAAGAGAAACTATTTTTTACAATTACTGAACATGAAATCGTGCCCATACTAGTATGCCACTGTATTACTGCCATTAATCAATTGGAAGGAAACCTCATTAATCACTACAGGGAAAAAAAACTATAATTTTAACGGGTTTAGATTACATTGACGTATATGTTGAGGTGTCAAAATCCAAAATGCCAGCAAAACAGAGCATTAGGATTTATAATACTTTTGAAATGGTAATTTGTAGAATGTTTTACCAGATGGGCTGTAGGTGTAGGTCTCACTGTGATGGTTCACCACAGAATTAATCTCATGCACACAGGTGAAGGAAACAGGTGAGCTCACTTTCACATCAAACACACACTTTTCATTTGAATAACACAGTGGGTTCTTCAGTGTGTAGCTGTGTTCACCCTTCACTGACAGCTGGAAAGAGCTCTCAGTGAACCTCCTGCCAAATGAACACATCACTATCACATGCTCTCTGTCCTGCATCTGCCTGAACACTGTGATGCTGGGCACTGGGGCATCTGAAATCACATTGATAGACATGCTTATTAATGCCAAACTGTGTTCTAAACTGACAGTCAATAGGAAACTAAAGCGGTTTAAAAAAAATTATACTGCATATTTATTTATTTAAATGTTGACTAATCAGAAGGAAATGAAACATACCTTGGTTGCGCCAATATGACGCTGTGATATTTGAGAAAAAAAAAAAAAAAAAGAAAAAAAAAAGATCATTGTAAAAACGGTAGAAATTTAACAAAAACTGTTGTTTTAAAATCCAGTTCTTACGATAATAGCAACAACAGTGTGAATCTGCTCACTTGCTCTACACTGGGTAATACAGTTTCCTCCAGCACACTCTTAAAAATAAAGGTTCTTTATTGATATTAATGGTTCCATGAAGAACCTTTAACATCCATGGAACCTTTCCATTTGACAAAACATTCTTTATAGTGAGAAAGAAAAAAAAAAATGTTTCTTCAGTTTATGGCATCGCTGTGAAACCCTCTCCTTTGGAACCTTTATTTTTAAGAGTGTAGGGGGTTTGATCTTCAATAATAATAATAATGATAATAATGAAAAAGAACAGTACTTTGAACAGCTAAATTTATAAACATGAAACAATGAACCCATACTAATATACAACTATTACTGCCATTAAACCTCAAACCTTAAAGCTGTACATATTTAATTGTACTAAATCTTATGTCTATATACAGTATATACAAACATACAAGCAACACACACAAACACATGTTTTTCTAAAATATGTGTGTGTATGCATGCATGTATGTATGTGTGAATATTAAGAATGCTGGTGCACAAACAAAAGACTAAAAACTGGCTTTGATTAATTCTGTAAGATAACACAGAACATTGAGAAGACCAGCTGCATTTGCTAAGTTGTAAAATGTATTCTTGTAGCAGGACTGGTGTCTGAAGCACGTGTTTAAACGTGCTAAATTTGTATGAGCATGTTTGGCTCTTGAGGGAGTTGAAAACGCTCGTAGCAATGCATTCATGGCAGTAGACTCTGTTCTTGACTTGAATGCATGCTTTTTGATGCAGTCGCTATGCTTGACTCTTTCTTGAAGGGTGAGTTGAGTGCCTGCAACCTGCAGTTTGGGTCCCGCAGCCTCCATAGGGGCAAGACGGAATCGATTGCGGTGGCTGTAGGGGGAGCGTGGGAGGTGTCTGATGAGAAGTCCTTTCCCTTTCAGACTCTTCCTGCTAGATCTAATATTTCACGTTGATTTCCAATCTGGTTGATTAAGGTGGAATGTTTAATTCTGAGGAATTGGATGCAGAGTGAGTTGGGGCAGATGTATTAATAAATCTGCCCCATTTGCTGTCCGCACACAGATGAAGGTTGTACAATCTCCTGAGGCAGACCTTGCCATCCATGCCACAGAGCAGACGGCCAATGAAATTGGCTGTTAATGGTTGCTATAGTTGCCATGGGGATGCATCTGTAATAAGGAGAAAAAGAAATTCTTCTTCCTTGATGCTTTGATGTCAGATCTGTGAGTCTTAGGCAGCAGCTTCCAGGAGATATGTCCCTCCCTTGTGGTTTGTGAGGGTATTAATCCCCTCTCCAGCCTGAAAAATGCTGAAGTTGGGTTTTTTCAAGAAAAAAAAAAACAAAAAAAAAACAATGACACATCTAGTCTTGATATGGTTCAATTTTTGAGTTGAGGATGTTTGTCTTTCAAAATGGCGTCCTCAATTTTTGTGAACATATTGGCTGATGATATAATCCAGGTATCACTACCTATATCAGACTAGATGGTGTTTAAGGTGAAGCTGCCTCTCACATAGAGTGGGGCCCCTTAAGCAGAAAGCTCCCTTATGGATATTTGTTCCCCTTAGCATCTTGTCAGACACAGTGCGAGTTCCCATTCGAATGGGAATGTTTTAGTTACAAATGTAACCATGGTTCCCTGAGAAGGGGAATGAGACACTGGATCTCCTTGCCATGGCTCGGGCTTGCCTGCTTATATCTCCTTTAGACAAAGAAGTTGATGGTGTGTACTACAGGTGCCCCTTATACTCGCGGTCGCACCGGTAGTGACGTCACGGACTGTCGATGGCCAGTGACATGTCGCATTTAAACACATGCTCCAGACACCGGCCATGCTGATGTTCCCTATAGTGTCTTGTTAGACGCAGTGTCTGACGTTTTTTCTTTAATAGCCAAAATTATGCATCGATACAACACTATAAATCTGCTGGCTTACTTGGCGTCTGGTAATACGGTCTCCTCCTGGAGGGGCTTTGAGCTTCATTAAGATAAAGAGAGACACATAGTTTTATTTTTTTTTAATTTTTTAATTGTCCATTAGAAGGACAATTTAGAAACTTGATAACTAATAAGAAAGAAATAAGTTGATGCACCAGTGTGGTGTTAGTTATGTTTATTCATTTAAAACTAAATAAATAATAAATTTCTTTTTACTTTAATATCCAAAATTATGCATCAATACAACACTATAAATCTGCTGGCTTACTTGTCATCTGGTAATATCGTCTCCACCATGGGGTTTGTGCTTCATTAGGATAAAGAGAGAAACATAATTTTATTTATTTATATATAATTTTTTACAGTTTGAAGAGCTGAATTTATGACCATTAAACCATTGCAAGGAAAATTTGGAAAATAAAAATGATTAATAAGAAGGAAATAAGTTGATGCGCCAGTGTGGTGTTAGTAATGTTAATTTATTTAAAACTTAATAAATAAATAATAAAATTCATCTTACTTTAATATCCAAAATTATGCATCAATACAAATCTGCTGGCTTACTTGGCATCTGGTAATATCGTCTCCTCCATGGGGCTTGTGCTTCATTAGGATAAAGAGAGAAACATAATTTTATTTATTTGTATATAATTTTTACAGTTTGAAGAGCTGAATTTATGACCATTAAACCATTGCAAGGAAAATTTGGAAAATGAAAAGGAGGAAATAAGTTGATGCACCAGTGGGGTGTTAGTAATGTTAATTTATTTAAAACTAACTAAATCAATAATAAAATTCGTCTTATTTTAATATCCAAAATTATGCATCAATACAACACTATAAATCTGCTGGCTTACTTGTCATCTGGTAATATGATCTCCTCCATGGGGCTTGTGCTTCATTAGGATAAAGAGAAAAACAATTTAATTTATTTTTTTTACAGTTTAAAGAGCTGAATTTATGACCGTTAAACCATTACAAGGACAATTTAGAAACTAAATGGTAACTAATATGAAGGAAATGAGTTGATGCGCCAGTGTGGTGTTAGTAATGTTCATTCATTTAAAACTAACTCAATAAATAAATAAATTCATCTTACTTTAATACTCAAAATTATACATCAATACAACACTATAAATCTGCTGGCTTACTTGGCATCTGGTAATACGATCTCCTCCATGGGGCTTGTGCTTCATTAAGATAAAGAGAGAAACAGTTTTATTTATAATTGTTATAGGTAAAAAGCTGAATTTATGACCATTAAAGCATTGCAAGGACAATTTAGAAACCAAATGATAACTAATAAGAAGGAAATAAGTTGCTGCACCAGTGTGGTGTTAGTAATGTTCAGTCATTTAAAAAAATAAAATAAAAGTACATAATAAAATGTATCTTTAATACCCAAAATTATGCATCAATACAACACTATAAACCTGCTGGCTTACTTGGCATCTGGTAATACGATCTCCTCCATGGGGTTTGTGCTTCATTAGGATAAAGAGAGAAACATAATTTTATTTATTTATTTGTTTGTATATAATTTTTACAGTTTGAAGAGCTGAATTTATGACCATTAAACCATTGCAAGGAAAATTTGGAAAATAAAAATGATTAATAAGAAGGAAATAAGTTGATGCGCCAGTGGGGTGTTAGTAATGTTAATTTATTTAAAACTAACTAAATCAATAATAAAATTCGTCTTATTTTAATATCCAAAATTATGCATCAATACAACACTATAAACCTGCTGGCTTACTTGGCATCTGGTAATACGATCTCCTCCATGGGGTTTGTGCTTCATTAGGATAAAGAGAGATATATAATTTTATTTATTTATTTTTAATTTTTACAGTTTAAAGAGCTGAATTTATGACCGTTAAACCATTACAAGGACAATTTAGAAACTAAATGGTAACTAATATGAAGGAAATGAGTTGATGCGCCAGTGTGGTGTTAGTAATGTTCATTCATTTAAAACTAACTCAATAAATAAATAAATTCATCTTACTTTAATACTCAAAATTATACATCAATACAACACTATAAATCTGCTGGCTTACTTGGCATCTGGTAATACGATCTCCTCCATGGGGCTTGTGCTTCATTAAGATAAAGAGAGAAACAGTTTTATTTATTTTTTATTGTTATAGGTAAAAAGCTGAATTTATGACCATTAAAGCATTGCAAGGACAATTTAGAAACCAAATGATAACTAATAAGAAGGAAATAAGTTGCTGCACCAGTGTGGTGTTAGTAATGTTCATTCATTTAAAAAAATAAAATAAAAGTACATAATAAAATTTATCTTTAATACCCAAAATTATGCATCAATACAACACTATAAACCTGCAGGCTTACTTGGCATCTGGTAATACGATCTCCTCCATGGGGTTTGTGCTTCATTAGGATAAAGAGAGAAACAATTTTATTTATTTATTTATTTGTATATAATTTTTACAGTTTGAAGAGCTGAATTTATGACCATTAAACCATTGCAAGGAAAATTTGGAAAATGAAAAGGAGGAAATAAGTTGATGCACCAGTGTGGTGTTAGTAATGTTAATTTATTTAAAACTAACTAAATCAATAATAAAATTCATCTTATTTTAATATCCAAAATTATGCATCAATACAACACTATAAATCTGCTGGCTTACTTGTCATCTGGTAATATGATCTCCTCCATGGGGCTTGTGCTTCATTAGGATAAAGAGAGATATATAATTTTATTTATTTATTTTTAATTTTTACAGTTTAAAGAGCTGAATTTATGACCGTTAAACCATTACAAGGACAATTTAGAAACTAAATGGTAACTAATATGAAGGAAATAAGTTGATGCACCAGTGTGGTGTTAGTAATGTTCATTCATTTAAAACTAACTAAATCAATAATAAAATTCATCTTATTTTAATATCCAAAATTATGCATCAATACAACACTATAAATCTGCTGGCTTACTTGGCATCTGGTAATACGATCTCCTCCATGGGGCTTGTGCTTCATTAGGATAAAGAGAGAAACAATTTAATTTATTTTTTTTACAGTTTAAAGAGCTGAATTTATGACCGTTAAACCATTACAAGGACAATTTAGAAACTAAATGGTAACTAATATGAAGGAAATGAGTTGATGCGCCAGTGTGGTGTTAGTAATGTTCATTCATTTAAAACTAACTCAATAAATAAATAAATTCATCTTACTTTAATACTCAAAATTATACATCAATACAACACTATAAATCTGCTGGCTTACTTGGCATCTGGTAATACGATCTCCTCCATGGGGCTTGTGCTTCATTAAGATAAAGAGAGAAACAGTTTTATTTATTTTTTATTGTTATAGGTAAAAAGCTGAATTTATGACCATTAAAGCATTGCAAGGACAATTTAGAAACCAAATGATAACTAATAAGAAGGAAATAAGTTGCTGCACCAGTGTGGTGTTAGTAATGTTCATTCATTTAAAAAAATAAAATAAAAGTACATAATAAAATTTATCTTTAATACCCAAAATTATGCATCAATACAACACTATAAACCTGCAGGCTTACTTGGCATCTGGTAATACGATCTCCTCCATGGGGCTTGTGCTTCATTAAGATAAAGAGAGAAACATAATTTTATTTATTTATTTATTTGTATATAATTTTTACAGTTTGAAGAGCTGAATTTATGACCATTAAACCATTGCAAGGAAAATTTGGAAAATAAAAATGATTAATAAGAAGGAAATAAGTTGATGCACCAGTGTGGTGTTAGTAATGTTAATTTATTTAAAACTAACTAAATCAATAATAAAATTCATCTTATTTTAATATCCAAAATTATGCATCAATACAACACTATAAATCTGCTGGCTTACTTGGCATCTGGTAATACGATCTCCTCCATGGGGCTTGTGCTTCTTTAAGATAAAGAGAGAAACAGTTTTATTTATAATTGTTATAGGTAAAAAGCTGAATTTATGACCATTAAAGCATTACAAGGACAATTTAGAAACTAAATGGTAACTAATATGAAGGAAATGAGTTGATGCGCCAGTGTGGTGTTAGTAATGTTCATTCATTTAAAACTAACTCAATAAATAAATAAATTCATCTTACTTTAATACTCAAAATTATACATCAATACAACAATATAAATCTGCTGGCTTACTTGGCATCTGGTAATACGATCTCCTCCATGGGGCTTGTGCTTCATTAGGATAAAGAGAGAAACATAATTTTATTTATTTATTTATTTGTATATAATTTTTACAGTTTGAAGAGCTGAATTTATGACCATTAAACCATTGCAAGGAAAATTTGGAAAATGAAAAGGAGGAAATAAGTTGATGCACCAGTGTGGTGTTAGTAATGTTAATTTATTTAAAACTAACTAAATCAATAATAAAATTCATCTTATTTTAATATCCAAAATTATGCATCAATACAACACTATAAATCTGCTGGCTTACTTGGCATCTGGTAATACGATCTCCTCCATGGGGCTTGTGCTTCATTAGGATAAAGAGAGATATATAATTTTATTTATTTATTTTTAATTTTTACAGTTTAAAGAGCTGAATTTATGACCGTTAAACCATTACAAGGACAATTTAGAAACTAAATGGTAACTAATATGAAGGAAATGAGTTGATGCGCCAGTGTGGTGTTAGTAATGTTCATTCATTTAAAACTAACTCAATAAATAAATTCATCTTACTTTAATACTCAAAATTATACATCAATACAACACTATAAATCTGCTGGCTTACTTGGCATCTGGTAATACGATCTCCTCCATGGGGCTTGTGCTTCATTAAGATAAAGAGAGAAACAGTTTTATTTATAATTGTTATAGGTAAAAAGCTGAATTTATGACCATTAAAGCATTGCAAGGACAATTTAGAAACCAAATGATAACTAATAAGAAGGAAATAAGTTGCTGCACCAGTGTGGTGTTAGTAATGTTCATTCATTTAAAAAAATAAAATAAAAGTACATAATAAAATGTATCTTTAATACCCAAAATTATGCATCAATACAACACTATAAACCTGCTGGCTTACTTGGCATCTGGTAATACGATCTCCTCCATGGGGTTTGTGCTTCATTAGGATAAAGAGAGAAACATAATTTTATTTATTTATTTATTTGTATATAATTTTTACAGTTTGAAGAGCTGAATTTATGACCATTAAACCATTGCAAGGAAAATTTGGAAAATAAAAATGATTAATAAGAAGGAAATAAGTTGATGCGCCAGTGGGGTGTTAGTAATGTTAATTTATTTAAAACTAACTAAATCAATAATAAAATTCATCTTATTTTAATATCCAAAATTATGCATCAATACAAATCTGCTGGCTTACTTGTCATCTGGTAATATCGTCTCCTCCATGGGGCTTGTGCTTCATTAGGATAAAGAGAGAAACATAATTTTACATATAATTTTTACAGTTTGAAGAGCTGAATTTATGACCATTAAACCATTGCAAGGAAAATTTGGAAAATAAAAATGATAACTAATAAGAAGGAAATAAGTTGATGCACCAGTGTGGTGTTAGTAATGTTCATTTATTTAAAACTTACTAAATAAATAATAAAATTCATCTTACTTTAATATCCAAAATTATGCATCAATACAACATTATAAATCTGCTGGCTTACTTGTCATCTGGTAATATCGTGTCCTACGGGATGGGGTTCGAGCATAGGCGTAATTTGCGGGTGGGATGGGTGGGACATGTCCCCGCCACTTTTTGCCAGGGTCGATATTGTCCCCACCACTTTTTGAAACATTTCGCGGCACGGATGTATACAAAAGAAACATTTCTAGTTGATTAGCAATTCGCTCGTTTGTGTTAAATAATAGGCGATCTGGCGCTGGGATATGTTGTTTTTGAAATCATGTTGAGTGCTCGTTGCCGGCCGCTGTTATCAGTGGCGCAACAGTGTTCTCTTGGCGCTTGTGCACACTGCGCAGTCTTCACACGGACGAGCGATATACGCTGTTGTGGCCGGAGACTCTATTCGTTCCAGTGAAATCACAAAACAAAATGCACATAAACGTGTCCCTGCACTTAATATACAATCACTGATGAACATTTTTGGCTTTAATGAGAAAAAAATAAAATAAATTACACAGAACCCAGAACCTCTGGCACGCTGAACAAAACTTCTACCCCTCGTCCATCAGGACAATCTAACACTAATTGAGGATCAAGCTTCATTAAGATTAAGAGACACAATGTTTTATTTTTATTTTTTCACCAGTGGTGTTAGTAATGTTCATTTATTTCAAATAAAAAAAAAATAAAAAAAAAAAAATAATAAGAGTCATCTTACTTTAATACCCAAAATTATGCATCAGTGAGGAAACTTTAGAAACCCTAAAATACTGAACTAAATGTTAACTAATAAGAAGGAACTGAGAAATACCTGTGTGGTACCAATATGGTCCTTCAGTAACATTCATTCAATAAATAAAAAAAAAAAAAAAAAAAAAAAAAGTCATCCTACTTTAATACCCAAAATTACTGTAATTGCTCCTGTTTCTGGGTTGAACTTCAATAGAACAAAGAAACATAAACATAACATAAACAGTTTTGAACAGCTGAATGTCAAATATATGATAATATATGAATATAATTATCTACACACTTACTAGTGGTCCAATCACATGGTGTATTGTTCCAATATTGGCAGGGATTTGAAGATGCTTCTAAATATAAAAAGAGACAAAGTACTTTTACATTTTTTTTTATCAGCTGAGATGATTTCATCATCAGATAATAAGGTGTCCTTATTAATATTATTGTCACATATCGCTGTATTGAAAGCGCATGACGCAGGAGTAGAGAAACCAAAATAGTTTTTAATACTAAATCCACTGGTAATACATAGGAAATCGCAAGAGAATATAACAAAAAACACAACATTTAATATTGACAACACCAAACAATGAACTGAATGAACACAGGGCTTAAATACACAGATGATGATGACAGAATGGGAACAGGTGTGAAAGACTAATTTTCAAACAAGGAAACTAAGTAGGAAATCAGGCAGGAAAAACAGGAACAGAACACAGAGAAAACAAAACCAAAAACAGACTGCACGTGACAATTATAAACTCAACTTGAATGACGGACAGGCAAATTTCAAAAGATATTTCAGCAAAGGTCTGTCCTGATATTAAATTGCACTTTAAAATATTTTAAAAATAGAACACTAGATTAAAGTCATTAGATGATGTGCCTGACATCGACGGGTAAACTATAATGCGCCAGGCATCAGATGACATCAGCAAAAAAAAAAATTATTGACTGACACATTATATTACAATTATAAAAAAAAAAAAAAAAAAAAAAAATATATATATATATTGACTGAATATATAAAACATTATGCAGATTATATTAAATTATATTAACAGAATACAGAGTAAAGAATACTGACAGAAAAGTGAATAGATGAAATAGATTAAGGTTATTTGATAATGCACCTGTTAGTGAAGGTTGAGTTGTAGTGGGAGGCGGCTCTGTACAAAAATACAGCAAAAATTATATTGACTGCTATCCTTGTATCTTAAAATATTTTGGAATATTATATAGGAACACGTATTAATTAAAGTCATTAGATGATGCACCTGTATAGTACCATGCATCAGACGAATCTGTACAAAAACACAGCAGAAATTGTATTAACTCCTGTCCTTACAGTAGATACAGTACACAAAATCTGCGGCAAAAAATGTGATCCACTTACTGAAAGCTGACCAAAGGACCAATAAAAAGATATAAAGCAGGTTCATCATGATGTCATAGATTAGAGAGCTACAGCTTTCTGAGACACTCGCCTGACAGTGACTGAGTCTGACACTGACTTCCTCTGTCTTAACCAGACATATGCAGAGTAAATGTGGGAAAGCAGAAGTGGCTTTCATGACAAACATTAATTTTCTTTTTCCATTGCTGCTGGGTTTCCAAAATATTGCTGATTTTAAGAAAATTAAGGGAGCAAACAGTATCATATCATATCATTGAAATAAGTATACAAAATATCTGGATATAGCTCTTCATTTTTACACAGTTTATAGATGTTTACGTGCACATTTGTTCTTTGTGGCGATCTGGATGTGCAGCTCTGAACCTTCAGCTCTAATCACAAAACCACAGGATCACAGTTTTTTAGACATGTGACATTCGCCCTGGTCTCGCATAAATTACAAAAATCTCTATTTAAAGGGTTAGTTCACCCAAAAATGAAAATTCTGTCATTTATTACTCACCCTCATGTTGTTCCACACCTGTAAGACCTTCGTTCATCTTCGGAACACAAATTAAGATATTTTTAATAAAAATATCTTGATTATAAAATACAAATTCTTATCTGGGAAAGAGGAAGTGTCTATATTGCTTTCATTCTGTAATAAAAAAGGCTTTTCTACTCTTGTTACATGAGGTTGCAGTATAGATGAGGCGATGCACGGACTTTCACAATAACGGGTACTTTAATGAACAAAGGAGAACAAAAGCAACAAACACACATATGCAAACAATAGATAAGACAAGGAGTGCAGGGAGTGAGTCCATTATAAAGGGTGTGCAGATGATCAAGTCCAGGTGCAGGTGATGAGTGATGATGGGGAGATGACGAGGAAGTGAGTGCAGGCGTGGTAACAGGAGGATCATGGGAAATGGAGTCCGGGAACAGAGGAAACTGTGACAACTCTCTACTTTTGAATGTGAAGCCTGTTTGTGTATATGCAGAAGTAAAATTACATGGCAAGATTAGCAAGATAAATATCACATCGCATGTTATTTATTAGTATTGTTTAAAGGTAGGGTAGGCAGTTTCAGAGAGGCTAATAATAGCAAGCTAGCTTTGAAAGCACAAGATCCCACCCTCCCTTCAGAGCGTCTCCAAAGCCACGCCTCCTCCAAAACACAAGAACGCACACAGCAGAGTCTGCAAAGCGTCACAAGAGATGGTGTTAAATTACCTCATGTCTCAATGCACATAACATTAAACAACATGTACCACTTGTACCACCTGACTGCTGCAGATTCATTTTGACATTGATAGTGCTGACATAGAAATAGATAAATCTGAGTCAGAGGATGTAAACAGCTCTGGGTAGTAAGTCACGGGTTGTCATCTCGTAATTATGGTTAGGACATGGTGTGGACGCATTATAAGCTTGTTGTTTTGGTTAAGGAGGAACTGTAAAATTTTTTCTTTGTGGTTGTCTGGACATCCAGCTCTGAACCATCAGCTCTGACCACACAATTACAAGCTTACAGATGCACATTTAGGCACATCTGTATCACATGCAGCACACAACTTGTGACAAAAACCCTTATCTCTATTTATGTATGAACTTTCCGAAATCCTTATAAAGGCAGTACACCACATAATGCATGGAGGATATCAAATAAAAGATAACATAATAATAGAAAAAAAAATTCACTAAACTTCACTGCACATTTGGTTGGCAACAGGAATCTGACCAATTAAATAAAAACATACCAAAGCATTTTTCTTTCTTTTTTTTCAGTTTGTTTTGAATGAAGTGTGTAAGACAAATTTATTTAAGGAAGATGAGCAGCCGCTCCCCTCCATCCAACCCATGCAAAATTCAGAGGTTCTGCCACATATAAAATGAACATTAATAGATAAAAAGCATATAAAAGATTTTACTGAATAATTAATAAATTGTCAGTTGATCTCCTTTTCCTACATCTGTTTTTCCCTCATCAGAAATCCATAAAATGATTTAGACATCCATGTAGACATTGTTTAAACTGTCATGAAATTACATATAAATACATCCATGGTTTGTTTTTCTCTTGTAAATCAATATTTTAAAAGTGTTAACAGTCAGCTTTATTAGTTAGTCTGTGAACTGTAGAAATGATTGTAACTTTTATTGTTAGAAAATAGTGATGCAGATTATCACACTTTGAAGAAGTAAAATGGCATATTGCACAAAAGCTGAGCTCAGGAAGTGGCCATTATCATTGTTTCCAGTGGCACTGCATTGATTAACTTTGCAACCAAAATTTCTCCTTATTTACTCTTTATACAGTCACATGAAAAAGAAAGTACATCATCTTTAAATTCTATGGGTTTATGTATCAAGACATAATAAAAAAAAAAAAAATCTGGTCATTAGCAGGTCTTAAAATTAGGTAAATACAACCTCAGATAAGCAACAACATATGACAAATTACAATGTCATTATTTAATTAACAAAAATAAAGACGAAATGGAGAAGCCTTGTGTAAAGAAACTAAGTACACCCCCTGATTCAGTAGCTTGTAGAACCACCTTTACCAGCAATAACTTAGTAGTCTGCAAAGTTAAATGAAGTAATCATTTTCCAAATGACTTTGTTAGTCTCTCACATTGTTGTAGAGGAATTTCGGCCCACTCTTCTTTACAACGTTGCTTCAGTTTATTGAGGTTTGTGGGCATTTGCTCTCTTAAGGTCTGGCCACAGCATTTCAATCGGTTTGAGGTCCAGACTGTGACTGGGTCATTGCAACATCTTGATTTGTTTCTTTTTCAGCCATTCTGTTGTAGATTTGCTGGTGTGCTTGGGATCATTGTCCTGTTGCATGACCCAATTTTTGGACAGATGGCTTCACATTTGACTCTAGAATACTTTCATATATAGAGGAGTTTATGGTCAACTGTGAGATGCCCAGGGCCAGTGGCCGCAAAACAAGCCCAAATAATCACTCCTCCACCATCGTGCTTGACAGTTGGTATGAGGTGTTTGTGCTGATATGCTGTTGCTAGTGTTTGGTTTCCAAACATCTCCACTTTGGTCTTGTCTGTCCAGAGGACATTGTTCCAGAAGTCTTGTGGTTTGTTCAGATGCAACTTTGCAAACCTAAGCTGTGCTGTCATGTTATTTTTAGAGAGAAGAAGCTTTCTCCTGGCAACCCTTTCAAACATGCCATACTTGTCCAGTCTTTTTCTAATTGTACAATCATGAACTTTAACATTTATCATGTTATCTGAGGCCTGTAGAGTCTGAGATGTAGCTCTTGGGTTTTTTGCAGTTTCTCTGAGCATTGCACGGTCTGACCTTGGGGTGAATTTGCTGGGATGTCCACTCCTGGGAAGATTGGCAACTGTCTTGAATGTCTTCCACTTGTGAATAATCTTCCTCACTGTAGAATGATTGACTTCAGATTGTTTGGAAATGGCCATATAACGCTTCCCAGATTGATGGCAGCAACAATTGCATCTCTAAGATTATTGCTGACGTCTTTCCTCCTTGGCATTGTGTTAACACACACTGGAACGCTCCAGACCAGCAAACGACCAAAACTTCTGCTTTTTTTGGGTACGTTTACATGACAACAATGAACTTAAAATTGAAAAGGTTTCCTTTGCGTTTTTTCGCATACAGATGAAAACATTGTCAAAATGATCCCTGTTCACATGGATCCGCGAAAATGACTAACAGAGAACTATGAATGAGATAGATCTGTACAAAAAAGAGGGCAGAAAATTGCATTATTAAAAATGTAGGTACAAAATATGAAGAAAAACTGTAAAGGAATCTCATGTACTTACAGATAAGTGTCCAAAAGGCCAGGAGAAGCACATAAAGCTGCCTCATGTTGTCATAGATCAGAGGACTGAAAGTGTTCATACTGTGACTGTCTAATATCACACATTTTTAAAAAGCTTCTTTATTATCTAGAAATTCAGCTCAAGATCATCTGTGCATTCATGAGGAATTGAACCACACATAACCACAGACTTGAAGTGGCTTTAAACCATTTTAAATGTCTCAAACAATATTAACATATATTAACATGACACCATGTCACATTTGTCAACTAATAAGATCATTTATTTTGAGGCGTTCATACCTCTGACACATAAAGAAAAAAATCTAATTCTTTGTGTTTCTCAGTGATAAAATGTGACTTTTTAAAATAAAAGCTGGAACATAATATTAATATTCATTAATATTAATAAAATGATGATTATTGTTCAAATCTTATTGCATTAATGAACCATTGCAGAAATTATTTAAGCATGATTATTAAATAAAACCATAATTTTCTCAACTGGGAAAGAGGAAGTATCTATACAACTTTCTTTCTGTAACAAAAATGAGCTATTCTACTGTCTAATTTTGAATATGAAACATGTTTGTGTGTATGAAGATGGAAGAAAATTAAATAGCAAGATTAGCTACAAAAGTAACATACAGCACGTAATATAAGATATTCTCCTTCCATACTGTTACCCTACAGATGAAAGTCACACTATTTCACCATCTGTGAAATGCATTGCACTCATCAGTACTAAAGCACATCTACTTCTGCCCCCTACTGGATGCAGTCAGAAAATACATCTGTAATAAAACAGCTGAAAAGCATTTACATTTATTCATTTAGCAGTTTTTGTTTAAGCAAACTACAAAAACAATTAAAAAAAATTAAGCAAATAGGCGTGATAATGTACAAATAGGAAACAAATACAAAGTGTTAATTGAATAATTCAGTGTGGTGCTGTTAAACTACTGAAGCTAAAGCCTGGGATGAGAAAAACTAATCCAAACTGTATAGATCAGGTGGATCTCCATGTCAGAAATGTCAGATATTTTAGATTCGACCCTGGACGCGCCAGTCCGAGTCCGTGCCAGAAGATATCAGCCTATCAGCCTGAGAGTTTGATTGAGTATGCCAGGGAAGAGCAGAAGCAGGAGAAGTGATGATAATAAAAAGTTTATTGAATAATCTTAATTGCATATGTTAATGATCAGACTTTGTCCGAACGTCTCAATGCTCAGACTTCATCTGGATATTTTGTCTGACCAGTGCAAATCCAACAAATGTTATTATACTAAAGCAAAAGCAATGGGAAATGACTGCTTCACAACATTGTCCTGTGACTTTAAAAACCTTGAAATGGAGACATTTTCTTATCTCTTCTCATGAAGACAAACATCCCTTCAAATCACACAATCATTACATTAAACATCAATAGCAAGCATTGTAAGAGCAAGGAAATAAGTAAAATAATAAGTAATATAAAATCATAAAATTACATAAATGAATAATAATAAAATGATAAATAAATGATATTGCCTAAATCAAATAATAATAATATCCTCCTGAGACCCAGCAATGGAGTTTGTTCCTCTGTAGAGATCTCTTTCTTTGAGATCATATAAGTCACAGTTTTAAGTCTGATGTCCTGTAAAGAGCAAATTCAGGGCTTTTCATAGATACCAAATGTTTAGAGGTGTAACCATGGCAACTCCCTTTCCTTGGTCTTTAAATATGACTTACATTGACTGAATGACTAAATTCAGCACTCTTGGGAATATGATATTTTGTATGATATGATTTAAATTTGACAAATTTTCATATTGTTTGTCATAAATTAGCATCTCAAGACAATTTTAATGGGGTTTCAAATCAGAATATGACTTTCTGTTATGAGACATGCATCACTTTCATACACCAGGATTTCTTACAGCATGCTTAAGTTATCAGGCATTTTAGGGAGACATAAGTGAAATTATATATCAATATTTCTATGAAATATGAGATAGGAAAATTGTATATAATTGGAAAACCCATTTTTTGGCCATGTTTACACACAAATTGTGTAAAGTAAAACAGTATATCAAATCATTCTTTGATATCTTTCATACCATAGTTGAGAAAGTTGAGTAAGTCTGATTTACATTAAATGCCTATTAAAATGCAGTCACTAGTATGCATACAAACTACAAAATATAAACTTTTCTAAACATCTTTTTCCAACATTATTCACATATTTGTTTTACAGAGGATATTTTTAGAAAAAAAAAAAAAGCCTGGAACCTAAACTTGACTGGTATACTAAAATATAAAAATGTAATATATAAAAAAGTTTTTTTTTTTCAATTTCTTAGTCCTGGTGTCCTCTACATAGGACATAACATTATATATATATATATATATATATATATATATATATATATATATATATATATATATAAAAATCAGATTTTTTTTTTTTTTGCCATTTGTTTCTTATATTCCAAACAATGTGATGATGTAAAAAAAAAAAGATCTATGGGTCTATATGAATAAATGATTAAATAATAAAGTATTTAAATATAATAATAATATGAATCAATTATTAAATGTTAAATTAAATGACAACTACATTAATGACTAATGATTATAAATGATTATAAAAATAAATCATAAAAAACAAAGCAAATAAAACACAACAGATGTATGATTGCTCTCTCAAGGTAACACACACAAAAAAGTATTCCTAAATTTAGGACTGACACGCCCATTATTTTTAGGAGTTTCTCCTAAATCGGCAAGTTAGGAGCTACTTTTAGCCTTAAGATGTTTTGTGAATATGGCCCCAGAGGATTTTTTTATCATGTCCTGATACGTAAAACCATAGAATTCAAAAGGGTGTCCTTTCTTTTTCACATGACTGTATATATATATATTTTTAACATAAAAGTAAAAGCTATATCCATCTATATATGTGTGTGTGTGTGTTTATGTTGAAAGGGTGTTACAGTTCAGCATGCAGAAAATGATTTGATCAGTCTGAATTGATTACTTGATCGGTTGCCTCTTCTTTCCTCTTCAGAAACTCTGACGTCGCCTTATACATTAGTATAGTCATTATCTGTCTCAGTAATCACTGAACCTGTTGAAACAAATGCATTCTGCTGAGTTTTTTTATGATTTGATGGAGCAAATTAAGAGTGCGAACTGTAGCGTGTACAGCAGCATAAATGTGTCAAAACACACAGCTAAATAAATGTGTGAAAAAGTCTCATGGCAGAGTGTCACATATTATGAGCAAGTGAGATCTAGGTGTTACTTCAGCTCTTTTGAGATGTGTGCTTGTTCTTTGGAGCTTTTCTAACCCTTTATTTAAAACCAAAAGCTATAACATAAATGATGTATTCAGTAGTTTTATATGTGCAAATGAATATCAAACTTGAATATGAGTTGTTTGGGTGAAACACACACCTTTAATATTGCTCTGAAGGGTGGTCATGATCACCGCCGCAGTCATGATGACGAGACTAACAACAATGAAGGAGAAAAAGCCGATATAGAATGAAGATACTCCTTCCTCATGCTGATTCAAGACTGCAGAAAAATACAGTCACAGGTTTTGAGACACACAGGGCACATAAAGTAGATGTAATTTCAAAGAGCCTAGGTCCAACATGCAAGTATTAGGCATTAGGATTATCATAGTTTTCAGTTATCTTTGATGAAAGTGCCATTTGTAGCATATTTATGTTTTACCAGATGGACTGTATAGGTCTTGCTGTAACTGCCCATATATGGTGAGATTAGTAGAAATAAACATAAATAAAATCAGTTCTTACTTTAATAACCAAAATTATGCATTAATACAACACCAAATCTGCTGACTTACTCTGTGTCTTGTAACACGGTGTGCTCATGGTGTGGTTTTGAGTTTCTATAAAATATAAAGAGACACATAGCTGCATTTTTTTTTCAATTTTTATCATTTTGAAAAGCTGTTTATGGCCATTAAACTATTACAAGGAAACTTTTTACTTAAAATGTTAACTAATAAGAAGGAAATGATAGGCCTACATACATTTGATGTGCCCATATGGTGCTAGTAAGGTTCATTAATATCAATAGAAAAAAAAAAAGTAAAAATCAATAACCAAAATTATGCATCAGTAGAGTGCAAATCTGCTGACTTACTCTGTGTCTTGTAACACGGTGTGCACGTGATGGGGTCTTGAGCTTCTATAAGATATAAAGAGACACATAGCTGCATTTTTTTTTTATTATTTATTTTTTTACTTTTTATAATTTTGAAAAGCTGTATATGGCCGTTAAACTATTACAAGGAAATTTTTACTTAACTAAATGTTAACTAATAAGAAGGAAATTATAGGCCTACATACCTTTGATGTGCCCATATGGTGCTAGTAAGGTTCATTAATTTCAATAGAAATGTAAAACATAAAAAAATAACCAAAATTATGCATCAGTGCAAAAGTGCAAATCTGCTGACTTACTCTGTGTCTTGTAGCACGGTGTGCTCGTGATGGGGTTTTGAGCTTCTATAAGATATAAAGAGACACATAGCTGCATATTTTTTTACTTTTTATAATTTTGAAAAGCTGTATATGGCCGTTAAATTATATACAGGTGCTGGTCATATAATTAGAATATCATCAAAAAGTTGATTTATTTCACTAATTCAATTCAAAAAGTGAAACTTGTATATTATATTCATTCATTACACACAGACTGATATATTTCAAATGTTTATTTCTTTTAATTTTGATGATTATAACTGACAACTAAGGAAAATCCCAATTCAGTATCTCATAAAATTAGAATATTGTGAAAAGGTTCAATATTGAAGACACCTGGTGCCACACTCTAATCAGCTAATTAACTCAAAACACCTGCAAAGGCCTTTAAATGGTCTCTCAGTCTAGTTCTGTAGGCTACACAATCATGGGGAAGACTGCTGACTTGACAGTTGTCCAAAAGACGACCATTGACACCTTGCACAAGGAGGGCAAGACACAAAAGGTCATTGCAAAAGAGGCTGGCTGTTCACAGAGCTCTGTGTCCAAGCACATTAATAGAGAAGCGAAGGGAAGGAAAAGATGTGATAGAAAAAAGTGTACAAGCAATAGGGATAACCGCACTCTGGAGAGGATTGTGAAACAAAACCCATTCAAAAATGTGAGGGAGATTCACAAAGAGTGGACTGCAGCTGGAGTCAGTGCTTCAAGAACCACTACGCACAGACGTATGCAAGACATGGGTTTCAGCTGTCGCATTCCTTGTGTCAAGCCACTCTTGAACAACAGACAGCGTCAGAAGCGTCTCGCCTGGGCTAAAGACAAAAAGGACTGGACTGCTGCTGAGTGGTCCAAAGTTATGTTCTCTGATGAAAGTAAATTTTGCATTTCCTTTGGAAATCAGGGCCCCAGAGTCTGGAGGAAGAGAGGAGAGGCACACAATCCACGTTGCTTGAGGCCCAGTGTAAAGTTTCCACAGTCAGTGATGGTTTGGGGTGCCATGTCATCTGCTGGTGTTGGTCCACTGTGTTTTCTGAGGTCCAAGGTCAACGCAGCCGTATACCAGGAAGTTTTAGAGCACTTCATGCTTCCTGCTGCTGACCAACTTTATGGAGATGCAGATTTCATTTTCCAACAGGACTTGGCACCTGCACACAGTGCCAAAGCTACCATCCCTGTTCTTAATTGGCCAGCAAACTCGCCTGACCTTAACCCCATAGAAAATCTATGTGGTATTGTGAAGAGGAAGATGCGATATGCCAGACCCAACAATGCAGAAGAGCTGAAGGCCACTATCAGAGCAACCTGGGCTCTTATAACACCTGAGCAGTGCCACAGACTGATCGACTCCATGCCATGCCACGTGATATTCTAATTATATGACCAGCACCTGTATACCTTTGATGCACCCACATGGTGCTAGTAAGGTTCATTAATTTCAATAGGAAAAAAAATCGATAACCAAAATTATGCATCGGTGCAACAAGGGTGCCGACTTACTCGGTGTCTTGTAATACGGTGTTCTCATGTTGCTGGGTTGAGCTTAAATAAAACAAAGAGAAACACAGTAATTTATTTATTTTTTACTTTTTACAATTACTGTACCTGAAATAATGAGCCTGCACTAGTATGCCACTGTATTACTGCCATTAATCCACTGGAAGGAAACCTCATTAAACACTCTACAGGAGAAAATCTATCATTTTTAAGTGTTTAGGCACATTGACATATGTTGAGGTGTCAAAATCTAACATGCCATCATAACAGCATTAGGATTATAATACTTTTAAAAATCCAATTTGTAGTGTATTTACAGTATGTTTTACCAGATGGGCTGTAGGTGTAGGTCTCACTCTGCTGGTTCACCGCATAATTAATCTCGTGCACACAGGTGAAGGAAACAGGTGAGCTCACTTTCACATCAAACACACACTTTTCATTTGAATAACACAGTGGGTTCTTCAGTGTGTAGTTGTGTTCACCCTCCACTGACAGCTGGAAAGAGCTCTCAGTGAACCTCCTGCCAAATGAACACATCACTATCACATGCTCTCTGTCCTGCATCTGCCTGAACACTGTGATGCTGGGCACTGGGGCATCTGAAATCACATTGACAGACATGCTTATTAATTCCAAACTGTGTTCTAAACTGACAGTCAAGAGGAAACTGTAAAATGGTTTAAAATAAGATAAAAACAATTACTGCATATTTATTTATTTATTTATTTTAAATGACTAATTAGAAAGAAATTAAACATACCTTGGATGCGCCAGTATGATGCTGTGATATTTGAAAGAATATAAAAGAAAAAGATCATTGTAAAAACAAAGTAGAAATTTAACAAAAACTGTTTTAAAATCAAGTTCTTGCATTAGTAGCAACAACAGTGTGAATCTGCTGACTTGCTCTACACTGGGTAATACAGTTTCCTCCAGCACACTCTTAAAAATAAAGGTTCTTTATTTACATTGATGGTTCCATGAAGAACCTTTAACATCCATGGAACCTTTCCATTTGACAAAAGATTCTTTATAGTGACAAAAAGGTTATTTAGATTTTTAAAATGTTCTTCACGCTAAGAAAAAAATGTTTCCTCCCCCCTGGAACCTTTATTTTTAATAGTGTAGGGGGTTTGATCTTCAATAAAACAAAAACACAGTACTTTGAGCAGCTGAATTTATAAACATGAAATAATGAACCCATATTAATATACAACTGTATTACTGCCATTAAACCTCAAACATAAAAGCTGAAGGATATAAGAAACAAAAGACAAAAAACTGGCATTATTTTTTTTAAGATAACAGAACATTAACTAGACCAGCTGCAATAATATATATATATATATATATATATATATATATATATATATATATATATATAATAAAAGCCATCTTTATTTAATACCCAAAATTATGCATCAGTGCAAGAGTGCAAACCTGCTGACTTACTCTCTGTCTGGTAATGCGGTGTGCTCATGTTGCTGGGATGAGCTTCAATAGAACAAAGAGAGACACATAGTTTTTTAGTTTTTTATTTACAGTTTGAAAAGCTGAATTTATGACCATTAAACCTAACTTTAGAAACCCTGTTTTTACACTAAATGTTAACTAATAAGAAGGAAATCAGACACACCTTTGATGTACCAACGGTGCTGTAATATAAGTATATATATATATATATATATATACAGTGGTGGCCAAAATTATTAGAGCGGTTTTTATGTTTTAAAAGAAGTCTCTTCTGCTCACCAAGGTTTCATTTATTTGATCCAAAATACAGCAAAAACAGTAATGTTGTGAAATATTTTTACAATAAAATAACTGTTTTCTTTTTTAATATATATCTTAAAATGTAATTTATTCCTGTGATCAAAGCTGAATTGTCAGCATCATTACTCCAGTCTTCAGTGTCACATGATCCTTCAGAAATCATTCTAATATGCTGATTTGCTGCTCAAGAAACATTTATTATTATTATCAATGTTAAAAACAGTTGTGTACAGTTTTTTTTTTTTTCAGGATTATTTAGAAAATTCAAAAGAACAGCATTTATCTAAAATAGAACGCTTTTGTAACATTATCACTACCGTTGAGTAAAGTTTGGGATCAGTACGAGGTGTTTTTCTTTTGTTTGTTTTTTTTTTTTTTTTTTTTTGAAAGAAATTAAAGAAATCAATACTTTTATTCAGCAAGGATGCTTTAAATTGATCAAAAGTGACAGTAAAGACATTTATATTGTTACAAAAGCTTTCTATTTCAGATAAATGCTGTTCTTTTGAACTTTCTATTCATCAAATAAGCCTGAAAAAAAAAAAAAACTATAGAAAATATAAAACCATTATTTTAAAAAGTAAAAATATTTCATAAAGAAGAAGAGACTTCCTTTAAAACATTAAAAAATCTTACCATTCTAATAATTTTGGCCACCACTGTGTGTGTGTGTGTGTATATGTGTGTGTGTGTGTGTGTGTGTGTGTATATATATATATATATATATATGTGTATATATATATATATATATATATATATATATATATATATATATATATATATATATATAGTCAAACCAAAAATTATTCAGATATTTTTTATATATTTTTACTAGTGGGTGCAGGACACTATAGTTCATTTATGTAAGTGAGGATAGCAAAATAAAGTAAACTGTGACATATTATACCCATGAATTCTTCATACAGTGGACTACCAGTAAAACTGATAAAAATTTGGAACCAAAAATCATTCAGACACTTTGACCTGACTATGTTTTGCTTAAGTGTTATCTAATTAAGATTATTTTTTTCTGACACAGTTTAACTCTGAGTTTTTGTCATATTTTTTTTTTTACCATTTTTTTTAAACTATAGTGAATAAACTGTAATAATGAATGAAATGTTCAAGGTGTCTGAATAAATTTTGGTTTGACTTATATGTGTATATATAATAAAAGCCATCTTACTTTAATACCCAAAATTATGCATCAGTGCAAGAGTGCAAACCTGCTGAGTTACTCTCTGTCTGGTAATGCGGTGTGCTCGTGTTGCTGGGATGAGCTTCAATAGAACAAAGAGAGACACATAGTTTTTTATTTGTTTATTTACAGTTTGAAAAGCTGGATTTATGACCATGAAACCAAACTTTAGAAACCATAAATTATTTAAAGTTAAAATGTCAAGAATCAAGAGCCCATCTAAAGCAAATGCTCACCTCCATAACGGTGACTTCAAACTTTATTATTTTCTATAAAACATCAACATCAAACCTGTCACCTGGTAACGTTCCCAGAGCGTATATATATATATATATATATATATATATATATATATATATATAAAATAAAAGCCATCTTACTTTAATACCCAAAATTATGCATCGGTGCAAGAGTGCAAATCTGCTGACTTACTCTCCGTCTGGTAATGCGGTGTGTTCGTGTTGGTCGGTTGATCTTAAAAACAAAGAGAGACACATAGTTTTTTATTTTTTATTTACAGTTTGAAAAGCTGAATTTATGGCCATGAAACCAAACTTTAGAAAACCTAAATGATTAAACTAAATATTAACTAAGAAGAAGGAAATTAGACATACCTCCAATATGGTGCTGTAGTAATTAATTCATTAATTCATTAATAATGATTAAATAATTAATGAATTAAATTTTTTTTTAATTAATTAATTAAAAAATAAACACACACACACACATATATATATATATATACACCCCGCTAGAAATTTTACGTTCCCAGTATGTTCAGAGACGGTCACGATGTGGAGTTCTTTTAATGGTTGGGGGACGTTATTTGGCGGAATAACCAAATTCATCTGATCAGAATTTCTCTTGCAATTTTTGCTGTAACAACCATGTTTTAGAAACACAGTTAAAGCAGCCAGAGAAAATCTAAAGTTAAAATGTCAAGAATCAAGAGCCCATCTAAAGCAAATGCTCACCTCCATAACGGTGACTTCAAACTTTATTATTTTCTATAAAACATCAACATCAAACCTGTCACCTGGTAACGTTCCCAGAGCGTTCAGAGACGGTCACAATGTGGAGTTCTTTTAAGGTTTGGGGGACGTTATTTGGTGGACCTTTAGGGAACATTCAGAACATTCTGGGAATGTTTAGGGGACTATTACTATATGACGTTCTGTTAACTTCCCAAATATCCTCTTTGTAACGTTCTCGCGCGGCCATAAAATAACCATAATAGAACATCCCCCTAAACTCATATCGAGAAAGTTATTAAATGACCAACAGAGGACCGTGTGGGAACGTTCTGTTAACATCCCAAATGTCCTCATTGATACGTTCTTATGTGACGATAAAAAAACAAAATGGAATGTCCCTCTAAAGTCATACAAGGAACCTTGAACTGCAGCACTTTCATTACCAAAAGAGAACGTTTTAGGAACGTCCCTAATGTTCTGTAAAGGTTCGGAATTTTCGTCACCTTTAGAGAACTTTTAGGGAACGTTGCGCAAGGTCACGAGAACGTCGCCTTCTATGTGAGTATATAAATAATAAAAGTCATCTTACTTTAATACCCAAAATTATGCATCAGTGCAAGAGTGCAAATCTGTTGACTTACTCTCTGTCTGGTAATGCGGTGTGCTCGTGTTGCTGGGTTGAACTTCAAAAGAACAAGAGAAACATACTTTTACATTTTTGATTAGCTTAGATGATTTTGCGAGCAGAAAATAAGGTGCCTCATGAATATAAGCTTAGCTTGTACTAAGGCAAATTTCGAAAGATATTTCAGCAAAGGTCTGTCCTGATATTAAATTGCACTTTAAAATATTTTTAAAATAGAACACTAGATTAAAGTCATTAGATGATGTGCCTGGCGTTGACAGGTAAACTCTAATGCGCCATCAGATGACTCTACAAAAAACACAGCAAAAAAATGTATTGACTGACACACTTCTGTCAGCAGTCGGCTGCACAAACATGAGAGAAAGAGTATCTAATCGCAGCAGAATCAAAATGTATTGAACAAAAACTCAATTATATATAAATATTATGCAGATTATAAAAAATTTTATTAACTGACAACAGAATAAAGAATACTGACAGAAAAGTGAATAGATGAAATAGATTAAGGTTATTAGATAATGCACCTGTTAGTGGAACTTGAAATGAAGTGAGAGGCGGCTCATTAGATGATGCACTTATCGTATTGTTATTTAGGTACCATGCATCAGATGAATCTGTACAAAAACACAGCAGAAATTGTATTAACTCCTGTCCTTACAGTAGATACAGTACACAAAATCTGAGGCAAAAAAATGTGATCTACTTACTGAAAGCTGACCAAAGGACCAATAAAAAGATATAAAGCAGGTTCATCATGCTGTCATAGATTAGAGAGCTACAGCTTTCTGAGACACTCGCCTGACAGTGACTGAGTCTGACACTGACTTCCTCTGTCTTAACCAGAAATATGCAGAATCCATTAACTTTCTACTTACAATTGCTGCTAGGTTTCCAAAATCAAGCTGATTTTAAGAGACATTAAGGCAGCAAGCAGTATCATATTTTATTATTGAAATATGTATACAAAACATCTGGACTGTCTGAATTTACTTACTGACTGACTCTTCATTTTTACACAGTTATAGATGTTTATGTGCACATTTGTTCTTTGTGGTTATCTGGACATGCAGCTCTAAACCTTCAGCTCTAACCACACAACCACAGGATCACAGTTTTTTTTGGCAATGTGACATCTGCCCTGGTATCACATATACCACACAATCGTCAAAAAACGATCTCTATTTATAAAAGTGAACTTCTGTAACTCCTTACTATAACTTAGTCTGCAAGTTTTAGTTCACTTAGCTTTGAAATCACACAGGATTAAAAGTATTTGTATTCAAAGTAAAACTTTTTCTGCTTTGACATCAGCAATGCCATGTGTGCACTTTAGTGATCCACTGAATATATTTTAAGTGATATGCAAGGCTTTGAATCAATAAATGGCAGTAAAAATAATGTGTATATAAGGTAGGCCTATATAAATATAGTCGTAAAGTGGCAATCATCGGGGTCCAAGCAACTATGGCCGATGTGAATGATTAATGATGTAATTGAAATGTATTTTATGATGTGGTTTTTACAGCAAAATCGTTTTGAATCTTCACTGATATTTAGGGTTTGATGAAACCGGTTGGAGCAACACACAGGTAAAAAAAGGCAACTGACATCCATCAAAGAAGATGCATACTAATTTTTGCCTTCGTCGATCATACGGTTCCTGAGTTATAATGTATTTTTTTTTTTTATTGGCACCCTATTGGCAAAATTTTACCAAACCAGGTGTGCGTCCTCAGAATTTTCTTTTTGTCGTTGTGTGTTAAGTTTCGTTAAGCTTGGACTGTGTTCATCAGCTATAGGTCAACTCATAAAATGGGCGTTGCCTGACCAATTTATTAAAGTGCCCCTATTATGCTACTTTAAAGGTTCCTAATTTTGTTTTGGAGGTCTCCTACAACAGGTTTACATGCATCAGAGGTCAAAAAACACTTTCTTGTAATATACATTGCACATCACCACATTTTTCAAAGATTCTCAAACAATTCATCTGAAGATTCAGGCTGTGTCCAAAATCACCCCCCATACCCTCATTTACTATTCCCTACATTACTCCACTAACATAGTCCACTTGAGGGAGTGAATGAAAACAAGTGAGAGTATGAGAGTATTCGGACACTGAGTGCACTGGTAGGGCAAATGCTTTTGCATTGTTTGTGCTTGTTATTTAATAATTATTTGAAACGTAGCAAACTGACAGCTCCAGTAATAATAAAAAGATTTATCTTGAACTCTGTCATGAAAAATTTGTATAAACCTTTTACAACTTTTATTTTTAGACAATTTAATAATCAATTAAAAAGGATGATATTACACTGTAGCCACATTGGACCAGCGGTTTGGAAAATGGATGGATGGACGATTCAGCTGGGGGCGCCATCTTCTGGTCAGACGTGGGAATTAATTTGCGTGTAACTCTCACAGTGCATTATGGGTATTCTCTAGGCACTGAGCATATATTGGTTGTACACTTGTTATTGCGGTGCATTGTGAAATTGAATGAGTGCACTCAATAACATTCACTATGGTTTCGGACACCACGTCCGTCCCCTCAAATTTTTCCATATTTAAGGGTAAAAGGGGCCGATTTCAGGCACAGCCTCAGTCTCCCTAAACCCCTCCTTTCCGAGAGCCTACTCTCTACTCTCAATGGCTCAGTCTGTTGTGACTGGTCTACCGCTTACAGCACGTGTCGGAAACTAAACGCCATTACCATAAATCCCAATAAAGTGGCTACTGTCCCATCTTTAATGGATAAGCATTTTGTAAATCCCGCATTGTATTAAACCACAGCTACTGCAGCTGATAGGCAAGACCATTGAAAAAGTTGTTTTCAATCAGCTGAACAAATTCTTAAGCTCGAATGGATACTTTGACAACTTTCAATCTGGTTTCCGACATCACAGCACAGAGACAGCACTCATAATGATAATAAATGATATTCACTTAATACTGATACAGCCAAAATATCAGTGCTGGTACTACTTGATCTCAGTGCTGCGTTTGACACTGTCGATCACAACATACTTCTTGACAGGCTGGAAAACTAAGTCAAGCTTTCTGGGATGGTCCTTAAATAGTTCAAGAGAGTAGGAAGAGGTTATTATGTGAGTATAGGTGACCATAAGTCTGAGTCTCATCCATGACATGCGGAGTCCCACAAGGCTCAATTCTTGTACCGCTCTTGTTCAACCTGTATATGCTGCCACTGAGCCAAATAATGAGAAAGAACCAGATTGCTCACCACACCTATGCGCAGATGACACACAGATCTACTTAGCCTTATCGCCTAATTACTACAGCCCCACTGACTCCCTGTGCCAATGCATTGATGAAATTAACAGTTGGATGTGCCAAAACTTTCTTCAGTTAAACAAAGAGAAAACTGAAGTCGTTGCATTTGAAAACAAAGATGAACAGAGAACAAAGTTCTCAAGGTGAATGCATACTTTCACTCTAGGGGTCAACAGTCAAGTCAGGAATCTTGATGTGATTTTGGAGTTAGACCTTAGTTTCAGTAGTCACGTCAAAGCAATAACTAAATTAGCATACTATAATCTCAAAAATATCGCAAGAATTAGATGCTTTGTTTCCAGTCAAGATTTGTTCACGCTTCCATCACCAGCAGGGTGGATTATTGTAATGGACTCCTCACTGGCCTTCCCAAAAATACCATAAGACAGCTGCATACAGAGTGCTGCTGCCAGGATTCTGAGCAGAACCAGAAAATATGAACATATTACACCAGTCCTCAGGTCCTTGCACTGGCTTTCAGTTGCATTTAGAATTCATTTTACAGTTCTGTTACTTGTTTATAAATCACTCAATGGCCTAGGACCTCAATACATTGCAGATATGCTCATAGAATATAAACCTAACAGATCACTAAGATCATCAGGATCAAGTCACTTAGAAATACCAAGGGTTCACTCAAAGCAAGGAGAGTCTGCTTTTAGCTGTTTTAAGCTTCCAGAATTCAACAGTAGTCACATTCAAATCCAGACACGTCTGTTTAGCTGTGCATTTACTGAATGAGCAGTGTGCCACTGTACGTCTGACTGACTGAACTTTATTCAATCTTATCTCAGCTTATTTCTTATGCATATGTTGTGATTATTTAATGATTATTTTAATTCCTTTTCTATGTAAAGCACTTTGAATTACCAGGGTGTATGAAATGTGCTATATAAATGAACTTGCCTTGCCTACTTCTGCCCCCTATTGGATGTAGTCTTAAGCTACAGCTGTAAGAAAACAGCAGAAAAACATGTAGCCTATTAATTTCGCAGATGATTTTATTAAAATTATCTACAAATGAGCAAAGCAGAAAAAACACATTCATACAGTTTTTAAATTACGTGAATTCTTAATGTAATAGTGTAAAAGCATAATATTAATTTAAATGTATATGCTTGGTTTGTTTCTTTTGCCTTCTCGACTGTTCTTCAGAAAGTTGCAAGGTTCTTTATGCATTCTCAGTCTTTGCTGGTAAATGTCATGGTAGGCCCTGTTTCAACTGAAACATATGCAGGGTTAGTCTCAGTTCTTGTCACTGCTGGACTATAATATTTAATCTTGAACCTATACAGGTTCCTATAGACCATGAGTTGTCTTCTATAGTATTGTTGTAAGAATATGGGAATTTGATATGTGCTGTATTCATAATGGTCAATGCTGCAGACTGTAAAGTTCCTGGTGAAACACACACCTTTAGCTTTTCTCCTGATGGCGGTTTGATTCTGATTGGTTGAGCCGCGTTCAAAGCCGTTGTAAAATTCCCGAAAACATACAGCTGACCGCATTACATAAGTATCATGCCCCACTGAGTGTGCATGTTGCTGCGTCTATCTTAGCAACCACTCTTAGCAACGTAAACATATGTTTGTTCTCAACTGATTTTGTTCATTGAAGCTTACTGCATTATGTAGAAGAGTATTGTGAGAGAGATATCGAGTGACCGAGTGTATTCAAATTTAGCAATTTCCTTCAGGTCAGTCCTATGTCAAAGTAGGGCTGGGCGATAAAACGATAACGATATGTATCGCGATAGACACGTGATCGATATCAATAAAAAATGTGTTCGATAAAACGTTCGAGATTTTTTATTCTTCGTCGGAAGAAAACAGAGGTTGCGAAGCAAGTTTGGTTGCATTAACAAAGGCACTCGCTCTCTGGTAACCTAGCAACGTAGGGAACAGCCAATAACAGCCAATCATGTAACAGTATCTTTTTGGTTGCGCCATATCGTTGTCTCGTGCTGGTCTGCTGGATTCCTCTTCAGTAACCGGCGACTGATAAGCAGAAAATGAGTGCCGCAGCGAGCGAGGAAATTGTAAATAAAAGAGGAAAAGTCAGCTAGCCAGTATGGCAGTTTTTTGGATATTATAAGTCTGACCGTAGTCAGACCAGTGTCGTCCCCGCCAAGACTGGTAATAACCACGAACTTGATGTACCACCTTAGCCGCGCTCACCCTTTGGAGCACAGCCGTATTCAACCAACAACATCTGTAGCTGTAGCTGTAGTTTTCCATGGTTGTTGACATTTCTGTCTTAATAACTGAGGGGATTATGATCAGAGGAAGGTTAAGTTTAAAATAAAAATGTTTAAATGTAATATATTTTTCTCCTGGTCCTTATTTTAAATGGGTCATAAAAAATATCAATAATCAAAAACCACAGCCTCTTGGGGCTTATTGCTTTATTTTACCAGACTGACCATAAGTGTAAAGGCGATGATACACGTGGCAACTTTTTGAGCAATGTTGCCGAGCAACGTTGGTTGGGCACTTTCGCACTGAGAATGAGCAACAAATTTATATCTGGATACGTTAGATTGGTCGTGGGCAATTTTTTGAGATCCTCCAATCAGAATGTTAGCAGCCGATCACGTGACCAGTTCGGAGATTTCAGAAAAAATTCAAACAAGATGGCGGCAGTGGAGCGGAGAAAAGGAGTGTGAACTTATATCTTTTTACGCTAGTAAGTTGTCATGCGTCAACCCAAAACAGGGAATTTACCTCATATATTGCTTAAAATACCAACAACTGTCCAATGTAATGCGTGTAAGCTGTAATTAAGCCATTGAACGTTTTCAGTTAAATACTAAAAAGACGGGCTCTGTTTATCGTCTGTAGTAGTGTAGGCTGTAGGGCGTATGGCATATGACTGTAGCTTTTGATGCAATCGATGTGGGTTCGAATCCGCGTTTTGCTGAACTCACTCTTCTCCCTTTTCCTATCACAAATCAGATCGGAAAGGCATTTATTTTTAATAAAAATGAAGAAAATATTTGAAAAGTTGAAGTAAAGTGCCTAACAAGTGTTTATAATAAAGTATTTATTGGGTTGGCAATAGATTTTCTCCTCTCTGATTAGTTGCTGCCAACTGTCCGTTGCCCTAATTAGTTGCCTGTTGACGGCAACATTGCCCAGCAACATTGCTCAAAAAGTTGCCCTGTGTATCATCACCTTAAGTCTCACTACGAAGGAGTGTTTAATTTCCAAATCCATGCAAACAGGTGAAGGACACATGTGGGATCTCTTTTACCACAAACACATGCGATTCATTGAAAATAGATGCTTTTTTACTCAATGTGTGGTTATGATAACTCTCCACTGAAAACCAGGAAGTAACGGCATAGTGCATCAGTTCAGACACACACATCACCATCACGCTGCTTCTGTCCTCCATCTGCTGGTAAACTGTAATGAAGGACACTGGAACATCTGAAATAAAATACAGCAAGATGCTGGTGAAAAACTGAACATCTTTATGCAGACTCAATTTAAACACTCTTTTAATGTCTCGATTTGTCTGTAGGTCAGTAGTCTATAATATTGCTTTTAAATCAAATTCAGTGTTCTAAGGAACAGTTCTTAGGATCAAGAATTTTTTTTATGTTATTTTATGTCAAATACTTTTGAAGTACATTAATGAGAAGAGAGAAAATAAAGTCAGATTGTATTAGCATACGTATGGACGATGGCTCTTTCTCCTCAGAAGATTTGAGGCTAGAGTGAAACAAAGAGTATGATTCTCCTTCAATATTGAAAATATCAATTAAAAATCAAATGATTTTATACTCACAGGCAGAGTTTGCTCTTTTAAACCATAATAGGGTTTATACAATATAGCACATTTCTCTGGATAAAAGAAACATTGCAAATTCATTCAACTTGTGAAATTTACAAAATTATAATGTACTTGCGTAAGGTTGAGCAGCTAAAAAGCAAACGAAGGAAATTAATTGTGCTTCAAAGGATTTTCCTTTCTGTAAAATGTTGTGCAGTAGTTGGGTTTGGGTTTTACTTAACTTTTTATTTCCTGTCCTCAAAAAAAAGTAGTTTTTCGGAAACAAGGCCTTTATGTTATGCTATAATGTAGCAAAAGTTATCATCAAGAAATTATTCAGTACAGGTACATATACCATATATTGTATTAAAATGTAAAAGGAAAGAAACTACACAAATCATTACATTTTGAAAAAGTACAACGGCATATTGCACAAAAGCTGAGCTCAGGAAGTGGCCATTATCATAGTTTCCAGTGGCACTGCATTGATTAACTTTGCATAACTTCAACACTTCTCATTTGTTCTGTATGTACACATAGTTTGAGTTTGGTGTAACTGTTGTGGTATGATGTGGTCAAGACTTTTTTTCTGTACTTCCAGATTGACACATCTTGATTGACACATTCCTTTAGAATATTCTGACATTATCTAGAACAGAAATATATATATCTCATATGGCAATATTAAGCCACATTCAGTTAGAAATCTACCTGGAGATACAGTTTAAAATCAGAACTGGGGTATATATATAAAATTATGGGTAATTGGGACAAATATATTTGTTCTTTAGATAATATACAGACATATATATGTATATGTGTGTGTATATATATATATATATATATATATATATATATATACAGTTGTGCTCAAAATTATTCATAACCAGGCCATTTTTATTTATTTGAAAAATAGGCATCTTCTTGCTGGAAATGACACAGAAAGGTAGGGCTGCACGATTAATCGTAATCGATCGAAATCGCGATTTGGCTTAGTGCGATTATAACATCGCAAAGGCTGCGATTTTTAATTATATAAATATGTACACAGCGTGTTAGTGAAGAGCTGCTCTGTGATCCATCTGAGAGCACTGCATTAGAAAAAGCAACACACGTCAAATATACAAACTTTCCAAACATCAGAAGCCTTTTACACTTCTTTTCTAACAAAAGACAACATTTAATGTGTTTTTACCATGGACTGTAAAAAAATATGGACGTAGTGTCCATGACGTCACCTGTAGATTTCTGAAGAGCATTTTTGAAGCGAAAATGAGGCCACTGCCATCTTAGCTGCACATCACGGCAAACTAGGGTAAATTGATACTTATGACTTATCGTGCTCAAACGCGTCCAGTCAGAGCCAGTTGCGTTCAGTCAGCGATTACAGTCGGTCTTCAAATTCCGTGTGTAAGTATTTAAATCTGCATCAGTCGAAGGAAATAATCGCTGTGTGTTGAGCACAATCTTAGAATGTTTTATCTAGTCGTTAAATGTGTGCCCAGCTTTAGTTGTTTACGTTCATTATTATTGTAATGTTATGTGCTTTGAGACACGAGGTAGTTTAACGCCGTCTCTTGTGATGCTTTGCTGAGAGCAGCTGTGTGTGTGTGTGCATTCCTGTGTTTTGGAGGAGGCGTGGCTTTGGACGGCGATTTGCAGGGAGGGTGGGATCATGTAGAGACAGAGCGCAACGCATCATAATCTGAAAACCACGCCCACCGGGGGTGAAAACAATCCAACCATCTCCATTGACTTTGGATTGCGTGAAGCTGACTCCTTGTCATTTCTGACTTATAACAAAAAACAGAACAATGCCTAAAAGCTGCTATGTGACAAGGTGTACAGAAAACAAGCTAAAAAAAACCAGAACCGAAAACCCAGAAGTTTTTATAAGCTGTCGATACAGGTATTTGAGACGGAGCGTGACATGTCATATTACACTGAGAACTACGCCCACTGGAGGATAACGTAATCAGCGACAGGAAATATAATATATAAAACTGACATTTGGATATTTGACTTAACAGTGACAAAATGTTTACTGCACATGTAGGCTTACTGAGTGTCAGGATCCCAAAATTTACCCATTCTTCCTGCTGATGCTTCACGTCTTATGGCCTGTATCCACTTTTGTCTCCTTAAAGGCTGGCTTTTACGGTTCGATAGCTTATAAAAACTTAGTTCTGGGTTTTTTAGCTTGTTTGCTGTACGCCTTGTCACATATCAGTGTTTAGACATTGTTCTGTTTTTTGTTACAAGTTAGAAATGACAAGGAGGCAGCTTCACGCAATACAAAGACAATGGAGACGGTTGGATTGTTTTCCCTCTCGTGTGGGCGTGGCCTAAATGCGCTATGTCTCTATGCTTTCAATGCTATCAGGCTAACGTTAGCATTTCCCAGAGCACCTACTGCACCTTTAATGTAGTCTTTTTTCATGATGCCATTTACTTTTACAAGGTTGCCTGTCCCATTGGCTGAAAAACACCCCCAAAGCATTATGTTCCCACCACCATGCTTGACTGTAGGGATAGTGTTCTTTGGATTGAATGCTTCTCCTTTTTTTCCTCCAAACAAAAGCCACATTCCTATTTCCAAACAACTCAATTTTTGTCTCGTCAGACCATAGAATCGATGACTAAAAACTTCTTCTTTGTCCAGGTGAGCTTTTGCAAAGGCTAGGCGAGCTTTTCTGTGTGTATCTTCATGTCATAAAACATTTGTGTAATGTAACATACAGCTACTGCCCTCTGATGTAGACAAAAATGAAAGCTACAGCAATAAGTGACACATTTATTTTTATATGAATTAATTTAGATGACATTTTCTTCTAAACATACAAATGTTACTGCATAAGCAATTTATCCTAATGAGAAAATAAAGTTGCTGCTATACGCAGTTCTAAAATTGCATCACGTAAAATATAAAAGAAAATCTCAAATTATTAACGTTTTTTTTTTCTAAAAAAAAGTAATCATGTAATATAATTAGGGCTGTCAACGTTAAAGGGATAGTTCACCCAAAAAGGAAAATTCTGTCATCATTTACTCACTCTCAAGTTGTTCCAAACCTGTATGAATTTCTTTCTTTTGCTGAACTCAGAAGAAGATATTTTGAAGAATGTTGATAACCAAACAGATGATGGGCTCCATTGGCTTCCATAGTATTTTTTCCCCTTTAAAATAATTTGGTTGGTTGCCCATATTCTTAAAAATACTGTATCTTCTTTTGTGTTCAGTAGAAGAAAAAACACTTTTTATAACATTGTTTCAGAAGTGTGTGAGCCCTCACACATCACGCAGACTGTCAGAAGGTTAAAACATCCCAAAGCTGTATGGCAAGATGACTATATTTGAAAGGTTAATCGAATAATTCACATATGTTTCAGTAAAAGTTTGTTTTTCCTCTTCAGGTCTGCTCTTCTCTCTTTAGAAAGTCTTCTGATTATTTATTCATGTGCTCATCGTTGGTAACAATTGTGGTGGAGTTGATGGAGTCTGTGTTAACAAAGAGTACAAAGAGTTCACTGGGTTAGTCTGTGTGTGCTGGAAAACTACTCAAGATAAAGATTAAATCTAATCCTGAACACAAAATCATCAGAAACACAGTCAGGACACTCTCAGGCCAAAACCAAACCTCATATCATACAATGCCAGATTTGTCTTTAATAGAATTGCCTGTCAAAATGCACCTCACACCAACAACTGGTGTGAGATTTTAATATAGAAAAACATGCAGAAACTATATTGAGCTCTGTAGGCATATGTAATGACGTACATGTAAAGGCATATGTAAAGACGCAACTCTTTAGCCAAGCGTTCACATAATGCATCTCATATCAGATAAATTGCACATGACTGTCTTTGCTTAATGTTATAAACAGCAGCTACGCTAATTATTCTCCATTTGCTTTTATGTTTTACCTCGGGACGCCAACAAAGCATTTTGAGATGTTCTCAGCACATTGTGTATGCATTTTCATTATTTTCATTTCTTGATTTTGATCTGACTGAGTAACTCCTGAAACACACCTTAAGCTTTGCTCCTGATGGTGGTCACGATCACTGCCGCAGTCATGATGACGAGACCAACAGCAATGAAGGAGGAAAAGCAGATGTAGAATAAAGATACTACTTCCTCATGATCACCTGTGTAAGTCTCACTGTGATGGTTCACCACAGCGTTCAGCTCGTGCACACAGGTGAAGGAAACAGGTGAGCTCACTTTCACATCAAACACACACTTTTCATTTGAATAACACAGTGGGTTCTTCAGTGTGTAGTTGTGTTCACCCTCCACTGACAGCTGGAAAGAGCTCTCAATGAACCTCCTGCCAAATGAACACATCACTATCACACGCTCTCTGTCCTGCATCTGCCTGAACACTGTGATGCTGGGCACTGGGGCATCTGAAATAAAACATAGAAACAAATAAAAAAGGAATACAGTTCTCTGTAAAAAAGCAAACAGCACCGTTCTCCACCCACGGTTCACACACATTTGCACCACAGTTAATCGCAAATCTGATGATACATTGTCACAGACACGCCAGGCTCCACACTCACCCAATCACAACGCACTCCCTCTCCTGAGTATTAACCAGCCACACCTGACACTCATCAGCACTCATCACCACAGCAGCATAAAACACACTCCTGAACACTCACTCTATTCGATGAATCAGTGTATCGAATTAGCGGTTTGGAGTGCCAAAGTCACATGATTTTAGCAGTTTGGAGGTTTGACACGCGATCCGAATCATGATTCGATACGCTGATTCATAACGCTCCGAAGCTTCCTGAAGCAGTGTTTTGAAATCGGCCATCACTAAATAATTTGTTATTTTGTTTTTTTGGCACACCAAAAATATTCTCGTCGCTTTATAATATTAATATTGAACCACTGTACTCACATGAACTTATTTAAATATGTTTTTAGTACATTAATGGATCTTGGGAGAGGTGCTGATGGTGCGGGTGCTGGATGAGAATTTTTCTCACTAGCTACTGCCTGTCTGTCAGGAAGCTGGTGATCCACTGACAGACAGAGGTGGGCACGGAGAGCTGAGTTAATTTGGACTGGAGGAGTGATGGGATGATGGTGTTAAAAGCAGAGCTGAAGTAATAGGCTACCAGTAATAGGCTTAATACACCAGTAATAGGCTATTATTAACATCAAATGCTTTGTAAAAACAGAAAACAACAGCAGCTTTCAGCCTGTCTCCATCATGCAAACATGAAATATCAAACAGGTTTACAGGTTTTTGCATTCCATTGCACTATTTGTCCTATTGTTTTTATGTTTGGCGGACATGTTTAGGTGTTGCACTTGTGTCTCGCGTCTTTTGCAGCATCTCACACATGAAACTGCATTCTAAAAACACGGCGGTTAAGTAAAAAAAAAAAAAAAAGCTCAACTATTGCTTATTAATAGTTATTATGGTAGTTGTTAAGTTTAGGATTAAGGGATGTAGAATATGGTCATGCAGAATAAGGCATTAATATATGCTTTATAAGTACTAATAAACAGTCAATATCCTGGTTATATGGATGCTAATAAGCAACTAGTTAATAGTGAGAATTGGACCCTAAACTAAAGTGTTAAAGTGTCCTTAACTTGATTTACCAATAAATATGAGAAGGGTCTGGCTGCAGACCATGGGCGAGTGGAGCCCCACTCTCGAACAGGAAATACGTCATCTCCACTTGAATAATTTTACCTCAGCATTGCTACACTGGCAGACTGAGGCTGTCGTAACGTGCAATGCAAGAATTTATTTATTTATATTTTTCTGATGAGCAATATTGATGTCTCACCAGTGTTAGGTGATGTTGCATGACGGCTAGCATAGGCCTAATCTATGTTTTAATGGCTTGTGTTAAAATAACGTAGTGAGGCAAAATCTCACAATAAAATAACAATTAATAAAATAACATGACTACTTATCAGATTGTGTTTTACTAACGTCTACACCTACCCCAACCCTAAACCTACCCTTACAATAATGCAAATACAGTAATTAAATGACACAATATTGATGTGCGCATGCCCAGTGGCCATAGCTGTAGCTAGCTCCACTAGTGGAGGTGATGTATTTCCGCCTTTGAGTGGAGCTCCACTCGCCCCCTCAGGCTGCAGCCAGTCCCTATGTCCAGATGGCCTTCCATAATAAATCTTCCACCAGTTTATTCCAATAAACAATACAGATTGGTGTAGTGACAACAGTTGTCCCAAATGACGCGCTATATACTATGCACTTACACACTATGGCCCCTATCATTCACCTGGTGCAGTGTGTGTTTTTTGCTAGTTTCAACCAGACGCAGTTATCATTTACACATCCAGCGCCACGTTGTTTAAATAGCAAATGCACTCACGCCCATCTGTTCGCCCATGGGCGTGCTGGTCTGAAAATGAGGTGTGTTGTTAGGCGTATTGTTGGCGTGTTGCTATTTTGAGGCAACTGAAAACTACTGCGCCATTGACTAACAAAAACCTGATCTAAAGTCAATGGCGCAGTATTTTTATTTATTTATTTTTTGTTATTTAAAGGGCGCGTTAGTAATGTGCGCCTATAGGCAGGTGCACAATACACGTACACTCTGCTTATTACACACACAGGGACGTGCAGCAGCACACAAACATTTTTAAATATTAAAAATAAAAGAATTCCTCTCTGGAGAAGCATTCAGTCTTTCTGCTTGCGAGTTCCGCCATGTAAATTGCAGTCCGCCATGGTGCAAGCACAACTGGCTTTTAAAGGGAATGGGAGATGACACTCTGATTGGTTTATTGCACGTTACACCCAAAGTACATTTGAATTAAGCAGTTGATCACACCGGTGTGATTGTATGCATCAAATCCTTCACGTTTCAGGGGTGGAGGGGGAAACTGGGAGGGCACAAATCAGATATGAGGGGACAAAATTCCCTCCATCAATCATGGCCTCTTAATAATTTCCGTCTTTATGTCAATATTTATGTCATCTTGAGGTTGAGATTGTATAACAGTGGTTTTTTTAACCAAAGTGCCTGTGGTGTTTATTAAGTAATAAACAGCAATGTTTCTGTAGTGAATAGTGAATAGCTGTGTTGTCTTACTTCTTGGGTTGCAGAAGCTCCACTTTTCTTCCACGTCGAAACTTTTGACTGTGGCACACCACAGCAGACCATCACCTCTGCCATCCACAGTGCAATCAGAGTACCACTGGCCATTAAACTTATAAGGGAAATGGCATGGTTCCCCAAGTGAATTATTAGCCATCTCTGCAGAACATAAAGAAATGAAATTAGGGGTTTAAGTTTAATGTAGAATAGTTTAAGGATTTGATCTGAAAAACTTAAATGACTAAGGAGACAGAAGACTTTCACCTAGTTAAATTCTAATGAATTTCAAATTTTGGCAGCCATTATTATAAAGGTTTGAATGGCTGTTAGGTGGACTTTTGGTCATACCTCGATATTCACGAGAACACAAATTTTCGTCAGTCCCATAAATCATCCAGCGACTCCAAACACCTGTTCCTGAATACAACATCATACTTGGCTCATCATGATCTCCATAGTTCAGGTGCAGTGGCTGTCCCTTCAATCCAAACAAGGTCTCATCTTTACATTCCCAGGTTTGTTTGGGGTTAGATTCATTGCAGGGCAGAAGGATAACTTTGACCCTGTCTTCAATCTTCTCAGCCCCCAAGCAGAGACTAAAAGCGAGGCTGACGATTCGTGAAGAGGAAATCCATTGGAAGAGCTGAGCTTTGAAAGATGCATCACATGGTGCAGTTAGCACTACATTAGCATTCACGGCATACACACATTTGTTGTGGTCTTTGTTGTAGATAAGGAAGGAGCTGGTACTATCTGAATACATGAAAAATGATATCAGACATTGTAACAGGCAACATGAGTTCAAATTAAGAAAAATGTCTAGGCTGCTAATTAGATGTAACGTGTGGTTCCCTGAGTAGATGTTGCTTCATAATGTAAAAAAAAGGGAACATGTCTGTGGTGCAAAAGACTTTCTTAACCCTTTTGCTTTCTTAAGATTTAGAGACTGTTCTCAATATAATCTCAATACAAATGGCTGAGTGTTTATTTGTGCATTAAATTACACATACTTCATGACCTTTGTGTATTTGTGGATTGTATAGCAAGCAAAGAAAACATTATTCCAGTGCATGTGTGAATTTTTGCACGTATTTCTGGATTCCCCTGTGAATTTGGATCTGTGTGCATCTATGGGAGGTATGATAATGTTTTCACTCAATATATGTGCTCATCAACTGTAGCTAAATACCTCTGGATAGACATCATCATAGACAGTGTTTACATTAAATCAGTACATACATGCAACTTTATCACCTCAAAATATCTGTTATCGGATAACAGTAACGTTTACAGTAACGGTTTCTGTTCAGATTGTCTGTAAATGAATTTACAGTTTGAATCGGAATGCCATCACTCACTCTCCAGACCGCACCCCCAATTTCCAACCCACAAAATACTTTTACATTTTTTTTTTAAACAGCTCAGATGGTTTTATGATTATAAAATAAGATGATTCTTGAGCACTAGCTTAGATTAAATAAGTTTAATCTCATGTTACCTTAAAAATATCTGACTGCTATATAGAGGATTGTTATTGTAGTATAATTTATATGCTATTTATTAATATTTTAAAGTGGATTGCAGTTTCCTTTCTAATTTTAGTATAACTTTTTAGAAATTGTATGTTTTCTAAAATTTAGTTTTATTCTGTATTCATTTTTTTTCCCAGTTAATTTTAGTACTTTAACATAAATTTATCTTTCTAATGAACCTTCACAATTTTTCATTTAATATTTATATTTTATTTTATTGTATTTTATTTCAGCTTTAATTCAATTAACACATTTTTTTTAATAGTACTTTTTAACAGTTTGAATACTGTTATAGAGCAACTGATATTTCAAGGTTTGTCCCAATTTTAAATAGCATTAAAAAGAACCCTGGCAGTAAAATATATAGATTAAAGTCATTAGATGATGCATCTGTCATTAAAAGTTAATTAGGGCCAGATGTATTACACGGCATTTAAAAAAAAAAAAACGGAAAAATTAAACTGACCTCTATTCTTGCACATTCAAATATTTTACAAATTAATACTGACAGAAACATGTCCAGATTAATGTCATTAGACGATGCACCTGCCACTGTATGGTAATTTAGGTGAATGAATCTCAAACACAACAACAATTCTATTGACTCCTGTCCTTACAGTAGATAGACACAATCTGAGGCAAAGAAATGTGATTTACTTACTGAAAGCTGACCAAAGGACCAGTAATAGGATATAAAGCAGGTTCATGCTTGATATTGTGTGATCCAGGCAGACGAGCAAATGATGTCAGAGATCAAATTTGAATAAGGAATACCAAATTTTAAAATATAAAATTATAAAGACAAACAAATGTATCAAGTAAATATAAAAAATTGTAATAGCAAAAATAAGATAGAAAAATAAATCTAAGTAATAATATCCATAGTATTGGATCTAGTATTGTATAATTTTGTGAAGATCAGAGTATAGAGAAAGAAAGGCCCAAAAAGGAGATATCTGCAGAATGCAAGGAGAGCAAACGGAACAGTGTCTTCTGAAGCTAAACATTTTATATGCTGTGCTTATGTAACAGGAAGATCTTGGGAAATATATTGAAATTATTTGTACATCTCTTGCAACCATTCATGGATGTACACAAGACCAAGGCTGCTTTCTTTTTTTATGCCCTTTCCTCGCTAACTTCCCTCAGTCTCGTTTACTCAGATGTACGTCATTGCTTACGTTGCATGAGTGCCCACTACTGGCGGAACTTTTGCAATTGGCTGAATTGGAACTTCCTTGATCACTTGGAATCTACTATGGATTTGATTTATTATTTAATTTTTTTCCCTTATGAAATTGTTTAATGCAGCATTCTATATGTTTATAAGTGTGTTTGGGTTGTTTTAAATACTAAAAAAAAAAAAAAAATCATAAGAGTTGTTTGTGGTGGTAAATTAAAAGCGATATGCGGTGACGTCACAATCGTGTTGCAGTGTGGGATTTGGAGCTGCCTGAAGTGTACATATGAAGTAGACATTAGAACAACAAGTAATTGATGTAAATGATGACAACACACTTCCTCTGTGTTAACAAAAAAAAGTAGAATATGACACTGTAATATAGAAGTGAAAAGTAGAAGGGGCTCTTATGACAAACCTTATCTTTGTAAACATTGCTGTTGTATTACCAAAATGAGATCCTTTTTCTTCTACGGACAATACATTTTTTTCAGATGTCCCAAACAGTCGGAAGGGGGCTTCATCAGAAAAATAACTTTGCACCAGTCTTCTGCTGTCTAATACTTCCCGCAGAATTTCAGTCAGTCCTTGATGTTTTTCTTGGAGAGAAGTGGCTTCTTTGCTGCCCTTCTTGACACCAGGCTGTTGTCCAAAAGTCCTGGCCTCGCTGTGTGTACAGATGCACACTGACACCCACCAACTGCCGCAAATATCGAGCAGCACTGCACTGGTGGTGATTGCTGGACACTCTGGGACGTCCTGAAGCCTTCTTCATTGGAGCTGAACCTCTCTCCTTGAAGTTTGTGATGATCCAAATGGTTCTTTCAGGTTCAGTATTAGCCTTTTTCACACTTCCAGGTTTTTGGCTTCCAGAATGAGCCACGCCGGGTTAAAGTTTTTTCGGTTACAGTGATAGATAGCCGAGCCTAAGAACCAGTTCGGGAATCAAAGTCTTTTTACGAATTAAATGTCATGAAAATGTTTGAACGGTTTTGATGATTTATTGGTGAAACTACAGAGTTCTCATTAAGAGCTAAACCTATGACCTAATTCAAAGTGATGGCGGTTAAATTGGTTATGTTCTATTTGTAGAATCTATTCTGTTTGGCACGGCTGTGTATTATCGTACTCCATGTGCTGTAAAGACAGTGTCTGCATCTCAGTGGGCATACTATCCATCCTAAATAGTAGGCTATGTGACAGTAATATTTAATAGCTACTATATAGGGCAGATAGTATGCACATTGGGATGCAGGGAGTGTTTTTTGCAGTGTGCTGGGGAAATGATCGGCTGGCAGCTCCCAACACGCAGACCTGATCCTCTGATTCATAATGAGAAGCAGGACCGCTCGCACCCTGGATATTACTGGATATATATAAACACTTCTGTCATCTCTCAATGATATTTCATCTCAGTCACACACATTTTCCTGTCGTCATCATCTTAAAGTCTGTAATATGCACAGTATTACAAACCCATTGTTAACATTAATGCAAAGACTGATATTTGTGTACATGGTCTTGGAAATTAATTACGTCTTAGTTTAATCATTTTAATTGGTCAGGATTAGTTATAACATATGCTTGAATGCGGTATGTAATGCTATGAGATTAATATATACTATATATTTTTAACATATTGAACTCATGACAATATGTATCTCTCACGACTTTATATCTCGCATTAAAGCATATATTGGGAGTTTAGGTTTTTTATGAATAAATTATATAAATAATGTTTGTCGTATGGTGATACGAGCAGGGGAATTTCTGAATGTATAGCTGCGTAGCCTATACTGTATGAGAGCTGGTGAAATAAAACCACCCTCCGGTAAATTCGAGCAATGGTCTGAGTGACCGTATAAGCTACAAACAAGTAGAAAATAATTTCTTTGTAGATTATACAACAGTGACTTGGAAAACAGACAAAACAGAAAAGGTAAGAGGTGATATTCGAGAAAAGAGCATATAAAATCTAATAGCCGCAGAACCATATCGGAAATAACTTTACCCTGCGTCACATTATTTCTAATTCTTGTGAAATAGGCTAATTATTTGCAGCAATTTCCTTGCATGTGAGGCCATTTTGATGCAAAGCAATGATGGCTGCATGTCTTTCTTTGGAAAGACTTATTCTTACTCTGACAGCTGTATTATTATTATTTATTTTCTGTTTCCTCCATGTTTCTTACACACTGAGTTTCTAATATTTATCAAACTGGTGCTGGTTAAACTCTATGCACACACACAAGAGAATCAGCATCTTTGAAGTCACTACATCAGCATCTCATCATATTGCTGGGGGAACAGATTCTGACAGCTGGATTTTTGCTGTCGTATTCTGTTAAGGCAGGAACACACCAAGCCGACGGTCGGCCGTCGGGCAGTTTTTGTTTGTTGGCCGACTATGTTTTATCAGTGTTCCGCTCCGTCGGCTGAAGTTGGTCCTCGTCTGCTTTTTTTCGGCCGATTCGACATGTTGAATCGGTGTTGGAGCTTGTCAGTCTGTTGGGCCATCTGATCATTCTGATTGGCTGTTCAGCTACTGCCACCTGCTGACACGGAAAGGCATTTCATCTTACGCAGGCGCAGAACTGACATGCTACTTGGCTGTCGGCTGTCGAGCGTCGGTTTGGTGTGTCAGGGCAACTTTGGACCCAGACGCTGCCGATGTGAGCCAACCCTGCAGTCTGCTTTCATCGCCACTAGTTCGTCGGCTTTGGCTTGGTGTGTTCCTGCCTTTACACAACAGATCTTACACAATGAGAATCTGATATGCATCAAACTAATACTGGTCTGTTGATTCCATTAGCCTAGTGGGCAGCCCGCTGACATGTAGAACCCTTCTGCTTTGGGCAACCCGAGTTCAAGTCTCAGCTTGTAGACTTTTTCATGATCCCGTCCCCCCTCTCTCTCCTCCTTTGCTTCCTGACTACATACAGTGGGTACGGAAAGTATTCAGACCCCCTTAAATTTTTCACTCTTTGTTATATTGCAGCCATTTGCTAAAATCATTTAAGTTAATTTTTTTCCTCATTAATGTACACACAGCACCCCATATTGACAGAAAAACACAGAATTGTTGACATTTTTGCAGATTTATTAAAAAAGAAAAACTGAAATATCACATGGTCCTAAGTATTCAGACCCTTTGCTGTGACACTCATATATTTAACTCAGGTGCTGTCCATTTCTTCTGATCATCCTTGAGATGGTTCTACACCTTCATTTGAGTCCAGCTGTGTTTGATTATACTGATTGGACTTGATTAGGAAAGCCACACACCTGTCTATATAAGACCTTACAGCTCACAGTGCATGTCAGAGCAAATGAGAATCATGAGGTCAAAGGAACTGCCTGAAGAGCTCAGAGACAGAATTGTGGCAAGGCACAGATCTGGCCAAGGTTACAAAAAAATTTCTGCTGCACTTAAGGTTCCTAAGAGCACAGTGGCCTCCATAATCCTTAAATGGAAGACGTTTGGGACGACCAGAACCCTTCCTAGAGCTGGCCGTCCGACCAAACTGAGCTATCGGGGGAGAAGAGCCTTGGTGAGAGAGGTAAAGAAGAACCCAAAGATTACTGTGGCTGAGCTCCAGAGATGCAGTCGGGAGATGGGAGAAAGTTGTAGAAAGTCAACCATCACTGCAGCCCTCCACCAGTCGGGGCTTTATGGCAGAGTGGCCTGACGGAAGCCTCTCCTCAGTGCAAGACACATGAAAGCCCGCATGGAGGACTCCAAGATGGTGAGAAATAAGATTCTCTGGTCTGATGAGACCAAGATAGAACTTTTTGGCCTTAATTCTAAGCGGTATGTGTGGAGAAAACCAGGCACTGCTCATCACCTGTCCAATACAGTCGCAACAGTGAAGCATGGTGGTGGCAGCATCATGCTGTGGGGGTGTTTTTCAGCTGCAGGGACAGGACGACTGGTTGCAATCGAGGGAAAGATGAATGCGGCCAAGTACAGGGATATCCTGGACAAAAACCTTCTCCAGAGTGCTCAGGACCTCAGACTGGGCCAAAGGTTTACTTTCCAACAAGACAATGACCCTAAGCACACAGCTAAAATAACGAAGGAGTGGCTTCACAACAACTCCATGACTGTTCTTGAATGGCCCAGCCAGAGCCCTGACTTAAACCCAATTGAGCATCTCTGGAGAGACCTAAAAATGGCTGTCCACCAACGTTTACCATCCAACCTGACAGAACTGGAGAGGATCTGCAAGGAGGAATGGCAGAGGATCCCCAAATCCAGGTGTGAAAAACTTGTTGCAAACTTGTTTCCCAAAAAGACTCCTGGCTGTATTCGATCAAAAGGGTGCTTCTACTAAATACTGAGCAAAGGGTCTGAATACTTAGGACCATGTGATATTTCAGTTTTTCTTTTTTAATAAATCTGCAAAAATGTCAACAATTCTGTGTTTTTCTGTCAATATGGGGTGCTGTGTGTACATTAATGAGGAAAAAAAATGAACTTAAATGATTTTAGCAAATGGCTGCAATATAACAAAGAGTAAAAAATTTAAGGGGGTCTGAATACTTTCCGTACCCACTGTACTATCCTATCACAATAAAAGGTGAACTCCAAAAAAACAAATCTTTAAACAGATGCTTGTTAAGCTCCATCCACACACAGAATAGAAGCAGTGTCTTTCAAGTCACTACATCAACATCTCCTATCATATTGGTGGGGAAACGGATTCTGAAAGCTGGATTTTTGCCATTGGATTCTGTTCCCCCCATGGATCTTACACAATGACCCCTTTTATCAAGGCAGTGAAAAGCCATGCAGCCGTAGCATTCCATGGCCAAAGCCTGGCTCCCTTCCAAAGCTAAGTGGAATCGAGCCAGACCATGACATGGATGGGAGAACTTTTATGAAAAATCTTGATTATCATTTGAAGATGCTTTAGTGAGGCCAGGAGGGGGTGCTCACTCCCAAACTTGTATGGCTTCTAAAGTCAGAGTGCAGCACTAGACTGTAAGAAGAACCATCCTTTAAAATGAAGTCCTGACTTGCTGTGGTCGTTAATTGCCACTCTAACAATTATTTTGACCTCTTTAATTAAGGTGGTAGAACATTCTGATAAGGGTGGTTTCACCACAGTAGCTGTACCAATAAAAGGACATAAAGCAGGTTCACACTGTCATAGTTTAGAGAGGTACAGCTTTCTGTAGAGTCTCATGTAGTGATTCTTTGATCTTAACAACAAAATGCAGAGTAGATGTGGCAAAGTAGATGGCCCTCTCAAGACAAACATTAACTTTCTACTTTCTAAACACTGCTGTTGGGTTTTATATTAAGCCTACTGTTTACCAAATAAGGCAGCATTATTACATTCAAAAGAGTCCTTATAATTTAAATATGCATACTTAATATGTAGGCCTATATCTGGATATTGCTCTTCGCAGTTTGTAAGTAGTTACGTGCACATTTTTTTCTTTGTGGCTGTCTGGACATGCAGCTCTCAACCATCAGCTCTGACCACACAATCACATGCTTACAGATATAATGTAAAATGCTATATTTGATGCCATCTGTTTTTCCTTCTTCTGATGCATCTCTGACCAATCTGATGTTATACAGTCAATGTTTGTTTCTTCTCCCTTGTAATCTATTCTGCTCTGTTCATGAATTTCAAATCCCTCAGTCTCTCTCTCTCTCTCTTTCTCTCTCTCACTCACACACACACGTTTCACAACGCAGGGTTTACCAGGACCACTCACACTTTTTTTCAATTTTCAAAATTGTGGTTATCGTCTATAGATAAATTGCTTATAATGTAAAAAGAATTAATTACATTTGGTTATCCATATCAGAAATTGCAAACAAGATCTATAGAAACTATGCCTGTAGAATCAATATCTATAGAAATCTATAGGTGTACCAAATGATTCATTGATTAACCATTAAGATCAGTTGGATTAAATAATAGACAAATGTATTAAACTGAACGAAAAGAGATGCAAATCAAAAGTTTGATAGTAATAGCGTTATGAAAGGCAGTTACCGTGAATGAAACATTTATATAGATGAAACGCTTATTTTGTGTAGTGAAAATGATTTGTGATTTTTTGTATTGTACTAACACAATTGAAAATATGCTGAAATGTTTGAACAAAGTGCACTTTTGATGATCTGAGATATTAGTACTAAGAGTTTTGAAAACTTACCAATTGCATGTGAAAATTGCACCAAAGCAATTAAAAAACCTGTAATAACTGGACGTGGGTTCCCTACCCCCACTCTTATAATACACAGACTGAGGGAAACACAACAAGTGTTCGTGTCTGTTCTTTAAAGTTTCTATGTTCTCTTATTCAGGTAAGGCTCTCAATATCTTAATACTGATGCTGATATGAGTATGAAGATGTGTTAGCTGTGATACTGTTATCTCTAATACACAGATTGAGGGAAACACAACAAGTGTTCATGTCTGTTCTTTAAAATTTCTATGTTCCCTTTTTCAGGTAAGCCTCTCAATATCTTAATTCTGATGCTGATATGAGTATGAAGATGTGTTAGCTGTGATACTGTTATCTCTAATACACAGATTGAAGGAAACACAACAAGTGTTCGTGTCTGTTCTTTAAAATATCAGTGTTCAAAATTAAGATATTGAGGGGCTTACCTGACAAGGGGAACATAGATATTTTAAAGAACAGACATGAGCACTTGCATTTCCCTCAATCTGTGGCTGCATTCGAAAATTTAAAAATGCTGCCTTCGGAGGATGCATTCCAAGGTAGGAATTCCTTTTCAAGGAAAGTCTGTTCACTCGGTGGTGGTATTTGCAATACGTCCGGGCAGCTATTTCGGGCATCCGAAGTCCTATCTATTTGAATGGGGGAATCCTGAAATCTCAAAAACTGCTTGCCGAACTCACAATTAAATTACAGATTTCAAATCAGCAACAAAATCTGACATGAACTGTCCCATAAATGTTGTTTCTTATGCTCAAATAGCATTAAAAAAAGCTTACTTTTCAGGCTAGACCAGCCAAAGCACATGTGCAGTCCTATGCGCGAATCTCAGCTGCAGTGACACAATGCTTTACTTAGAAGGCGGGACATATTCCGCCATATTGCGTGTTGCAGTTTCTCCCATTCACAAGTAATAGGAGAGAACCGTCTTTCTATATCTATATTCTTTGTAGGAAGGCATCAAGGCATGCCCGAATCCGATGTTAGATTCACTTCCTGTCTCCTGAGATACCTTCATCTGACCGATTTTTGAAGGCAGAATAAGCCCTGTTTCCACCTGGTATTAAGATGCATTGTGGTCAATCAGATCACAAGTGGACGAGGGAGACACCTGTTTCCCCCTGGTATTTTAATCCATCTCTTTTGTCCACTTTCAACCACTTCTGTCCTGATTTCTACGAGTGGAGGGTCTATGGGTGGGTAAATGGGTTTTTTTTCTTCAGATCTTTCAATCTAATGGACAAAAACAAGATTGCGCAATTTAGATATGAACACTACTGGAGATGACGGAAAATATATATACGGAGAGCATCAGCTTTCGTTTCTGCTCTGACAGCCACAAGACCGGCCAGACGCTATGGAACCTTGGCATCTAAGTGGAAACACATCTTTCCAGTGGCGCAACGAGATCAGTGACAGGCGCTTGACCCAGAGATTGTGGGGTTGAGTCCCGTGTGAGACAACTTTATAAAATTGTGTCATTTCGATTCTTTAATTACCCAAGTACATTTTGTACTAATCTTTATTCCTCTTGGATTAGACGTGTTTTTTTGTTCATTTTTTAATATATATATTATATATTATTTATATGTGTATATATATATATATATATATATATATATATATATATATATATATACACTGCTCAAAATAATTAAAGGAACACTTTTTAATCAGAGAATAGCATCAAGTCAGTTAAACTCCTGGGATATTGATCTGGTCAGTTAAGTAGCAGAGGGGGTAGTTTATCAGTTTCAGCTGCTTTGGTATTAATGAAATTAACAACAGGTGCACTAGATGGGCAACAATGAGACGACCCCCAAAACAGGAATGGTTTTACAGGTGGAGGCCACTGACATTTTTCTGACTGTTTTCATTAGTTTTGCATTTGGCTAGGGTCAGTGTCACTACTGGTAGCATGAGGTGATACCTGGACCCTACAGAGGTTGCACAGACAGTCCAACTCCTCCAGGATGGCATATCAATACGTGCCACTGCCAGAAGGTTTGCTGTGTCTCCCAAGAGCATTGAGGAGATTCCAGGAGACAGGATGAGCACTGCCAGAGCCCTACAAAATAACCTCCAGCAGGCCACTGGTGTAAATGTCTATGACCAAACAATCAGAAACAGACTTCATGAGGATGGCCTGAGGGCCTGACGTCCTCTAGTGGGCCCTGTGCTCACTGCCTGGCACCGTGGAGCTCGACTGGCATTTGCCATTGAACACCAGAATTGGCAGGTCCGCCACTGGTGCCCTGTGCTTTTCACAGATGAGAGCAGGTTCACCCTGAGCACGTGACAGATGTGAAAGGGTCTGGAGAAGCTGTAGAGAACGTTATGCTGCCTGTAACGTTGTTCAGCATGACCGGTTTGGTGGTGGCTCAGTGATGGTCTGGGGAGGTACTGTATATCCATGGAGTGACGCACAGACTCCTACAGTAATTCTCCTACACTGGTGCAGTGGGTCTGGGTTCCTCCTGGTGCATGACAATGCCTGACCTCATGTGGCGAGAGTATGCAGGCAGTTCCTGGAGGATGAAGGAATTGATACCATTGAATGGCCCCCACCTTGCCTGACCTAAATCCAGTAGAACACCTCTGGCACATTATGTTTCGGTCCATCCGATGCCGCCAGGTTGCACCTCAGACTGTCCAGGAGCTCAGTGATGCCCTGGTCCAGATCTGTGAGGAAATACCCCAGGACACCATCCATCATCTCATTAGGAGCATGCCCCGACGTTGTCAGGCATGCATACAAGCACGTGTGGGCCATACAAACTACTGAGTACCATTTTGAGTTGCTGCAATGAAATTTGGACTAGACTGCTGCATCATTTTTTCACTTGAATTCAGTCCTCTGTAGGTTGATCATTTTCATTTCCATCAAACGATGTGGCATCCTTTCGTTCCTAACACATTACCCAGTCCATATCAGTATAGATATCCAGCATGATATTTTTCCCCATTGAGATCTGATGTTTTTTCAAAGTGTTTCTTTAATTGCTTTGAGCAGTGTATATTAACTTAAACAAGCTATCAAAATTATCCCAATATAAAAACACAAATATACTGAGTGAGCAAATATTTAGGCTAGGTGAAATAGTTGTAATGGTAATTGAGCAATATTTATATATGAATAATAGTGTTATTCACTTCACCTGCCAGTGCTCATAATGTTATGCCTGATCGGTGTGTGTGTGTATATATATATATATATATATATATATATATATATATATATATATATATATATATGGACTATTTGCTATATTATTTTCCCAGTGTAAGACTGTTGAAAGAAACTCTTCTGGACATTAACATTAACTCTCTTGCAAAATTCGCATCTATATGGGTTAATGTGAACAATTACCATACAGCACTACATGGCCTACACCAGTTCATAAAAAAACTTTGCCACCTTGTAACTTTTTGTATGTATGTATTAGTTCATGTATCATTAATTGTAATTAACACCTGCAATTCACAATTTCTAGTAATTCATGCAAGTAATTGTCATGATCTTAAAATAAGAAACATTTATAATATAACATACAGCTACTGCCCTCTGATGTAGACAGAAATTAAAGCTACAGCTTACAATAAGTGAAGCATTTATTTTTATATTCATTCATTTAGCAGACATTTTTATCTAAAAATACAAATGAGGAATGTTACAGCAAAAGCAATTTATCCTAATGAGAAAATAAAATTGTTGCAATGCATCAGAAAATATCAACAAATTAACATTTTTCTAAAATTGCATTTAATCAAATTTATATATATATTATTTATATGATATGATATTATTTGATTCCAAATACAATAAAAAAAGATTAATTTACAAATTTATATTTTTCATTCTTTTCTTTTTTTTTTTTTTTTTACAGTAAAAATTATTTTTTCCTCTTCAGGTCTGCTCTTCTTTCTTCAGAAAGTCTTTTGATTATTTATCCATCCATGCAGTCATCCTCTGTAACAGTTGTGGTGTGGTTGACGGAGTCTGTGTTAACAAACATGTACAAAGAGTTCACTGGGTTAGTCTGTGTGCTGGAAAACTACTGAAGATAAAGATCAAATCTAATCCTGAACACAAACTCAACAGAAACACAGGACGTTAGATCATAGTATCAAGGACAAATATGATCATACAGTGTTTATAAATGCCAGTTTTGTCTTCAAAAGCACTGCATGTCAGAATACATCTCACACCAACAACTGGTGTGAGATTCCAATATAGAAACACTTGCAAGAAACTATATTGAGCTCTGACAGTAGGCATAATGTGTGAAGCCAGCCGTCAGCAATACGACTGAGGAAGAGAAACTCTGTTCATTGACTTGCATCTTCAGAAAACTAAATACCTGCATGTTAATATTTGAGCTTCTTGCAAGGCATCTTTAGCAGCCAAAATAAATGATGATTGAGCCAGTAATTAAATAGAACCTATAACAAAGCATTTTGAGATGCTCTCAGCACATTGTGTATGCATTTTCATTATTTTCATTTTTAGATTTTGATCTGACTGTGAGTAACTGGTGAAACACACACCTTTAGCTTTGCTCCTGATGGTGGTCACGATCACTGCTGCAGTCATGATGACGAGACCAACAGCAATGAAGGAGGAAAAGCAGATGTAGAATAAAGATACTCCTTCCTCATGATCATCTGAACCAAATATGAAAGCAAACACAGGTAACGTTTACGTACAGAAAAATATAGTTACACTCACGTTTTGAGACACACAAGGCACATGAGATGTTTTACCAGATTGACTGTACTGTATAATGTAGGTCTGTAATTTAGAAAGGCTAATAACCAATAAGAAGTAAATTAGACATGCTTTTGATGTGGTCATATATGGGGCTAGGACTGTTCATTTCAAATTGAAATAAATAAATAAGCTGCTACTGTAATAACCAAAATTATGCATTAATACTACGACAAATCTAACATGAAATAATGAGCCTGTATTAGTATGCCACTCTATTACTGCTATTAAACCATTACAAGGAAGCCTCTTTAATCACTCCACAGGACAGGACAAAAAACAATATTTTAAAGTGTTTAGATTACATTGACATATTTGAGGTGTCAAAATCCAACATGCCAGCAACATGGAGAATTAGGATTCTAATACAGTTCTTATTTGTTATCTTTGATGAAAATCCAATTTGTAGTGTATTTACAGTATGTTTTACCAGATGGGCTGTAGGTGTAGGTCTCACTCTGCTGGTTCACCGCATAATTAATCTCGTGCACACAGGTGAAGGAAACAGGTGAGCTCACTTTCACATCAAACACACACTTTTCATTTGAATAACACAGTGGGTTCTTCAGTGTGTAGTTGTGTTCACCCTCCACTGACAGCTGGAAAGAGCTCTCAGTGAACCTCCTGCCAAATGAACACATCACTATCACATGCTCTCTGTCCTGCATCTGCCTGAACACTGTGATGCTGGGCACTGGGGCATCTGAAATAAAACACACCAGCATGAATTTTTATGTAGAAATAACAAAGATGGGTTTTTTTAAATATATGTTTAATGGCATCTTTTTACTAAGTACTTTGAATGAAGGCCAGTATCACTGATACTGATGCAGTGAGATCCAGTAATACAAAGAACTGATGATAAAAGATACATTTTATTTTTAATAAAGAATAAATCAACAACAAATGAATAATACTTATGAGAATTAAACATTAACACGTTTTCATAAATTGAAAATAGTAATTGGTGTATGCAAAATCTTTCATATTTGAATTTATTAAATTTTATTATTTTTATTGGTCTTTTATTCATTTTTTTAATTAATTTTTCCCTATGAATCTTATTAATCTTTTCTTTATGAATTCTAGATCCTTTTTATGCCTTATCTTACATAATTATTCTTTTACATGTTATTAAATTCTACTATATGCTCTATGTTTGATTATTTTCAAATGTAAGATTTTTTGTGTCTCTTCTGTGCTGTAAGATTGAGTGGGTGTATTTTCCATCAGAACTGATCACATGATATACCTTGGTATCAGAATATTTGTCTGTTTCCATCTCTACAGGCATGAGAGAATGCAAGATCTGCGAAATTCTCTTAAAAGTCTTAAAGGTGTTAAAACCACAACTGCTGCTTAAGTTATTCTGCGTGCCGTATAAGGACCATGGTGACTTAATAAGACCTGCTAGGCATTTTGTACCCTAGCAGGTCTTATTAGGTCACTTCAATAGGTTCTTTACTAAGTCCCTTCCTGTTATGTAAGCACAACATAAAATGTTTAGTTTCAGAAGACTCAGAGCTTCTTTCCTGTCTCTCTTTTCATTCTGCAAATATCTCCTTTTGTGCCCTTCTTTTTTTCTATACCCTAATCTTCACAAACTTTGCTACAATCCTTCGGTATTTCTTTTTTTTTAACATTTTATTTAGTAAAAATTGTTGTTACTCAGATTTGATCTCTGACATAATCATCGCTCGTCTGCCTGGATCTCACTGCATCAGTATTTAAAGAAAATGGTAACACTTTACAATAAGGGAACATAAATAATCATATACTAATACCTGAATTAATACTTAATTCAGCATGAACTAATCATGAAACAATGAAGAGCTAACCTTAAAGGGTTAGTTCACCCAAAAATGAAAATTCTGTCATTAATTACTCACCCTCGTGCCGTTCCACACCCGTAAGACCTTCGCTGATCTTCGGAACACAAATTAAGATATTTTTGTTGAAATCCGATGGCTCAGTGAGGCCTACATAGCCAGCAATGACATTTCCTCTGTCAAGATCCATTAATGTACTAAAAACATATTTAAATCAGTTCATGTGAGTACAGTGGTTCAATATTAATATTATAAAGCGACGAGAATATTTTTGGTGCGCCAAAAAAACAAAATAACGACTTATTTAGTGATGGCCGATTTCAAAACACTGCTTCAGGAAGATTCGGAGCGTTGTGAATCAACATGTCGAATCATGATTCGGATCGCGTGTCAAACCGCCAAACTGCTGAAATCACGTGACTTTGGCGCTCCGAACTGCGGGTTCGATACGCTGATTCATTATGCTTTGAAATCGGCCATCACTAAATAATTAGTTATTTTGTTTTTTTTGGCGCACCAAAAATATTCTCGTTGCTTTATAATATTAATATTGAACCACTGTACTCACATGAACTGATTTAAATATGTTTTTAGTACATTAATGGATCTTGGGAGAGGAAATGTCATTGCTCCCTATGTAGGCCTCACGGAGCCATCGGATTTCAACAAAAATATCTCAATTTGCGTTCCGAAGATTAACGAAGGTATTACGGGTGTAAAACGGCATGAGGGTGAGTAATAAATGACAGAATTTTCATTTTTTGGGTGAACTAACCCTTTAACAATGACAGGAGTCATATGGATTAATGCATGAATGATGGCAGCCTTAACTACAGGTTAGTACATGTTTCATAGTTAATGCATTAATTAACATTTATGGCTAAATCAAATCAAACAGCCTCTTTAAGAAGGAATAAGAAGTAATCTGACTTTGAAACAAATTTAAATAATATTATCAGAGATAATATTTAAACTTTTGACTGCAGCTTTGTCATAAACATTACTGAATAGCACAGAATTAATTGATCCTCCTCATCAAATGTAGAAAACACTAAATACACCAATAACTGATCTTAAAAGGTCTTTATCTGTTTTGTGTTGTTCTCTTTCCCTTCAAACTCACCCTACTGCAACTTATGCACAGCTAAATAAAAATTCAAAACCCACAAAGAACATTTGTGGAACAGTTCCCAAAGAAACAACCAAACTTGAATCATGGTCAGTACGTTTGCTGGGTATTAGTACAGTTCAGTCTCCATCAGACGCAGGCCGTGATACTGTACCTCCACTCTGACTTCTTGAAAAGCCACACAACATCACTTAACTGGTCTGAATACTAGTTGTGTTAGTACATGTGTATTTAATAGTAAGTTTATGATAAATAGTGTGGTGGATTTAGTAAGTAGTTAACAGTGAATTAATTATGATGTGCCCTCTCAAGTAAAGTCATGACAAAATAATGCATTAACAAGCCATACTGATGTTAATTAATAATGAGTTAGTAATGATTGGGCCCCTCAAAGTAAAGTCATGACACGATCCACTAACAAAACATTAAATAAAATATGATTAAACATGCAGTAAGAGTGTCATTCCTTTACACCACCAGTACAAAAAAAACAGATGATAATGGTTATCTGGAGTTCTTTTATTTATTTATATTAAACATATATGGATTGAATGATCAGCGCTGTAAAAACTTCTTTTCCTTCTTCAAACCGTTCTTTGATCATTGAAGCCAGTCACAGACAATTCCGATGAGCACGTCAACACAATGGCCAATCAGAGGTGTTTACGAATCCGCTCAACAGCGGTCAAATCGTCACATTTTTTCAATTTCAGGTACCAAAGTCGGTACTTTTGACAACTCTAGTTCAGCAACTTCTGTGCGGCTCGGTCCAAAGATGATCTGAGCCAATTTTGGACAAAATTTGTAGGAGGAGTAGTGAAAAACTGTTTTTCATTTACTTCAATATGGCGGACAGGTACATATAAGTAAAATGACAAATGACGCATCATCAGAATTTACATTAGCCAGGGAACAAAATGGCACTGAGAATACAAATTTTGGACAATGTTGTCAAAAGTTATGTGTTTCAAAAATCCTTATATCTCTGGAACACTAGATGGCATTGTGTTCAAACTTCTCAGGTACCGATATGTCAAATCATTTAAAAGATATTTCAATTTATGACAAAATTCAAAATGCCGACCCAAGGGTTCATCTGATCCTGGCAAAATTGGTATCCTCGGATTCGGCATGACAAAGAATCCACAGATTTTCGGACAAACGGTTTACAAGTTATGAGCAAAAATTGCCATTTTTCAGATCTCACGACCTGTTGGTGGCACTGTTCCCAAATATGGCATGGACCCTCAGATCATGGTTCTGAGCGTACCAATTTTCGCTTCGATTGCTCAAAGTTTGGCTAAGAACCAATTCGAGACATAACTTTTGAACAAAGATGAATAAAATAATCTGTTCAGTCATTTCTGTGCGGCTCCATCCAAAGATCATCTGATCAAATTTTGAAGGAGTAGTGAAAAAAAACTGAATACTGTGCTTCTCAAAATGGCCACTACTGTAATGGGTGGAGTCTTAATGTAAGATGTTGAATGTGATCAGCATGCTGAGAGGAATCAGGTGTACTAAGTTTCATTTTTCTAGAACAAAGTGTTCAAAAGTTATAACCTTTAGAAAAGGGAATTTTTGAACTGGTGGTGGCGCTATAGTGTTGGTCCTAGAGACTATAAAATTGGGTCAATTACTATTCATAACTAGCTCTAAAATAATAGCAAATTTCAGCATTTTCTCATGTTCCGTTGATAGGGCTGCCATAGACTCCCATTGCGGAGGAATAATATTAAGAAAACTAACAATTACAATAGGGGCTTGGCCCCTAATAAATAGATATTAATATGATAAAGAAAATAATCATAAACATTGGGAATTTGGATACACCAGATACCAATACTGCTACTGATGTTTATTAGCTAAATTATTAAATTATTTTAATTTTAGCCATTATAGCCATTCAGTCATCAAAATGGCCATTTTAATATATATATATATATATATTTTTTTTTTTTTGTCCATTCAAGTGCAAAAGAAAAAATGCAGTACTGATGAGCTGTCTGTCAAGTGGCTTTCTGTGCGTGCGTCAGAGATTAAGCCTGTCTAAATACCCACACTTACGGTTTTTGCACTTTCCGGAGTTTGCCTAAAGTGTTTTAAGATTTTTGTTTACTCAATGGTAAACATGTCACTGCGTGATTGTGGTGTTTCATTTTCAAATGTTTTACAAACTACATATAATCTTTGCGGGATACGCTTAGCCTCAAAGATCGTTCCGAAGCGGTATTATAGATATGGATTTAGTGTGCATTAAGTGTACTGCACCTTTTTTTTTTTTTTTGGCATTTTTCAGACCTGTGACAGTCGTGTGCACTTACTTCCTGTCGTGTGCATGCACTCTCAAGTAGTGTGGGTATATAGACAGGCCCTGTGTATTCACAGAGAGCCACTTCACACACAGCGTGAGAACTGAGTTCTCTTTTGCGTCTTATTGCACTTTAATGGTTTAAAATCACTTAAATGCATGATAGCGTGATCATACTGAAACGCTAGCCAAAGGATGCTGGAAAAAAATGGAGGCTGCGTTAATTGCGTTATATATTTCGTTAAACTGGAAAAATAAAAAAAATGAGTTGCAAAATTAACACACACACACACACACACACACACTGGCATTCCTATAATTTGAGGACATTGGTGTAATGGTTTTTATACTGAGCTAATGACATTTTCTAGCCCCTAACCTACCATCACAGAAATAGTTCTGCATTTTTACAAAAAAAAACAATTTAGTATGATTTATAAGCTTTTCTTATGGGGACCAAAAAACAAAAAGTCCCCACAAGGTCGAAAATGATTGGTATTACCATTTGGTCCTCATAGCGTAGGGTTTACCAGGTACACACACACTTCAATTTTAACATAATATTTGATATAAATTTAGCCTAAATTTTAGCCTTTGTTGTATGAATGTCAAAAACTGAACTACAATGGCCTGTGGTTGGTTATGCTGGAGTGTACATCTGAGCCAGACAGCATTAAAATAAAATGTACATGTAATAGTGAGAGAAAATCTTGTTGCTCCACAACTCACTGTAAAAAGTAAATGTAAACTAAGTGTTAAGTGACAAAACATCCAGTAAAATATTAACACAGACAATTGTATTTTTTATACAAGTGAATTCCATAGAGATAAACTTTCTAAATTCACACACAGACAGTGTTTGACACACCATTGACAGGACCTTATTGGGAAAAAGAACACTAATGGATACAATAGGTGCCTCACACCTTCAGTGTTTGGCCCTTGATTACATCACTATTTTGAAGTCATTATGCCTATTTATTCCCTGCTATGTAGAATATTTTTTCCCCAACTGCAACACATTTCTCTAAACTAAATTCAATAATAAAAATAATTAAGGCAACATTCAAAACAGATTTTAATTTAGCCATACAGCAGCACAAAATATCCACCACATTGTTTTCAGCTAACTTTATTAAAATAAATATTAGGAATGCTTGTTTTATCTTCTTTGAAATCATTTTATGTCATCTTGAGGTTGAGGCTGGTTGAAAACCACTGCTATACAAAGTGCCTATGGTGTTTATTAAGTAGTAGATATTTCTGTGTAGTGAATAGTGAACAGTGAGCTGTGTTGTCTTACTGTTTGGGGGGCAGAAGCCCCACTTTCCGTCCGTGTCGAAATCTTTTTCTGTGGAGCACCACAGCCGTCCATCCTTCCTGCCATCCACTGTGCAATCAGTGTACCACTTTCCATTAAACTTAAAAGGGAAATGGCATGGTTTCCCAAAAGAATTACCACCTATACTAGGCCTCTCTGCAGAACAAAGAAATGATATTAGAGGTTTAAGTTTAATTTAGAATAGTTTAAGGATTTGATCTGAAATATTTAAATGACTAAGGAAACAAGTGTTTCACCTAGTTAACATAAGGGAAATTCATAATAGACATATTAGATATAAATGTAACATTTTGCCAGCCATAAGATATTAATGGTTGTCCAAATTTGATATCTGGACGTTTGGTCGTACCTTGATATCCATGAGGACACAAATTTTCTTTGGTTCCATAAATCAGCCAGCGACTCCAATTACCTGTTCCTGTATACAACATCAATTTTGGCTCACAATGTCCATAGTTCAGGTGCAGTGGCTGTCCCTTCAATCCAAACAAGGTCTCATCTTTACATTCCCAGGTTTGCATTGGGCTGAGTTCATTGCAGGGCAGAAGGATAATTTTAGCCCAGTTTTCGATCTTCTCGGCCCCCAAGCAGAGACTAAAAGCGAGGCTGATGATTTGTGAAGAGGAAATCCATCGGAAACGCTGAGCTTTGAAAGATGCATCACATGGCGCAGTCTGCACTACGTTAGCACTCACGGCATACACACATTTGTTGTGGTCCTCATTATAGATAAGGAAGGTACTATCTGAATCTATGGAAAATGATAACAGACACTGTAATAGGCAACTATGTAAAGTTTATTCATAAACAAAATAGGAGAATGTCAAGCTTACTGAAAGTAACCAAGGTTCCCTGAGAGGGAACAAGTGTGGAATATTTTTATTAATTAGAACATAAATAAATCAAGTATAATCAACATGAATATAGCCATTTATGTGAAAAAATTATTGTACTATTATAATCGTGTATCTGACTGTGCAGAGGCCTGTGTAGGAATGGAATGTCCTGTTTTTACACTAGAGAAAATATATGATGAAGTCCCTCATTTCCTACCCACTTTTTGAAAACAACAGACTGAAGTCACAGAGCAAAATGCTAAAAAATATGATAAATAATAGTGACATGTATGAATGTATTAGTCACGCATTGGTATGAGTGATCATGAGTGAGTACAAATCCAAATACAGTCGCTTTGCAAACCAACTCGGCTTTTTATCTCTGATAATAAAGTCTTTTGGCATCAAAACTCCAAGACTTTGAGAGTGATTTTTCACAGAGCCCGCGACAAGATGCTGCTGCTGAGACTGATCGTGCACTTAAAGTCACCATGAAATCAAAATCGACAATCCTTGTTTTTTTTTTATTTAGATAACAAATATTTCGGTATTTATTATAAATGATTGTGCGACGAGCAGGGCGGGCAAGAGCCGTGAGAGAACGACACGAGGCCGGTGGCGCGAGTGTGAACGAGCGTGTTGCACCGGTCTTGAATCTCTCACGGAGGAGCTCCGGAAGTATAAAAGGGGAGCGACGACAGTGAAGGACGAGAGAGGACCAGGCCTGGACTTATTTTATGTTTTTTTTTTTTTATGTTTGTGTGGCCGGCAGACGTCCGTGAGGGTCTGCCGGCATTTTACTTTCGTTTTGTTTGTTTATTTTGAAGATAATTAAAGTTATGTTGAACATTCGCTGGTTTTCATTTTTGGGTGAACTACCTTTAATTTTTTTTTTAATTGCACCTTTAATTTGGCGTGTTGCTATTTTGAGGCAACTGAAAACAACAGCGCCATTTCTCTTTTCTGATGAGATCAAGTTGAAAAAGGAATTAAGTGTTTGCTGTTATTTTCATCTGTGTCTGGTCTTTCTATGAATATTAACAAATGTGAGCTCATGACTCTATAGGTTCCTGTACGTTTATATCTGTTTGCAATATTGTTATTGAAATGTGATTTTTTATAATAAGATACACATAAAGATTTCTTGTTCTCTTGTGTATAATCAGTTTCTCTCCCTATAATTGTACCAATTGGAATAATAAATGTATAAAAAGGGAATAATTTGGGTTAAACAACTCATTAAAAATAAGGGGGTTTATACAATCATACTAAATTAATTCATATTTATAATTTCTCAATTGATCCTATCCAATATTCAGTGATATAACATGCAATTCCCAGTGAATTTTTGAGTCTTATAGAGTGTTAAGATTATTCTTCGCAATCAGTTAAAGAATGTACTTCCTGTAGTTCCACTATAACAGATATTTCAGTCAAGTAAAATTGTCCCAATTTTAAATTGCACTTTAATTTTTGTTAGTTGTTAATATAGACTTATCACTCATATAGAAGTAGCGATGATGTACTATAGCTGTTTCTGAAGGGTAAACTGTGGTACCATTGACCGGCGAATGAGTACAAAAGAAGGCAACAATGAAATTGACTCCTATCCTCACACTTTCAAATATTTTGACAGAAAAGTGTATAGATTAAAGTCATTAGATGATTCACCTGTTGTTAAATGGTAATCTGGGTCCCATGCATCAGATGAAACTGTACAAACACACAGCAAAACATTTATTGATTCCTGTCCTTCTTCATAGTAGATAGGCACAAAATCTGAGGCAAAGAAATATAATTCACTTACTGAAAGATGACCAAAGGACCAATAAAAGGATATAAAGCAAGTTCATGATGTCATAGATTAGAGAGCTACAGCTTTCTGAGACACTCGCGTAGCACCAACTGAGACTGATATAGTGATTTCCTGTCTTAAAAACAAAAAATGCAGAGTATGTAGCAAAGTAGAAGTACCTCTCAAGAGATATTAAGCCTGTTGTTTTCCAACGAAGGCTGACATAATGCTATCTTTAATACATTTGGGTTGCAACAGGAAATTGCCCAATTAGGTACAAATTTACCATAGCATTTTTTTTTTTTTAATTTTTGTCATTTTGAATGAAGGGTGATGACATATTTATTTGGGGATGATGAGCAGCTGCCACATTCCATCCAGCTCTTCCCTTACAGCTGCTGCAACTACATCTGAAAGATGCCAGACAGAAACTCAAAACTATAGCTACAAGCAGCGATGACGGGCCCAAGCCCTGGTACCTGTGGACAACTATGCATGGCAGCCAATGATCATTTAAAGCGAGTAAATGTAAAAGAACTATGTCAAAATCATTTGAATATGCCACATTTACTGCAGCCAGCTGGTGCCACTCTGACCATGAACCACAACAGCCACATCTATGAGATCCATTAAATTTAGATGAATTTCATGTCATAGGATGTTACAGGTCACTTTCAAATGAGTGTGAAGTTGTCATTTGCAGCTCAAACTTTTGTAAGTCCATAATTATTTATCTTAAGGTTTTTAAAAAAATATATTTTTAGCAAGCTTCTTATTAAACTATTTATATAAAACTATATTGTCAGTGCACTACAAATAAACTGGTTCTATGCTTTAATTTTGTTATTCAAATTGATAGAAAAAGAGAAGGGAGGGTATGGCTGCTACCATTGTCTGTTAGCTAGTTTTGTGATTTATCACTGGCTGTTGTGAATGAGAAAAAACAGAGACACTCATTTTGATGTGAGAAACAAGCTTTATTGTTAACAACTGTATACAAGCTTTAATTTTCCTACTCCACAGCTCTCTAGATTCTGCATAGTTAACGCTGCGCTGTTCAAAGTGCAGTCTGGAATAAAAGATCCCCCATTTACAAACCCGATTCCAAAAAAGTTGGGACACTGTACAAATTGTGAATAAAAAAGGAATGCAATAATTTACAAATCTCATAAACTTATATTTTATTCACAATAGAATATAGATAACATATCAGATGTTGAAAGTGAGACATTTTGAAATGTCATGCCAAATATTGGCTCATTTTGGATTTCATGAGAGCTACACATTCCAAAAAAGTTGGGACAGGTAGCAATAAGAGGCCGGAAAAGTTAAATGTACATATAAGGAACAGCTGGAGGACCAATTTGCAACTTATTTGGTCAATTGGCAACATGATTTGGTATAAAAAGAGCCTCTCAGAGTGGCAGTGTCTCTCAGAAGTCAAGATGGGCAGAGGATCACCAATTCCCCCAATGCTGCGGCGAAAAATAGTGGAGCAATATCAGAAAGGAGTTTCTTAGAGAAAAATTGCAAAGAGTTTGAAGTTATCATCATCTACAGTGCATAATATCATCCAAAGATTCAGAGAATCTGGAACAATCTCTGTGCGTAAGGGTCAAGGCCGGAAAACCATACTGGATGCCTGTGATCTTCGGGCACTTAGACGGCACTGCATGACATACTGAATGCTACTGTAATGGAAATCACAACATGGGCTCAGGAATACTTCCAGAAAACATTGTCGGTGAACACAATCCACCGTGCCATTCGCCGTTGCTGGCTAAAACTCTATAGGTCAAAAAAGAAGCCATATCTAAACATGATCCAGAAGCGCAGGCGTTTTCTCTGGGCCAAGGCTCATTTAAAATGGACTGTGACAAAGTGGAAAACTGTTTTGTGGTCAGACGAATCAAAATTTAAAGTTCTTTTTGGAAAACTGGGACGCCATGTCATCCGGACTAAAGAGGACAAGGACAGCCCAAGTTGTTATCAGCGTTCAGTTCAGAAGCCTGCATCTCTGATGGTATGGGGTTGCATGAGTGCGTGTGGCATGGGCAGCTTACACATCTGGAAAGGCACCATCAATGCTGAAAGGTATATCCAAGTTCTAGAACAACATATGCTCCCATCCAGACGTCGTCTCTTTCAGGGAAGACCTTGCATTTTCCAACATGACAATGCCAGACCACATACTGCATCAATTACAACATCATGGCTGCGTAGAAGAAGGATCCGGGTACTGAAATGGCCAGATCTTTCACCCATAGAAAACATTTGGCGCATCATAAAGAAGAAGATGCAACAAAGAAGACCTAAGACAGTTGACAGTTGTCTCCTCAGTCCCCAGACATTTGCAGACTGTTATAAAAAGAAGAGGGGATGCCACACAGTGGTAAACATGGCCTTGTCCCAACTTTTTTGAGATGTGTTGATGCCATGAAATTTAAAATCAACTTATTTTTCCCTTAAAATGATACATTTTCTCAGTTTAAACATTTGATATGTCATCTTTGTTGTATTCTGAATAAAATATTGAAATTTGAAACTTCCACATCATTGCATTCCTTTTTTATTCACAATTTGTACAGTGTCCCAACTTTTTTGGAATCGGGTTTGTAGATTATTCAGCCTGTGTCTGGTGTCATCACTAATTCACATCCCGTGGTACAAATACAATAAAAAAGGCCAATTTTTAATTTATATTTTTACAGTAAATGTTTCTCCTCTTCAGGTCTGCTCTTCTCTCTTCAGAAAGTCTTCTGATTATTTATGCATCCATATAGTCATTGACTGTAACAGTTGTGGTGTGGTTGATGGAGTCTGTGTTAACAAAAGTACAAAGAGATCACTGGGTTAGTCTACTGAAGATAAAGACTGATCAAATCTAATCCTGAACACATCAGAAACACAGTCTGGACATCAAACCTCATCAGATCATCAAGAAAAAATATTATAATATGTATTAATGGATTTGTCTTCAATTGCACATCAGAGTGCAAGAATGCACCTCACAACTGGTGTGAGATTTTTATTTGAAACACCTGCAGGAAACTATATTGAGCTCTGACTGTAGGCATAATGTGTGATGGTATTACAGTCGTCAGCAAAAAGATTGAGGAAGAGAAGTTCTGTTCATTCACTGGCGTCTTCAGCTCAGAAAACTAAAGCCTGAATGTTAGTCTTTGAGCTTCTTGTAAAGAAACTTTAGCATTCAAAATAGAGTGTGATTGAGCCAGTAATTAAATCTATATAATAATGAATTTTGAGATGCTCTCAGCACATTGTGTATGCATTTTCATTATTTTCATTTTTAGATTTTGATCTGACTGTGAGTAACTGGTGAAACACACACCTTTAGCTTTGCTCCTGATGGTGGTCACGATCACTGCTGCAGTCATGATGACGAGACCAACAGCAATGAAGGAGGAAAAGCAGATGTAGAATAAAGATACTCCTTCCTCATGATCATCCAAGACTGCAGGGAAATGCAGAAAAACAGGAACAAAGATGAATGCACTGAAATATACTCAGACACTACAGAGGTCAGCTGCTTATAATGTTGGCTATATTTAAATGGCTAATTATGAATTTATGTACATTTGGCATCTTGTACAAAAGCATGTGAAAGAAAAAAGAATTGTTTTTTAAAATGGAAATGAATTACAACCCCCTCAGTGTCTCTCAGGCTCAGTGTGATATAGATGTTCGGATATGAAAACAGATCAGTGTAACAGTGGAGCCTCTTTTTGAGTGGAATATGCGTGTTGTTACAAAATATGAAAATACAAACATATACAAATATTGGAGCAACTAAATAAAAATAATTTTGGTCACACTTTAGTTTAGGGTCCAATTCTCACTATTTACTACGGCTTTTGCCACAATTAACTCCTAATTACTGCTTATTAATAGTTATTAAGGTAGTTGTTAAGTTTAGGATTAAGGGATGTAGAATATGGACATGCAGAATAGGGCATAATATGTGCTTTATAAATACTAATAAACAGCCAATATCCTAGTAATATGCATGCTAACAAACAACTAGTTAATAGTGAGAATTGGACCCTAAACTCTGGCACAGTTTATTCCATGTTGCCTCTAAAATGACATGGCATGTACCAGTAGGGATTATAGCTGCCTCTAAATATAAAAGGGACACAAAGTACTTTGATTTTATTTTTAACAGCTCATGTATTTTATGATCATAACACTAACACTCAATCTTAGAAGAAAGGTTTCTATAAAGAACTTTAAAGGGTTCTATCAGGTGCTTCATATTTATAGGGGTTCCCATCATGGGGTCATTATATTTAAATATTTAATTATTTCATTTTTTATTTTGACTAATTTAATGAATTAAACAGTGTGTAAACATACTTTCTCAACACAGAAGTTTTAAATAAACAAGAAAGTATTATGTAATCATTTAAGATATTTCTTTCCCTATATAAACCTTTTTGGCATAAAGCATTATTTAAAATGAGGTCAAACCTCTAAGGTTTTAGATTGAACATTGTACCTATTTTATATTGGTAAACTGTTGTTGTAACATTTACTGGTAAATTGGTTACAAAAAGAGAGCAAAAATTAAATGGACTTCTATCCTCATTTTAAAATATTTTGACAGAAAAGTGTATTAAAGTGAGATATGAGATGATTCATCTGTCACTGAAGTAGTAACAGTAGTTTGCCATGCATGAGGAGAATCTTTACAAAACAGAGCAAAATTATATTGACTGCTATCCTTGCACTTTAAAATATTTTAAAATATATTAGAAAACATGTTTAACAGATGCTAACAACATCATAATAGACATATTAGATATGAATTTAACATTTTGGCAGCCTTACGTCTTAATTGTTGTCCACATTTGTTATCTGTTAGGTGGACTTTTGGTCGTACCTTGATATCCACAAGAACACAAATTTTCTTTGGTCCCATAAATCAGCCAGCGACTAAAAGGACCTGTTCCTGAATACAACCTCATATTTGTCTTATCTTCTTTATATCCATAGTTCAGGTGCAGTGGCTGTCCCTTCAATCCAAACAAGGTCTCATTTTTACATTCCCAGGTTTGCACTGGGCTGAGTTCATTGCAGGGCAGAAGGATAATTTCGACCCAGTCTTCGATCTTCTCGGCTCCCAAGCAGAGATTAAAAGCGAAGCTGATGATTTGTGAAGAGGAAATCCATCGGAAACGCTGAGCTTTGAAAGATGCATCACATGGCGTATTCTGCACTTCAGTAGCATTCACGGCATACACACATTTGTTCTGGTCCTCATTGTAGATAAGGAAGTAGGAGCTGTTACTATCTGAATCTATGAAAAATGATATCAGACACTGTAAAAAGCAGGGCATTTCTTAGTGTGTACAGTTTATTTAATGATGTTTTATTAACAAAGTTCGGGAGGAGCAGGTTCATATTGAATATTCAATATTCACATGGAATATTGAATATTGACAGAAAAGAAAGATAATAAACCTGTATAGTAATCTGGGTAATGCACCATGCATCAGATGAATCTTTACAAAAGCATAGCAAAAATTCTATTGACTTCTTTCAGTAGATAGACACAAAATCTGAGGCAAAGAAATGTGATCTACTTACTGGAAGCTGACCATAGGACCAATAAAAGGATATAAAGCAAGTTCATGCTGTCATAGATTAGAGAGCTACAGCTTTCTGAGACACTCGCCTGACAGTGACTGAGTCTGACAATGACTTCCTCTGTCTTAACAAGAAAAAATGCAGAGTATGTAGCAAAGCAGAAATGCCTCTCAAGTCTACTGTTTACAAACTAAGGCTGACATAATGCCATGCTTCTAATTTGTGGTAATAAAAGATTTAAAATAGAACAATAGATGCACCTGAGAAACGCATGCACAATATGTTCATAGATCTTCACAGTTTATAGATACTTACGAACAAATTTTTTTTATTGCGGCTGTTTAGACATGCAGCTTCCAACCATCAGCTCGGACCACACAACCACAAGCTTACAGATGCACATTTTAGGCACGTCTGTGTATCACATATAGCACACAAGTTCTGACAAAAAAGAAAAAAGAAAACCCTTATATTTTAATATGTATGACTTTAAGAAGTCCTTATGTATGCACCACGTAATGGCTGGAGGATATCAAATAATAGAGGAGCTTCCCATCCAGCCGCTGTAACTACAACTAACTGCAACAGTTATGAACTGCTTCTTAACAGACATCCTGAATATTGTTTATCAGCCCCTACAGCAAGGAATTTTTCCAAACAAACTGCTAGGTTTGACCCTGCTGAAGAAAAGTAATATTGATTCTTTTGTGCTCGGCAACTACAAAAAAATCTTTAATCTTCCATTTCTTGGCAAAATCTTGGTAAAGTTTTTCAGAACTTGGCTATCCTTGTTCTTTTAGATCCGAATGCTGCTTTTGACACCGTTGATCATGAGATTCCACTCGACCAATACCAGAACTGGGTCGGCCTATCAGCTCCTGTAGCTGGTTCAGATCCTAAGCAGCAGAGAATATGTTACACTGGGTACCTACACCTCCAGGCGTTACATCTTATCTTGTGGTGTTCCTCAAGGCTCAAGTTTGAGTCCTCTATTATTGAACCTACACATGCTTCCTTTAGCTATTAATCAGTACAATATTTCATTTCACCAGTATGCAAATGACAAGCTGCTGGACTGCATAGAGAGCAAAGAATTGTGGATGTCACAGAACTTTCTACAGCTAAACAAAGATAAAACAGAGGTACTTGTTATCGATAATGACGAATGGAGAACATCTATTGCTCCATATCTTGACTTTTTATCATTAAAAGTCAGTAATCAGGTAAAGAACTTAGTTTGACAGTTTTATGAGCAATGTTACTAAATGATGTTTTATTAACAAGATTCGGGAGGAGCAGGTTCAGATAATTAATCTAATTAGCACAAGTGGAGAACATTCAGTTAATCAACTCAACCAATGACAAGAGGTATAAATACAGCAGACTTACCTCTGTTCTTCTGAGAGTTTATCAGCATCCCTCCTCCACTCCATCTCCTCACTTCTAGTTCTATCTATTTTTACCACAACCAGTGGGTGGTTCTTTGGCGTAGACCCCGTCTGTAGCACACATCCTGAGGGTTGTAGGCTCTGCATTTCCTGCCTGGAGATAAAGGCAGGGGCGTAGCGGACCCCCTGGGAGGTATGGACAGGGACCATCCTGGTAGTGGTGGGGAGGATGGGGGTGGAGGTTGGCGTCAGAATCTGCGAACTCAGACATGTGTAAGTACCGATCTTTTATACTCCAAGTGTTAGATAATGATTGGTTAGATCTAAACTAATAAGTAACGTAACATTAGAGTCTTCCCGGCAGAACTTAGCTTTCATGTACATGTGAACTCGTGAAAACAGCATATAATCACCTCAGAAACATATTCTCTTTCCTTCTGACAATGAGAAACTTGTTCATGCATTTGTTACATCTAGACTTGACTACTGCAATAGCATTTTTCTGGGTTACCAAAGAGCTCTATTAAACACTTGAGTTTAGAACGCAGCTGCATGAATACTAATTCGCTCTAAAAAGAGAAATCACATCACTCCTACAATCAGATCCCTTCACTGGCTGTCTGTATCATTCAGAATTGATTCGAGATACTTACTTTTTAAATGTCTTCATGGTACTGCCCCAGTATACCTTATTAATTCCTTAAATAAACATATTCCAGCAAAAACGCTCCAGACATCCAATAGTTACAACAAAAAAAAAAACACGGCTAAAAACTGGCGAGTCAGCCTTTAGTCATTTCGGTCCCAAGCAGAAACTCTCTTCCTGACAACCTATAAGCAATCGACTTACTATGCACTTTTATCTTTTAAGTATCTCAAAACACTTGTTCACTGTAGGGCCTTTCCATCCTTGATTTATTGCTAGGACAATAAATGATGTTTTATTAACAAAGTTTGGGAGGAACACGTTCAAGTTGCCTGTCCAATCGGCACGAGAGGAGGCATACATTGCTGACTTACCTACGTTCCTCGACAGTTTTCTGCATCCCTCCACCACCCCGTCTCCTCACACTCACATGGTTACTATAGCCAGGGATACGGGGGAATACTCTGGGTTCGGGCCAAATTCCGAGCTCTGAGCCCTCCCCTTGGACATCACACCAAATATGTATACGTTTTATTCTATCTGATTATTAGTGTGAACTTGTGAAACCCCATTCTCTGAACAAAATTCTCAAAGGCCTAAACCCATTTGTTGGATAAATCACTCTTTCTGAACAACATTAAACTAGTCCAGGAAGTTAGACAGCATTTGCAAATCTCACTCACATTCTCACTCACTAAAACACATTTCACTGTGATGCACTTGTGTTGCAAAACGGTAAACACAAGTGGCAAACATCATCGTTTACACACATTGACTCAAAATTGTTCACACTTGTTTCTAATGATGTGATCAAACCAACCATATAAAATATAAGCCAGCTCAGAGTGCTCAGGTGGCACAGGTGCACTGAATGTTGGCATGAACAATGGATGGAAACAATCTGAGAAGGAGAGGAGGAAGAGTATGTGTAAGAGGAAGAGGATGAGGAAGAGCAAGGTGTAGAGAGTGTTGTCGAGGCTGAGCCCAACGTGAAGACGTAATGCTGAGCAGAATTAATCTCTCATTGACTTTGATTTTGCAGTTGCACAACATTTGAGAGTACTGTAATTGGCATTCAATACTATGCATACAGTATTCAATTCAATACTATTGTAACAAGTCCACTGAAGGCGAGTTTGAAGGTGAACCCAAGTGCAGCTTTATTTAACATAAACGTGAACTAAAAACAAACACTTGACTTAAACTCACCAACAGCAGGGTAGAAAAACAGTGAAAAACACTAGAAAAGAAAAGTTCACCAAAGAGTTGTATATGAACTTGGTATGCAGCACAATACAGTATTTCATTACAGTATACAGTAGCAGTTTCTTGGTCTTCTGACAAAAGACTTTCTATACATACTTTCCCTAGGCAGTCATTTCTCAGTTCAGTACATGTAAAAAATTGGCCTCAAATCAATTTGAAACTCATGAGTTTGATGGTATACAACATGAGCTACAGTTTACTTTACAAAGTGAAATGTCCCTCATCTAAAGTACTGTTACTACGTACTGTAATTATACTGTATATTAAAACCCCTGTAGATGATACTTGCAGCTCTCTCTCCAGTGTTAGCATTCATTTTCTAAAGCACAATCACCTGTGCTTCTTATCCTGATTCATCACCTGTTTATATTATCCTGAGATTCTGATTGGTTTGTCAGTTTTGCTACTCCATGTTTAATAAATGTGTTTTACTCGAGTCACAGTGTGATGCCTGAGTTAATTATATTATGTGTTTGTGTTTTCTGAACAATACGGAGCCCCTAAAGGGACATGGTGAAGAAAAAGAAAATGAGATGGGAGGAAAAATTATTTGGCAATGTTTTTGTGTAACTTCCTATTTTTTTCTCCTCTTATCGCTAGTAAAGCAGTAAAGACTTGCATCGCTTCTCTTGTGGCTCATCGAATGAAAATTACAACCAAAAGCTGACAATGTGGCATCGTATATTATATTCTGAGTTGTGTTGCGTTAAAAATAGCAATATGACAGTGTCAGTAGAGCAGTGAGTGCAACCATTTGACATCATCGACATAGAACGCAAACAAAATGGTGCCGCCCATTGTCCAAATCGGTCCAAATATGTCATGGATTTTTTAAATAACGTAAATCTTTCATGGGTTTTCTACTACATATTTCAGTAAGAGACATCATTTACGTTATATTACGCCATACAAGTCTTAACACCAGGGGTTCACTTTAAGGGGCGTGAAAATGTAAAGTTGATGTCCCTACAATAACAGACCGGCGTGCGTATAATAAATTATTCATTCAAGAATGTTATGCAAGTTTACTGCAACAATGGAGCCGCGAACTTCACATACTTTTGAAAATACAACGTTTAGCTCATCCTGGTAAACACTCATTGTCACAGTTGTAAACACGACGGCGTTCTTCTTCTACAAGGGGGTTTGGCATCATGGCGTTTGTTTCTAGGCGGACCATTAAAGAACGCGACACACATGTCTCCCGGACATCCTGTAGAATTCAACCAACCAGATGACGACTTTGAAACTCCTGAAGTGTTTCCAGATAAGTGTGTCATGTGCATCAGACGTTCAGCCAACTGTCCGTGGGTGTGATGTCTGAGGCTGAGACTAATCACAACTATGCAGTGTTTTCAACAACATAATGTTTTTTTGTTTTTTTTTTAGGTTTCAGACATTTAAATATACATAAGTACTAGTAAAACAATACATTTAGAGTTTGTAAAATACACACTGATGTCTATGGAAGCAGCAATAACAATCAATTCAAATATAATTTGCCGACGTCTTTTATTCATATCAGACACGCATAGTGTAAGTAACTATAAAGTTTACTCTATTTTTTCTCCCAGTTCACCAGCCACTTACTTACATGGATTTCGGGAGAAACTGATTAATTCTCGCGCTGTAAATCTGACTGACAGGACTCTCTGACCTGCTGCGCAAACAAACATGGCGGCGCCCATCTCGCATTATAGATCAAGATCATTTATTAACGTTTTTAAACGACAAAACACACTCACTTACACATATTTGAGAATCGGAATATCAGACATGGTAAGCAAATATTTTGAATAAAAAAGGAGAAACAAAATAAAAGCGATACATCTGTCATACAGTGTTATTGTGGCTGCGGTGACAAGCATGAAGGGTCGCCATGAAAACAATAACCGTGCTTTCACACCGCCGCCAGCGAGAGCGTCAAAGTGACAGGAAGTCATTCATTTTCAATGTGAGCCGGCGGCAAGCTCCGGCGAGAGCGGCGCGGCGCGTCTTGGACGGTGAGAGCGTCGAGGAGAGTTGAAGTCAGGTCAAGTTTTTTATTTAGGATATTACATTTTTTGATCCTTCATTTCCATGATCTAAAGAATTAAATGGTTGTTGTCATTTGAAAGTGTGCAGGCCTACTTGCATTATTATGCTGTTATATTATGATTATATATTCAGTGGCATAAAATGGTCTTAAAATGACAATAATATCATTTATCGCAATTATTTCTGAAACAACATATAGCACAACAAAAAGTAGTTATCATGACAGGCCTAATTCAAAGAATCCTTTCTCTTTCACATGTCTGTATACTGTACACACACAAATACAGTTTGGGTTGTTGTAACTGTGTGTTGTGTGATGTGGACACACTAGAAAAATAACACTCAAGAATTTTCTGTATTTCTGCAGGTTTTTTGAACTGTACTTCCTCTTTCTTTTAAGCAAATAGTCCATTATTACAAATATATATAGACTGTTTGTCATTCATTTCCCAGTTCCTAAAAAAATGCCACCTTGTATCTTTTTTGTTGTTGTTGTTGCACGTATTTTGTTGCATGTTAGTTAATGTATCATTAATTGTTATTAACATCTGCAATTCACATTCTCTAGAAATTCAAGTAATCCTTATGATCGTAATGTAAGAAACATTTGTAATATAACATAGAGCTACTGCCCTCTGCTGTATGTAGACAGAAATCAAAGCTACAGCAATAAGTGAAGCATTTATTTTTATATTCATTCATTCATTTAGTAGAAATTTTTATCTTAACGTACATTTTATCTAAACATATATAACAAATATAAAGAGGAATGTTACAGCATAAGCAATTAATCATAATGAGTAAGTAACTTGAACATTGCTGCAAAAGGTTAACTGAATTAATATGTTTTCCCTTATATTTTTACAGTAAAAGTTTGGGTAACACTTTACAATGAGGTCTCATTTGTTAACATTAGCTAATGCATTAACTAACATAAACTAATGATATATATATATTTTACAGCATTTATTAACCTTATTATTGCTAGTTAATAAAAATGTTCTTTTAGTTCACAGTGCATTAACTAATGTTAACATATACAACTTTATAATTATTGTTCATTCTTAGTTCATGTTAACTAAAGTAGTTAACTAATGTTAACAAATGAAAACTTATGAGCAGTGTTACCAAAGTTTCTTTGTTTTTCTTCTTCTTTTTTTTCTTCAGGTCTGCTCTTCTCTCTTCAGAAAGTCTTCTGATTATTTATGCATCCATGTAGTTATTGTCTGTAACAGTTGTGGTGTGGTTGATGGAGTCTGTGTTAACAAAAGTGTACAAAGAGTTCACTGGGTTAGTCTGTGTGCTGGAAAACTACTGAAGATAAAGATCAAATCTAATCCTGAACACAAACTCAACAGAAACACAGTCAGGACACCAAACCTCATCAGATCATCATCACATCAAGGACAAATATGATCATAATATGTATTAATGCCAGAATTGTCTTTGCATGTCAAAATGCATCTCATACCTACAACTGGTGAGATTTTAATATAGAAACATTTGCAGGAAACTACAAACCCGATTCCAAAAAAGTTGGGACACTGTACAAATTGTGAATAAAAAAGGAATGCAATAATTTACAAATCTCATAAACTTATATTTTATTCACAATAGAATATAGATAACATATCAAATGTTGAAAGTGAGACATTTTGAAATGTCATGCCAAATATTGGCTCATTTTGGATTTCATGAGAGCTACACATTCCAAAAAAGTTGGGACAGGTAGCAATAAGAGGCCGGAAAAGTTAAATGTACATATAAGGAACAGCTGGAGGACCAATTTGCAACTTATTAGGTCAATTGGCAACATGATTGGGTATAAAAAGAGCCTCTCAGAGTGGCAGTGTCTCTCAGAAGTCAAGATGGACAGAGGATCACCAATTCCCCCAATGCTGCGGCGAAAAATAGTGGAGCAATATCAGAAAGAAGTTTCTCAGAGAAAAATTGCAAAGAGTTTAAAGTTATCATCATCTACAGTGCATAATATCATCCAAAGATTCAGAGAATCTGGAACAATCTCTGTGCGTAAGGGTCAAGGCCGGAAAACCATACTGGATGGCCGTGATCTTAGACGGCACTGCATCACATACAGAAATGCTACTGTAATGGAAATCACAACATGGGCTCAGGAATACTTCCAGAAAACATTGTTGGTGAACACAATCCACCGTGCCATTCGCCGTTGCTGGCTAAAACTCTATAGGTCAAAAAAGAAGCCATATCTAAACATGATCCAGAAGCGCAGGCGTTTTCTCTGGGCCAAGGCTCATTTAAAATGGACTGTGGCAAAGTGGAAAACTGTTTTGTGGTCAGACGAATCAAAATTTAAAGTTCTTTTTGGAAAACTGGGACGCCATGTCATCCGGACTAAAGAGGACAAGGATAGCCCAAGTTGTTATCAGCGTTCAGTTCAGAAGCCTGCATCTCTGATGGTATGGGGTTGCATGAGTGCGTGTGGCATGGGCAGCTTACACATCTGGAAAGGCACCATCAATGCTGAAAGGTATATCCAAGTTCTAGAACAACATATGCTCCCATCCAGACGTCATCTCTTTCAGGGAAGACCTTGCATTTTCCAACATGACAATGCCAGACCACATACTGCATCAATTACAACATCATGGCTGCGTAGAAGAAGGATCCGGGTACTGAAATGGCCAGATCTTTCACCCATAGAAAACATTTGGTGCATCATAAAGAGGAAGATGCGACAAAGAAGACCTAAGACAGTTGAGCAACTAGAAGCCTGTATTAGACAAGAATGGGACAACATTCCTATTCCTAAACTTGAGCAACTTGTCTCCTCAGTCCCCAGACATTTGCAGACTGTTATAAAAAGAAGAGGGGATGCCACACAGTGGTAAACATGGCCTTGTCCCAACTTTTTTGAAATGTGTTGATGCCATGAAATTTAAAATCAACTTATTTTTCTCTTAAAATGATACATTTTCTCAGTTTAAACATTTGATATGTCATCTATGTTGTATTCTGAATAAAACATTGAAATTTTAAACTTCCACATCATTGCATTCCTTTTTTATTCACAATTTGTACAGTGTCCCAACTTTTTTGGAATCGGGTTTGTATATTGAGCTCTGACAGTAGGCATAATGTGTGAAGCCAGCCGTCAGCAATACGACTGAGGAAGAGAAACTCTGTTCACTGACTTGCATCTTCAGCTCAGAAAACTAAAGCCTGCGTGTTCTTGTAAGGAATCTTTAGCAGCCAAAATAAAGGATGATTGAGCCAGTAATAAAATCTATAACAAAGCATTTTGAGATGCTCTCAGCACATTGTGTATGCATTTTCATTATTTTCATTCTTAGATTTTGATCTGACTGTGAGTAACTGGTGAAACACACACCTTTAGCTTTGCTCCTGATGGTGGTCACGATCACTGCTGCAGTCATGATGACGAGACCAACAGCAATGAAGGAGGAAAAGCAGATGTAGAATAAAGATACTCCTTCCTCATGATGATCCAAGACAGCAGGGAAATGCAGAAAAACAGGAACAAAGATGAATGCACTGAAATATACTCAGCTATCAGCTATACTGTTGTACCTGTCGGTGCATGGTTATTTAGGTACCATGCATCAGATGAATCTGTACAAAAACCCTCCCCTCCCCCCTCAGTGTGTTTACAAATACAAATCTATAGAAATCTATAGAAAACTCTTTCTATATACTTTCTATATATTGTAATCATTATGATAAAAATTACCTTAGAACTGTACTTTTCTGACATATGGACATTATTTCGACACAGTCACCTCTGATAACCGATTACTCTGAATTGTAATGTGGATATCCCTGGGTTATGTGCAAATGCATTTTCTGTAGAGCTGCTTTGAAAAGATATGTATTGTGAAAAGCGATATACAAATAAATGTGAATGAGATTAAAGTCGATAGAAATGCGTCTGTCACTGAATTCGTAGTAGTAGTATGCCATGCATGAGGAGAATCTGTACAAACACACAGCAGAATTACATTATCCTTACACTATTTTGACAGAAATGTTTATTGTTTAAAGTCATTAGATGATTCACCTGTCACTGAAGTAGTATCAGTAGTATGCCATGCATGAGGGGAATCTGCTCAAAAACAAAACAAAATTGTATTTTAAAATATTTTGGAATATTATATATGAATACTAACAGAAAAGTGTATATATATTAAAGTCATTAGATGTCGTTATATGGTTATATGCATCAGATGAATCTGTACAAAAACAGTTTTTGATTCCTGTCCTTACCCCCCTCCCCCCTCAGTGTCTCTCAGGCAAAAACAAAATACAAATGACATGTGGGTGAGTAATTAATGACAGAATTTTTATTTTTGGGGGAACTAACCCTTTAATATAACCCTTTAATATAAAACTGCTTACACAAATCCAAGAATTGCACACACAAAATGCAAAATTCCTCACATCTCTCGCAAAATGAAGCCCTGCATTCAAAATATCACAAACACATCTCAAAAGCAAACATTTGTCTTACATTGCAAACACCTTTGCCATAATAATCTATTTTTGGATATATCATACACAAACAGTTATTCAAAACCTAAAGCTCACAATGCAAACATGCCAATATTGTATAATGCAGTGAGGTAACATATAAATGTCCTAGCAGAGATGTATTTGTTTTACCTGACCGCTTGTAACTGTAGGTCTCGCTGCTCAGGCTCTTGACTTCTCCATTGGAAGGAATCTCATGCACACAGGTGAAGGAAGCAGGTGGACTCACAGTGACCATAAACACACACATTTTTCTATCTGAAGAAGTGCATTTGAGTTTTTCCTTGGTGTAGTTCAGTTCACTCTCCACAGACAGCTCGAAAGACTGCATCTGCCAACTGTCTCTCCTTCTAAGCATTCGGTCAAAGATGCACAGCACTATCACACTATCATGCTCTCTCTCCTCCATCTGTCGGTACACTGTGATGTTCGGCACTGGAACATCTGAAACATCAACATCAACATGCTGGTGAAATATGAACATGTTACAAATTTCTTCAACTAAAACTATATCAACAATATTGTACATCTTCAACTTCTAAGATGTATGCACTGGATATTTAAATAATAGCGGCACACATATCGATACATTATTTATGTTAGATTTAAACACCAGTCTTGCTGTATAGCAATAACTGACATAATAATATACAAAACATACTTTAATAATAAAGTAATGTGTGTCAAAAGGACGCCAGATGATGCAGTGCTGTTATTTTGAGGAAAGTAATAAATGTTGCTTTAGATGAATTCTACTGTTTTTACTAAAAGACATAAACATGATAAAAACAATTAGGCAGAATCACTTCAACTTAAAACATGGCAGTTGTGAGATTAGGGATTTTTAAATTGTGTTTCAAGGACCTTTAATAAAGTTAGAGAATGGAGAAAACAAAAATAGATCATACTTTCCATATTGTAATATTCTGGCTCCCCAGAACTTTCATAGTCCTCCTGTCCAACAATGACACATAAAAAGCTCATAAATTAAATGTAAAAATATTTTTCTATACAACAGTAGATCTAAGCCAGGGCTGAGAGATGACAGACAAACTATATTTCTATTGTGTGTGTGTGTGTGTGTGCATTATATACATACATACACACACATCAAAGCAAAAAAACTGATTCGCCTGACTGAAAACCTTATAAGTGATTGCTGATGTTGGTAAAAAAATCCCCTCTAGTAATCCACTCTCTGCTTCATGACATTTATCTGGGTAAAAAAAAGTTAACAATTATTTTTATTATATTATTTATTATTGTTTATTCTCTGTACACATTGTAAAGTTAAAACTAAAACATGGGAGAATGTACTTACGTAAAGACAACATTACAACCAGCAAAAGGAGCTTCATCGTGCCTCAAACTATTGTGCTTTCTAACACACTGTGCACTAACTCAGTTTCACTCTTCAGTACCTCTCCTTTACATTTCCTGTATTAAAGAAGTTTAGTCCTTGTCATTTGCATAATGAGGCATATATTGGGATTCATGTGCAGAGTTGAATGTTATAAAAGCAGAAACCCACAATCTAAGGCAGACAAAAGGTTACACAATAATGCAACATAACATAAAATGATCATCTTAAATCAAAATGACAAAAACTAGATTTCTACATTTTATGACGCAAATGAATGTGTGGTGCGCCTGTGCCCACTTAGAAGAAGATGAGAAAGATTACTGAAAACCACTGAATGTTCAGTGGCAACCCTGAATGTTGCAGTGGTATAGCAGACCCAGATGCCGCATCCTTCCTGTTATGGAACAAATTTACTAACTTATTGCCAGCATTTTAAAGATGTTTCTTATTAGGCATGTAATATGTGTGTTATCTTAACAAACACTCAGCGCTCAGCGTGGTTTTGCAGCTGTCAGAGCAGAAATGATGCTCTCCGTGTGTTTTCCCTTTTTTTTTTTGTGTAGCCATGTGTTCTCCTTTCGTGTTCATATTTAAACTGCATGAGTTTATTTTGTCTATTAGATCTAAATATCTGAAAAAAAACATACATTTACCCGCCCATAGACCCTCTCCTTGAAGAAATCAGGACAGAAATGGTTGAAAGTGGACAAAAGAGATGGATTAAAATACCAGGTGTAAACAGTAATGCGTCTCCCTCGTCCACTTGTGATCCAATTGACTAAAACATCTTAATACCAGGTGGAAACAGGGCCTGAGTGTCTGCTAATTGTCTCACCTTTAGTGTGGTGGGGGAAGTTGTAATCTTCTGATTGGCCAGTTTGAATGTCTCACATTTGGGTTTCAATCGCATGGTTAAGGAAGGGATAAAAGAAGATTGTAACTGTTGCTCTGGTCTCTTTTTCTTGGGGCACAATTGCCTCTTCTTCTTGGGGGCTTTGCTCTTCCTTCCATCTCTTATTATTCTTATTATATGTTCTTATTATCTCATACATCTATTTTGTAACCAATTCAAGTGTAACTATAAGCAAATACTGTTACTAAACCATTTCAATTATAAATTATGTGCTAACTAGTTTTGATTCAGTATTAACATTGAAGTGCTATCTATTGCAATACAATATCATCACACTAGCAACGCTCTCCCATATATTTTGCTATTAAAACTGTGCTTATTTCTGTCATTGGTATAAGTAGCAGTGGGTGGTAATAGACAAGAAATGTACAGTTTTACTCCATCACACTGGTAACGTTTCTTTAGTCATTCAGCAATCCTGCAGCCTGAACCACTGTAGTGAAACCACCCTTACAAATAATTCAGATTGTAAGATTGAAAATATCTAAAAGATATTTTAAAATGAACAAAGACATTTGCTTTACTGTTTCAACCCCCTCTCTCTACAAGGGCCATTTGGAAGGCTCAAAGGTGTTGATAGTGATCAAGCTCTGTAGGCCAAAATGTATATACATTGGGGGTCTACGAATTGTCACACCTTTAGCACAGCGGGGGGAGTTTTAATTTCCTGATTGGTCAGGTTGAATGTCTCACTTTTGTTACACATAGTCACATGGTCAAGGAAGAGATAAAAGAAGATTGTAACTGTTGCTCTGTCTCTTTTTATTCTCTGCCTCTTTTCTTGGGCACTCTCTGGCCCTCTCTCTCTCTCTCTCTCCTCCTCTCTCACTCTCTCTCTCTCTCTCTCAGGTGACTTTTTACATACATGCTGGGTATGGTATATGATTTTATCATCTCATACATCTCTTTTGTAACTATTTTAAGTGTAACCATAATCAGATATTGTCATTAAACCCTTTCAATTACAAATGTGCGAACTAGTTCTGATTTGGTATTAACATTAATATGCTCCCTATTGCAATACAATATCATTACACTATAGCAACGATCTCCCACATATTTTGCTATTATAACTGCGCTTATTTTCGTCGTTGGTATAAGTTGCAGTGGGTGGTAATAGACAAGAAATGTACAGTTTTCTACCATCTTGCTGATAATGTTTCTGTCACAGAGACGAACTCTGTGATTCCCTCCTCTGGCCATCGGAGGGAACCCTCTCCCGAATACTGACATGCACACACACTCACACACTACATTTCCCATCAGCCCCGTACCTTGGACTAATCACCACACCCAGCTGAAGCTCATTTACTGGACTATTTAAGACTCTCATTTCCCCATCACCATTGTGAAGTCTTATAATGCCACGGTGTACATTTCTGAGTGTTTTCTTGTATTATTTGCCTGCCTGTTACTGATCCTGTTTGCCTCTCGTTTACCATTCTCTGCCGCCTGCCTTTGGACTGGTTATTGTTACCTGGACTGTGAGTGTTATCTGCCTGCCCTGATTCCTTGCCTGTACCCTGACTACGATTTTGCCTGTCCCTTACCATTCCTGTTTGCCCCTGCCTGTTGTACTATGCATTCTTCTAATAAAAGCCTGCTTATGGATCCCAACTCGAGTGACGATTCGTTACAGTTTCTTTAGTCATTCGGCGACCCTACAGCCTGAACCCCTGTAGCCGATCCACCCTAACAAGATATTTTTATCTCATATTTTTTTTACAGTAAACATTTCTTTATTTTCTTCAGGTCTGCTCTTCTCTCTTCAGAAAGTCTTCTGATTATTTATGCATCCATGTAGTCATTGACTGTAACACTTGTGGTGTGGTTGATGGGTGTGGTTGTGTTAACAAAAGTGCACAAAGAGTTCACTGGGTTAGTCTGTGTGTGCTGGAAAACTACTGAAGATAAAGATCAAATCTAATCCTAAACACAAACTCATCAGGAACACAGTCAGGACACCAAACCTCATCAGATCATCATCACATCAAGGACAAATATGATCATAATATGTATTAATGCCAGAATTGTCTTCAATAGCATTGCATGTCAGAATGCATGTTGCTGGTGTGAATTTTCCTTTTAGAAACACGCAGGAAACTATATACTATATTAAAAACTGTAGGCATAATGAGGCATGACATTGCAGTCTCAGCAAAATTATAGAGGAAGAGAAACTCTGTTCATTCACTTGCATCTTCAGCTCAGAAAACTAAAGCCTGTGTGTTAGTATTTGAGCTTCTTGTAAGGCAGGGGTGTCCAAACTTGGTGTCCTGCAGAGTTTAGCTCCAACCCCAATCAAAGAATATACACTGACAAGAAGCGACACTCAATAGAACGTTCCATTGCAACACCGGCGCCCAGCAGCAGCCCTGCGTTTCCGCCATTTTGGGGTGAAAGCGACTTGGCAGTCCACTAGTTTCTATGGCAATATCAGCTGCTTTGTTAAAAAAAAACGTACATTAAAGCTAAAATCCAACCTGAATGATGACAACACAGAATCAAATACTATCACTAGTGATCATCAAATCCTATTTCTGTGCCCCTGAGTGTACGGTCCCACATATGGGATTTAGACCGTTCAGAGTCGTCAATTACCTGCCAGATTCAAACTGTGCTTTCCCACTTTGGCTGTGAGACGGACACGCTCAGCGCTTGTCATTTATCACAACTTAGTCTCGCGTAGCCAGACCTTCAGACTGACGGCAAAAGGTCTGGACTCTATCGCAGCTTTCATTGGTCGAGGACCGCCCAAGAGGACGTTTGACTGATATGTAACGCAACCCATCACAGTTTGTTTTGTTCCGTGTCATTGTTAAGGGGAGTGAAAATGTAAAGTCGATGTCCCTACAATAACAGACCGGTGTGCGTCTAATAAATTAATTATCCAAGAATGTTATGCAAGTTTACTGCAACAATGGAGCCGCGAACTTCACATAATTTTGAAAATACAACGTTTAGCTGATCCTGGTAAACACTCATTGTCACAGTTGTAAACACGACGGCGTTCTTCTTCTACAAGGGGGTTTGGCATCATGGCGTTTGTTTCTAGGCGGACCATTAAAGAACGCGACACACATGTCTCCCGGACATCCTGTAGAATTCAACCAACCAGATGACGACTTTGAAACTCCTGAAGTGTTTCCAGATAAGTGTGTCATGTGCATCAGACGTTCAGCCAACTGTCCGTGGGTGTGATGTCTGAGGCTGAGACTAATCACAACTATGCAGTGTTTTCAACAACATAATGTTTTTTTGTTTTTTTTTTAGGTTTCAGACATTTAAATATACATAAGTACTAGTAAAACAATACATTTAGAGTTTGTAAAATACACACTGATGTCTATGGAAGCAGCAATAACAATCAATTCAAATATAATTTGCTGACGTGTTTTATTCATATCAGATACACATAGTGTAATTAAAGTTTTAAAGTTTACTCTATTTTTCTCCCAGTTCACCAGCCACTTACTTACATGGATTTCGGGAGAAACTGATTAATTCACGCGCTGTAAATCTGACTGACAGGACTCTCTGACCTGCTGCGCAAACAAACATGGCGGCGCCCATCTCGCATTATAGATCAAGATCATTTATAAAGGTTTTTAAACGACCAAACACACTCACTTACACATATTTGAGAATCGGAATATCAGACATGGTAAGCAAGTTTGTGAATATTTTGAATAAAAAAGGAGAAACGAAATAAAAGCGATACATCTGTCATACAGAGTTATTGTGGCTGCGGTGTGTGATGTGACAAACATGAAGCGTCGCCATGGAAACAATAAGTGGAAACGTTCTAAAATAATGGTGGCGTTAAAAAAAAACTCAGAATATTTTAATTTTAAGTCTTTCATGCAAAGTGATAATATAATTGCACTTTTATTTTCTCTATTCGAAAGTTTTTAATGCTGTTATTTGATGTTATGTTTTTAAAATATGACGTTTATAAAATAAATTTTAATAAATTTTAACATTTAAACTTAAAGCCTAGTTTATTACCATTTTGTTGGGGTGATTGGGGACAGGTGGGGCTCAGAACTCTTCCCTACCTCCCTCCTGGGGAATGGCAGAAAAAAGTTGTGTTGCATGTGTTGGGATTCATGTGCAGAGCTGAATATAATAAAAAAATTTCTGACTCATTTCTCTTGTCATAAACACTACTGCATTTTAAAACTTGACAGACATTTAAAGCTTGTCAGACATTAATATTTGTGTAGTGTTATCTTCCATCTTAATTCAAAGTATTCGAGGTGATAATTAATGAGATGATTGTAAGCACAAAGTTACATATGAGATGAGGACATGATTAACCAGCATGTCCAGTGCAAGTGGGCCTTGACTTTTTAGGTTTTAATTATAATAAGAATACGGGCCCTGGTCTTTAGCAGGTCTTAAAGTAAGGTAAATGCAACCTCAGATGATCAGCAACACATGACATAGTACACCGTGTCATTATTTATTTAACAAAAAGAAAGCCAAAATGGAGAATCCATGTGTAAAAAAATAAATAAAAAATAAGTACACCCCATGATTCTGTAGCTTGTAGAATCACATTTATCAGCAATAACTTCAAGTAATTGTTTTCTGTATGACTTTATCAGTCTCTTGCATCATTCTGGAGAAATTATGGCTCACTATTCTTTACAATGTTGCTTCACTTCATCGAGGTTCATGGGCATCTGTTTATGCATAGCTCTGTTAATGCATTTCAATCGGTTTGAGGTCTGGACTTTGACTGGGTCATTGCAACATCTTCATTCTTTTCTTTTTCAGTCGTTCTGTTGTAGATTTGCTGATTATTTGAGGCGTAAAGCCTTGTTCAAGCCTTGTTTACACTGGTGTGAGTGTACCGCCTAGAGGACAGAACAAAACCTCGCCAGAGCCATGACGAGCCACAGACGTGTGCAGTGTAAACAAGGCTTTATAGTGTTTTCCTGACAACTACAGACAGTTTGGAAGAACAAGTCAGAGTGCTCTCAAATTCAAAGCCGCAATCTACTGTTCCGGTGCAAATATAAACGTCTTTGTTCATACGGACATCTGACTGCTAAGTAGGGTTTATGTTTTCAGCAATAGTGCACCCTTACTTTAATGAGAAAAGAAGGTCAGGGAAAAATCTGTAAATGGAAAATCTCCATAGTGCCTTTTGTGCAGTTTTTTTTTTTTTTTTTTACTTTGCAGTTTTTTTTTTGTTTTGTTTTTTTTAAGAAAATATTTACTATTTATTCAAGTTTTTTATTTAGGATATTACATTTTTTGATCCTTCATTTCCATGATCTAAAGAATTAAATGGTTGTTGTCATTTGAAAGTGTGCAGGCCTACTTGCATTATTATGCTGTTATATTATGATTATATATTCAGTGGCATAAAATGGTCTTAAAATGACAATAATATCATTTATCGCAATTATTTCTGAAACAACATATAGCACAACAAAAAGTAGTTATCATGACAGGCCTAATTCAAAGAATCCTTTCTCTTTCACATGTCTGTATACTGTACACACACAAATACAGTTTGGGTTGTTGTAACTGTGTGTTGTGTGATGTGGACACACTAGAAAAATAACACTCAAGAATTTTCTGTATTTCTGCAGGTTTTTTGAACTGTACTTCCTCTTTCTTTTAAGCAAATAGTCCATTATGACAAATATATATAGACTGTTTGTCATTTATTTCCCAGTTCCTAAAAAAATGCCACCTTGTATCTTTTTTGTTGTTGTTGTTGCACGTATTTTGTTGCATGTTAGTTAATGTATCATTAATTGTTATTAACATCTGCAATTCACATTCTCTAGAAATTCAAGTAATCCTTATGATCGTAATGTAAGAAACATTTGTAATATAACATAGAGCTACTGCCCTCTGCTGTATGTAGACAGAAATCAAAGCGACAGCAATAAGTGAAGCATTTATTTTTATATTCATTCATTCATTTAGCAGACATTTTTTATCTTAACGTACATTTTATTTAAACATATATATATATATATATATATATATATATATATATATATATATATATAACATATATAAAGAGGAATGTTACAGCATAAGCAATTAATCATAATGAGAAAGTAACTTGAACATTGCTGCAATACAGTTCTAAAATTGCAATCACGTAAAATGCAAAAGAAAATCTAAAAAAAAATGCAAAAGGTTAACTGAATTAATATGTTTTTCGCTTATATTTTTACAGTAAAAGTTTGGATATATATAAATATATATATATATATATATCATTAGTTTATGTTAGTTAATGCAGTTAATGCATTTTTCTTCAGGTCTGCTCTTCTCTCTTCAGAAAGTCTTCTGATTATTTATGCATCCATATAGTCATTGTCTGTAACAGTTGTGGTGTGGTTGATGGAGTCTGTGTTAACAAAAGTACAAAGAGATCACTGGGTTAGTCTGTGTGTGCTGGAAAACTACTGAAGATAAAGATCAAATCTAATCCTGAACACAAACTCAACAGAAACACAGTCAGGACACCAAACCTCATCAGATCATCGTCACATCAAGGACAAATATGATCATAATATGTATTAATGCCAGAATTGTCTTTGCATGTCAAAATGCATCTCATACCTACAACTGGTGAGATTTTAATATAGAAACATTTGCAGGAAACTATATTGAGCTCTGACAGTAGGCATAATGTGTGAAGCCAGCCGTCAGCAATACGACTGAGGAAGAGAAACTCTGTTCACTGACTTGCATCTTCAGAAAACTAAATACCTGCATGTTAGTATTTGAGCTTCTTGCAAGGCATCTTTAGCAGCCAAAATAAAGGATAATTGAGCCAGTAATGAAATAGAATCTATAACAAAGCATTTTGAGATGCTCTCAGCACATTGTGTATGCATTTTGATTATTTTCATTTTTATATTTTGATCTGACTGTGAGTAACTGGTGAAACACACACCTTTAGCTTTGCTCCTGATGGTGGTCACGATCACTGCTGCAGTCATGATGACGAGACCAACAGCAATGAAGGAGGAAAAGCAGATGTAGAATAAAGATACTCCTTCCTCATGATGATCAAAGACTGCAGGGAAATGCAGAAAAACAGGAACAAAGATGAATGCACTGAAACATACACACACACACACACACACCAGAGATCAGCTGTACTGTTGTACCTGTCGGTGTATGGTTATTTAGGTACCATGCATCAGATGAATCTGTACAAAAACCTGTGTGAGTTTCTTTCTTCTGTTGAACACACAAGAAGACGTTCTTAAGAATGTTGGTAACAGGACACTTGATGCTAGCCATTGACTTCCATACAGTATTTTTATATATTTTTTTCCCAAATATGGAAATCAAAGGCTACCGTCAACTGTCTGGTTACCAGCATTCTTTAAAAATATCTTTTATGTTCAGCAGAAGAAAGAAACTCATACAGGTTTGGAACATGACAACAACAGTAACAATAACGTTTTCATTTTTGGTGTAATGTCCCTTTAAGATATTTTAATAGACAATGCAAAAGTTCTGATATTGTTAGTAACACTGATATATTTTGAAAATGTGCCCTTTTTTAAGCTCGATATTGAGTTTGGATAAATAACAGATGGAAAGCCTGAGAAGTTGAAAGCTGAAGCTACCCTGGAAAGGAGTAATTTTCTCTTTTAGAGGGGATGGAAGACCAAGCAGATGCTATGTAAGTGTGAAGTCTTTACTTACACACACATCTCTTGTTTAATTTATTATAACAAATATTCATTAATATGACTTGACGTGAAGGAGGACAGATGCAGGTAATTGCACATGTCGATCTCTGACTGTTTAGGTTTCTTTAGTGCAAATCTATGGAGCTGCTGTAAATACATAATAATGGTAATGGTACACAAAGTCTTAATGAAAAAAAACAACCTCTTCACTCTTACTAACTTATTTAACCTTAAAAACACATGCATTGAGTGTAAAATGAGGAGGGTTTAGTCTTAAAAAAATAAATAAACTTCATGGTTGCAGCAGTTATTTGCCATCCTCTGTGGCTGGCTTGTCAGTGGTTATCACTACAACCCTATTTAGTCTGCTCTTAATCCTACACTTAAACATTTGTTGTATCTCTAATCTGTTTTCATTAATTTTCAGATTAAAAAGTGCTACACAATGATGGTTGTTCTTGCATAACTTCTGCCACCGTTGCCTGGAAGTCGATGCAATGTTAAATCTGAAATTTCATTCCTTCAATTTAATTTTGTACCGGTAAGTTTTACATGGACCGTTATTTTTGTAATTATGTCTTGATGCATTCTAAACCCCTAAAATATTAAATTTAATTAATTTTTTCCTTTTTCCCCTAACTCTAAGCTTGGAGCCAGTATTGCATCCCTCTGCAGCAGTTTTGAGGCTGCATCAAAGACCAGACCACAGACAATCTACATTGGAAGTTTGAAGAGCACAACATGACAGTACATCATTGCGAGGATTGACAGAGTAACCATTCCTGTGAACGAGGGCCTGACGTGCTGTGGACAATATATTCTAGGTGTGAAACTTGTCCTGTCCACCACAGATTAGTTTGGTCTTCTCTTTCTAAGACTGGAGCATCTAATATAACATATCTAATACATCTAATAACTTCACAATTAGTACACAATTACAATTTTACAAAATTTCCAAGTGTCATTGCAAACAATTTCAAAATATGTGCCTGAATGTTTGTCTGATCTAAAATGTTTCTTTAAATACATCCAAAAGTATCTGTCTGACTTGAGTTTGTTATGAGAAATGTCATCCACTAGTCTTGTTACTTGTAAGTGTAATTGATGTTGGCAACACTTGAATGAATACTGTCGTTAAAGGGTTAGTTCACCCAAAAAGTGAAAATAATGTCATTTATTACTCACCCTCGTGCTGTTCCACACCCGTAAGACCTTCGTTCATCTTCGGAACACAAATTAAGATATTTTTGTTGAAATCCGATGGCTCCGTGAGGCCTACATAGCCAGCAATGACATTTCCTCTCTCAAGATCCATTAATGTACTAAAAACATATTTAAATCAGTTCATGTGAGTACAGTGGTTCAATATTAATATTATAAAGCGACGAGAATATTTTTGGTGCGCCAAAAAAACAAAATAACGACTTATATAGTGATGGCCGATTTCAAAACACTGCTTCAAGAAGATTCGGAGCGTTATGAATCAGCGTGTCGAATCATGATTCGGATCACGTGGCAAACCGATAAACTGCTGAAATCACGTGACTTTGGCGCTCCGAACCACTGATTCGATACGCTGATTCATAACGCTCCGAAGCTTCCTGAAGCAATGTTTTGAAATCGACCATCACTAAATAAGTCGTTATTTTGTTTTTTTGCCGCACCAAAAATATTCTTGTCGCTTTATAATATTAATATTGAACCACTGTACTCACATGAACTGATTTAAATATGTTTTTAGTACTTTTATGGATCTTGAGAGAGGAAATGTCATTGCTCCCTATGTAGGCCTCACGGAGCCATCGGATTTCAACTAAAATATCTTAATTTGTAGTTGTTGGTAACACTTTAATGTATACTGTATTGTAGATAATAGCATTACAAAGCATTTGTGTCATCTAATCATCTAAGTTTATGAAATTGAGATTTAGAGCATTTTGTTGTGCCTCTGTGAATGCATTTTTCTCTACCCTGACAAAATTTGACTATAAATTAAATTAATAACATTTTTACATCTTGCCTGCTTTATTTCAATTTTGTAGAATTACAAATGGATGGTAATGCTTAATATTGTTGTATGAACATTAATTAGCAATGATAATTTTCAGTTACACTTATTGTGTTTAAATGACACATTTGTGTGTTAAAATTACCTTACACAATTTGTGTGTTAAGATGGATCGCACATCTACTGTGTTAAATTTGACACAACATGTGTAGTCCGTGAGCACACTCACCATGTGTTAAAATTCTGCACAACATGTGTCATTTTTAACACATCTCTTTTTGCAGTGTCGTTAGAAATGCATCTGTCACTGAATTCGTAGTAGTAGTATGCTAACAGAAAAGTGTATATATATTAAAGTTATTAGATGTCGTTATATGGTTATATGCATCAGATGAATCTGTACAAAAACAGTTTTTGTTTCCTGTCCTTACCCCCCTCGCCCCTCAGTGTCTCTCAGGCAAATACAAAATTTGAGAATACAAGCATTCAAATATTGCTGCAACTAGGCAGGGATGTATTTGTTTTACCTGACCACTTGTAAGTGTAGGTCTGGCTGCTCAGTTTCTTGACTTCTCCTTCATAATAAACTTTAATCTCACAGGTGAAGGAAGCAGGTGAACTCACAGTGACCATAAACATGCATGCAGCAAATGAAAAGCGTCTTTCAATTTCTATGGTGTATTTCTCTTCACTCTCCACAGAAAGTGTGAAAGACGGCCAATAAAACACATGTTCTATGTCAACCTCGCACAGCACTATCACACGCTCTCTGTTCTCCTTCTGTCGGTATACTGTGATGTTCAGTACTGGGAGATCTGAAACACAACACAAAAATGACAATCAGACAATTGTTACCAGAACTCCTAATATGTGTTGGCACAGAATAATAGATATAATTTTAATTAATAATCATATGTAGGAAGTCAGACAATGATGTTCTAATAAGGAAAGTAATTAATATTGCTTTTAAATTGAATATAATGTTTCATTTTATTAAACAAAGACATAAATAATGTAAATAAATAATATAATAAAAATAGTTTTGAATGCTGTCTCCATGATTCCTCCAAAATTACATGGTGTGTACCAGTGGGGAATTGGAGCTGCCACTAAATATAAAAGTAAAAAAAAAAATAAAAAAAAAAATATATATATATACAGCTGAGATGAATAAAATAAGGTGCTTCTGACACAATGAGTTCAGCCTATATCATTTACAGGCAAACTTTAACAGATATTTCAGTCAAGTAAAATTCCTTTTTTAAATTGGTAAACTGTTGTACCATTGATTGGTGAATGGGTACAAAAGAAGGCAAAAATTGATACTGACTTTAAATCCTTGCACTTTAAAATATTTTGAAAAGGAATACAGACAGATAAGTGTACATATTACAGTCATTAGATGCTGCACCTGTATTAGAAGTAGTTTGCCATACATCAGGAGAATCTGTACAAAAACACAGCAAACTTATATTGACTGATATGCTTGTATTTTCAAATATTTTAGAATAATCTATAGGAACACTGACAGAAACATGAATAGATTATATATCTATGCATATGAATCAACATAAAAAACTGCAAAATTCTATATATTGTAATCATTATGATCACAATTATCTTAGAACTGTACTTTTCTGACATATGGACATTATTTCGACACAGTCACCTCTGATAACCGATTACTCTGAATTGTAATGTGGATATCCCTGGGTTATGTGCAAATGCATTTTCTGTAAAGCTGCTTTGAAAAGATATGTATTGTGAAAAGCGATATACAAATAAATGTGAATGAGATTAAAGTCGATAGAAATGTGTCTGTCACTGAATTTGTAGTAGTAGTATGCCATGCATGAGGAGAATCTGTACAAACACACAGCAGAATTACATTGACTTCTATCCTTACACTATTTTGACAGAAATGTTTATTGTTTAAAGTCATTAGATGATTCACCTGTCACTGAAGTAGTATCAGTAGTATGCCATGCATGAGGGGAATCTGCTCAAAAACAAAACAAAATTGTATTTTAAAATATTTTGGAATATTATATATGAATACTAACAGAAAAGTGTATATATATTAAAGTCATTAGATGATTCACCTGTCACTGAAGTAGCACCAGTAGTATGCCATGCATGAGGGGAATCTGCTCAAAAACAGCAAAATTGTATTTTAAAATATTTTGAAATATTATATGAATACTAACAGAAACTGTACAGATTAAAACCATTAGATGTACCTGTTGTTGTATTGTTTTTTAGGTACCATGCACCAGATGAATCTGTACAAAAACACAGTTTTTGATTCCTGTTCTTACAGTAGATCAGAGGCACAAAAATCTGAGGCAAAAGAAATATAATTCACTTACTGAAAGATGACCAAAGGACCAATAAAAGGATACAAACCAAGTTCATGCTGTCATGGATTAGAGAGCTACAGCTTTCTGAGACACTCGACTGACAGTGACTGAGTCTGACACTGACTTCCTCTGTCTTAACAAGAAATATGCAGAGTAGATGTAGGAAAAAAGAAGCGGCAAACATTAACTTTCTACTTCCCAGCAACTGGAAACCCAGCAAAAAAAATAAAATAAAAATAATAATTGCTGGTTTTCCAAAATCTGGCTGATTATGAGATATTAAGCCATTTAACAAAGGCCAAATAAGGCAGTATTATTATTACTTATAATTTAAATATGCAGGCTCATTATGTGCATCTGGATATAGCTCTTCACAGTTTATTGATACATGCACATTTTTTTCTTTGTGGCTATACTTGGACATCCAGCTTTGAACCATTAGCTCTGCCCACACAACCACAAGCTTGCAGATGTTTTTATATTGTGACATAGGGCTGCGTATCACATATCTGGTCCATAGAGGGGAATGGCGCTGCAAGCAAGATCGACACAGAGCAGGTCCTTATACTTACTGGCTACCTGAGGCGAGTACAAGGGAGAACACAGGCTCTACTCAGAGATTATAAAACCAAGACAATGGCGTCCACCTTCCAGTGGGCCAGCCTCTGCTTGGAGACCGCCTTTCCCTTCTGCTGGCCTCCATAACAGAAAAAGAGCTGTTCTGAGGTCCTGAAGCTCTGCGTTCGTACCATGTACAGGTGCAAAGCGTGAACGGGACAGATCAGAGCAAGGGCTGGGTCTGCCTCCTCCGGTGGCAGCGCTTGCAGGTTCACCACCTGATCTCTAAAAGGAGTGGTGGGAACCATGGGCACATATCCGGGCTGGGGTCTCAGGATTACATGAGAGTAGGTCGGTCCGAATTCCAGGCATGTTTTGTTGACCGAGAATGCTTGCAGGTCCCCTACCCTCTTGACAGGAGCCAATGCAGACAGGAGCGCTGTCTTAATCGACAGGATTTTAAGCTCTACCGACTGCAGTAGTTCGAAGGGCACTCTCTGGCTGCTAAGACCAGAGAGGGGTCCCAAGAGGGTACAAGGTGAGGACGGGGAGGATTCAGCCTTCTTGCACCCCTCAGAAACCTAATGATCAGGCCGTGCTTTCCCACAGACTTACCATCTATTGCATCATGATGTGCGGTGATAGACAACATACACTTTCAGGGTGGAGGAAGACAGTCTTCGCTCCAGCCCTTCTTCCAGGAAGGAATAGAGTGCCCGGTCTCTGAGAATGCAAGTCCTTCCTCAGGGGAATCTGCCATGGAGGGGCTGTAGCAAGGTGCATTACGGCGCAACTAGCAAGACCTGCTCCTCGTCCTCCCTGATCTTGCACAGCGTCTGTGCAAAAAGGCTCACTGGGGGAAACGTATACTTGCGTAGGCCCCGTGGCCAGCTGTGTGCCAGCGCATCCGTGCCGAGGGTCCCCTCGGTCAGGGAGTAAAATAACTGGCAGTGGGACATGTCCGGAGAGGCGAACAGGTCTACCTGTGTGTCCCCAAAGTGTCTCCAAATCAGCTGGACCACCTGCCCCGGGAGTGTGGGCTGTTGTGAGAGCTCATCTGGAATGTGAATTATATGAAGCAATCCGAGCAGCTTGACTGCAATTGCGGATGCCATATGCCCCAGGAGCCTCGTGCTGTCAGGTTCACCAACTCCATACCGAGAAAAGAGATCCTCTGCATGGGGAAGAGTTTGCTCTTTTCCCAGTTGACCCAAAGCCCCAGATGGCTGAGGTGCTGGAAGCCATAGGTGGCGTTCCTGGACCACAAGTGTGGACATCGCCTGACCCAGGGACTGCGCAGTGACTTTCGTTGCATGTAGGGCGAGGTCCGTCACTGTGCGCAGCTCCTGCATGAAACCTGGCTCAGAACAGTGCCTTGGCCTGGTAGACTTGCAGAAGGGCCATGGTGTGCAGGGCGCAGGCGGCCTGTCCAGCGGCTCTGTAAGCCTTGGCCGTAAACACAGACAAGAACTTACAGGCCTTGGATGGGAGACGCGGATTACTCCGCCAAGCGGCAGTGCTTTGTGGACACAAATGCATCACTACCACGCACTCCACCAGGGGATCTCCATGTACCCCTTGGCCGCCCCACCATCGAGGGTAGTGAGGGCCTTCCACAATCTGGAAACCTCTTTATGCACTTCTAGAAATAAAGGCACTGGTGCCAGGACACTGTTGCTCAGCGCGCTCCGCCCCGAGATACCAGTCATCCAGCCTTGAGCGTTTGGGACACAGTGGAGGTCTCCACTCGAGCCTGACGCTCTCAGTGGCCTGGGAAAGCATAGCCGTCAGCTCTGGGTCAGACTTGGTCAACACTACTCTCCCCAAAGGAGGCAACGCAGGTAATTTTTTAGAATGAGACAGATCACTTTGACAGAGTGTACAGGGTTAGTATTATCAGTGAATATAATATGATAATACTATTTCACTTTGAGATTGATGAAGACGACTAGCTGTCCTTTTTTTTTTCCATCACAGGTGTCACACTAAATTAACATGAACTAAGATTTATAAATGCTTTAGAAGTATTTTTACAAATGGAACCATAACTTGACTGTGCAAAGTGATCTTCTTAATGTTCCCCTATTACGCTTTTTCAGATATTGTAGAACGTAATATAGCTGTTTGTGAATGTAAAAGGTCTGCAAAGTTTCAGAGATCATGATAAATTAAGTTATTGTATGACATTTATTTGAGGAAGATGAGCAGCTGTCCCATTCAATCCAACCCTTCCCTTCCAGCTGCTACAACCACATCTGAAAGATGCCAGACAGAAACTCAAAACTCAGATAATAACAAACCACAGCTACACACAGATGCTCCCTATACTGGATGAAGCCAAATACTTTGACTTTATGACAATTATGTCATAAAGAAACCATCATTGTGAAAAAAGCCCTCCTGAATATAATACAGTTCAACACTCAATACAATTAAAATGAATTAAATACTGCCCTCTACCGGATGAAGTCATAATTACTCAAAACAGCATCAGGGACAGGGTGCTGCTGCCACATATAAAATTAACATTAATAAACAAGAAGCATATAAAATGTTTTACTGAATGACTAATAAATTGTCAGATGATCCCCTTTTTCAACATCTGTTTTTACCTCTTCAGGAATCAAGGAATCTCTTGTAAGTATTTTAAAAGTGTTAACACCATTATTCACAGAATTAGTCTGTGTACTGTAGAAATTATTGTTACTTTAATGGTTAGAAAATAGTCACACAAACTATCACATATCATTTTCGAAAGTGAAACAACCTATTGTAGCTCAGGAAGTGACCATTATCATTGTTTCCAGTGGCACTGCATCAACTTTGCCACCAAATTGTCTCCTTATTTACTCTTTATGTATACGTGCATATACGTGCATATGATGTGGACACACAAGAAAAATAATACACAAGAATTTTCTGTATTTCTGCAGGATTTTTTAAACTGTACTTCCTCTTTCGGAGCTTTATTTACAGACTGACATCTTGGCATTCTCCTTTAGAACATTCTGATATTATCTAGAAAAAATAAACTGAGTGAAGCGTAGAGGATTGTAGAGGATTCAGATGAGTCTTCTATGGCAGTATTAAACCACAGCTACACACATTAATTGTAATTAACATATTTTATCTACATACAAATAAGGAATGTTACAGCATAAGCAGTTCATCCTAATCAGAAAGTAAAATTCCATTATAGTGAAAAATGTCAAAGAAAATCTCAACAAATGGACATTTTAAATACAACTAAAATTGTTTTTAAAATAATCATATAATATAAATTCACATATACATTCCAAATAAAATAAAAATACAAAAGGTTAACTGAATAATTCATATACTTTTAATTTATATTTTTACAGTAAATGTTTCTCCTCTTCAGGTCTGCTCTTCTCTCTTCAGAAAGTCTTCTGATTATTTATGCATCCATATAGTCATTGTCTGTAACAGTTGTGGTGTGGTTGATGGAGTCTGTGTTAACAAAAGTACAAAGAGATCACTGGGTTAGTCTACTGAAGATAAAGACTGATCAAATCTAATCCTGAACACAAACTCATCAGAAACACAGTCAGGACACTCATCAGATCAGGACAAATGCGATCATGCAGTATGTATAAATGCCAAATTTGTCTTTAAAAGCATTGCATGTCAGAATGCATCTCACACCAACAAGATTTTAATTTAGAAACACCTGCAGGAAACTATATTAAGCTCTGAATGTAGGCCTAATGCATGATGCCATTACAGTCGTCAGCAAAAAGATTGAGGAAGAGAAACTCTGTTCATTCACTGGCGTCTTCAGCTCAGAAAACTAAAGCCTGCATGTTAGTCTTTGAGCTTCTTGTAAGGAAATAATGAAATAAAACACAAAGCATGCTCTTAGCACATTGTGTACGTATTTCAGTTTTAGACTTTAATCTGACTGTGTCATCAGGCCTTTCATTATATTCATTGCTGCTATAAATAAGTAAACTGTTACACACACCTTTAGCTTTGCTCCTGATGGTAGTCACGATCACTGCTGCAGTCATAATGACGAGACCAACAGCAATGAAGGAGGAAAAGCAGATGTAGAATAAAGATACTTCTTCCTTGTGATTATCCAAGACTGCAATGACAGGCAAAAATAGGTTTTAGCTTGTATGCATTAAAATATACAGTCTTATATAGACACTTACAAAGATCAGATGGATTATTATTATTGTACATTTTTAAATAGCTAATTATATGATCACCCAGCACCAGATGAGGAAGAAAGAGAGGTAGAGAGAGGAAGAAAGATACATTTTTTTCAGAATAGGAAAATGCAAAGACAGTGGCAATATTGTATCATGTAGGCAGGGATGTAACATCTAAACATCCTGTAGCAGAGATGTATTTGTTTTACCTGACTTATTGTAATTGTAGGTCTGGCTGTGCAAGTACTTGACTTCTCCATCAGAATAAATCTCATGCACACAGGTGAAGGAAGCAGGTGGACTCACAGTGACCATAAACACACATATTTTTCTATCTAAAGTAGTGCATTCTTCTATTTCTTTGGTGTAGTTCAGTTCACTCTCCACAGACAGCTCAAAAGACTGCATCTGCCAACTGCCTCTCATTTCAAACATTTGGTCAAAGATGCACAGCACTATCACACTATCATGCTCTCTCTCCTCCATCTGTCGGTACACTGTGATGTTCGGCACTGTAACATCTGAAACATCAACATGCTGGTGAAATATGAACATGTTACAAATTTCTGCAACTAAAACTGCATCAACAATATTGTGCATCTTCAACTTCTAATGTGTTGGCACTGGATATTTAAATAATATCTGCACACATCTCGATACATTACTTAGGTTAATTTAAACACCAGTCTAGCAAAAATAACTGACATAATAATATACAAAACATAATTTAATAGTAAAGTAATGTGTGTCAAAAGTAAACCAGATGATGCAGTGCCATTTTTTGAGGAAATTAATTACTGTTGCTTTTAAATTAATTCCAGTGTATTAGTTTACTAAAAGACATAAACATGATAAAGATGATAAAAACAATGAGCCAGAATCACTTTAATTTAAATTAAATTTAACATGGCAGTTGAGAAATTGGGGCTTTTTAAACTGCATTTCAAGGACTTTTAATACAGTTAGAAAATGGAGAAAATTAGAACATACTTTGTGGCTCCAACTCTCCAGAGGTGTAAGCGTGAAAGTCCTGTTCAACAAAGCCACATAAAAAGCTCATGAATCAAATGTAAAATAAATAAATAAATAAATAAAAAATCTGTGTATATATATATATATATATATATAGACTGCATAAAGTATAAACATCAAAACAAAAAATGGATTAAACTGATTGAAAACCTCTAGATTCCATGTATCCTGACATTTCTCTGGATAAAACAAATCACAATAGTTTATTTTTAATATATCATTTATTACCTGTACACATTGTGAAGTAAAACACAGGAAAAAGAAATATACTTACGAAAAGCTAACATTACAGACAGCAAAAGGACCTGAAAAAGGAGCTTCATCGTTCCTCAAACTATTGTGCTTTCTAACACAGTGTGCACTAACTCAGTTTCACTTTTCAGTTCTTCTCCTTCACATTTCCTGTATTAAAGAAGTTTAGTCCTTGTCATTTGCATAACGTTGCACGGTTTATTCATTTACTTTACATTTAAATAAGGTCTCACTGATTCATACTCACATTAATTAATTATCTTTCATAAACATTTGGTTGCCAATGAACATTTTCCCAGTCATCCCACTGGGGGAGTAAAACTCCATATTACCATAGTAGATGTTTTTCATTTCTGAGAATTAGACTTTGCAAATGCTGAAGTGTCAAAGTATCATTTTATTTAAAAAAAAAAAAAAAAAGATTTTTTTGATAAAGTCAAATCTTCAATGTGTTCCCTTCTCAATCAGTGTGTTGCCTTCTCAAAACTCACACGTTATTAAGACTTTGAATTTTTTCATTACATACAATTTGCTGCAGGCAATATTGCAGAACTGTTCCTCAGAAAATTATAGTAAACTAACATTAAAATGTCTTATGAATAGCGAGATGACAAACCACCAACAGTTTTGAACTTCTGCCCCCAGTTTCACAGACAAGGCTTAAGTCTCGTCCCAGACTAAAATGCATGTTTGAGCTGTTTTAACTGAAAGCAACTTGCTCTGACATATCTTAAAATATGTCAATGCCATCGTTTTGTCTCAAGATGCACACCAGTAATGTTTTTTTCTAAGGCATGTTTATAAAAGCTACTCAAATGTCCTAATTAAAGGGCCTAATCCTGGCTTAATCTAAGCCCTGTCTGTGAAACCAGGCCCTTGCGTATAATAGACATTTTGTACATGTTTTCTTTTTGTGTCAGGTTTGAGATGATGAATGTTGGATGTACAGTCAGCGGTTATGATGTTAGGATGTACAGCGCTGAAATGAACATGTCGAGTCACATCACAGAACAGCAGCAGGTGGCGGGATAGTCATCAACGTTCACTTTCAACTCATTTCCATACACATAGTAAACATAGGGCTTCTCTTTCCAAGTGTAGTTCACCCTTGTTATGGTAATGAGCTCGATTGTCTGCCTCTGGAACAAGGAAATATTGATATACACCAGTTTACATGACCAAATTTATTAAAATATAAATATTATAGTGCATGTAAACATTATTAAGTCTACTGTCAAAGACAGACTAATAATTACATAGCAAAAGTTTAGCATTATAATTTTTTATGTGGAAAATGTACAAATTATGCATTTATACGGTGAATAAAACATACCTGCTGTAATATACGAGAGTTCTTGGTATATTTCACCTGATGGTCCCTTATTAAACGCTCAGACGCTTGAGCAACAGAAACATCAGGGAAACCCAGCACTGGATAGACCTACAGTAAACATACAACCATATAAACAAGTTTATCAACTTAAGCCTCTTTATTATTCTTTATTAAATCTTTAACTGCCTGCAAATCTGTTCCTACCGTAATCTGGGCGTCTCTGAAGAGCTCCTTCCCTGAAACCTTTCCCAGCTTTTCCGGTCTCAGACCACTCGAATCTTGCGCTATGAAATCATCCCTCTCAGTGCTCCTGAAATGGACCAAAAAGTAGCTTTCAGAATGAGAGAGTTCACTTTGACAGAGTGTATAGGGTTAGTATTATCAGTGAATATAATATGATATTACCATTTGACTTTGAGGTTGATGTAGACGAGTAGCTGTCCCTTTCCATCACAGGTGTCACACTCGTGGAAGCCACTGCCGCTACATGAACTACATCTGAAAGGAGTCAGACAAAACACTCAGGAAACACTAAACCACCAGCTGCCCTCTACTGGATGTACTTAGAACTGTTTAAAAACTGCAGTTTATGCAGGACATAAAAAGTACTATGACAGCTTGGAGTCTGAATCAAATGTGATGAGAGTAAAAGATGCAAAATAACACACAAATAAATAGACAAAACTTTTTTTCTATTGTGACACACAACAGCAGCCATTCTGAGATGTGAACAAACATCTCAAGAGTTCTTTTGATTCTTATGAATTGGTCAAAAAGACAAGACAATATAAGTTAAGGGTGGAAAAAGAAGTTTCAAATCTAAATTTTGACAGTTTTCATATTTCAAAGTAAAAAAGACAAATTGATGTGTTGCTTTCTCAAAACTCTCTAATTTTCTCATGACATCACATATACTTCATTTTATGTTGTAGAATATTTTCAACCCTTTACATGCTGTACAGCTATTGGAATATTTCCTGTTTGCATGCATTCTGCATAATCTTAATATATTAATGCATGCACATTATTTTCCTGGAGATGCTAGCTCTATTGGCCATTCATTACTATGCATTTTATTCATTGTGGGCAGTAATTTAATCAGCTCAGGCCATGATGTTTCTTTAATGTTTGTAAAACAAGCTAAAAAAGTGGTCATTTTCAAGCTAAAACATACAGAGTTACTAGAGTACATGGAGAATGGCAGACTTACTTTTCACGTCCATTATAGTCACATTTATCACAGGACTCGTTATCAGGACGTTGACGCGAACCGTTACACTCAGAGCACACTTCCTGCATAAAGACACAAATAAAACTCTAGTTATATGTCCCATAATATGACCTCCTATAATCATGTACTCCAAAAACAACTCCAAAACAGCCTGGTATGCCAGTCAAGATGTCACTTACGCTTCCAGTTCCAGTGCAAGAAGAACAGGGGTTTTTTCCCAATCCACCGCAGGGGTCACATTTCTAGGATACAAGAAGAAACTCTTTTTAATTTTCCAGTAACTTTTCGGATATTACCTATCATGTAGTGTGTAATATAGCTGTTTGTAAATGTAAAAGGTCTGCAAAGTTTTAAAGATCAAAGGTCATGATAAATCAAGTTTTTGTCTCTCAAACCAAAGAAGCGATTCTGAACTGCCTGAAATGAGTCGTCTGTAATTCCAGTCTTACTTCCTGCATGAACCTACGTAGGTTTGTAACAAATTTGAATAATGCCAGCCTACGGTCTTCATTGGCTGCTGGGAACTATGTCAACTTTGACCCGCTCTCAAACCCTGTAGTTGTAGCTGAGGCCTTAAAGAGTTTGGTTTGTGTTGTCGACATGAATTTGCACTGCGAAAGAAAATTCTCTTTGCATGCACTTCTAAAGGAAGTAAAACTTGGGTAAAACTGACTCCATCATTACTGTTCGTATCACTGTATCAAGGGCTGAGGAAGCCTCCGCAGCCGAAATTCAGATATGATAGTGGAAGTTTTGTTTCTGACACGATCAAACCTTGATTGAGGAACTGTAGGGCACTCTAATATTCTCCTTGTGCTCAGTAAAGTAGGACGGAGGTTGAGCTGCAATCTCCCACGGTCCAGGAGCACGCTGAATCCCGGCATCGACGCGCTGCCCTGCAAAAGAGTTATACAAATATTTAGCCAGGGAACAAGGTTTAGATTGTAAAACTAATAATTTAAACAAAATTTAATTGCACAAAACCTGTTGCTACACTGTTTTGAGTGTTTTAGCTCATTACTAGGGTGTTATGGGTGGTTGCTTACTGGCCCAAGTCAAAAATGCCCATCCCACAGTTTCTATAGTCTCTAGAATCTAGGGCTGCCCCCTAATATTTGACTAACCGTTAGTCGACGAGAAGAGGCTTTAGTCATCCAAAATTTTATTAGTCATAGGAAAAAAAATCTACAGCAAGTGGCGAAATCACACAGTCTGTGACGGACAGATCATTAACAGCTGGTCTATGTGGTAAATACAGTATATTGGGCAGGACATCCAAACATTCGCCTATCATTCATCAACCTCAAATATGGCTTATCATCTCAAGCATGTAAATAGTAGCAACTTTACATGGCCGCTCGCTTTAACCTTAATCTAGAAAAACGTGGGCTATTCAAGTGTATGAAAGCTGAGTAGTAGCACGCTCACTGCATGACAGCTAACATGGAGGCGCCGGTGTGATCACTTGCACTTAAAATACTCAATTTTTGGTCATACAGATAAGAGTAATACATCTTTTGAATCTGTGAAATGATAGGTGAATAACACTGATGCAGAAGCACCAATCTCTGGTTGTACGCATAAACTTTACATAAACTGTAAACTTTTCCCTCAAATCTGATTGGTTGATTGGAATGTTGAAAATCAAATCAGGTTCAGGGAGGTATTTATACCAAATCATTTTGATGACAGACATTGGCTCAGGCATTTCAGAATGATCAAACAAACATCTGAGATGCTGTGTGATGAGATTGGTTCCCTGGTTAGTCCAGTTATCCAATCACATCCTCTGTTGAGGGAAAGTCACATGAGTTTTTTGTTGTGCACCAAGGGATTTATTTAGTAAATGTGTTTCTAACTTTGTTTATGTGCATGTCTCCATGTTTGTTTGTTTGTTTTTTTTTACCTATTTTTAGAATTTATGCACATCTTAGTGTTACTATCCAGCATTGTTTTATATGATAACCCAAATTTCACATAAAATAGGTTGAATGGAAACAGCTTATGATATTCTGTCCCTATATAGTCCCTCCTTTGTAAGTCCAAGGGATTTTTCTTTCACAGTTTTTTTTTCCATTTTCTAATAGCACAGATCTCCTCAATAAGCTGCACAATTTGAGATATCAATCATATGTGTATATCACAAAAAGCACAGGATAGTTTAATACATAGAGGGCTGTTTAAATCTCTAATCCCGAATATTATCAATAGTGATGGTGATGCTTGCCTAAATAATCAAGCACCACTAATGATAGACTCGTTTGACTTTTGGTACCTGTGTAAGGCTCCTGACACAATTTAGTAGATCTGTACTCTGTGAACGTCTCCAAACGATACTGAGAACAGAAGCAGAACAAAAAGCCAGACCTCAGATGAATATTGCTAACCACATTCAGCTCTATAAAGCCAAAACAACATCAGATTTATGCTACTTATACACTGATTGATAGTATCACTAAGCTCAAAATGGAAATGATTTATTGTAGGTCTCACCCTGTAGGTGTTAAAGGACTCCATGTTGGTTATAACTCCATCTCTGACGGGGGCAGAACTATAGCAGCACTTGCTGGAGACGTAATCTTCAAAAGCTGCACGCGCTCTTCCCTCTGAGATGGAAGGAATGTTGTTGCTAAAAAGAAATTATTAATAGACATGCATGTTGAATTACGCGCATTATGAACATGCTACAGGAGTCAGTTTGAGAAATGAAGACATCTGAAGCACAGAGACCTCTGGGTTATGATTAGTCTCTTTAATCTATAAAAAGTACTTTAATTCATTTTCAGTATTTAACTGCACTGGCACTTTCAGATGAGAACAAAATTTTAACTGAATCTAGCTGGATAATGACACTATTGTCTTCTGTAGAGCTGCTTATAGCTAAAATAAACTTGCTTCATAATTGATGAATTTTGCACCATTAGGGCCGGTTCACACAGAACACGGTTTTGATATTAAAATTGCGAGACGTGGGTCAGTGGAAGGAAACTTCCACTTCAACTTTGCCTCATTGAATCAATTTCCTGTTATCGCTGTAAAGCTGCTTTTAAACAATCTGAATTGTATAAAGCACTATATAAATAAAGTTGACTTGATTTGACAATCTGTAGTGTCTTAAAGCACTACTTGACTTAAACTATAGGCTTACAGAGGAAAAAAAAAAAACATACTGCCATTCTGGATGGCTGGAGGCTTGCTCAGGCACAGGCATCGGCACAGAGGGCATTGGAGGTGGAAGATACGCACCTGTTACAAGAGGAACACATCAGAGACATTCACAAGAGACCAGTGTTTAGCAACACATTCAACTTCCAAATTCTGTTATTTTATGCCAAAATCTAGACGCTATACCACTGCAACCATGAAAGTCAGCACATCATCACCTTACAAACATGATTAGATAAAAATAAATAAATAAATAAATAAAACACTAAAGGTTGCATCTACTTGGATCCATGAGACCCTGCAATTCATATTTTTCTAATAATTAATAATTTATTAAAAGAACATATACACTATCTTTCAAAAGTTTGGGGTCAGTAAGATTTTCTGTTCTTTGGAACTTTCTGTTCTTTTGGAACAAAAATATTAAGCAGCACAACTGTTTTCAACATTGATAATAATCAGAAATGTTTCTTGAGCAGAAAATCCTCATATTAGAATGATTTCTGAAGGATCATGTGACACTGAAGACTGGAGTAATGATGCTAAAAATTCAGCTTTGCATCACAGGAATAAATTACATTTTTAAATATATTCAAATAGAAAACAGTTGTTTGAAATTGTAATAATATTTCACAATATTACTGTTTTTAACAGTATTTTTGATCAAATAAACGCAGCCTCGATGAGCAGAAAAAAACATAAATCTTACTCACCCCCAGTTTTTTTAATGTTAGTGTATGCTCCTATCATATATCATCCTTTTTAAGATACAGGACATTATCTTAAAAAGGAAGTTATATGATAGGAGCCCTATTAATTCATGCAGTAATAATGATATATGACCTACTAATATAAAAATATATAAAGTATATAATATTGTTTTGTGCTTCTTACCACCTCCGCCGACGGCAATTCCCTCATATCCCAGGATGCTGTCAAACATGCTTGCAAGAAATAGATTACAACAAAATAAGACAACTTGCTTAACATCATGAATTATATATTGTAACTGAATTTAAGCTAATCAAAAGCAAATATTGGTAGTTTAATTTGAATGATCTGAAAGTTCTCTCAGTAAATCAGATCTGCAACAGCTGAAAAAAAAAAGCACATTCAGAAATAGGATATTTTTTGCATATGCTAAATATAGCTTAAAATAATTGTTTATATAGCAATTTATTTACATTATTCATTGCATGCTATCATTTATTTATAAATTATTAGCCAAATATGCTTTTTTAACAGAAATAATCAAAGACTTACCTTCTTCTCAGAGCTTCTGTTCAAATCAGAGTAGACAGATGAAGATTATATAGCTGTACAGAAGCACGTTCGGACACTTATGAGTTATGATTGGAAGATGTTTCCGTGCGGTGTAGTCTAATGGTTAAAGAAGTTGAAAACACAAATTGGTGGTTTAAAGCCCACCTCCATATGACCACAGTGCCCTTCGTTTCAATAAAAACAAGTCAAATGGAAAAACTGATCACCATAATAGTAACTTCATACAAAATTATGAAGTAAAATGATAAACAACTATTTACAGTTGATTTGCAGATTTTTAATGTAATCTGATTTAACCAAACATTCGCTGATATATGCAACTCGTGCAAGTAGTGATCAATGAAGTGAAACATCTGAATAAATGGTGCATGAATGTTGAAAGGAAATATGCTGTTATGATACAACATATTGCAAATAATCTTTAATTATATGTCTGTTAGCTTTGTTTTTTCCTGGTCATTTTGAGACCACAGCCGCAGCTTTCTCTTGTAGAGACAATGGCACACAGAAGTGAAGATGGTAGGAAATGGATGCTGATGGATGTATTGGTAATTAATAAAACAGAGAAACATTTATAAGAAAAAAAAAATGTAAAAAATGTCTTTTTTGTAATAAAGTGTGTTGAGTGTAATATTTATATGGGTCATTCCATGTCAAATTAAAGTGTTAGTTCACCCAAAAATTAAAATTCTGTCATTTATTACTCACCCTCTTGTCGTTCTACACCCTTAAGACCTTCGTTCATCTTCAGAACACAAATTAAGATATTTTTGATGAAGTCCGATGGCCTCCATGGACAGCAAGATAATTAACACTTTCAGATGCCCAGGAAGCTACTAAAGATGTATTTAAAACAGTTCATGTGACTACAGTGGTTCAACCTTAATGTTATGAAGAGACGAGAATACTTTTTGTGTGCCAAAAAAAACAAAATAACGACTTTATTCAACAATATCTAGTGATGGGCGATTTCAAAACACTGCTTCATGAAGCGTCGAAGCTTTATGAATCTTTTGTTTCGAATCAGTGGTTCGGAGCATGTATCAAACTGCCAAAGTCACGCCCCCCAGTGAAATTTCGAAACACTTATGACGTAACAAAGCCTTGTTTACTGAAATCACATGACTTTGGCTGTTTGATACACGCTCTGAACCACTGATTCGAAACAAAGATTTGTAAAGCTTCATGAAGCAGTGTTTTGAAATCGCCCATCACTAGATATTATTTAATAAAGTCGTTATTTGTTTTTTTGGCGTACAAAAAGTATTCTCGTCACTTCATAACATTAAGGTTGAACCACTGTAGTCACATTTACTGCTTTAAAAACGTCTTTAGTAGCTTTCTGGGCATCTGACTGTGTTAATTATCTTGCTGTCAATGCAGGCCTCACTGAGCCATCAGATTTCATCAAAAATATCTTAATTTGTGTTCCGAAGATGAATGAAGGTCTAACGGGTGTGGAAAGTCATGAGGGTGAGTAAATAATGACAGAATTTTTGGGAGAACTAACCCTTTAACCAAATCAAACCAACTTTCCTTGCTCAAATTTTTCAATATATGCCAATGCTGACAGTTCAAAAATGGCAAAAAGCACTTCTTGTGTTTTTTTCCCTCAAGTTTTCATGCCTGTAACTCAAGGTATTAAAGATATCTTATTAGTTTCTGGTTCTTAAACTTTCCTTTTGGTATATTCATTTTATAGGCCCTCGATGGTTCAGTCCCAGAGATATGGACATGTTAATGTGTTAATAAAATTTTCTTTTGATACTTCAGCTGATACTTATTGCATTTACTGCATTAAACAAAATCAAAAATTTGAGCCGGGGAACTCTGGTTGAGTTGACGTGTAATGACCTATATATAATAGAACAGCTAGTTGTTGCTCTTCAGTTTTTTTTTTTTTTGTTGTTGTTTTTACGTCTTCAGTACATCCGTCAACTTTGGTTTGTGGTTATTTTATATGGAAATTTAGTTCAAGATCACCAATGAGTAGGTATTTGTGACCACATAACCACAGGCTTGCCACTGCCTTTTTTCCATTAAACAATAGCCAACATACCACACACGCAAACAATCCAGCAAAAAAGATACAAAACCATACTGAAAATGTCAGTAAATTTATTTATTTTTTTAAATCATGGACATTATTAGTTCTAGTGAGTTTGGTTTTAGTATGTTTGGCACAGTTTTAAAAAAGCATATCAATCTTAGTGTAACAACTTTTTATCTTTCACTTCTTAGCTCACACACATTAAAAAATTATTATCCAGACAGTATTCCATTGTTCTCAACAAGCGTGCATGAGAATGAAGATATTACTAAGCTTAAAATGAAAAGGTGTGTTTATGAATTTCATAGAGTCACATTTTATCCATTTTGGGCAAACAAAAAATGTAAATATAATATTTACATATCAAAATATCACTAACAAAACAACTATTTAATCATCAATGAACTATTTAATGACAGTGACACCAGGTCAAATAAAAATCTGAACTGATCTGATCTGATAAAGTCCTTAATATTGAGCTCCAAATGTCTAGTCGTACTTTAACACATATTAATTATGACTCAGTACAAAAAAAAAAAACATTAAAAAAAAAACCTTTTGGTGACATGATTCTTTCTCAACTCACAGTTTATTATATCGTTATTATAGATTTACGACAGGCTATATTGCAGATTGTACAATACACGTTATCTAAAAAGTGCATTAATCTAAGAGAGGTTTAGTAATTCACATTTGGTCAGATTGACACAGATGACCAAAAATTTTACAAAAATCTACATAGACAGAATCTGCGTAATCAATGACCTATTGTTTTGTGTCTGTCAACTACTGATGTATATTTTCCTATACATCCCACAATCATTACATTTGTTCATATTAATGGATATATAGCGTTTATATTGGACTTATACTGCATATCAGGTCAGGTGTATCAGATGTTACATGACAGAACAGCAGCAGGTGGCAGGATAGTCATCAGCGTTCACTTTAAACTCATTTCCATACACATAGTAAACATGGGAATTTCCTTTCCACATGTAGCTCACTTTAGTTATGGGAATGAGCTCAATCGTCTGCCTCTGGAACAGGACAGATGAAATTACAGAATGAATGATTCAAGATTAAGCATAATGATTCTCTCTATTTACAGACAAACTCATATACAGTTGCATGAAAAAGTATGGGAACCACTTGCAGAATCTGTGAAAATGTGAATAATTTTAACAAAATAAGAGAGATCATACAAAATGCATGTTATTTATTATGTAGTACTGTCTTGAGTCAGATATTTTACATAAAAAGATGTTTACATATAGTCCACAAGACAAAAAAAAAAATAGCTGAATTTATTAAAATAACCCCGTTCAAAAGTTTGGGAACCATTACCTGGATGATCTACGACTGTTTGTTTGTTTTGTGATGGTTGTTCATGAGTCTCTTGTTTGTTCTGAGCAGTTAAACTGAGCTCTGTTCTTCAGAAAAATCCTCCAGGTCCTGCAGATTCTTCAGTTTTTCAGCATCTTTTGCATATTTGAACCCTTTCCAGCAGTGACTGAATGATTTTGAGATCCGTCTTTTCACACCGAGGACAATTGAGGGACTCAAACACAACTATTAAAAAAAGTTTCAAACATATGAATTTGAATATCAAGGTAAATTGTACTTAATTTGTCTTCTAGGAAACATGCAAGTATCTTCTTTTGCTTCAAAATAAGAAAAATTTGGACATCTTCATCCTGTTCAAAAGTTTTCACTCCCCGACTCTTAATGCATCGTGTTTCCTTCTGAAGCATCAGTGAATGTTTGAACCTTTTTTTAATAGTTGTGTTTGAGTCCCTCAATTGTCCTCTGTATGATTTTGAGATCCATCTTTTCACACAGTCACTGCTGGAAAGGGTACAAATATGCAAAAAATCCTTGAAAACTGAAGAATCTGCAGGACCTGGAGGATTTTTCTGAAGAACATTAGGCAGTTTAACTGCTCAGAACAAACAAGGGACTCATTAACAACCTTCACATTGTGAATTATATGTAAACATCTTTTATGTAAAATATCTTACTCAGGACAGTACTAAATAAAAAATAACATGCATTTTGTATGATTCCTCTTATTTTGTTAAAATTATTCACATTTTCACAGATTCTGCAAGTGGTTCACATACTTTTTCATGCAACTGTAGTAAAGTTTGTGCATTACATTTTTTAGTATTAAAACATACAAATTATAGTTAGAAATAATGAATAAAAAGTCATATGATAAACAAGAACAATATAAAAAAAAAAGTCTGGAAGCACACAAACACAGCTGTACCTGTTGTAATATGCGGGAGGTTTGGGCGTATTTCACCTGATGCTCTCTTACTAAGCGCTCAGAAGCTTGTGCAACAGAAACATCAGGGAAGCCCATCACTGGATACACCTACAGTAAACATACACACATCTGATGAACTTTTTTGGCTCTTTCTTTTTACTGCTCATTATATGTACACTACAGTCTGTGCTTACCATATACTGGGCGTTTTTGAAGAGTTCCTTTCCTGTAACGTTCTCCAGCTTTTCCACTTGTAGACCACTCAAATGTTGCGCTACGTAATCATCCTTCTCAGTGCTCCTGAAATAGTAAAATAAATAGCTTCCAGAATTAGACAACTTAGTTTGAAAGACTTATGAATATTATGAAATAATCAATAACATTGACTTGATTTTTAAATTCAAAGAAAATATATGTGGGAAAAATGACTTCAATGTAAATCTATGCTGTTGTTTTTTTTGCCCAGTATGATCGATTAGTAAAGTAACAGCACACCTCTCCTCAACAAACTGCTTGATTTATGTCTGTAGCACAACCAGTGAGGAGTGAGTTAACCCAAAGACTATGGATATAAAAAGACGCTGCACTCCAATTACTTATGAATGAGAGAAACTGTAACTTGCAATGTGCAGAATATGTCCCGCCTTCTAAATAAAAGAGCCAATCGCTGGTTGGTAAAGTCATTGCGTCAATGCAGCTGCTGTTACAAGCTCCTGTTCCCACAGAAACCGGAGACTCGTGCTTAGGACACCACATGTGCAATGGCTGGTCTAGCTTGAAAAATAAGCTTTTTGAGCACTAGAAACAACATTTATGGGATTTCAGGCCTCAAATAGATTGAATGGTCTTGGATGCCCAAAATAGCTGCCCGGAGGTGTTGCAAATATGGTTGCCAAGTGAACAGACTTTTCTTGAAAGTTAACCCTTTAGTTAACCTTATGTCTGAGCATACTATGTAGTAATAGACATGCTTGCCTTAGCAAACACTAATGTTAAATCATGTAGATCATACCATTTAACAATGAGGTTGATGAAGACGAGCAGCTGTCTCTTTCCACGGCAGGTGTCACACTGGCAAGAGCCGCTGCCGCTACATGAACTACAGCTGAAAGACACCAGACAACACTAAGAAAACACCAAACCACAGCTACTCACTGAAACCCCCTGAAGGATTTCATCAGAATTCAGTCCATAGTAGCTAAAATAAAATATATTTTTTATTTAAATAATAAACTAAAATATAAAATAATAAAGTAAATAAAGACTTACTTTTCACGTCCGCGCCCATTACAATGCGAGCAGCGGTCATCAGTCTGACGGTAACCAGAACCGTTACACACCCAACAGACTTTCTGCACATGGACAACAATAAAGGACAAACAGTTCATACATTTGGTTAACTTACATCATATGAACTGAATGAAAACCATTATGTGAGCGCATTTCCAATACAATTAAATGTGGATTCTTCTCCAGGCACCATATAAAGGAGTACTTTTATAAAATGCAACTATATTTTCCTCTATGAAAATACTTTTGAGAACAATTAAATTCTTGTCATGCAGCTGATTCAGTCTGTGCTAGTCAAAAATGACTTACGTTTCCAGCTCCAGCACAGGTGGTACAGGGGTTTCTTCCCATTCCAAGACACAAGTGACAGTTCTAGGGTACAAAAGCAGAATTTAATATGATCTGACTGGTTGAATACAAGCATTATTGGGATGTTTACCTGCATCAGGAAACCAAAAAGCACTTGTACTTTTTATTATTTGTCCCATTCATTTTTCCCATAGGGATTTTTAAAAAGTCTTTCCAGCTATGCGGTGAATCGCAACATTTGATTTGAAGCAAGGTACAAGACTGTGAACCCAACAGCTTTAAAAAAGGAAAGAACTACAATCCCATAAAGTATTGTGAACGACATAATCGAATAAATACAAACCATCGATTTAAAAATGTGATTTTATATACATACATATACTTATATATATATATATAATATAGACAAAAACTTAAGTAGTTTGACTGACTTTTACGTCATTCGCAGTACTTCATGGGAGTGGACTGTTCTTTTAGTTTGATTTGCTTGCTCGATTCTCTGATTGGTGGAGTCTGTGCAGAATCACGGGTAATGTAGTTCTTCACCAGGGATTCTGCTGTTAAACATGCTTATTTTAAAAGTAAGTTAAAGTTATGCAGGCTGATGGCTTCAACAAATGCATATACCATCGATTAGCAACCTTGTAGCTCAAAGTAGGTCTGTCTTTAAAAGGTTTATAAGTTATCATTTAAAATATCCACCTTTTTCCTGAAGGCGGAAGTCTTGCTCGACTCATAGCAGAATTATCCTTTACATTTCCGGTCACCGGTGTTTCTAGTCAAATAGCATATCTTCCGAGCTGATAATGTAATGTTAAACCGATGAAAATGGTTTTAAAAAGCACATGACTTCATAGTACCATCACTTACAGTGTCACAATGACTGTCTTTTGTCAGCGCCTCACCCATCAAAAGTAAATAAGTGCGTAGATGACATGAAGCTGCCCGAAGTTAGCTACATTGAAAACAGATGGCCACTCCTTCATACAGATGGCCACTCCTTCATACAGCACCCGATTGAACTCAAAATGATAAGAGTGCACATATACCTTTTATGGGGAGTATTTTAGCTTAAGTGCTGCAAGCCATGCTCATTTTCTCTTGTCAGTCTTTGACATTAAATTGCAAGGCATATGGTGCCGTATACAGACATTCTTTTCAGATTTGCTGGTGCTTTAGTTTATTGCTGTTGTTGTGGCAGTCAACAACAGCACAGCTTAACCCTAAGTGCATTTTAATTATTAGTAATGTTCACAAAGTTTCTGTTCATTTAATTCAGGAGATCGGAACAGAATAGCATTCAGACTAAAGAATCCATCATGGCGGTGCTCATTGTTTGCTCAGGAAAAAGGTGGATAGGGAAAATGAAAGGGATTTTTACTTAGCTCTACAAACAGAACAATTTAAATTAAAGTGATCTTGTGTTCTTCTGGAAGATTAAATAAAATGCTGCCAATCTGACTGTTGATGTTTCACGCAGAAATGCTCTGATGCAGTGTGTGTTGAATGAGACTTGCTCTCTTAGTTTGGTGGATCTTGTGGTTAAAGGTCAAACCTTGACTGAGGAAGTGTAGGGCACTTTAATGGTCTGCTTGTGCTCTTGAAAGAAGGCCGGTGGTTGAGTTGCAATCTGCCACGGTCCTGGAGCAGGTTGAACACCAGCATCCACAGGCTGCCCTGAGAGAGAAGGACACAGAATGAATCAGTTTGTTTATTTCCAAGAGCCACGGTTTATGAGGTATTGAAGCATATGAGCTGAAGATAGAGACATTTTACCTACTTGGTTTAAAGAAAGTTAAAAAATGAAAGGGGAAGTGGACATTTTTACAATGTGACCTAATGAAACCAAAAGCTCATTGCCCAGCATTTGTATCAACATGAAAGTGAACTCTGTTAGATTTACATATGTGAGATCGGATTTACATCATTCATCCTGTTTTGTGGAGACCAATTTATGTGAGCAATTGTAAATGGAGCCAAAAGACAGCAATTTGATCAAGATGCATGAAGTGTAAAAAGGCCCAGTATGACTTCTGGGTACCTGTGTAAGGCTCCTGACACCATTCAGTAGATCTGGACTCCATGAACGTCTCCAAACGATACTGTGAACAGAATAAGCAGACGCATATGAATAAACCATCCAGAGCAATTTTTGTCCCATGAACCACAAAGAACATCAACATTTTGTAGGTCTAAAAAAAAAAAAAAAAAAAAAACTCTACTAGTTGCTACTTTTCTTACCCACATACTGGAGAAGATGCTCATAATGATTTATCATAGGTCTCACCCTGTAGGTGTTAAAGGACTCCATGTTGGTTATAACTCCTTCCTTGACAGGGGCAGAACTATAGCAGCACTTGCTGGAGACGTACGTTGAGAAAGCTTCACGTGCTCTGTCCTCTGAGATGGATGGTATACTGATATAATTGAGAAAGGATCAAGATGTGGGTGACCTTTGCAAATGTTCAACAGGATGTGTTGTACAGTTAGTATTTGTCAATCTTGGTCCTGGAACACCCCACCATGACATTTTTTATGTGTTTTACTAAGCTGACACACCCAAGTCAGGTCAAAGTGCACACTAATGAGTTAATAAGGTGAATCAGCAGATGTGCTAGATAAAGCTTTCAAACTTTTTAAAACCAATAATCGCCAAATATGATGCGAGGGGAATATATAAGCAGATATATATTTTCATGTACTATGGCCTATTTATATTGTCTGAGGGAAAAAGTGTGATGTTATAAAAACATGTTGCATTGCTAAATTAAATCTTTTTTTTTTATTGTTATTGTACTGTCAAAACTAAATTGTTTTAAATTCAATTCTAATTTGTTTGCATAGTACAGTAAATAAATAATTGATAACCAATTGATAAAAATTGTGATTAAAATGTAAAATGTGATTTAAACAAAAAAAACACAAAAAAAAAAAACAGGTTTGTTGTGCTTGATTGTAGGGCTGCACAATTTGGCACAAAAATCTAGATTTTATTAATTATAGATTATAAAATATAATTAATATTTATTTAAATAATAATATAAATTATGTTTTATATAAATATAAAATTATTATTATTTTTTATTATTATTATTATTATTACTACTAAATAAAAATATTATTGATTTTTCGCTGTAAAAAAATATTACAAGAATGGGAAGGCAGAATGTAAATGAACACAGCGAGTGCCGTGCTTCTCTCTGAAACACACAGCACATACATTGTTATATTAAATTAAATCACAGCCTTTGCATGTTGTTTTTTTTTTTTCAATTAATCATTTAGCCCTAGTTTGAGACCCCCAAAGAGGTATAGGACACACCTAAACTGTGAGAAATGAAGACTGCACATCTATACAATGATTGCATATTGTAGGCGGGTGACCGTACAGTGTTAATGATTCATTGCGTGCATTGTGTGTTTTCTGGGTAAAGAGAAAAGCTCTTACTGCCAGTCTGGTTGGCTGGGGGCTTGATCAGGCACAGGCATCGGTACAGACGGCATTGGAGGAGGAAGATAACCACCTGTGAAAAGAGACGCATCAGTAATAAATCTAGGGATTTATGATCATGTGTTTTTGTGCTCTGAACACTACGAGGTCTATTGGTGCATTTGAGCCCTCCTGGGAAGTTCACATTTCAAATGCATTAAAATAACTTCGGTTGGAGCAAGATAGTGATGTACCTTTTCTTTTCTACAAAATGATGAATAAAGAATGTGCATCTGGTTTGTTTTTACTCAATTTATGAAGGCGCTGTAAATTAAATTGTAATATATTCTATCGTACTGTAATTGTACAATATTTTGGTATTTTGAACTTGTACATTAAAAAAAACGATTTCATTCATTATAAAAAATTTAACGCTGCATCCATTGCATCTCACTGACCCCCAATTCAGAAAGAGTTTTCTACTCTTAATTACGACTTTTGACATTCACGTGCCTTCAATTCGTACATACGATCTTTCCGACATGACGTGAACAACGTGAATTTTTGAAGTGGACTGCTATGTGATTAAAGTCGAGTCGACTAATTGCTGATGACATCATTATATTGCAATTTCGGCATATTAGAGTACATGTGTGCACATTTTAAAATAAAATATTATTTGCAAATAGCTTAAATTGATTACTTCATAACTAAAATCAGACCTAGAACTTCCTTAATTCCCCTTTAATTAATTAATTCCTTTATTATTTAATAATAAATATTAAGCTCCCCCAAGGGCACAAAAGTGAAACTCCGCCTATGCTGGTTGCCTAGTAACGTTTGTGAATGACATTTACGGATATTACTTCATGATGTAGACAACGAATCAGTTCTCTTGCCGCTACAAACAAGAATTTTGGAAGGAAAAGTCTAAATATAAATAGAATCAGTATATAAAATGCCTAATATTAAAGATGAACGAGAAACAGCGAGTGCTCTTTGCCATCGCGGCTATTTAACTTGTGTCGCCAGAAATCACCAGCTCTCTATAGAGACAGAGCGACATGCGCCATAATCTGAAAACCACGCCCACCGGGTGGGGCAATCCAACCCTCCAACGACTTTGTATTGCATGAAGCTGACTCCTTTTCATTTCTGACTTATAACAAAAACAGAACAATGTCTAAAAGCTGCTATGTGACAAGGTGTACAGAAAACAAGCTAAAACACCCAAAACTAAGGTTTTAGAAGCTGTCGACCTCTCAAAAAAAAGAGAGTTTAAGGACACAAAAGTGGATACTGAGGCATATTGAGTTTCAGGATCCCACAATTTACCCATTCTTCCTGCTGATGCCTCACATCTTATTGCCTGTATCCACTTTTGTCTCCTTAAAGGCTGGCTTTTACGGTTCAGTAGCTTATAAAACTTCTGGGCTTTTTAGCTTGTTTCCTGTACACTCTGTGACACAGCAGCTTTTAGGCATTGTTCTGTCTTTTGTTAGAAGCAAGAAATGACAAGGAGGCAGCCTCATTCAATACAAAGTCAATGGAGAGGGTTGGATGTGGGCGTGTAGGCGTGGCCTAAATATGTCTTTATAGAAGTGAATGGGATTCTGTTGCTTTGTCAAAATCATATGATCAGCAACTAGGCAGAGCATTAAAGTCGACTAGACAACTAGTCGGTGCAACCCCTTGGATGCGAACATTTGCTCATGTTGAAGCATTTCCATTAGCTGCTTTGCTTTTAAAGACATATTTTGCATGCTTCTTACCTCCTCCACCGGCCACTGTTCCTTCATATCCAGGGACTGTATCAAACATGTTTGCCGGAGGAGCGGAAGGTCCATGGGTGCTTGCCGCAGGTGGGGCTGCCATGGCTGAATGACCTTCAAACAAACCATTTAGGGAAGTTACCCAGTGGTTTTTCCCTCCAAAAAAGACCACTGCTAAAATTCTGTTACAAATATCACTATATAAACATTTTTTCTATAGCCTACATTTTTTTTTCTGTGCTTTTTTCTATTGCACAGCTTTCTGAAATATTTGATTCTGATCGGTCAATCACAGCAGAACTGAAATATCTTTGTAAAAAGTCTATAAATAGCCAGTTAATAATAGTCTTCAGCTGCATAGCCAAGGAAGCTATTGAAAATGTTACGAAAGTCTGCACCAAACAATAGTTAGAGACTTACTTTAACTTGAAGAACTGATTATTGTTGTTGTTAAGACTCCTGAAGCCAGTGTTTTCCCTCGTAGTGAGCAGCGTGCAAACTAATGCATAGGGGTGTAGGTCTTGAGTACTTATTTGTAAAGGAATGTACGGTTTACATACGAGAGCTGCTGCTATTGGATGGTGTTGAATAGAGGAGTGGGTGGATTACATTAGATTAGATTGTAATGAGATATACTCAGTAGGCTAGTTGTAACAAGCGTTATCAGATGTACCATATGATTATTTACCATAGTACTACCAGTATTTACCAGATAGTAAAACGCTCACTTAGGCTAGAACAAGCAGCACACAAACACAAGACGCATTCACTCTAGATAGAGCGCAAAGAAAGACGAAATGCAAATGAATAACCGCTAAGCGCTGGATCTTCTTGAGAAATGTTCTTTTAAAATAACAATTTTAACTTGACACGGCACATTAAAAACACGACGCTGAGTGATTAACTCCCGTAAGGCAGTCGTACGAAATATGTGGCGCGCTTATTATGATATCTACGGTAATCTTCCAGAAGAAAAAAGACGGGTTTTGAGGCGTTTTTCAACGTGTCTAAACTCTTCAGCAACACCGGACTATCAAATAACATGAAAGCCTTTAATGTTTTTCTTAAGAAAAAAAAAAAAGAGATTTCTCAAGAATTGCACTTAAGAATATTCTTACGAACTTTACATTTATTAATTAATCTTAAAGGCACAATATGTAAGATTTTGGATTAAAATATCCAAAACCCACTAGAACAGTGTTATATATTTAACTTGTGTACTTACATTATCCCAGATGTTTCCAATAACGTTTAAATCCAGAGAAATAAGCAATTTTAACCAGGACACGGACTATGTCCGTGCGTCGCCTATCAATGACATCATACCTGCGTTACCCTCGATTTCCGGTTTTATTTTGTAGAAACCATGGAAACACCAAAGACGCTTTAACATATTATATATTTTATTAGACAAGGGAACAACTATTTGGATACATTTATAGACAATAAACCAATCATTGTTGTTTAGTCTTATTGTTTGAATCTTGTTTTCTTGATTATATTAATAAGATATTCTAAGCTTACTGCAGTGTGCAACAAGTGTCTCACAGCAGCCGCCGAGCTAACGCACAGAGTAACGTTACTATAACATAATTTTAACACACTGAAATGTATCTAATATGATAAAACAGCACTGTGTTACCCCACATACGCTTGACTGGAAGAAGCAGAAGCGGCATAATAAAAGTTCTCGAGCTGCCATGTGTCGCACTCTCATTAGCAATCACTCCAGCGGCCTCGTTCAGCTCCCACAGCACTCAGCCCTGCTCTGCTTCATACTACAGTAACGTTAATAATCTCATCCATGAACATGATTTCTGCCCGAGTCCTGTTGGATTGTTTTCCCCTGCTGTGAGGTGAAGACGACATCTCCCATGATTCCGCGCTCAATCTCGGCGTCATCAAGCTACGCCTTTGTTTTGAATAGGCGACCACTAGCAGAGAAAATTTACATATTGTGCCTTTAAGAATTTTCTTAACTTCTTTCAAGAAGATTTTCTGGTACTTTGATATATACCGTGGTACTGATATTCATATTCCATGGCATTTATATGCGTTGCAGACACTTTCAAGAATATCATGATACTACCACAGAACCATGTCCAAAAAAAGCAGCACAATAATGTTATTTTTTTAAGTGCCATAATCATGATAAAATGGTTCGTCAAAGAACACCATCCTTTTTGTAATATACAAAATAGGCCTACACTTCTTTTACAATGTTTTCACAATTTTAATTAGTTGTTTATACAATAAAACAGTGGTAACTTGGTATAAGTAACACTTTTGAATATTTACTTTGTGGATTGTGATTTTACAGTCGCAATAAAGGTACTGTGGTACAGTAATGGTATAAGATGGATAGTATTTGGAATTTTACAATTATATAGGCTACACTAACAAAAAGTGCAGTTTTTTTTTTTTTTTTTTTTTTTAATTTACCATAGTGGGAAGTACATTGGAGTACCATATTGCCATGGGACACCATCACTGTACCATGGTAAAAATGTTTGTTTTGTAAGTATAGTGACTATTTTTGTGGATACTTGCATTACCATTGTGCAGTTTTGTAATGCATACCACATGCTAGTATAGCGTACTATACTTTACAAGGCAGTCATGGGGTGTTATCATGTGGAAATCTGAGATTGCGTAACAACAAACTCTTACCTGGTACTGGTAATCCATACCCCGGGTTAACTGTGCCGTAAGTAGCTCCATAGTCGCTTCAGAATAAGTTTAATGAAGTCAGTTTGTGCACTTTTTGAAACAGAAACAATGTAAATACTGATTACGAAGACTTTTTAAATCTTACCTCACGATCGGTCTCTCCATTTTGGAAACGCAGTGAGAAATAGCAAGAGTTCCTGAAATGTTTAACAGTTTCCTCTTGCTTTACGCATCATGTGATTGTGTCATTTCCTTAATTATTTCATTACAAGTATACCAGAGGTCAACAATAGGCCATTGCTCAGTTTACACAGTCGTTCATTGTCTATAAAAGTAGTAAACCTCGCTATATTGGAGTCGTAGCGCATGCTACAAGAGCAAAGTGCAGTTTCGATTTTGCTGAGTTGTGTGGGTTTCATACGAACTTTGACTCAACTTTTGCGTTTCCCGAGAGACATTGCAAACTTCACAAAACAATCAAAAGTTTTGAGAGCGAAAATTCCTCTGGGGAACACAAAAGCACTGAAATATAAGTTTTCCTCCCATTTGATATTATTTTCCCCATATGTTTTCACCATGTCCCCTTAGGGACTTCGTAGTTTCATACTGACGCTAAATGCATGCACTACTAAATCCACCTGCTGATTGTTGAATATAAAGATGAGGGGTCGAAAAGAAAAGTGCAGTTTACTTCAGACGAGGAGTCGCTGCTTAGAAAGGTTTGTGGACAATACTTCATCCACCCCACGCAAACAACTTCAGACTGCAATTATCAGCAGGCGATCATTTTCTTTCTCCTCAAGAGTCCATCATTGCACACTTTTTTCATATAACAGCGTTTCACAACTCACTTTACGTCAGCTAAGAACATGGTGGGAGAAACGAAGCTTTTCAAAGCTTCGAATCAATTGAACCAATTGTTTTGCAAAATGATTCACTGTTTCGAAGCGTTCGAAACGCCACACGCTGGTGACCCCTGCTGGTCAGAACAGTGTAAATGCAACAAAAACTCGGGCCAAACATGCATAAAAACACCTTTTACAAACCCATTGCAAATGTTTTATTGAAAGTAAAATCTATCAAATGCAATTAATTAATCATCTAATAAGATTAAACATCAAGTGTCTGTATAATATGTGTTCTTTTATCAATTTTCAGGGCTTGTTTTGTTTGTTCCAAGGATGGCTCAGCTAAACAGGCCAATAAGAGACTATTAACTACTATTATTCCTTTTCATTATGCTAATGTCTAATTAAAACGTCTACAAATATATAAAACTGATCAGAGATCAGGTAAAAACCATAGACACTTGTTCAATGTTTCGCCACTGGGGGGCGATCTCAGTGAATCCGCATGATTCATTGGGTTCACGTCGCCCCCCAGCGGTGAACCATTGAAATTTCGAAACGTTTTGAAACAGTTATGACGTAACGAAGCCTCGTTTTTCTGAAATCACGTGACAGTTTGATAGACGCTCCGAATCACTGATTCGAAACAAAAGATTCATAAAGGTTTCGAAGCTTCATAAAGAAGTGTTTCTAAGGAACAATAAGGATATTCTCTACAAAAATAAGTCACTTTTCTTTGACAACTGGTTCAAAAATGACCTCCTGTTAGTTGGACAGCTTTTTAATTCACAGGGCAGACTTTATAACTATTCAGATTTTTTACAGAAATATAAAATTCCTATAACTACTAGTGAATACGCTATTGTTTTCAATGCTATTCCTTCTGGTGTGTCTTTTATGTTGCAAGGTTCTACATTTCCATGGGCATGTACTCACTCTTTGAACCTAGCTGACACAATGATCAGAAATGTGTGCTTTTCTGTAGAGCAACATAAAAATAATTCTAAAATCAGAGCTCTCTTCCAGAGAGAGTTAATGACAATTCCTTATATAATACCATATTGGAATAATATTGTAGAGAATTTACCGTGGGAGAAAGTGTGGTCCTTGTCGCATAAGTATCTGCTTACTAATAAAGTAAAAGAAATAACATTTAAATTAATTCACAAATGTTACCCGACCAAAGCCTTTCTTAAGAAATATAAGTCAGATATTGAAGTGAATTGTTCTTTTTGTCACTCTGCTGAGGAAGATTTCATTCACTTGTTTTGGCAATGTACCCACACAGAGAAATTTTGGTCAGATGTGTTATTATTTATCCAATCATACTTTATAAGTGACTTTTCTTTCTGTTTTAAAGATGTTTTCTTTGGATTGTTCGACTACTCTAAAGAGAATATAGGGAAATATTACATAATTAATTTGTGTTTCCTACTGGCTAAATTTCACATACATAAACAAAAATTTACTGGCTCTAAACCTCTCTTTTATCTATTCAGAGATGATCTAGACAGGTATATCGAAACTATCCAATGCTCTATTAATCCCAAAGCTATGAAAACTGTTTCTCTTTATTCATCCTTTTTGTCCTCTTAAGGTTCACATAGCCTATATTGCATTGTTGTTGTTTTATTACCCTGGCAACTTATCTGTGTTTATGTATTTCTTTTTTTTTTTTTATTTCTTTTTTTATTAAACAATAAGTGTTTCTAAATCGCCCATCACTTAACAGTCTGTTCTTTATATTCTGCTAAACTTGTTCAGGTTACAATGAATACTTAATCCAAAAATAAATAATCATTTTCAAATTAATATAATTTACTCAGTAACTTTTAATAGTGACTTGACTTAAATGTCAGTCTGTTTATCACACAAAGCATCATATGACTTCAAAAAACTTGGAATATTGCACACAAGTCATGCATATGGACTACTTATGATACTTTTATGACACATTTATGCATTTTTTTGTCCATTTTTGAAGTTGACAGTCATATTTCTACTTATTTTGTAGAGATTCTTTAAAAAATTGCATTTGTTATACAGTAAATGACTTTTTTATTCATTTAGAGGTATTTGACAAATCAACCCAACATCATCTAACTGCCAAACAAACATTTTGGGTGAGTAATATCTTAAAATTCTTAACATTAAATATATCCATATGACATTTTGATATTTTCAGTCACACTATGCATCATACAGTAATGACATGCTATGATGTAAATGGGAAATGACGTAATTGTTGCCCTAAACAATCTATTTTTAAAATATGAATAGAAATGCCACTTTTTTTCCCACAGTCCACCATTTCCCTTATAAATACTAATCTGCCATTGGCTCAGATAACAGCAATAGCCTGTTGCCTGGTAACATCGCTAGATTGCTTGTGTTTGAGAGAGAAACGCTGCTTTTGTGTCTCTGTCCCTGTTTTCCTTTATTTTTCTAACAATAATGTTTATACTACACACCCATCTAAATTTCTAACAGCACGCCCACTGATGATGGTCTTTTATATGAAACGAGGACATTATTTTGCAATCTGTCATCAGTGAAATTATTTAGCAGCTTGATATGAAGCATAATGCAAAAGCTGACAGTATGCATTACGCCACATGCCAAAACTTTGAAATGCATGTCACACTTTCCTGACTATTAATGAACATTCTCTCCTCAGTCAATAAGTCATGGAATGAAAATAAATAAAAAAATAAAATAAACTAGTCTTTCATTAAGAAATGTGACGGTCTTTAGATGTGAAATTGACTAGGACAACTGCTGCTTTAATGAGTTTTGGCTGAGAATGAATTCATACCAAAGAGTTCCTGATGGCAGTGCTAATAGCAGCTAATGAACACGTTAATTTGCACAGTCGAGTTTGTCATCAATGAAAATAATCCAGATGCAACTCAGTGAACGCCAGAAAGGCAGCTTTACCCAGATGCTAGAATCATTTAAAGGGGTCCTATTATGCCCTTTTACAAAGTCTTGATTTTGTTTTTGGGGTGTACTGGAATATGCTTTCATGCTTGATTGTTCAAAAAACACATTATTTTTCACATATTTTACATTATTACAGCACCTCTCTCCCCAGTCTGGCTCGAACGCGTTGTTTAGTTCCTGTTTCGATGAAGCTCCTCCTCCTGAAATACAAAATGTGCTGTGATTGGTTAACTGGCCCAGTGTGTGGCATCGTTTAGCGCATGTTCATGAAATGTCACACCCCTTACCTAACACTATGGCTGCCTTCCAGTTCATTTTTTTATGCCCTTCCCTCGCTAACTTCCCTCAGTCTGGTTGACTCGGATGTACATCATTGCTTATGTTGCACGAGTGCCCACTACTGGCGGAACACTTGCAATTGGCTGAATTGGAACGTCCTAAGCCCTTGATCACTTGGAATCTGCTATGGATTTGATTTATTATTTAATCTTTTCCCTTACGAAATTGTTTAATACAGCATTCTATATGTATATAGGTGTGTTTGGGTTGATTTAAATATTCAAAAAAATAATTAATATATCATAGAGTGGGGTAAACTAAACACGATATGTGGTGATGTCACAATCGTGTTGCATTGTGATATATAAAGCTGTCTGAAGTGTACATATAAAGTAGACTTGCTCCCTCAGTCAAAATCGAGGGAGCGAGGGTCTGTCCATATAAACTTCCCTCGTCCACTTCACGAAGTGGAACTTACTTCAAAATGGCGGCAGGGATTCCCCCGAGGGGAAGTGCTTAGGGAAGTTTGTGAGTGCGTGTCTAAAATTGGAGTGGAACGCAGCCTATCCCTGCGTTCCATTCGGAAGGGCTCATCCCTATGCCCTAATCCCTTCAAAGGGTTTACCCTCCGGAGTGAGAGCTTCGAAAGGAAGAAGGGTGTAGAGGTGGAAAAAAACTCTTTTTTGAAACGCACTTTTGCGTCATCTTAACAAGACAATCAATTCACACATTTTGTACGCTGGTTGACCAAGCAGATTGTGCAAGCTGCGCCTTTTGTTTAACGTTAGTTTATTTATTTATTTATTTTTGGTTTATCGCACCAAGGCCTTTTACGTTAAATATAATGTATATTGTGTCTATGTATTTGAAACATTTGAATGGACTGATAAAGGGAGCTGTAAAGTATTTTTGTTGAAGTACAATGTCGTTTTGATCATAATAATGTACCAAATCGAACTCGTATAAATATTACAGTAGTATAGAAAAATACTATACATACATTTATAGGTAAAATCGAACTCCGAGCCTCCTGTACCCAATCTGTGACGCCAAACAACTTCCCTGTGCAAAGGATCTCTGGGGCCCGAAGTGTCCATCGGTTGTACCTCTCGAAATCCTTCATTCTGAAGATTTTGAAGTGGCCAGATTTGAGCACTTCGGTTTGGAACGACCCTTCAATATGGCGGCCATGATTGTTTTCACTCCGAAGTACCCTTCGGAGGGCAATATATCCCGTTTGGAACGCACCGTATATCAACACTAATGTTAGCTAGTAGGTGAGCGGAGACAAACCTCTGCCCTTTGTTCACATCATAGCAACAACATAAAACTTAAATTGGAACTGTTATTAAAAAATGCAACTACAAATAATAATACATATAGGTTGTGATCCACAAAAAAGCAGTTTGTCCCGACAAAGTGGGAACTGCTCCATTTCAGAAAAAGCTTTTGTGTGTAGCCTGCATTGTACTCTCTTAGGTTCTGGAAGCTTTTTTTGCATATTTGTGGGTGGGGATTATTTAAATGAAAAAACGCATTGTAGTCCAAATGTGTCGTTCGTTGTAGTTCTTGGAAAGTGGATTCTGGTAAACAAAATACAATATCTCCCTTTGAAGTGGACTTTGAGCTTTGTAACCTTGCAGATTTTTTTATGCTCAAACAGCAACATTACAGATTAAAGTTGAAAAAGTGAAAAAAGCATAATAGGACCCCCTTTAAAGGAAAACATGACAAATCTGGAAAGATGAAACTCCAAACTCAAGATGCCATTTTAAAGTTCGTCAAACGTTGAGCTTAATGAAGGGAGGCAATGATGCTGTAATTGTTTTCTCAAGCTTTTATCTAACTTTCTGTTTAATTTGTTTGATTGTTTTGTTCGATTACTGTTTGTAGATAGATAGAACGACAGATAGATAGATAGATAGATTTTGTTTGATTGTTTTGTTCGATTACTGTTTGTAGATAGATTTTGTTTGATTGTTTTGTTCGATTACTGTTTGTAGATAGATATAGATAGATAGATATTGTTTGATTGTTTTGTTCGATTACTGTTTGTAGATAGATAGATATAGATAGATAGATATTGTTTGATTGTTTTGTTTGATTAGTTTATAGATAGATAGATATTGTTTGATTGTTTTGTTCGATTACTGTTTGTAGATATAGATAGATATTGTTTGATTGTTTTGTTCGATCACTGTTTGTAGATATAGATAGATTTTGTTTGATTGTTTTGTTCGATCACTGTTTGTAGATATAGATAGATTTTGTTTGATTGTTTTGTTCGATTACTGTTTATAGATAGATAGATAGATAGATTCTCTAATAATTCTCAGAATATGAAATATGGAAATCAAACAATGATGTACATAAGCAGTGAGTCACAAAATGTCTGAACTGGAATCAGATGTGGGGAGAAAAGATAAATATCGGCTCTGAGTGAGTGAGTGAGAGAGCGAGAGAGAGAGAGAGAGAGCGCTTCAACAGTTTCAACAGTGAGTCAGTCTGCTTATATTACTGTGATTATAGAGAGCTTCTGCAGTGGAGAGAGAGAGAGCGAGAGCGAGAGAGGTGTGCACGATTCACTGTCTTCTCTAGGATACAGCTCGCTTCCCTCCTCGTCTCAGTGCTTCTCTCTCTTCCCACTCAAGTGTATCTGATCCGCTTCTCCCGCTCAACTCAAGAACTCTCCGAGGATGACTCCTCCAGATACCTCCAGCCGCAGATGCCCGTTCCCCAGCTCATGGCTGCCCAGGACGACTCAACACTCTTGGGCTTCCCTCGTGCGGTCCTGCCCTCTCTAAAGTGGATCCACAGCAGAACAGAAGCTCAAGCTGGGCTCCTTTAGGGTGAGTATCAACATAATTTACTGAACTGCAGAGAGAGAGAGATTAAGGACGTTTGTTTGTGTGTAAACAATGGCATTGCAATTCATTGTTTTGTGGTTAAAGATTATAAATAAATGCGACTCCTTGTTGCATACTGTCATTTGTGATCTTACAAAAGCTGAGAATACGTCCAGGTGGCGTCTCAGATGGGTGCAGAGAGAGAGTTGAAACTGGTGGTGCCAACACAGATGCCAACACTGTCAGCGTGTGAACTCTCACTGCGTGTCATGACACCAGGTCTGTAGAACATCACCACTGCCCTGGTCATTAGTAATTACAGTGCAACACAAGCGCTCGGATATCAGCTTCAGCCTTATCTGATCAAACTACTAACACAAAGTAGTAAAGTTGAGTGTGTAAGAGCAGCGTTTTTGTGTTGTGTGCTGTTGAGGAAAGGTGTAAGTTGTAAGTGATCAGATGCACCATTTTCCCCTGCTGGACCATAAAACAGGTGGAAAAATCCCAAGGAGTCTTTTGACCCCAGCATTCGCATAAGCAATGCCCTGGCAACCACACTGGCATTGCGATAGCAAGTTTTGCACCACTCACATTTTCTTCAGCAAAATCAAATATGCATTGATTCCTGGCCGTGTGGTTCAGGTAACTGGTCTGCGCTCTGTTCAGAGACTGCAAAATACAGTATGTGGGTGTTATGAAATAGAAATGTATGAGGAAAAGAGTAGCATGAAGGTGACAGAATGGACTTATTTCTATGGAAACAGCATATCCCTTCACTTTCCTCTCTCTCTCTCTCTCTCTCTCTCTCTCTCTCTCTCTCTCTCTCTCTCTATCTCTCTCCCTCCTCCCTCTACTGAAGACTCATATGGATGTTTTTCAGTTCCCAATCAAACTAATGGGAAAGAATTCGATAATGTTTTTTGGTTGTAATTTGGAGAGAAATGCATCAACAAATGCAGATCATTTTTGACACTTTTTGTTGAATTCGGATTGCTAACAAACAAAAAAAGTTACCAAAAAGATGAGGTCGGACACGCCCATACAGCATCACTTCCTGTGTTTACCTCATTCTGTTACTGCTGAAGTCTTTTAATCCGGCTGTTGGAGATTTCAGGGGAATCGTGTCTTTCTGTCGCTCAAGCTGTTATTAAGCCACTTAAACTGTCTGAATCTCACACTGGATTGGCTCAGTTTCAGAACACATGCCGAAGCAAATAGATGAACATTTGGGGCTTTAAACCTTGTTAAACAACCTACTAATATTAGTATATTTAGTCAGTTCAGGTTTTAATTGCTCTCGTAATCCTAAACCAGCTAACACTCCTTAGAAACTTTGTTTATCTGTCATAATTTGGATTAAATCTGCACAATATGCAATATAGGCTCAGAGATCAGTATTGCATGATTTTGTAATTGTTGATACAGTATTTGAATAGTATTAATGATACGCAGTGATTTTAAGGACGTCCGTGATCCAACATTAATGCAGAGCTGTCTGAAAGTGTCTGTAAGTTTGACAGTGAGATGATTTCATGCTGCAGCCTGCGGTGTGTCGTGATGCACACGCTCAGTAATCCTCGAGAGCTTTTCATCCTCTCTCAAACACAATCCCACACAGACACACACACACACGCAGATAAATGAATATTATTTTTGGGAAATAATAATGTGATTAATGTGAGCACTCACACAGAAGTGCTGATCAGGTAAAGGGATCGGTGTGGTCGTGACTGCAGCTCAGACAGCATCCATTCATGCTCACAGAGATGAGCACGAGAAACAGACTGTTATTTCATCTTTACAAACAGAAAGTGTCACTTTATTGGTGTGAATGAACTCAGTGCATGACCTCAACACCTGATGCATGCGTGTGCATGTTTGTGCATGAGGTTGCTGCAACAGATCTATCTATCTATCTATCTATCTATCTATCTATCTATCTATCTATCTATCCATCCATCCATCCATCCATTTTTTTATTGAACTTATCAATTTTAATCGGTTCATTTTATTTATTTATTTGTTTATTTAATTTATTTTATTGAATTTATTTATTTTAATTTGTTGAATTAATTAATGTATTTTGTTGAATTAATTTATTTTAATTTGTTCAATTTATTTATTTTTCTTATTGAATTTCTTTCTTTCTTTCTTTATTTTAATGTGTTCATTTTATTTATTTATTTTGTTTTTATTGAATTTATCTTGTTGTCATTGAATTTGTTCATTTTATTTATTTATTTTGTTTTTTATTGAATTTATTTATTTTAATTTTATTTGTTCAATTTATTTATTATTATTTTATTTGATTGAATTTAATTATTTTAATGTATTCATTTTTATTTTTTTATTGAATATGTCAATTTTAATTGGTTCATTTTATTTTTTATTTGATTGAATTTATTTATTTTAATTTGTTCAATTTATTTATTTATTTATTTTGTTGCATTTACTTATTTTAATTTATTCAATTTATTTATTTTTCTTATTTTATTGAATTATTATTATTATTATTTTTTTTTTTTTTGAATTTTTATTTATTAATTGAATTAGTTCTAGCCATGTCAAAGAATGACGGTCAAGTGTCAGACCTGCTGTTCACATATTGAACATATCAATATGATGACCTCATCTGTCAATCAAATGAGCTCTTGTTCACGTTGATGTTCCATGATGTTACAAGATCAGTGATTTAATATTCATTCTTGCCTTCAGCATGTCAATGTGTCAGAACTTTTAAAATATTCTGCTTTGGAACTGTTGTGATTTTTATCCCCTTTGGTCAGAGTTTCTTGTTTGTTTCCCATTTCTTTACAGCTGAATTTCTCTTATTCTCCCTCCCCAGAGATCAGAGTTAGTCAAGAGATCAGAATAATTAAAACATGTCTCATCTTGAAATACAGCGTTGATTTTCTACATACTAAATTATGCATCCAGCTGGCTTCAGAAGTATAATAATATTTTTGCATGACCATTTGCATGTTCCGATTATGTAACCTACAGTATGGTTTATGGTGGATCGGATGCAGATTTTGTTCATTTTTAGGGAAAAAAATCACTAAATACTCTATTACATGTTCATATATTTCATAATCTTCGATCACAGTAGTTCACTTCAAATGAATATCAAACAGAAGTCATATTCATAGTTAAAATCATCATCATCATCATCATCAAAGTTCTTTTTTGAATATAGTTTAAAAGTGGCCCTCAAAGGTGTTAGTGAATTATGTTCGTAGTTAATAATGTGATTCTCATAGTTCATGACACCTGTGCGAACTTCATATATCCACTAAAAATCACTAAAACACCAGCTGATTCAAAGACTTCAACAACGATGAAGAAAAGTGAAGTTAGTGTAGAGAAAAGAGCCTGCCGCCTTTGAGACACACAGATACAGACACTTGATCTAATGCCATTTTGGGGGCCATCCTTTAGACTTCAGTAAAAACTGATGGTGCATATGGCTCTTGTTTAATCTCATAAATAATATCTGTGTACATGCAAGTTTGTGATACAGTCATTTCATGTGCATTGTGTGTATTTATAATGCCTGTAGTCACGGGTTTGAGTCTGTAGCGCACATGTGTGAAACCCAGTCACGAGACCTTCAGCAGGTATTACGTGTTTGCTGTGTGTGTGTGTGTGTGTGTGTGTGTGTGTGTGTTCCTTCAGGCTGCACGTTTCTGTGAATGTGAACATGAGTTCATACTGCTGCTTTGGGTTTGGAAAACGATTCCATAAGCATCTTTTGGGTTTTGTGTGAGTGTGTTTTGTAATCTATAAGCCTCATAACGCTGAATTGTAAAGCCTCAGGATACTGAAAGAGAGAGAAAGGGAATGATATGGAGGAGTAGAGATGCTTGTGCTTTTATTAGGATTTCTTTTCCTCTGTCGTTCATTTTTTCCCTCCATCTCCAAGGATGCCAAGTTGAGAGTGGCAGTTAGAAACAGTCTGTGCATATCTAATATGATTGGGCTTGTTAAAAATAGACCGCACTATACGCTCTGCATACAGCACAGAATATTTACAGTTTTGTGGGATACGGAAAGCAAAATGGCAGTATATGTTCTCATTTGAAACTAAAGAGCATTTGATTGGATGAAAAGTTCAAGATGATCATTAATATTTTGGTTTAGTTTTATAATGTCAGAAAAATGCTGATTATGAACTGTTCTCTGTGCTACATGTACTACGGTTCAAAAGTTTGGGGTCAGTGAGATTTTTTTAAAAATATTTTTGAAAGTCTCTTCTTTTCACCAAGGCTGCATTTATTTGACCACAAATACAGTAAAAACAGTAATATTGTGAAATATTATTACAATTTCAAATAACTGTTTTCTATTTGAATATATTTTAAAATGTAATTTATTCCTGTGATCAAAGCTGAATTTTTAGCATCATTACTCCAGTCTTCAGTGTCACATGATCCTTCAGAAATCACTCTAATATGCTGATTTGCTGCTCAAGAAATGTTTCTGATTATTATTACATTATTTACATATTCATTCTTGCATCATTATTACAATGTTGAAAACAGTTGTGGCTGCTTAATACTATATATTTATAGAAACCGTGATATTTTTTTTTTTTGGATTCTTTGATGAATAGAAAGCTCAAAAGAACAGCTTTGAATTTAATGCATCCTTGTTTAATAAAAGTATGTTTATTTATTTATTTATTTTTTTAAATCTTACTGTCCCCAAATTTTTAAACGGTAATGTATATGAATGATTCCTCAAATTGAGCAGCTTGTGTAAAAATATATTTTGATAATATAATAAATGGAGATGAAATGTGTGTCCTGGCATCATATTTCTCTCTTACTCTCATTTGTCTTTAGTCCTCTCTGTTTTTGGAATCAAATCATGTGCAATATTAAAATTGCATTGTTTAATTATTTTTTGTTGGAGCTTCTGAGATTTGCACCGAAAAGTTTAATCAATTTACATATGTCTTGGCTTAAATAGAGCTGAAATGGAGCATTTAATTGTTTCACTGGATTTGTGGACAATCACAACAGCAGTTTTTTATAGTTTAGTTTACTATGAAAGCAGAAGATTCAGTGATTTGTTTCAGTGTAATTAAAGTGTAAATGTGGTTTCTTGTTGCTTTTCTCAACTCCTCCTTTTTCTCTTTCTTCTAGAAAGGGCAAGTTCATTCAGACCTCGTCTTTCAGCCTTCAAGCTCACCCGAGAACAAGACCTTTAGAGCCGAAGCTTTCAGACTGCTAGAGGAAGAGTAGACAATCATATATAAAGGTACGTCTGCAGCAACATACAGTGAAGTCTTATATTATTTTTTGGATAATTCAATCTAGATGTACCTACTGTCCTTGTTGTTTTGGAAGATGGAGCAGGAGATTTCAAAAGTGCAGCGCAAGATGTCGGACCTGGAGTCAGTTTTGCAGCAGAAAGATGTGGAGCTCAAGGCTTCGGAAACCCAGAGGACCATTTTAGAGCAAGACCTGGCCACCTATATCACCGAGTGCAGCGTGGGTATACTGTCCAGATGTGGAAATGTGGCGTGATTTGAATTGCACTACTTGCTTTTTGTTTGTGTGTGTATTTCAGAGTTTGAAGCGCAGTTTGGAGCAGGCCCGCATGGAGGTGTCGCAGGAGGATGATAAAGCTCTGCAGCTGCTGCACGACATACGGGAGCAGAGCAACAAACTGCAGGAAATTAAAGAACAGGTTCGGATTCAGTGCATATTTTCATTTCAGCCTTTTGATTATACATATTGGCCGTGTCCAAAATCGCCCCCTATACCCTTAAATAGGGCGCTATTTGAGGAGACGGCCATTTGGTGCCCGAAACCATAGTGGATGCTATCGAGTGCACTCATTCAATCCCACAATGCACTGCAATAACGAGTATACAACCGATATATGCTCAACAGCTAGAGAATACCCATAATGCGCGTCAAATTATTTCCCACGTCTGACCAGAAGATGACGCCCGCATCTGAATCATCCATCCATTTATGTTCAAAACCCCTGGTCCAATGTGGGTACAGCGTAATATCATACAGGTATAAATTACTTTTTAATTAACAATTAAATTGTTTAATTGAGGTTTATACATATTTTACATGACTGAGCTGCCAGTCTGCTAAGTTTTAAATGCTTATTAAAGAGCAAGCACAAACTCTGCAAAGCGGCAGTCCTTTCGGCGCACTTAGTGTCCGAATTCGTTTTGATTCACTCCTTCGAATGGACTAATGTAGGGAATAGGGTATAGGTGGCGATTTCGGACACAGCCATTGTTTCAGAGGGCAAAGAGCTCCATGCACTGCAAAAATAATTTCCTTAAACAGTCTTGTTTTCAAGAAGACATTTCCATTTAGCAGATGCTTTCATACATTAATGCATTCAAAGCTGTAGGTTTTTGTCAATTCATGCATTCCCTGGGAATCGAACCCATGACCCTGGAGTTGCTTCTGTTTTAGCTACATGGTGCAGAAGAGTATCTAAACATCCTTAAAACATGATACATTTACTTCAGAAGAAAAAAATTTTATAAGATAACAAGACTTGTTGGTAACACTTTATAATAAGGTTCCATTAACGTTAGTTAACTACATTAGTTAACGACCAACAATGGGCTGAGTAAAAAATATTGATTTCTCGATTTTAATCTATTCTCATTTTTATGAACCAACAGGCCTATCGATTCATAAAGCCCAAGAATTGATCTTTTAGTTCCTGTTTTCAGTTGATGAATTAATGGAACATTGTAGCACACCTCCAATGCCCCATCCAATAAAAAGCAATAAGTTTTGTGCTTTGTTATTTTTGATATGAAATAACAAGTCTCCGATTTCAAAAGTACGGAGCCCCGGACATGACATGCAGGAAAAAAAATAGTAGGCTAAATCGTGCGCACGATTTACTATTTCGTTCCCTCGATTAATTAATTATGCGCATAATTTATAAATTGAAGGAATGAAATAGTAAATCGTGCGCACAATTTAGTAAATCAAGGGAACGAATTAGTAAGTCGTGCGCACGATTTAGTAAATCGAGGGAATGAATTTGTAAATCATGCGCACAATTTAATTTTTTTTCTTGCATGTCATGTGCGGGGCTCCTTACAAAAGAACTTACGAAATTCAAACAATACCGTTTTGGCGCTCTTAATGTGCGTGTTGCCATGTCCGCGGTTTTTCCGAGGAATTGGGCTACTTTTACACTGTTGCCACAGGTTGTTTTCATGTCCGCGGATTGAAGCGACCCCAAATAGCATGATATTTAGCCCCTGGAATGCGAATTTTACAAAAAACACAAAAAACACGAATTCCCACCCCCGGAATGATTTTTACTGTGGGACCCCCTGAAACGCTAAAAGTTTTGGGCCAGTTTCGAGTAGTAATTGGGCGGGGTTTGTTGTGAAAACCTGGCAACCCTGGTTGCCGCCTCAGATCAAGCGAAGCGCTCGTGAACTGATCTTCTCTTCCGCTTACCACTAGTTACAGCGCGAAATAAACATGAATGAACACCAGAAGGTAAGCTAAAAGATACAGTACACAATTTACCGAAATCCGTATCATGCCTCATGTAATCGTTCAATTAGTGTTTCAACCGCGGAAAGACGTCAATAAAACAGCTTGTAAACAATATGTCACATAATGTTGCATTTAAGTTACCTCAGAAGTACGAAAAGCCATTCAGTGACTATATACTCGTTAGTCAGCTAGAAAAATTAACTCTAGGGAGGAGCATTTTCTAAATATATGCACCATATTACATATTCATTTAAACGAATTGGAGTCGAAACATAATTATGTAATTATAAAGTTAGTATTATAACTTTATTATTATATAAACATTCTTGTGTGTAATTTGTGTTTGAATTCAAAAATTTTTTAACCTTCAATATTATAGTAATGTAGCCAACTGACTTACTGTATAGTTACAGCATTAGATGAGAGATTTTTTTTTTCTTTGAGAAAAAATTTGCCTTGTAACGTTACAGTAGGCCTACCTGATAGGCCAAAATAATCGAAAGTGAATGGTGAATGGGAATCGAATCAGATTGCAAGCTTGTGAATCGAAATTGAATCGAATTTGAAACTTGTGTCAATACTAAGCCCTACTTCTAAAGCATGTGTTAATCTTAATGTTTATATCAACATTTACTAATACATAACTAAAAATCAAAAGGTGTATATCTGGAAAAAGGACTGGATTCATTGTGTGTGTGTCTGTATGCAGTGGTTCATGTACCTCTGACTGACATAACCGGGTTTCAGGAAAGTTTCTGTGTGGGCATCGTTGTTCATTCATTTACTGTATGTCTATATGGGAGCATTTTGTGTCTTTGTTTAACGCTGGGGGGTCTGAGTGAGCATTTCACAGATTTTTCAGATTATTCCCATAGAGCTTCTGCTAATAAGAGCCCTGCTGATAGAGTCCACAGTATGAGTACAAATGAACTCTGTCCATCTCAGCTTCTGAACCACTATCTGAAATAGCGATGGCCACTTATAGCCATGAGTAAAGTGATATAGAACGTAAAACTGAAGAATGAGATGTGAAGGTAAGAACACGATAGAAAAACAGCCTGCTTTCTGCCGTTCTTGCACGTCTCCCCCAGAGCCAGGCTCCATCGCACTGTGGTTGCCATGGAGACAAAAACGGTACCTAGCAGTGAAGGATGTTGCAGATGCAGTGAAAATGCTGTCGTGACAAGCTGGCAAAGGTCTCGAATTAGCAGCAATCAGACTTTAAATGAAGTGTTAATTTTATCCTACAGATTTGATCAAACTGATAAAATTTCAGTTTGATTTTGCAGTTATAGATGCTTTCAAACTCGTCTGCTGCATAGTCCGGTTTTAAGTATGTATTATTAATAAGTGTAACTCAGTCTGTAAGAACTTAAATTGTTAGCCTGCAAATGTAAAAAAACATTTAAATAGTTCAATAAGTTATGTTAAATAGCATACATTTTAGACATAATATTGCCAGTTACACTTTCTCTCTGAGCAACGTGTTTCTTTGTGGAATAAATCAAGTGTTTTTGAATCAATTGGTTAGTCACTTGTGTCGTTCCTTAATGAATCGGTATGTTTGAGCGAATCAGTTAAGTGAATGATTCAAATGACTCCCTTGTCACTTGTGTCGTTCTTTAATGAATCGGTATGTTTGAGCGAATCAGTTAAGTGAATGATTCAAATGACTCCCTTGTCACTTGTGTCGTTCTTTAATGAATCGGTATGTTTGAACAAATCAGTTGAGTGAATGATTCGAATGACTCCCTCTTAAAAACAGTTACTTGTGTCGTTCCTTAATGAATCGGTATGTTTGAACGAATCAGTTGGTATGTTTGAATGAATCAGTTGAGTGAATGATTAGAATGACCCCTCTTAAAAACAGTCACTTGTGTCGTTCCTTAATGAATCTGTATGTTTGAACGAATCAGTTGAGTGAATGATTCGAATGCCCTCTTAAAGAAGATGGCTAAATTGGTGTAACGATGTAACTTGCAGAAAGATTCACTTAAAAATCCCCACCACTAATTCAGACTGTATTTACAGCCCATCTTGAATGTACAAACACAGACAAGCAGAAATATTTTTCAATAAATATATAGGACTATCAGTTTTATAGCATATGACTTGTAATGAACAGTTTGCCTGATTTATTATGACATTCTTTATGGAATATTAGTAGTTCCACGTCAGTGTTATATCTTCGTCCATTTCCAGACTTTTTTTTTTTTCTTTTTCTTTTTGCTTCCATTCAAAGTTTGTAATGTTTTGAATCATCTTGGAACAGCTTTTGGTTAAGTCTTTACTGAAGAGTGTTTTTAAATCCCTATGGGGTAAAATGACTAGCTGTTGGGCTCTCTTGTGCTTAAAACCAAAAAAATAAAGTGGCACAGCCACTGAAAGGTTTTTCAGTTTCATGAATATTATGAAGTTCCTCATTGGTTTTGTTAAGCTCAGAGGGAATTGGTGCATTAAGCTGTCATTTAAGTGCAGAGCTACTTTTAGAGGGTGATTTCCAGTTCAGATGGAAATTTTAGTGGCTGACAGATTTATTTGTGCATTGGCTTTTAGTTTTTTGGCTTTTAGTGGACTTACTCATTTGAAAGTTGCTTTGGATTATGTAAATGCAGTCTTAAAAGGCTAAAATGCTTATTTACTTTAGTTTCTAGGAGTCATGAACTAAAGCAAGTGTTCAGTTGAACTAACTTTAATTTTAGTTAATCTTAAACTCAACTGTCTCTTATTCTATTGTATTTTTTTCTAGGTATAAACTTTGTCTCTGATGTTTCTCTTGAAAATAAATGGACATTAATGAGCCAAATTTTAAGACATTGTCAAGATCTGTTGTTAAACTCTAGAGGAGACGCAGATGAGATTATGTGGTGTTGGATCATCATGGGTTTTTTAATGCCTGATTGCTGATATCTAAAGTGCTGTACTTCTGAATGGCTGAAAATACAAACATTTCCAAAGAAAATTCAGAAAAACATGAGATTTAATCAAAGGCTTCAATTGGCTTTCCATTTAATCTGATTGGCGTTTAGGAGAAACAATTGAGATATTCAAGAGATCTTATTTGGGATGTTTTTTTTTCTGAGAAATGAATGTTGCATTCAGAATCTTTTTTAGTGCTTGCAACTAATGCAGATGTTTTAATTCCAGCCCACACGGCAAAATGGAATTGCCACAATTGATGTTATTCTTGCAATTAGCTCAATATTGATAATTAAGTAGTCACATTAGCATAAAGGATTGACAGAAGAAGATTATGTTGACTCACTTTGAGCTATTTTTTTTCATATGACTTTCATTTGCGAGGCAATTTCACAAAATGTCAAGCACCTCTTTTCTGTCATTTCTGGTGAATAATTATAATCTTCACTATGGTAATATAATGCAAAAAACACAAACATGCTCTTCTATATCTGTTTTTGTGCGCTTGGCTGTTTTTCTTCTCTACATTCACAATATAGCACAGCCTCAAGTGCCTTATTGCTTTCATTAAATGCAAATAAAAATATAAAGGGACAACAGTAAGGTTAATAGTTGGTCACTTTTCACACTTGAAATGGTTAACCCTGGGTCATTCTAAGACCAGATAAATGGAATCCTGGGTTATTTTGCTTTACGTTTCACACTGACCATAATTTACCCAGGCTAGCAATTAATCCTGGGTATTCATAAGCTGCTGTCTCACACTAGGGCTTTAAACACTCACTTAACCCCGGGTTATTGTCGCCTTTAACCACCGCCTTTAACCACGGGTAAACCCACAGTACGGTGTTAGAATGTTACGTTAGCAACAGACAACCAATCGCGTACTCATATTTGCGTGCTTTGGAAAGTCATGAAAATGCTGCGCATTGTATATAAACAGTAAATTCAGTGTTTGAGAGGAAAAATGTCAAATGCTGACAGAAACCATGACAATTTGAGTGAAGAAGAGACTGTTTTATTCTTACCTTTATAGTCCGAAATGTCCATTCAGTATAAACTTGATAGTACAGTCGGCAGTATGTAGATGCGCAATGCTAGAGCTTTTATCGTGTGCTGCGTTCATCCGATCAATGACACTGACACAGCAAATATGCAAATAAGCATTAACCCAGGGTTTAGGTATGTACGGTGTGAAACGCCAGTTTATAAATACCCAAGATTAATTGTTAACCCCGAGTAAATTATGAGCAGTGTGAAACGTGAAGCAAGATAACCCAGGATTCCGTTTACCTGGGGTTTAAAATGACCCAGGTTTAACTATTTCAAGTGTGAAAAGCCCTACTGTACTTTCCTAAACCCTGGGTTAATGTTCTTATTTGCGGTGTCAGTGTCATTGATTGGACAAACGCAGCACGCAACCTGTTTACATAACAGCTCTAGCATTGCGCATCCACGTATTATATATTATTGCAGACTATACTATCAAGTTTATTCTGAATGGACTTTTCGGACTATAAAGGTAAGAATGAAACGGTTTATATTGGACTCATTTGAATTGTGCACAGAATGCTATTTAAAGGGATATGGAGGAGATTATGAGGAGAAACGGTTAGAGATTAGAAGGAAACTGAGGCTTTACCAAGCTCAACGGCTCTGGCCGAGCTGTGATATAAATGAAATGCTATTGGCTATTTTAAAAAAGGGGGAGGAGCCGATCGATATGTCCCACCCTGTCTTCCTGTTTCAGTGGAAATTACGTCAACACATTGAATAATGCTGTGCATGCCAAGGCACTTCAGTGGGCCTTTAAAAGCGGGGTTTAGAACGGTGATAAAAAGCAGGTGCAAATTACTGAAATTCCACAGCAGCAATGCCTAACATGCTTTACCACAATGTTTAATAAACAGAGACAGTTACTGATTGTATCTTCTATGCTTGTCGTGCCAAATTTCCTTCTCCCCTCTAGCGTAGCTCAAGGCTTCCGTTTTATCGTTAAATGCCGTAAGATGTCTCGTTAGGCGATTGTGACTTCGTCAGGCATGACTTGGATGCAATTTGTGACCTGTAGCTAATGGCTGATGAAACGTCCAGGGCCGATCGGCTTCGGACTGGCACACTCACTCCATCCGCCCACTCACTGCCCTTTCACCCACTCAGCACACTTATTTATCCACTTCTCCGCTCTGCTTTTCATGTGCTAGTCTCTCTCTGTATCACGTGGTTGGTTACTCAGACTGATTTCATCTCCTCTCTGCCTCTCATGTTCTCACAAAGGTCTTCTAATTCGCCTGTTTTATTTGATTCTGCCATTTTGCACGAAACTGTTGACTAAGTACTGCATTGGAGTCTGTTTCCTTTATACTTTTTGTAATACTTCTAACCCATATGGGTGATGTGGCATGTCTGTTAAAGCTCAAGAATATTAAACCATCACTAAACATATTAACCCTATAAAGCCTATCATATTTGATATGGAAATATCTAAGGGCTCTATACTACATGATCTAAACTTTGCTGAAAAAGCTGTTGCACACAATCTCTACTACATGCCTTCTGTCTTCTGATTGATTAGCAAGTAAAAGGCCTTTTAGTATAATTGTAAATACATCCACCTTCAGCTCATGGTTCACATGTCGTTTTGATGTGAAATCTTTACTGATTTTTATAAAGTAAACATAAGAATAACTTTTATATTGTTAGTGATATTTCAAGATGAACATTTACTGGACTGAAGCAGGTTTACTTGAGTATCCATACATAATTTTTTAGAAGAATCATGTTAAAATATGAGTATCAAATATGATCCATCAGGCTTTTGAAGAACGTTTATTTGTTCATCTCTCAATCATCATTGTATCGCATTGCATTATATGTGTTAAAAGTACAGAGCTTTAATCATAAAACTAAGCATTTATATCATGTTACTAAGGCCCTGTTTACACTGGGTATTAAGATGCATTTTGGTCGATCAGATCACAAGTAGACGAGGGAGACACATACGTTTACACCTGATGTTTTAATCCGTCTCTTTTGTTTAATCCGTCCACTTTATGTCCTGATTTCTTCAAGGGGAGGGTCTATGGACAAGGAAATGACAATGTATGGGCTTTTTCAGATCTTTTGATCTAATGGACAAAACAAGCTCTCGCAATTTACATATGAATGCGAACGGAGACAACGGAAAAACATGCAGAGAGCATCAGCTTTCATTTCTGCTCTGACAGTTGCAATACCACGCCGAATGCTGTGAGTGTGGGTTAGAAATCAGGAATGGTGAGAGAACATTGTGATTGGTACATTTTTCATCTTCAAACCAAACTTGGGTCTTCAGCCAACAAAGTTTAAATCCCGTCTGGCTAGCGCGCTTCCCATAATGTTTATGCATTAGGTCAGTAGGCGGAGAGTAGGTGGTCTTTTGTGGTTGTTTGAATGCATTCAACCACATGAGCGTTTACACTACGAAAGCAATTCGGTCGAATGCGTTTTTGACTACCTCTGGAAGGCCCTGTTTACACCTAGTATTAAGATGCATTTTGATCGATCAGGTCACATGTGGATGATGCTAAATACAGGTGTAAATGGGGTCTAAAATGTTTTGAGCTCGTCCACTTTCGACCACTTCCAGAGATAGTCGAAAACGCATTGCTTTTGCAGTGTAGACGCTCATGTAGTCGAATGCATTCAAACAGCGTTCTAACTATTATTTCATATGTAAGGCTTAAGGATAAAAGCATCTCCTACTTGTCCATACAATCTTGAAAATAAAGTTTATTTAAACTTTTTATTAAGTTTATTTAAACTAATTAACTTTATTTAAGCTTTATTGGTATTGATGGCTCCATGAAGAACCTTTAACATCCATGGAAACTTTCCAGTGCACAAAGGATTCTTTATAATGGAAAAAGGTTCTTTAGATTTTTAAAATGTTCTTCACACTAAGATAAATGGTTCTTTTAAAAACTGTTGCCTGAAAGGTTCTTTGGGGAACCAGAAATGGTTCTTCTATGGCATCGCAGAGAAAATCCCCTTTTGGAACCTTTATTTTTAAGAGTGTATGAACTAAATAATAGACACGATGTTTCTGTTCTTTCTGATAGACATGGACACAGAGTAACTAAAGTGCCATTTTAACATTTATGACCCTGCAGGAGTACCATGCTCAGCTGGAGGAAATGCGAGTGTCTATTCGTCAGCTAGAGGAAAACCTCTCCGCTGCTCGCCGCCGCAGTGACCTGTACGAATCCGAGCTGAAAGAGTCTCGTCAGACCAGCGAGGAGCTCAAGAGGAAGGCTGTGGAATACCAGCAGAAGATTCAGAAGGTTTGTTCAAGTTCAAAACAAGAACTGTCCAGCTGATGCACGCTAGACGAGGCTTGCTCAGTCTACATTTTTATTTTTTTAGGCTAAAGAACAAGGCAAAGCTGAGATGGAGGACCTTCTGACCAAATTGCAGAAGGTACATCCAAAATAACAACTCATTATTTCTATTCACCTTTTGCAGACAAACTGTTGAGAAAACCAGCATATTTGGTACTATCTTAACCAACAATACCTCCAGAGTAAATTAATTTACAGCAAAGTACCATACAAATCAACCAGCACGAACCAGAATAAATCAGAAAATCATGCTTTTTTTCCATCAAATTGCTAATTTAGCTGTTTTTGTACAGTATTTAAGCTTCTTTATTTGTAAATGTCTCAGACCAATGCAGAGCAACAAGTAAAGATCGAAGAACTCCAGGAGAAGCTTGCTAAGGTACGTGCACTTTTATTTTAAATTCAGCCCTGCTTGAAGATCTGAAACATATGTTTTGTTTGTTTTAAATTAATATTCAGTAATAATATTGTTTTAACTGCATTGACACTATAGGATGAGAACAAAATTTGAACTGATTTGAGCTTGATAATAACACTAACTTGGCAACATCAACACTGTTATTGAACTGAATTGAATCAACATTGAAGAACTGAGTTGAGCTGAATAATGACACTATTACTTTCTGTAGAGCTGCTTTACAGCTGAAATTGAATTTGTTGCATAGTTGATGAATTTTGCAACATTAATATTGTTATTTTCCTGTTTATTAATGTGAGGCTGCTTTGAAATAGTCTGTATTGTGCTATAGAAATTTAACTTGACTTGTCATGGATCACACAGCATAGATGACCTACGATATCTATGATAGATGACCTATGATATTCTGTCAGCCGCAGTTACCAGTAATTCACTGTAAAAAAAAAAAGACAGTGTTTCCGGAATGGCATATTGGTGCCTGTATATTGTACAACTTTAACTGTATATTTAATTAAGTGATAATATACCAATATGCCAAGCTACTTGAACTACCAAAATCTGCTTAATACCTTAAAACGTGATGATCACCATAATAATACAGGTGGTAAAACAGCAAGCCATATGATAAGTAATATTGTCCATAAAGCATGGCCAATACTCGTATATAGAAATAGTCATACACAAAATGCCATCAGAATAACTTCAATCAACAATAAATGCAATAAACATTAACTACAAAACAGAAAATGTAACATGAAACACCATAATGATAAAAGGTTATTGTCATTTTTATTGATATAGCACCTTAAAACAACAAGAAAGCTGACCAAGCTGAAATAAGCTAACCAAGGTGCTTCACAATAAACAATAAAGAGATAACAAATAATCATATAACTACAATGCTTAAAAAGTAATAGATTAAACATCTTAATACTTAAGACAGATGAACATTCAAAATTAAAAATTTAAAACCCACAATAGCTAATGAAATCAACCAATAAAACAAGACCTGAAAAAAGCTAAGGTAGTGAGTTCCATAGCTTTGGGGCTAAAAAGAAACAATACTATTGAAATAAAATATAATCGTATGTGATGTCAATCAGGGACTTCTGGGAATGCCCTTCTACTGTTTTTTCAGTTTAAATTATATGATAATTTACAGTTTCTGCTTCCAAAAACAATACATTTGACAGTATTTTACAGTAAAATGACATATAAGGCCAATCACTCACGTATATGGTAAGAAAATGTTTAGTTAAGCAATTTATAATTTACAGTTTTTCCAGTTTTTTAGATTAATATTCAGTTAACCAAAATGTTTTTACTCTAGAATTTTTAGTTTTTTTCTCTACACATTTTTACCATGCAGCTTCCTTTTCTTCCAGGCCGTGAAGGCGAGCACAGAAGCCACTGAACTCCTGCAGAATGTACGTCAGGCTAAAGAGCGTCTGGAGCGAGACCTGGAGCGTCTGCAGACCAAAGAGGACTCCACCGACAGCCTGCGCAGACGCCTGCGAGAGACTGAGGTGATGCACTGCCTCTCCATTTTCACCATCTGACTGAATTGCTTATTTACAAACATCATGATTATGATTAGATTAGATTCAACTTTATTAGTATTACACAGAGAATAAGTAGGAAACATTTCCTGTATCGTAAACAGTAGAGAATGGCGCTAGTAGGTTATGGTTTTGATTCACAGGGATACCCCGTAATATGGATCTAAGACCTATAATAAATTATTATATTAATAAAAAATGGCAAATTAAGTAGGATCTATACACCATGCCCAAACTCCATGAAATCATTTTTCAAATCGATGGGACCGGATTGTTTATACCAGTTGCTGAAAAGGCCATTCCAGGATGACACACAAGTTTTTAATACTAGGAGAAGATCCACAAACATGTTCGTTTTGTCAAAATCCTTTATTCCTGAAGCATGTTTTATTAGATGGTGCTGGTTTTAACTCTGTGAGAATCCTTTTTTTATTCAGTTAACACTTTACAAGAACTTTTTAACAAAGTTGAACCAAATATATTTTTAAGGCCCGTTCACACCAAGAGTGACAACTATAAAGATAACTATAATAATGACTATATTAGTGTCCGCACCAGCACATGATATTGTTCTGTTTATTCTAAGCGTGCTGCAATTTTGTCATCTGCCGCTTTAAATGCTCGGAATGGATTCTGATTGGCTGACAATTTTTTATCTTTCATCATCTGGAAAAAATCATTCTGAAAATGATTCCAACAAAGTCGTTCCTCTGTGCTGTTATTATTATAGCTGTGGTGTGGACTTGCTATTCTTTATATTTAGAACAGTTTTTAGAACTATATCTTTATCATTATCACTATAGTTATCCTTGGTGTGAACAGGCCTTTAAATTTTTTTTTAGCAAAAATACACAGCAAAATCACCAGAGTTAAATCAGCTCTGCTCGGAGTACATATGGTCCCTCTCTAAATAGTGTTAAAGTAACACTATTAAGGTTAATATTAAAGTTAAAGTTAATGAGACAATTAAGCGATTAATTAACTGATGATTGAGCGTTAGTGATGAACACCTGCTGTTAACAAGCAGAATCACTGAAGAAAAGAGAAACACAAGAACTACAACTGACTTCAGCCACAGTCTTAGATGAAATCAACTGAAGATAACAGACATTATATCTCTCAAGATCTCAGCAGAGGCGGATTATCTTTTCTTCAGTGATTCTGCTTGTTAACAGCAGGTGTTCATCACTAATGCTCATTCATCACTTAATTAATCGCTTAATTAGCTCATTAACTTTAACTCTGCTTCAGTGTTACTTTAACACTATTTAGAGAGGAACCATATGTACTCCGAGCAGAGTTGATTTAACTCTGGTGATTTTGCTGTGTAGATTTTAAAAACCTGATATAGTTCTTCCATAAATTTTTCTCGCCATGACAATAGCTACAGAAGCTGGCATGGCACTAAAAGACCAATAAACAAAAATGTAGACCTTGAATGCAATGTTAGTCACTTTGTATAAAAGCATCTGCCAAATGCAGAAATGTAAATATAAGCAACACAATTCACTCATTGCAATCCACTGTTGCTGACGTTTTGAAACATCTCAAGTTGACGCCTACTGCTTAGACACAGTGTAACTTTAACTCTAAAATCTGATGTGAATGTATTATTTTATTATTTTTGTGTATGAGACCAATTTTCAGCTAAGGCTTGACAATAAAGTTAAACTAAACATATTATTCCAGGACCAAATTGCAAAATGGAGCTATTTCTGCCTGAGCTACTGTAACTCTTAAAAGTGATTTTGTTGGTGCAACTTAATGTATTTATGTTGATTCAGTGATGCTAAGTAATATTTTTGACTTGAATACACAAAGCATATTTTTTTCACTGTAAGCTGCCCAGATGCATCATCAATATGAGATTTTCTTCCTTTTTTGGATGGAACAGGATGGTAAGAAAACCCTGGAGAACCAGGTGAAGAGGCTGGAGATGGTGGAACGGAGAGAAACTAAACTAAAAGAAGACATTCAGACCAAGTCACAGCAGATCCAACAGATGGCCGACAAAATCATGGTAAGACTGAGACTCGAGCGAGCGCTGAACTCCCGCTGATTTACACATACTGTATCTAAAACACACACACAAACAAACAGGTAAACACTGGAGCTATGAGCAGTGAGGAGTGCTGTTCACTTCAACACAACATCTCGATGAGATGGAGGTGTCACATGCTCGCTGTAAAGCTACTTAGTAACGCTTATTAGTCACGTGCGCTATACCTCCTCAAACATTTGCATTAAACACAGACTTTCTGCGTTTATTCGCTTTTCTTCAACCTGCTTAGCCTGGCAGTTACACTGCTTCTTTTCCTCAGCTCCCAGCATGCTCTCTGGCCCTGTCACGGCTCCAAAAGTGACAGATTGCAGGAGTGGATCATCTCAGTCTTTGGCCATGATCATGAGTGTCACAATGATGATGTGTTTTTAACTCAATGATTTATACTGTAAATTATTGATTTTTATGATTTAGTCACGATCCACAAGTGCTTAAAAATGAAATGGCACGTTTTTAGTTGATCTGGAAACCAGTGTTGTTACTGTTAAATAAAACTATATTTAAATCGTTTTCATTAATTGAAATAAAGCTGAAATTATATATATATATATATATATATATCAAACATGATACTCAAACACATATACAGTCTTTTTATAAATATTTTGTGTAAAGGTTCAATAAACCGTTCCATTAAATAAAATATAATATTATTTTGTATAAAAGCATATGTTACTTACTTGTCCATATAATCTTGAAAATAAAGATTAATAAAAATATAAATATTTTATGAAAAACATAAACTTGAAAAAATAAATAAAACTAAAATGAAAATTTGAACTGCTACCTAACTGAAATAAAGTTGAAGTACTAAAAATGACTAAAACTGAAATAAAAATAAATGAAAGCTATATTTTAAAAATATATTTAAAAAAAAAAGACATAACAAAATTACTAAAATTAGATTTTTTTTAAATAATACAATAAAAAATGATAAAGGCACATAGCAAAATTACTAAAACTTAAAAATTAAAATGCAAAATGAAAGTATAAAAATAAAAGCTAATTCAAAATATTAATAAATAATAGTAGCTAAGTAATACTAAAATAACACTGCTGGATTAGGGAAATATGTTATTAATTTAAAAATTACCTATTGTTTTTTCTGCTCATGATTGAAAGTCTCTCGCTTTTTTATTTTTTCTCCTGTGAAGATTATCCTAGTAATCTCGCATGTTTCTCAGAAGACATCCCAACAATCTCTCAATCTGTGCTCAGATTTGCCTTTCGGCAGTCAAAAGTTAGAAATCTCTAAAACATTTCCCATCAAATTCTTCTTAGAGCAAATGAACTGATCTGCAGCCCACATTAATTTTGTGTCTCATTTATAGAATTTTATTTCTCCTTGAAATTGTAGGAGAAACGTCTGAGACAAGGCAATACTTACAGTAAATGAAGCATAACTGAGACTCCATTAAGTCTCTTGTCTGTATGCAGGAACTTGAAGAGAACTTGCGTGACACGCAGGCAACAGCACAGCGAATGGAAGCACACCTGGAACAGAAGGAAAAGCTTTACGCAGACAAGATCAAGGTTGGGTCAAACACACACACACACATACACACACACACACACACACACACACACACTCTTCTGCTCGTGACAAATATCAGTGATGTTTCACAGAGTCAACAGAGCGGTTTACCTCCATCGTGGCATTTGCACAGGACTAATATATTCTGGCTTTAGTGCTCGTTATTAAATTTACAGCGACTGAATAAAAGATCCTGACTCGTGTTTATCTTTGGATTCAGATTAAACTTTTAAAGGGCTCATTTTGAAGGTTTCTGTTCATTTGTCAGGTGTAATAACCCAGTGCTTGTGTTTTGTAGGTGTTAGAGACTCAAATGAAGGCTGATTTGGCTGAAAAGGAATTGCTTGAGTCCAAGCAGAGCGCTTTTGAGGAGGAGTCTCGCGAGCGGGGAAAAGTGATCAGTGACCAGACAGCGGTACCACATGTTATTTTGCTTTTTCCTGAGAGCCTAGTGTATTTTAATTGGGGAATGACAAGGTGTGACCCAACACATTAACACTGATCTTTGTGCAAGACAATAAATTCACATTATTCTAAGGAGCGCTTTACTTCTAGTGAATCAGTCAATTTAAATAAAAGCATCTGCAAATGCACAAATAAGCATATAAAATGCTGAAAAAATCTGAAAAAAGAAAACAAAATAAGAGTAACAGGCATTAAAAACAAACAATCAGATAAAGAACAGAATAATACAAAACAATTTAGACAAAAGCAAGTTTAAGCAAGTGGGTTTTTAGCTGCTTTTTAAAAGTAAGTGTTTTAAAAATAAAACATATTAAATACATTAAATGAGTTAATAATAATGAATTATTAGTAAATAATACATTAAAACCTTTGCATGTGGCAATCAAATATTTTTCTGTTAAACTTTACTTCAAAAAGGTCAAGTAAAAAGTTAGTAATAAAATGAAACTCAGAACAGAATTGACTTATTAATCAAATTGTTTCTTGGTATCAGTGTTATTTTAGTATCATTGAGATACTATTATAGTTTGAATTCGTTTTTATTTTTATATTTTCCATTTTTATTTTAGTTTTTTTTTGTTGTTGTTGTTGTTGTAAGTTTTTGTCATTTTTATTAGATTTATTTAAATATGTCTATATAGTTTTTATTAATTTTTATTTCAGTTTTAGTTATTTTAGTACATCAAGTTAAACCAAACTGTTTCCTTGGCATATAGCTCAAATAAGTTTTTTAAATATATTTGATTTTATTTCATTTAAAATTTATTTTATTCCAAATAACATTTTATTATGATTTTAGTTTTAGTTAACTATATTAACCCTGCTCGGAACTACTGGTACTGCAGAAAGTCTGGTATCGTTACATATTCTAAATTTCATTGACTTGGTACTGAACTACCAGTAATTTACCATATTATAATTGTGTAGTTTAGTATACTTGTTAACTAAGGTTCTACTTTGAATGATGTGGTGTGTAATTTACTCATCAATGACTCTGTTTCATCTAGACGATCAATGCCATGGAGTCAAAGATGACCAGTCTGGAGCAGAGAATCGCTGAGCTGTCCGAGGCAAACAAACTGGCAGCCAACAGCAGCATTTACACGCAGAAAAACATGTGAGTTAACATACATGACCATACATGCTGGAGCTGATTCAGTGATCAAATCTGTTGCAGTGGATGCTTGTAACCGTAAACAGCCTACAGTTAGACTAACATACTATATTACTTGACTGAAGAGCTGTTCATTTAGATTATTTTTAGTAACACATTTAATTATTAATTGAATATTTGTATTTATCACATTGCAGTTGTTATATAAGAGCAATCAGCCATTCTGCTTCATGTTGTGCCACATAGAGTGGTAAAATACACAGTGAGACATTTGTTTGGACAAATACCATGGTATTCTGTATAAGTAGTTTGCAATAGAGGTCAAGAGTAGATGTCTGATACAGTCACTTTACTGTAGTACCACCACAGTACTTTTTTGCAAGGATCTTGTGCTCTCACATAATATTAGTATTTACATGCCATTCACATGAACGAACCATGGATATTTGGATATGAAATGGGTGAATGTAAAGGTTAATTTCAGGCTAATGTCCCATGAAGGCATATTTTCAGGGTTAAGCACAAAATTAATGAACAATGACCTAGTATTTGTATTATATTAAGGCTTTCATAGCAGCTTCATATTATCCCTGCTGCAAAAGAACAACATAGTTTGTCACCAGAGAGTATGTGTTGTGTTTTAGATGCTGGTGTGTTAATGATGTTCCCACCAGGCATGCTTAACCAGCAGGACTTCCATGGTTAACCAGCTTTACTAGGTTGTAGAAACTCAAATTAAACTGATTTTACTTCAAAGGAACTGCATGAATCGTTTGAAATATGCACAGTGATCAGCTTTGATGGTTGACAGATTTATAGAAAAGTGCTGAACCGGAATGGAAAGTTAAGGCCAACCTGGTTAGGGCAGATAAATTACTAGCAGCTAGGGTATTTCTCCTAGAAATCTTGTTTATAATCTTTAGGAAAGCCCAAGAGGAGATGATATCTGAACTCAGGCAGCAGAAGTTCTATCTGGAATCTCAGGCTGGAAAACTGGAGGCCCAGAATGCAAAGCTGGAGGAACATCTGGAGAAGCTGACACAACAAGAACAGACTAACAAGAGTCGAGTGCTGGAGCTAGAGGCCAGACTCAGAGAGGTGAGTGATGACCGAGACGATTTTATGACGATGATAAGACACTCGGGGAGAATTCTGAACGATTTTTCACCCCAAAATCAAAAGAAATCAATAGGAAGTTGAAAACTGTTGTGCTCATTCATATTTTTGCAGAATCCATGACACATTTTTGAATGGAAATCATTTATTTAGCATTTACTTAAAATAGAAATCTTGTATCATTATATACTGTCAGTGTTGATTAGTTCAGTGTGTCCTTATAAAAGTGTTTATTTAATTAAGAGTATTAATTAAAGGTAGTGTATTAGGTAAAGTCTGTTTTTGAATCTGCATCAGGTTGCCATTTCTTGTTTTAGATCTTAGATTTTAATCAAGCTTTATTCAGTTATTTAAACAAAAATTTCATGTGGTCTCTTGATTAATATGAACATGTGATCAAGTTTTGAAATTGATGCTTTAGCTATAATCTGCTAAATGCAACTATAAGTCATGAAGGTGTTAAGATAATATGAACATTGACTTCATGAATTTCTGCAAAGCTGATTTGAAACTATATTGTAAAAAGTGCAATACAAATAAAATTGACTTAATGTACTCTGGGAGAATTCTGAACCATATTTCACCCCAAAATCAAATAAAAAATTAGAAAGAAATTGAAGTCTATTTTTTAAACCATTAAGATTTTTTTTGCATCATTCTCTGCATTTTTTTTTAAATATTCTCATTACTGTACTGGCTTTAATTTGTTGATTTAAATAATAAAAAATAAAAAAATCATGGTATGACAATAATTGTTTTACTGTAATTCAATTAAAAACTGTATTTGCAGTAATGAGAATAATCAAAGATTATATAAATGTCAAAAAAGTTAAATATTCAGAATGTTACAGTAATTCTGTCATGACAACTCTCTGAGAGAATGGCATGGTAATGGCAATGTATATGGCAATGTTGATGTATTTGGTCTTGGCGGAATAGATCTGCTACACTGCTGCTACTGCCAGTACATTCACAGACATTGCTGTGAGCATGTAAAACATGTAACATACATGAAATAACGCCCCGTAGCAGATCTACACAGGTGGAGCTGGGGAGGTGGAGGGTTTCTGAAAGCGCGCTGCTGACTGCTAATAGCAACACTATTGGTATTTGAATGTTGGGCTGCAGCTCAATGAAAAAGAAGTTGCTATAGTCTTTTCTTTCCTATTGTGAAGTATATCAGAGTGAAGTGGCTTCTCGAACAAGAACAAATGTAGGGCGGGGCTTGATTTTGTCCATGGGGAATTGATTGGATGGTTGTGGTTTGCTATTGGTGGTTCTCATGTGAGTGACAGGTTACCCTGCCCTTGCGTCGGTAAACATGTCCTCAGAGAAGAGAAGAGAAGAGAAGAGGAGGGAGGGAGGGAGGGGGAGTTATTTTGATTCAAGATTATGATTTTTTTTTTTTTTAAATGATGTGTACGAATAAATAATTTATATTAAATACTGCAATATGCCATTTTATGGTGGCTTAAATGCAAAAAAAAAAAAAAAAAAAAAAATCTTGAAGGTGCTGATGATATACTTTATTTTACAATGCAAAATATAACTCTGAATTGATTTTGGGGTGAAATGTGACCTGGACGTGTTTTCCAGTGGTTCACCCAGTAACTATGGTCCTGCTCCGTGTTCCTCCACAGATGGGTCTGGAACACGAGGAGCAGAAGCTGGAGATCAAGAGGCAGGTGACGGAGCTCACACTGTCACTGCAGGAGAGAGAAGCTCAGATCAGCAGCCTGCAGGCGGCACGTCATGCCCTGGAGAGCCAGCTACAACAGGCCAAGACCGAGCTGGAGGAGACGACCGCAGAGGCCGAGGAGGAGATCACTGTCCTCCGGGTGAGGATTTACATTGTGATGAATGAACATGAAGTGACTATGATTTCTAACATCTCCTTCCTTCTTCATCTTTTAATCGGAAAGCCAAAAGTTTAGACGTTTGTATTTTACTGAGATCAGCAGTATAGTGCAGTTTAAAAAGTATTTTATTGCATACTGTTTCACACACTACTTTTTATAAAACTGTAGACTGTATACAGTTATAAATTAATGGGATTCAGTCATCACTCTGTATCTGCCAATGTCTCAGTAAGATGATATTTAAATGCTTAGTTTTATGATTAAAGCTCTGTAGTTTTAGAACATATAATGCAATGCGATACAATGATGATCGAGAGATAAAATAAACAACAAATAAACCAAAAAAATGTATTGATAATCAAGTAAACCTGCTTCAGTCCAGTAAGTGTTCATCTTGAAATATTACTAACAATATAAAAGTTATTCTTATGTTTACTTTATAAAAATCACTAAAGATTTCACATCAAAAAGACATTTTTACAATTATACTAAAAGGCCTTTTACTTGCTAAAAAGTCTAAATTATCAATCAGACGTCAGTAAGCATGTAGTAGAGATTGTGCAACAGGTTTTTCAGCAAAGTTTTGATCATGTTGATAATTTAGAGGCCGTAAAAATTTGTGTATCAAATATGATACAGTAGGCTTTATAGGGTTAAGGAACATGATTAAGATTGACTAGTTTGACAAAGTAGTTTGTAGCTTGTCAAGCTAAAGTTTCAAACTAGCTTCTGAAGGAGCAACAGTTAATATAATCTACGTCTTTTCATGCCACCATATTGCCGACTCCACTCATCTGCTTTATGTCTCATCGTAGTGAATAATCATGTGTTCCTGTATAATCTCTCTGTGGACCATTGTGTTCCTCATCTTCACAGTGCTGTAAACATCTTCCCACGCTCCTCTGCGGTATGCGAGGTTTGCAGCGCTCCATTTCCATGCATCTATGACACGGTTTCATCCTTGCGCCCAGCTACTCTCATGCATGACATCACACCTGTCATGATACTCGAGTTCATTTCACACCGCCGCTGCGATCTGCTCGAATGCACTTTACTGCAAAACTCCACGCAGCACTCTGGCAGAGTGTGCACTTCTTGCAAACATGGCAATTTTCACTCTCATTTTGTTTCTTTTTTTTTAAGGCCCATCGGGATGAAATCCAACGCAAGTTTGATGCCCTGCGAGACAGCTGTGCGGTATGCAAATGAGCTTTTTTCTGTATCTGACTCATCAAATGTGAAATCATCTGACCCACACCAGTTTTGCCTGTACAGATAGAATATGTGGATGGTGCAGTTTCCATAACCAACATCTGAGTGAGAACTAAATCATTAAATAAAAAAGTACTTTTTTTTTCAATATCAGGATTTTAGTTGGTAACTCTTTATTTCGATAGAGGATAGTCGACATTAGACATTCTACTAACTATAAGTAACTTTGCAACTACATGTCAACTAGCAGTCATTAGAGTATTAATAGACTGTCTGCTTAATATCTGCTAACACTTTATTTTGATGCTCCCCAACAGACATTCTACTGACTATAAGTAATTATATAAGCAAGTACATTTCAACTTATTCTACTAACCCTAACCCTAACCTAACAGTCTACTAATACTTAGTTATTTGACATGTAGTTGCAATTTAAAAAGAGTTAGTTGACATGTAGTTGCAAAGTTAATTACAGTATAGTTAGTAGAATGTCTAAAGTGGACGAAGTAAAGTCTAACCTTTTAGTTTAAAATTTCAGTACACTATCGTTCAAAAGTTCGAGGTGGTAAGATGTTTTTGATGTTTGAGTCTGCATTTTTTGATCAGTAAAAACAGTAATATTGTGAAATATTTTTATTTAAAATAGCTGATTTCTATTTGGATACACAGTGGCCGCCATAAGTATTGGGACAGTAAAGACAAAATTGCTCTGTTAGCTGTGGTGTCAAGACATCTATAAATATGATTAAAAGATTAATATGAGGCAGAAATACAGAATGTCACATTTTATTATTGGCTGTTTCAACACAAAATGTTTTACCAACTAAGAAGTACAGCACTTTTAGAGTTTCATCCCTCTGCCTAATGTGAGCATAAGTATTGGGACGGTTTAACTTAAAGTAAATGTAAATATGTAAAAGCTAATATTTAGTTGTAAATCCCTTGCAAGCAATCACGGGAGCGAGTCTGTGACCCATACACATCACCAGACTCTTGGTTTCACACTTTGAAATTCTTTTCCAGGCTTTTAATGCAGACATTTTCAACGGTTGCTTGTTTTGGGGAGTTTCTGCCTTTAGTCTCCTTTTCAGCTGGTGAAATGCTTGCTCAATAGGATTTAAATCTGGAGACTGACTTGGAATGTCCAGTTTGGAATGTCCTGGAAAAGATAGATACCTCTGGCTAGCTTCAGCAAATGACAACGACCAGGTCAGCTGAGAAAATCAACAGCAGTTGATGATAGACAAATGACTCTAAAATAACTGTCAGTAAAATCACCAGCAACCTCCAGAAAGCTGGGGTGATGGTCTCACAATCTGCTGTTCGCAGGAGACTTCACCAACAGAATTACAGAGGATACACAGCAAGATCAAACATCTGATCAGCACCAAAAATAGGAAACACACAGAGATGAGCCAGTAGAGTTTTAGAACAGAGTTTTATGGACAGATGAGACAAATATTAACCTTTATCAAAGTGGGAAAGTAAAAAGTGTGGAGAAAATAAGAAACTGCAAATGATCCAAGGCATACAAGCTCATCTGGAAAGCATGGTGGACGTAGTGTCTTGTCATGGGCATGCATGTCCGCCTCTGGAACAGGCTCACTCATCTTTATTGATGACTTATTCAATGATAGCAGCAGGAGAATGAATTCAGAAGTGTACAAAAGAATCTTGCCTGTCAGTGTTCAAGAAAATGCCACCAGACTCACTGGGAAGTGCTTCATATGGCAATGGGACAATGACCCAAAACACTAGTACTGCCAACTCAATCAAGATTATCATGGTAAAGAAATTTTGGCCAAGTCAGTCTCCAGATTTAAATCCTATTGAGCAAGCATTTCACCAGCTGAAAAGGAGACTAAAGGTAGAAACTCTCCAAAACAAGCAACCGTTGAAAATGGCTGCATTAAAGGCCTGGAAAAGCATTTCAAAGTGTAAAACCAAGAGTCTGGTGATGTGTATGGGTCACAGACTCGCTCCTGTGATTGCTTGCAAGGGATTTACAACTAAATATTATGCTTTAAACCGTCCCAATACTTATGCTCACATTAGGCAGAGGGATGAAACTCTAAAAGTGCTGTACTTCTTAGTTGGTAAAACATTTTGTGTTGAAACAGCCAATAATAAAACGTGACATTCTGTATTTCTGCCTCATATTAATATTTTAATCACTTTTATAGATGTCTTGACACCACAGCTAACAGAGCAATTCTGTCTTTACTGTCCCAATACTTGCGGAGGGCACTGTATATTGTAAATTGTAATTTATTCTTGTGATCAAAGTTGAATTTTCAGCATCATTACTCCAGTCTTCAGTCACATGATCCTTCAGAACTCATTCTAAAATGATTAGAAAGCTCAAAAGATCAGCATTGATTTGAAATAGAAATCTTTTGCAACATTATAAATGTCTTTACTGCCACTTTTAATCATTTTAATGCATCCTTGCCAATCAAAAGTATTAATTCCTTAAAAAAATATTGACCTCAAACTTTTGGATCTGCATCATTTTATTCGGGTTTTTTTCCCCCAGTTCATTTAATACAAATAATCTCTCAACACAAATATTGTATGATATTTAGAAAAGAATTATAAAAATAATTTTAGATCAAGCATAGCATGTCACACCGCTGTTATTTGTTGATATATCATGTCAAGTCAGGTCACCTTTATTTATATAGCGCTTTATGCAATACAGATTGTTTCAAAGCAGCTTTACAGTGTCAGGAAAATGATTCAATGATGCAGAGAGAGGCTGTACAGCAGCTCTAAAAGAAAATGGTGTCATTGTTCGGCTGAAGTCAGTTCAGTGTTGATTCGGTTCCCTTGTAAAGATCATCAATTAAACCCCAAACGAAAACACATGGTACTTGAAAATAATGCCGTCCACCATTTTATCAGGTCATTTTCAAATGCATCTGTTTTCAGACATCCAGAAAGTTGTTCAGCCAGCAGTCATTGATTTCAGGAAGGGGTGCTTTTGTTTGCATCGCCCCTGGAGTGTGTTTCATTATTATCAAGCACAGAGCATCTCTGCCCTACTTTCACTGTCCACCCACACTCAAGCTGTTTGAGCGTCTCCACCGCTCCAGCTCAACCCATGCAGTATTCTCACCCGGCCCCAGCGCTGTTTTTAGACGCCCATCTTCTCTTCTGTGCTGAGGGCTTATATTACATTTTTCCTTCATCATACTCCTTTGCAATTGTAGCTGGAGCTCAGATGAACGTATAAACTTGGAAATGAGAATTTCATTGGCTTATTAAAATGAAAACACCGGGGTTTGTTTTTATAAGATGGGAAATACATAAGCCAAATCAAGCATCACTGTTATTGTTGCTCATACTTAAGGTTAAGGGTAGTACTAGTTATTCTCAGCGTTGAAGTGTCTGAAGCCTTGCTGTCTGTCTCCTCTCTCTGCTGACAGTGGGACTACAGACAGGAGAGCGGTGTTTGCTCTCTGATCTGTCTTTCTTAAGCTCTTATAATCCCAGCCCCTGGGTGACGGCTTCTTTCCACTAAACACGCTTTGATCTTCTCAATTTTTGAGCTGTATTATGTACAGTAAGTGTATAAAATAACATTGTATTCCTATGCTCTTTTATTTTGTTTATTAATGCACATCGTGCATCACTGAAAACAGTGCTAAGATGCTTTTTAGCACCTTAATTTTTTGTCTCTTGACTATAGATGAATAATATCAAAAGTCATTTATTCATTAGTGGGGTAAGAATAATTGAATAATTTAATATTTTCTGCTATGATAACTAAATTAGCAAATGTTTCTTTTTATTTCCCTTAATAACACATTGGCTGATGCATAATCATTTAATTTTCAGTCAGAAATTGCTAGTAAATTTCACAATTAATTACTAAGAAAGGGTTAGTAGTACAATTAAACATGAAATTTTGAAGTAGAAAGACTGAAATATTAACTGCATTTTTTTACAATGTGCTAAACTTTTATAATGTACTTTTATAATTTAAAAGTAAATGCACATTGTTCTTAAGAGTTTTTATTTTAGTTTTATTATATTTTAATTAGCTTTTATTTTTATATTTTTAGTTTTCATGTTCATTTTAGCTCTATTTTTAACGATTTCATTATATGCTTTTGTCATTACATTAGTTTTTTTTTAAATATTGCTATTTAATGTAATTTATCTTTATAAATTTTAAAATTAATAAATTCATTTATAAATGTATTTATTTTATTTATTTATTTCTAGTTAATATTTTAGTGCTTTTTAATTTAAACTTATGTCAGGTTATTGCCAGTGCAACATTTCTAATTTTCATTTAGTTTAAGTTTTTCAACTAATGGTTTTATTTTATTTTATTTTATTTTATTTTATTTATTTTATTTTATTTTATTTTATTTTATTTTATTTTATTTTATTTTATTTTATTTTATTTTATTTTATTTTATTTTATTTTATTTTATTTTGTTTTATTTTGTGCTTCAATTTAAACTTATTTCAGGTTATTGCCAGTGCAACATTTCTAATTTTCATTTAGTTTAAGTTTTTCAAGCAATGATTTATATTATATTATATTATATTATAATATATTATATTATATTATATTACATTACATTACATTACATTATATTATATTATATTATATTATTTTATTTTATTTTATTTTATTTTATTTCAATTAATAAAAATGGTTTTAATAGTTTTAGTTAATTATAATAACCCTGCTTAAGGGAGGCATCTTTCCCCATATTATCCTATTACTTTTCTAGTCTATCATATTTCCACTTGAACAAATATATATATATATATATATATAATACGCACATAGCAACCAGCATCATACCAAAAGCCAATCAGAAGAAGAAAGACAGATGCATTTTTGGATTTAGGTAAAAGATGAAAACAACCTAAACGCAGGCTAAATAAACTAGAATGTGGTAAAATGTGTGTTTTTTGGTCACTCGTTAAAGTGGGTCAGTGTGTGTGAGCGTGGCGCTGTGCCTTTAACAGTAATGACAATAATAACGAGCGCTGAAACCTCCTCCGCACCAGAGGAGTGCTTGGCACTGCTGCTCTCCTTGGCGTGCGTCAACACACTTGACCAACACTGCAATTTCATGCAAACCTGCATCTCTTCTGTTTGTCAGATGGAAGCGTTCTGAAGCATTGGAAATGTTTGAAGTGAAACGAGAAAACAGTGATAAAAATGTTTCAAGTCGAAGAAGGGTTTCTGATAAAGTTCAGAGTCACTCTGCATCATTCTTGGAGTGATGTTAAAGTCTTTAAGAACATCCCTGACACTCAACGGGATTAAATACACGCCTGTTACACTGCAGGAGTTTTTTAGGACAGGACCGTTAAGAGCGTCAGGAAGACATTAGGAAGAAAGATGGGGAATGGCATCATGACAACATGATCACGCTGTTCTTTTAGCAAGATTTGATCTGGACCACTTTGCAGCTTAGCATGTAAATACCATGCTGTATGAAAACTACATAGTTTATGGCCATCATTCTGTACCAAGTTTGTAAGATTTTTTTTATTGTTTTTGAAAGAAGTTCTGCCTTTATTAGCAAGGCTGCATTTATTTGATCAAAATACAGAAAAATCAGTAATATTGTGAAATATTATTAGAATTTAAAATAACTGTTTTCTATTTGAATATATTTTAAAATGTAACTCATTCCTGTGATCAAAGCTTGAATTTTCAAGTCTTTAGTGTCACATGATCCTTCAGAAATCATTCGAATATGCTGATTTGCTGCGCAAGAAACATTTCTGATTATTATCAATGTTGAAAACAGTTGTGCTACTTCATATTTTTGTGGAAACAGTTATACATTTTTCTTTTTAGTATTCTTTAATGAATAGAAAGTTCAAAAGAACAACATTTATTTGAAATAGAAATCTTTGTAACATTATAAATGTCTTTACTGTCACTTTTGATCAATTTAATGCATCTTTGCAGAATAAAAGTACTAGTTTCTTTCAAGAAATGTCTTACTTTGCAATTAGTGATGCAATTACATCACTGTTTTTTTTGCACCTGCATCAGGTGATCACGGACCTGGAGGAGCAGTTGACGCAGCTCACGCAGGAAAATGCCGACCTCAACCGACAGAACTTCTACCTGTCCAAACAACTGGACGAGGCGACGGACGAGAACGAGGAGAGGCTGCAGCTCAAGCAGGACGTGGAGCGCCTGCGCCGGGAGGTGGCTGACCGAGAGATGCACCTCAACAACCAGAAACAGGTAAAGTGAACACAACAACGACACACAACTCCCATCAGCAGCTGCGTGAGTCACAGACACATGTAGACGCAGCGGGAGAGAGATGTGGGCTGAATTTAAGAGCCCACCGCAAGTGATGAGCAGCGTTTAAACAGATGCTGCTCACTCTGAGGATGTTTAGCTGTCATTAGCATCTCGAAAGTGACATTGTTCTATAAAACATACTGCAACTCTAAGAGTTCAAAACGTCCCGAAACTTTTGTATTGAAACTTTCATTTTAGTTATTCTGGTATTTAGTTATTTCTGGTACCATTGAAAAGTTTGGGGTCAGTAATATTTTTAAAAAAAATAAATGAATACTTTTATTCTGCAAAGATGCATTAAATTGATTAAAAGCAACAGTAAAGACATTTATAATGCTACAAAAGATTTTTAATTTTAAATAAATGCTGTGCTTTTAAACTTCATTTCTGAAGGATCATGTGACACTGAAGACTGGAGTAATGATGCTGAAAATCCAACTTTGATCACAAGAATAAATTACATTTTAAAACATTAAAATAGAAAACAGTTATTTTAAACAGTGAAAATATTTCACAATATTACTGTACTTTTGATCAAATAAATGCAGCCTTGGTGAGCAAAAGAGACAAAAACATTAAAAAATCTTACCGATCCCAAATTTTGAATGGTAGTATATGTGATCATGTTCTTATTTTTTTCTCGATCTGATGTCCAAAAAGTTGTGCAGTTTATTTGCAGTCCATATTTGCAGTTTAGTTTCAGGAAAAGCACTTTTTCCTGGGAAATAAAGATTGTTAAAGTTTGTGATATAGTAGAGTATGTTTTCATAATTTGTCATAATATGATCGTTTTATGGCTTGCAAAGTGATGACACAACAAATAAACAGCAAATCACAGCTTCCCCCCTCAGTGCCAAAACAAAGCTGTTTAATAAACTGGAAAATGATGCTCGCAGGTTCTATTGTTTTGCGTGTTGATGGCTCAGCGAGATGAGAGGTGTGTGTGTGTGTGCGTGTACGGTGATGTATGCGCGTGGGACGTGTGTGTAGGTGTGCAGTCCTCGCTGTTGTATAACAGTAGCGGATGGTAATCATAGACGCTGGTAGGAGGCAGAGATGTGTCATATTCACTCGCTGCTCCCCTCTGCCCTGCCAGCGTTGGACTTCACAGGGGCAAAAGCACGCAGGCTATATTTGGAGACTCTCTCTCTTTCTCTTTCGGTCCTTGCCTTTATGAAATGTGGTGATATCCAGTCCTGCCACTGAGATGCACTTCCAAGCACATCTGCCGGATGCAAGACACCCTCGAGCCCCCCGCCGGCTCTCCGAGAATCAATTCCGATTGGCAGCGACTCTGAATTCCGGATCTGCTAATGAAAGTCAAAAAGGAAAATATCTGCAGCTTCCTTTCCATATCTATCAGCATAATTTCGGCATCATATCCTGTAGCTTCTTAGATCCTGTCTTGTTGGTTTGCAGCAGATGTATTGAATAAGTTATCGCCGATCTGTTTCATTTTATCAAGGTTCTCGGCATCATAGAAATCCGGAAATATCTGGTCATTTTAAAATGGTAATTTCCAGACTGGAAAAGTCTTGGAAATTAATAAAATCTTTTAAAAAAAAAAAATCATGGCAACTTCTATAATGAAAATATGATTTATTTAAATAATATAAAATGTTATACTCTTCTGCTAATAAACATTTTATCTGCTAGACACTATCTATACATGTGCACCAATAATGTGATTTGTTTCTTTTTACAATAATCAGAGTAAGGACGTAATCACAGTAAGATGTTTTCATGACACAAGCAAAAGTCTTCACTCCCATTTACATGCAATTTTCATTATTCTGATTATTCACTATTATTTTTACCACCATTCTTCACATACCTCAATGCACTGCACGAATGATGAACTCACATACATTAGGTGTGTTACTGACCACTGTTTTAATCTACTTATTGTACGTCAAATGCAAAACACATTTCTACGGACGTATTGGATATTATTCGGCGCCGTGATGAACATAGCAATGCCGCTGTAAACTACAAATTGATGATAAAAAAATTATCCAGTAATTATGAACAACTGCAAAAGCCATGGAAAATTAAATGATTGTTTGAGTAACATTATAAGTGTCAAAGAAACCTGGAAATATCTGGTAACTTTAAAATCGTAGTTTCCAGGCCTGGAAAAAGTCTTTTATTAATATATAAATTAATAATTAATTAATAAAATCTTAAAAAATCATGGAAAATTAAATGATTACTGTTTGAGTAATAGTTTGATAGTATAGAAATTATGAATGTGTGTGTGTTTGTATGTGTGGTCCCCACAAGGATAAGAAATCTTTGACCTTGTGGGGACATTTTTTGGTCCCAATGAGGAAAATAGCTTATACATCATATTAAATTGTTTTTTTTGAGAATGTAAAAATGCTTGGAAAAATTTTCTGTCAGGGTTGTGTTTAAGGTTAGGGGATAGAATATATAGTTTGTACAGTATAAAAAACATTGTGTCTGTGGAAAGTTCCAATAAAACTTGGAAACCCAACGTGTGTGTGTGTGTGTGTGTGTGTGTGTGTAGAACATCGAGACGCTGAAGACGACATGTACAATGCTGGAGGAGCAAGTTCTGGAGTTGGAGACACTAAACGATGAGCTGCTGGAGAAGGAGAGACAGTGGGAGAACTGGAGATCTGCCCTGGATGAGGAGAAGAATCAGGCCGAGCGCAGAACCAGAGACATTCAGAGACAACTGGACAACGAGAAGCAGAACAGGTACAGAAACACACACACACGTTTACACTGGGAGAACTGGACAACAACTGGATAATGTCAGAGTTGTGGCCTAGCAAACCTGGTGCTACACCATGGTGCTCATGCAGCCGACACGAGTTTAAGTCTGGCTAGAAAGCGCAAAAATTAAAAAAAAGAGTAGATCAAATGTCTCTGTTTTCTGTAGTCTAGAAAAAATAATTGATTTGATCAAATCAATGATATTTTCTAGCTTTATACAGTGAAAAATGCAAAAAAAAGATTAATACATAAAGTTAATTAGTATACAACTAATATAAAATGTATAAAAATATATACTTATATATTTTTATTACATATATAAATAGTTACTATATTTTATTTTAAATACATTATTATATAAATTCAGTTATTTTATTATTTATGAAAACTGCAAACTAAGATATATTAAAATAGTTAATATATTTTATAAATTATTTTTTTAAGAAGAATATTAAATTGTGAATAATGTTAACAGATAGTTATAATTAATGCCATTTATTAATACAAAAATAATAAATAAATGCATATATTTAATGCAAATATTTAATTTTTTTCACTCTATGTTTATAAAATGTCTATAAAATATTGGTATTGGTAACACTTTCATTATTAACATTAGTTAACTACTTTAGTTAACATGAACTAAGAATGAACAATACTTCTACAGCATTTATTAAACATTTACTAATACATTATTAAAATCAAAAGTTGTATTTGTTAACATTAGTTAATGCACTGTGAACTAACATGAACAATGAATGACAGTATTTTTTATTAACTAGCATTAACAAAGATGAATGAATGTTAGTTCATGGTAGTTAATACATTAACTAATGTTAACAAATGAGACCTTATTGTAAAGTGTAACCAATATTTTCAATGCTTCCACCGCAGATTGTTATTACACACAATAAATCCTTTGAGATGTAATAGAAATGACATTTGTTGGTTCAGAAAAATGACAGAATTCTGCTGTGACATATTTATATAACTATTGGGCATAATCAGTGTACACAAACTAGTTAATGTGTTAAAAGTTTGTTAAAATAGTGTATTTTCTAAACGTCCACAGGGCCAGAAGTGCCCATAGTTATATAAGAGTTACATAATGAACATTAAGTATAGAAATAGAAACACTGAAGTAAGAGACATACTGTGCCGCTCGAACACTTTACTTTTTGATAACTCCTTCTCCCTCGTTTTCCAGACTCCGTGCAGAGCAGCGCAATTCTGAGTCTCGTCAGGCAGTCGAACTGGCAGTGAAAGAACATAAAGCTGAAATCCTGGTACTGCAACAGGCCCTGAAAGACCAGAAACTCAAGGCTGAAGGTCTTTCTGACACTGTAAGTGTGTGTCACTGTGGATAAAAGCATCTGCTAAATTTCTACATACATGCATACTTACTCTGTGTTCATCAGCTGAGCGATCTGGAGAAGAAACACGCCATGCTGGAGATGAACGCGCGCAGCCTGCAGCAGAAGCTGGAGACAGAACGAGAACTCAAACAGAGGCTCATGGACGAGGTGCTTCAGTTTACTAGCACTCAAAGCACGCATTTACCAAATAAATAAATGAAGATGAAATATTGATTTGAGCTGAAATGATCAAGTATTGAGAGCTGTGTAATCGTGCGTCCTTAGCATAACCAGTGTGTGATGCTGTAACTTTTTTTCTCAGCAAGCAAAACTGCAGCAGCAGCTGGACATGCAGAAGAGCCACATCTTCAGACTGACACAAGGACTTCAGGACGCGCTGGACCAGACGGACCTTCTGAAGACCGAGCGAACAGACCTGGAGTACCAGCTGGAAAACATACAGGTGCACACATACATGTAATGTTAAAAATAAAGGCTTTTTATTGGCATCGATGGTTCCATGAAGAGCCTTTAACACTCATGGAAACTTTCCAAGCCACAAAAGGTTCTTTATATTGGAAAAAGGTTCAAACCAAAAATTTTGAGTGGGTCCTGGAGTGTGTAGTCAAAGAAACAGCAACAAACGTAATTCTAAATATTTTACTGACTTTTATTTTGAAAGACGTGTGTGAACGCTGTTGACTGTTCTGTCAGATGCAGTTTGCAGATGCAGTTTTCTCAGGCACTCATCAAGAAGAATGCCTGAGAAAAATGCTTTGTCCTGATTCAGTATCTGCTGTCAGATAAGTTGTTGTCAGGCTATATGTCAGTGTCATTATTCTAAAATAATTTTCATAACTAACTCACCTCAGACAAACTTTCCTGATCTGTCCTCTTCAATTCTGCGCTCGAATGTGGACGCGCGTGCTGTATATCACTTCACTATATACAGTCAAACAAAAATTTATTCAGACACCTTGAACATTTCATTCATTAATACAGTTTATTCACTATAGTTTAAAAAATGGTAATAAAATATGACAAGATCTCAGAGTTAAACTGTGTCAGAAAAAATTAATCTTAATTATGTCAGATAACACTTAAGCAAAACATGGTCAAAGTGTCTGAATAATTTTTGGTTCCAAATTTTTATCAGTTTTACTGGTAGTCCACTGTATGAAGAATTTTTGGGTATAATATGTCACAGTTTACTTTATTTTGCTATCCTCACTTACATAAATGAACTATAGTGTCCTGCACCCACTAGTAAAAATATATATATATAAAATATAGGTCTGAATAATTTTTGGTTTGAATAATTTTTGGTTTGACTGTATAAAGAGCAAAAGAAATCGCGAAAGCATGCAACGTTGTAGTTACGTTGTCAATTAGTAAGTCAAGTACCAATAAATTACGTAAATGGTACGTTGTGTGTCAGCTGGGAAGGATTTGCATGCAGGTATGATGTTAATTCTATTCATCAGGATCATTGTCCATATGTTTTATTAACAGTTCACGTTAGTATTGTGTATTTACCATGGTTACTGTAGTTTCCCTATAACCTTAACCCAAAATCCTACTTTATTTCACTTTGTGCTACTTTCTATATTTTTGATGACTGGTGGCTCATACCAACTTTATTGTAGTAAACAAAAACTAGTTTGGGACTGCTATTTAATAGCATTACCTTATACTGCTTATTCATCAATGTTAGTGATATTCTTACAATTTAGATGTATGTTAAAGGGGTCATGAACTGCGTTGTTTTATCGTTTTATAATGTTTCCTGGGGTGCACTTATAATGTTAGTATGCTTTTTACATCAAAAATTGTCATAATTTAGAAATAAAAAGCATTTTCCTACCCTGATTTTAGCCCTCTTATTTGAACGCTCTGTTTTAAGGGGCGTGTCTTCTGTGAGACTTCAGTGTAAACGCCCACTGCTGTGATTGGCTAACATCTTTGCATATGAAATAGCTAAGTATTAATCTCTCAAAAACTTTAAGCACGTTTTTACTATTACAGCTCTCAAGGTTAACTAATCATGAAAAGTGTTGATCATAGCATTACATTAGATCTATGGCATAATATTTAGATCGTGGCACGAAAGGTTGCAGTGATGAACATTGTAGTCGATCACAGACATGTTGTTGAGCGCATGAAAGCAGTGATCACATCATTGCAACTCAATTTCTGCACACTAACGAATGCTTTCATCATAACTAACAGTGCAAACGCGATGTAACTAAGAGATTCGTTGAATAAAACGGGAGTTTTGGCGCATGTCCAGAACTCAGTCACTGATAAACTTGCGCTTTTTGATTGACAGCTCAATCACATGCTCAATCACAAATTTTCTAGCGATTGTAAAGGGAGCGTTCTTTGATCACCAGTGGGCGGGGCTAACGTTGCAATGATGAAGTAGGCGTTGACCCCTTCATGACCCCTTTAAGTACTTGTATGTGTGTGTGTCAGCCATTTCTGAGAAATAAATACTTCAGATCGCGGATTATTGACCATGGGAATATGTGGGGTCACATGGTCAAACCAGTTGAGAACCACTGCTTTAGATTATTAAAATGTACTTCACACTAAGAACTGTTTAGGACACTTTTATACAAAAATGGATTAAATAATGCAAAATTATATACCCTATTTTACAGTTATGTATGCAGAATAGGCAGAATGCTAGTGTTCCTTTCCAAACATACCCAAAGGTGTGTTCTAAGAGCAGTGTGGCTCCCCCTGCAGGCGGCGTACTCTCACGAGAAGGTCAAGATGGAGGGGACCATCACCCAGCAAACCAAGCTCATAGACTTCCTGCAGGCCAAGGTAGAGCACCCCTCTAAGAAGAAAAAGGTCAGAGTCATCCGCTGTAAATTCACTTCATTAACTAATCTGACTAACTGCTTGCTGAGCTGCGCATTAGGTGTCCCTGGAGCTACATATGCAAATAACCGCATACTAACCGTGCAACGCGTCAGCCGATCAGAAATCTCATATATATATATATATCCATATATCCAGCCGCCCTAAATATGTGAGTTGTAGAAAGGGACACCTAATTTGACTAGATATCTAGGGTTCGAATAGCAGAATAGAGTCCTAGCATACTGAACTCCTGTAGCTGGGCACATGAGCCTGGGCGATTCACTTCGTCTCGTGTTTTGGGTGCAGGGGCTTTTTGGCGGCCGCCGTCGTGAGGATCTGCTGGCGGCGCTGGCAGCTCAGGGGCAGACACAGGTGCCCGCTGTGCCCGCCGTGGCCCCTGTTCCCCTGCAGTACAGCGACCTGAAGTCTGCGCTGGAGAAAGAACGTGCCCGCTGCTCAGAGCTTGAAGAAGCGCTGCAGAAAACACGCCTGGAGCTCAGAGAGGGTGTGATGTCGTTCCAAACATTTACTCATCTTCTCTGTTGTTAAATTTGGAAACTGCTTGCTTGTTTTCATTTTGCTAACAATGAAAATATCATACAAATCTCCTTTTGTGTTCCTCAGAAGAAAGAAAGTCATATAGGTTTGAAATGATTTGAAATTACATATTTTACACATATTGTTTATAGAGTTCAAAAGTCTCTGCTTAAATTATGACAAGAGAGAATAATAAAACAGACTATAATTATAACTACAAATATTGCAATATACACTACTGTTCAAAAGTCTGGGGTCAGTAAGATTTTTAATAATATTATTATTGTTAATATTAATACTTTTATTCAGCAAGGATGCATTAAATTTATCGAAAGTGACAGTAAAAACAAAATATATTACAAATATATTACAAAAGATTTCTATTTCAAATAAATTGAAAAGTCTGTTCATTAAAGAGTCCTGAAAAAAAAGTATCACGGTTTCCACAAAAATAAGAAGCAGCTGTTTTCAACATTGATAATAATAATAATAATAATAATAAAAAATGCTTCTGAGCAGCAATTAGAATGATTTCTGAAGGATCATGTGACACTGAAGACTGGAGTAATGATGCTGAAAATTCAGCTTTGATCACAGGAATAAATTACATTTTAAAATATATTCGAATTGAAAACAGTTATTTTAAATTTTAATAATATTTTACAATATTACTGTTTACTGAATTTTTGATCAAATAAATGCAGCCTTGGTGAGCAGAAGAGACATAATCAAAAACCTTAATCTTACCAACCCCAAACTTTTGAACAGTAGAGTAATATAAAGAATTAGTGAAATTCTGTTAAACAATAAGCAAATGTGCCGCACACTGTGTGCAATGTTCTCAAACATGATGGTTTTCTCATCTGGTATGGTCGTCTCACTGTATTCTCTTCCCTCATCAGTTCAGTTTAATAAAGCTCTGGAGCACAGCAGTACTCCAGCCACCCCCGGTTTGGCTCGCCAGCAGCTCATGATGTCCACCAAATCCAACAAGTCCCCTGAGCACCAGCCCAGCAGCGGCCTGATGTCGTCCAGCTCTGCCCGCAGGAAGGATGCTGCCAATCCTGAAGGTTAGAACGGAGACAGGGAACTTTTGCAGCCTTTTTAATATTCAAAACATAAACAAAACTACAATTGTGTTCTCTTGGTCCTTCTTGCCATTTCATCCCATGCTAAGAAAACAGGGAAATTAAAGTGCTCCTATTATGTTATTTTAAAGGTTCCTAATTTTGTTTTGAAGGTCTTCTACAATAGGTTTACTTGCATCCAAGGTCAAAAACACTTTAATTTTCTCATAATGTACATTGCAGCATCAGCTCTTTTCTCATAGTGTCTGAAACGGTTCGATAAAGGGATTCAGTCTCTCTCTGCTCTGATTGGTCAGATGCCCCAGTCTGTTGTGATTGGTCGACCGCTCACATGTCTGAAAACAATCGCCCATTAGCATATCTAAATTTCAGCTCCGGAGGCATCCCCACTGCTTGATACACAGTGATATAAACAGTAACAATGGCGTCGGTTTTAACGTATCAATTCGAGGAAATTTCTTTGGAAGTGCATTCAAAGTGGATTTGCTTTGGCAGCAGAAAACAGTGTCTTCTTGACATGAACAACTCGAACCAATCTCTTCCAGTCTCAGCTACAACTAGTGTTTGAGGGCGGGGCAAAGTAGACGTTGTTCACGGGCAGCCAATGAAGACCATACGCTGGCATTATGCAAATTTGCTACAGACCTATGTAGGTTCATACAGGAAGTAAGACTGGAATTACTGACGCCTCATTTCAGGCAGTTTAAGGCCCGTTCACACCAAGAACGATAACTATAAAGATAACGATAAAGATATAGTTATAAAAATCATTCTAAAAGAAATAGCAGAGTGCACACCACAGCTATAACGATAATGATATAGAGAAATGATATATATTCGGGATCACTTTCAGAATGATTTTTTTCCAGCTGTTGAAGGATAAAACACTGACAGCCAATCAAAATCCATTTTAATTTAAAGGCTTGCGCATTTAAAATGGCAGATGACATTGCAGAGAAGTTAATTGCCGAGTTCCAGAGAAAGCCACCACTGTTTGACAAGTCAAACCCTCTTTTCAAAGATACTTTAAAGAAGATGGATATATTGAAAACAATCGGTCATACACTTGGAATAAATGGTAAGAAGTATTAACTATGAGATCATTATGCTAGGCTAGCAAACAGTGTAAAATAAAATGACCTCAGGTATCTAGCACTAGTTTCGACAACATTGTCTTGCTTCCTTTGAAGTTGCAGTTAAAAAGAATAGGCGTTGTGTTTATTTCACTATGTTGACTTCGTCAACTAAAGTCACTGTTTGATCAAAACATAGCATGCTGAGGACATCTGCTGGTTAAAGAAATGCATCAAGAACAGCAAAAACAATCTGCACACTTTGAAACCACAGCATGTGAGCTTCGAATAAACAGACCGTTATCGTTTGTTGGTGTGGACACAAATATAGTTATCGTTATAGTTATCGTTCATGGTGTGAACGGGCATTTAGAATTGGTTCTTTCTTTTGGGAGACACTTTGCAAGCAGCTATATTACACACTACATGAAAGGTAATATCCCAAAAAGCATATATAGGTGCACTTTAAATCAGAAGCTTGTAGGAAAATGCTGATTTGATGCTTATTACTGTTTCAATGTACTGTAAGATGAGGAGACTGTCTCTTCTGAAGGACTCCAGACTCCAGACCGTACGTATTTGCAGCAAATGTTTTCGCTCATGTCTGTCCACACTCACTGTCCTCTTTGTTGTCATTCCACAGAAATAAGGAGAGTCACTTCTGAAAGTAAGTTCTTTCTTAGGCGGCCCACTCTCAAGAAACCGTGCCATTTTTGTGCCAGAGATATATGGATTTTTCATTGATTTATGCTTTCATTTCAAAAGGTTAGTGCTCAGCTTTCAAGATAAGGCTGATATAAGTAAAAACATCATGAAATACATATATGAAACTGAAAGAGAAACTTTTTTTGAGCCATGTGGTCAGAAAGACCACATGTAATTTCCTCAATTATAAATGTCAGAAAGATCAAATCATTATTTTGTCATCAAATCTTTAAATAGGGAAATCTCTCAGCATAAAGGAGGTTAAAAGAAAGTGAGGGACAGACAAACTGCATTTTTATGCATTTTAGTAAAAAACATAATTTTGTGTGTGTGTGTGTGTGTATATATATATATATATATATAATGCAGTGATGTAGGGACATCCAAGTTGGCTGATATATAAAATATTTGTTTATTTTCAAATACACTAATCATAGTTAAATGTATTAAATAATGTGACTGTGTTCAGTCATTGGGACACAAATGGCACTGTTTCCTGAGAATGAACCAGGCGTCTCTCCATTATCTATTCTTTCTTGATATGATCTTTTTATACCTGCAGAGATAAGCTCTCTGGCCAAAGCTCTCTAGTCTTATGGGCGTACTACACTCAATATTTTGAATAAACACGTGTTGTATCAAGTCATCATGGTCTGATGGCTGCAGACTTCCACTCAGGACATCATGGACTGATTCTGGATATCCGAAGCTGCTGCACACATATCAGTCAGGACACTGAGCTTATCTCGTATATACGCTCGTATTTATGGCCATACTTCTGCTGTATGCCATGCGGAATGCGAGAACTCCGAAATCCTTGCATGCTCGTACCCAAGCTACTAATGACAGCTTGGAAAGTACAGTGTTCTCAGAGCTGGTTTCACCCTCTGGTGGAGAAATGTTCTCAGGAGAGGACATTTTCAGCTTGCTTTGGGCTGTTTGCATAAGTTACATGGATGGGTATAAGACCGTTTTTAAGAGCATCTGTTTGATCCTGTAGAGTACACCAGACGTGTGAAGGACAGGATCCATCACAACACTCCTCACCGCTTCACGCAGGGGCTCAACATGAGGGCGGCCCGCTGCACCGTGTGTCTGGACACAGTCCATTTTGGAAGGCAGGCCGCGACCTGCATCGGTATGGATCACACCTAAACCCTTTCCAAATAAACATATAATATTACTTGCTCTTTTTGGTACTTGCCGATACCGATACCTATATTTTCATTGAATTTCATTGCCTAAAATGGTAACATCTAAATTAACTGTTTTTTCCTTGTCAAAAATTGTATTTAACATCACTGAATCAACCTAAATACATTCATTTATATCAACAAAACACATTTGTATTTGTTAATCAGGTATAAATTGCTCTGTAAAGCAGCAATTGCAGGTTACCACTTTTTGCAGTGCAAAAGAGTATGATATTAGTTGGCTTAATTTGTTTAGTAAATAGATGTTTTGTATATGATACCACCTTTTCCTCCTCAAGCATTGTTGTTTGACCCAATCAGGTTTAAATTAACATAATAAATCTAGCTTTTATATTTTCATTTAAAAAAAATAAAGTACATTTATAACACTACTTTGTGATATATTTGCCTTGGCATTAAATTAATGTGAGTGTAAATAAGAGTGATGGCAAATTTGACTCTCTTCTGACCAACATAATCAATCTCTCAATATTTTTCCTCTTTTGGAAAGTTATAGAAACGCTATTGTGGATTTCTTCTCTTGCTATTGGAGCAAATGGGAATGCAAAAATTATATTTGTTGTCACCACTATAGAAGTTTACCCAAATTTCCATTTCTGAGAACCACTGAAATGTGAAAAGGGTCTATTGTTGTTTGTTAATAGATTGCTGAGCCCATCAGGTCAACCTGGGCTAAAGCGGAAGAGCTGATCCTCTTTCTTCTTTCTCCTGCTTTAGAATGTCATGCTTTGTGCCATCCAAAATGCTCCCCGTACCTTCCAGCCACCTGCGGCGTGCCCACAGAGTACGCACTGCATCTGTCCGAGGCATTGTGTCGGGAAAAGGGAAGCACCTCCGGCCTGAAAGACGTTGGTGGACACATGAGGCTTGAAGGATGGCTGAAGCAGCCCAGGTGAGCCATGCGCCGTGCTGCAAACACCCAAAAGGGAGGAAAACGTAAAAACTAATTGTGCCTGGAATTGTGGTTGTTTTCCTGCAGAAATGGGAAGCGTGGTCAGGGCTGGGAGAGGAAATATGTGTTGCTGGATGGATATAAAGTGATCACGTACGAGACAGAACCAAGAGACGGTCTGTGAATGTTTTTGCTCTTCCCAATGTGCATCGCTTCTGTTTGCACACTGCATATTAACAGAACAACACTTCATCCCTGCTGGAAAATCTTGAATCACACCAGCTTTAAGCATCTTGACCAAGCTGGTCTAGCAAATCAAGCCAGTAGTCCATGATGATCAACTATCTAGACATCGAAAACCAGTTTAAAGCAATAATTCACCCAAAAATGAAAATTCTGTCATCATTTACTCACCCCTTTTTTGTTCCAAAATCTGTATGAGTTTCTTTCTTCTGTTGAACACGAAAGAAGATATTTTGAAGAATGTTGGTAACCAGACAGCTGACGGAAAGTATTTCCATAGTATTTTTTTTTCCTACTATGGAAGTCAATGGCTGAGAAGCTGACAAAAACCCTCTAAGGCCATCAATCCAAACCAGTTGAATTTGATAAAAAAAACTTTCTGTAGCTGGGAATTACTATAAATGACCAGCTAGGAACCATGTTAAACTAGTTACCACCTTGATCAAGTTAGTTTTATCTATTTTCCAGCAGGGAATGGGTTAAACATGTATGGAATGATGTGCCTTGATGTGAATGATATAATCTGTCCTCTCAGAGTCGGTGAAGCCGCTGGATGAGTTTGAGTTGTGTCTCTCTGATGGAGACGTGACTGTTCATTCTGCTGTCGGTGCCTCTGAGCTGCCCAACACTGCCAAGACAGGTGACAAACTTTCTGTGGAATTACACATCATACAATTACACTGTAAAAAAAAAATCTGTAAATTATTATTGGGGCACATATTTAATTCAGTGTATTTCCATTTCTTTGTAATTATTTGTGAAATTGACTAGCAATTTTTGAGTGAACATTGTTTAAAAGTGAATTCTACACTAATTGCGTGTACCTATTGCAACTTTTTTGGTCTGCTGGTTGTGGATTCAGAAAGTAGCCAATGTCTGGAAGAAGAAACGTGTTTTTCTGTCCTCTAACATGCATACTTGTATGTTCTCAGATGTGCCATATGTGCTGAAGTTGGAGTCATCTCCACAGTCAACGTGCTGGCCCGGGCAGACTCTGTACCTCATGACTTCAGGATTCTCTGAGAAACAGCGTTGGGTGGCCGTGCTGGAAGCCATCGTGGCCAGCAGTCGTGGAGCGAGAGAGAAAGCCGAAGCAGATGCTGTGAGTGAGAGGAACTAGAAACACCACTCATATTGACATTTAAAGAGTCTGTGTGACGATACAGGGTGAGAAACCTAGGTCTCTGTACAGCTGGACGTAAAGGAACATACTGATGAAGTGTACAGTATATCTTGAATGCACTACGAGTCGCATTGGATAAAAACTTTTTAAACATTTTCACATGCTCATGATGGTGTTTTTGGTTTTGTACAGAAATTGTTGGGTAACTCTTTACTCAAGCTAGAAGGAGACGACCGTCTGGATATCAACTGCACCCTCCCGCTGACTGACCAGGTATCTCCCAATTTCACTGTCAATCAGTTTGAATTTTCAAGGTTTATTTCTTTTTTCAGTCTATATTTGTTGTAGTCTGATACACATTCATCGGGTTATCTTGTTTTTGTCATCAGATTGTGTTGGTGGGGTCTGAGGAGGGTCTTTATGCCCTGAACGTGATTAAAAACTCCCTCACTCACATCCCGGGTCTGGGATCCGTGTTTCAGATCCACATTATCAAAGAGCACGACAAGCTGCTGATGATCGTGGGTGAGCAGAGATCATGACCTTTACTGCGGGTTTCATAAATCAAAAGTAAAGGATTTTGACTGAGCCCTTGCAATACAAACAAAAGTACCATGGTATTACATTGTTTTTTTAGACATGATAATATCATGCATTTTTGTCCTATGTACTATACCATGGTTAATAATGCCATTTTATTCCTGAAGCTCAAACAGTAGAGTGTGGTGCTTGCAACACAAAGGTTCGATTCCAGTGCATTAACTAATAAAATGTATACCTAGAATGCAGTGTAAGTCATTTTAGATAAAAGTGTCTGGCAAATGCATTAAAGAAATGCAAGGTTTATTCTTTTTTTAATGCATATTGTTTGGCAGATGCTTTTATCCATAGCGACTTGAGCATTTAAGGTATACATTTTTATCAGTTCATGCATGCAATTGGTACATTAATATACCAATCATTAGGTATATATCCATTAGGTATTATTGCAGTACTGTTTTGCAAGGAATGCATTTGAAATAAGTCGATTTTGGTGATGTTGTAGGGGATGAGCGGGCACTGTGTCTGGTGGAGATTAAGAAGGTGAAACAGTCTCTGTCCCAGTCTCACCTCCCCACACTGCCAGAGATTGTGCCATATATCTTTGAGACCGTCAAGGGCTGTCATCTGTTCGCCACGGGCAGGGTAAGGTTGTGTGTTTCACGGCATTGCAACTTCCACTCAATGTATTTTTAGTGCACTGTGTTGCATCATGCCCTTGTTGTGACGTGTAACCCAACAAATTTGTACCTCACACAGTATTTTGTTTCTACTCTTGCTTTAGATAGAAAATGGTCCGTGCATTTGTGCCGCAATGCCCAATAAAGTCACAATTCTACGCTACAACGACAATCTGAACAAGTTCTGTATACGGAAGGCAAGTAACGTTTGAGGTTCTGAGTCTTGAAGCAAAAGAACTCATGTCTTTGTCACATAAAATTTAGCACAGCTGTGTTTAATGTGCTTTGCTTTCTAACTCCCCCAGAGACACTTACACCCCTAATGATCCGTCTCTTTATCTCTCAGGAGATTGAAACGCTTGAGCCGTGCAGCTGTATCCACTTCACCAGCTATAGCATCATCATTGGTACCAATAAATTCTACGAGATTGAGATGAAGCAGTGTGTTCTGGATGGTACGTATTTCAATGATGTCCCGTGAGCCCAGATAGATGAGGGTCAGTCCACAATCTACTGACATCTTATATCTCCTGTATCATCTGGCATGTAGATTTGATGGATCTGTTATTGAAAAGGATTCAGCTAGTCATTGCAGTCATTTTCTCCACATTTGCATATTCCAGTGCAGATATCTGGTTGGACCGGCTGGCGGGCCATTTGTGAGAACATGATCAGGCACTTATAATTTGTAATTGTGCATTATGTAAACAGCGTTTTGCATGATGGGCTGTTTTTGGCAGAGTTCCTGGACAAGAATGACGTGTCGCTGGCGTCGGCTGTGTTCACTGGATCCTCCCACAGTTTCCCCATCGCCATTGTCCAGGTGTCCAGCACTCCGCAGAAGGAAGAATATCTGCTCTGCTTCCATGGTCAGACACCCATCACACCTTCTAAACTACAGCCAGCTCCTATTGCATGAGAATATTAAAGCAATAGTTGACAAAATCATTATTTACGCACCGTCATGTTGTTCCAAACATGTATGCTGATGTTTTTTCCTGTAATTTTTGTATGAACTATTCCTTTAAAAAACACATTGCATGCAGAATGGTATATACCAATGGTCTATACAAGAAAGTAATATGTAATACTATTGCTCTGTTTCAATGAATACTCAATTTTCTATCAGTGCGATGCTTAACTTCACTTAACTTTCCATTGTCAATGTGATGAATGAAATTAAGTCAACCTACAGTATTTGCTTGATTTGCCAAAAGTTTAGACAAAACAAACAAACTCTGATTAAAAATACAAAATAACTATTTATTTCAGTCATAAAACCTTATTTATAACTGAAATAAATATGGTATTTAGAATTTTTCTCCAATCATATTTATAATTGGATGCTGCCAGCTGCTGAATTAAACATTACACGTGACAACAGTGCAACATGCTACATTATGAAACATTTTTTCAATTATTAATGCTGAAATCTCCATACTACTTAATCCATATTTTAAAAATAGTGGGCAGCAGGGCTTGACATTAACGTTTTTGCTCACCAGCCACTGTGGCTAGTGGTTTTCCAAAGTTACTAGCTGCAATTTCACTGGTCACAATTTTGACATCGATATGTCAGATATTTCTGTTGCCATATAGATATTTTTAATATTATCTCATAATTTGGCAGCAGGTATATTAGGCTGCTGTCACTTCAAGACCTAACGCATGGATCCATTACACTGTTACATATGCGTTTTCTTTCTCTGTTTACCTTCACTTAAAACATAACTGACCGTGTTTACGTGAATACTCACCAAGACGGCTTTATTTGCGCACACTTTAGGTGTGAGCGCAAAATCTGCGGAAACGAGTAAAATTATGCGCAATCCCACAGCGAAATTCAAGCCCTGTAACACCAACAATATTCATCTGGAGCAAATGAAACCAGTGAGTGAGGGGAGGCGGGATTGTGTGTCAACTCGCTGTCGGAGAGATGAGAGAGAGAGAGAAAGCGCAGCTGGTATTGTGTATCTATTCTGCGGAAAATTAGTATTTGAAGCCTTTCAAATATTTCAGTATTGATATGTATCGAAAAATCAATATTATTGTCAACGCTACACTGCACTGTTTATTATTTCAGATGCCTTTTTGTAAAAGACTACATTTGAAAAATGTATATATTGTATATAAAATTCAACCTGCCAAAGTGGCTAGTAGGAGTGACTGCGGGTGTTAATGTCAGTCACAGTTCCTATATGAAAAATACAATCATTGATTTTCAACACTGTTTTTTATTCAATTTCTGATAATAGAGATCGGTGTGTTCGTGGATGCTTATGGTCGAAGAAGTCGTCCTGATGATCTCAAGTGGAGTCGACTTCCCCTGACATTTGGTAGCCAGTCTTCTTTATATGACAAACTGAAATGAACAAGATGTAGTAATGATCATCTTCAGTAGGGATGCACCGATCATGTTTTTTCACTGCCGTTTCTGTTTTGTTTGTTTTTTGTTTTTTTACAAGAAAATTGGCCAATTCTGATACCGGTTGGCGATTTTTTTCTTTTTTTTTTCTTCTTTATTTAAGCAAATTTATAGCAAATTTTGCTCTATAACAGGCCAAACTGGCCTTAAACAAAAATATCTGTAGTCATTTGAAATTAGAGGCAACCACAGAATTTAATCATGATCCTTATGCTATATACATAAAACACCTGCACAAAACAAAAACAGCAGACTGAATGAAAATGCAAATTAACTCTCTGACAGTAGGTGGCGCTTATGAACATCAGCTGTTTCTTTGATTATTGCTGTGCTTATAAACAGGCATTATACGGAGGTAAGAGGAAAAGATAATGCCTTTGAAACTTTTCTGAAGACAGTCAGTTCCCTTTAGAGATACATTCATATGTATATGCGCAAGTCTGGAATAGAGATTGGCCAAAATAAAATGAAAAACCAATTTATGTCCAGTCGATCGGTGCATCTCTAAACTTTAGCATCACTAACTGAAGCATCTGTCTGTTTCCAGCTTTTAGAGAGCCGTATCTGTTTGTGACCAACTTCAACTCACTGGATGTTGTTGAGATTCAGGGACATGCAGCACTTGGGTAGGATGACAGCAACATGCATGCATATAAGACATTAAAAATAACATGAGGACTTGAGAGTGACACTAAATCCCCTTTAAAACAGGCCTCCCAGTTTCGTTCACCTGGACATTCCTAACCCACGTTACCTGGGTCCAGCCATATCGTCTGGTGCCATCTATCTGGCCTCATCCTACCAGAACAAACTGCGGGTCATTTGCTGTAAGGGCAGCCTGGTGAGGGAGTCTGGGGAACTACAGAGGACCGGTTCGAGCAGGAGGTGCGGGTTATTTATGACAATATATTAAACTCATTGTCCCGCTTTAAAATTTGACTAAATGAGTTTGAAAATTAGATGTTGTGAATTTGCTGATTTAACCTGTTACTGCACATTGTGTATTAATGCAGTAAGTTAATACGTTGCTTGTCAGCTGCAAACAGCTGACAGTTCAGATAACTAACTTTATTATTTGATGGAATAATTATAGATTATGATTATCATAAATACAGTAATCATGGATTAGAAATGGGTCTCATTCACTAAGCATGCGTACGCACGAATTTGTGCGTGAAATCTGCATACATACGTTTTCACAAACAAATCATAACATTTATTCTGAATTTACAAAAAATGTAGGAACTGAAACTGCTCGTATGCAAAAATCGAATACTATTGGTTCATGTTAAGATTAAATTTTTAACAGATATAGATCTTAAAAATATTTTGTATATATATATATATGTATGTGTGCATGTATATGTGCGTAGCTCAAGCTGCTAGTTACCTCTGCATAAAGATGCAGATATGTGTATGTACAGCTGTCTAATCTGTAATGTCATTAAAGGTGTTTATTGAGTTTGAACTTGTTTTGAGGACGGCACACTTGGAATTGCTCGAGGATCTTGCTGCGTGAGCTCTCAGGCGTAGTGAACATCATGTCTGCTGAGAGTGACGAAAGAAAAAGGTGTGCGGAAAGCCCATATATGGAGATGGTTTGGGTGTGTTTTATGCAGGTTACTTACCTTGGGCACCCGGTCACTCTTTCAGATTACTCCAAATTCATCAACATTCGAACGAGATTAACAAATTCATTGGGAACTAGGCAGAAAGTTTTTGTGAGAAGTTCAAATGTGTGTATAAATGCGAATAATGTACAGAATTATTAGTGAATGAGACCCAATGTTTTTCCATTTGGTTCATTCTGAGCAGAAAACACAGAGCTGGAAACGTAAAAATACAGTGACAAATAATGTAACCTATTTCATTTGGGTATTTATGTACTTCTGGCAAAATTACAAGAAAACTTTTTGGTAGATCTAAAGTGCATAATCTGACACAATCACCACAGTCTGGACAGTGTTATTTTTATTTTATTTCTGTGATATTATAGTATTTATTAACATTTTCTTTTATTTTTATATTTTCTTTTTAATTTTAGTATAAGTTTAGTCATTTTGATATGTGCTTTTGTCTTTCATTTATTAGTTATTTTTTCAGTTTTACTTTTAGTAATTTTAATATTTGCCAGGGCAACATTTCTAAGTTTTTCATCTAATATTTGTATTTTATTTTACTTCCGTCTTATTTCATTTAACGATATCAATTTTTAATATTTTTAGGTAACAATAACAACACAGGTACTGGACAGGTGAACTCCTTCCTGCTGTAAAAGCACACAAGCAATGAAAGGATTCAGCCAATAGGAAGTGATGTAATTCTGTTCGTTCTTTGGATTAAAAATGATGGGAACAAAATAATGTTATTAGCTGGTTAACAGCATTTAAAAGTAACACGTTCACTCTGAAACGGTTGCAACAATTTTCTTGTCGCTTTTAATTCCACTCCTAAAATTGATGTCTATATTGCTGCTCCTTTCATTGTTTAAAAGCAATAAAATATATGAGCTTATGCATTACAGTGATCTTAGCACGGTTCAAGAGCTTCTCGCTGAGAACCTGTGGTAAAATCACATCACACGTCGAGTTGCTTACTGCTTGGATACTTTACATGCACATGCATTTACCCAAATCAGTCATCAATCTGACCTCCACAGCAGCCCAAACAAGCGTGGGCCACCCACGTACAACGAGCACATCTCCAAGCGCCTGGCCTCGGGTCCCGGGGCCCAGGAGGGGCCGCTGCACCGCGAGCCCAGCACCCCTCACCGCTACCGCGAGGGCCGCACGGAGTTCCGGAGGGACAAATCTCCGGCCCGGCCTCTGGAGCGTGAGAAATCCCCCGGTCGCGCTGTGCTAGACAGCCGCAGGGAGAGGTCGCCCGGGCGCTTCGAGAGCAGCGGCAGCGAGAGAGACCGGGAGCGCTCGCGCCTTCACTCTAGCTCTGTACGCACCCAGCTGACGCCCGTCAACAAGGTACGCATGAGACACTGCCACGTAAACTGTGTATCCTTCTAGGGATACAAACATCAGGTTTGACGATGTTCATGCATGCACAAATACATGAACATCCGCTGCTTAGTTAAATTCCTTCTAGTTATGGCCTCAAACAGGATGCACAGTTAATGCCCAGCCATTAAAAAAAGTCTCTGGGAAAAGAAATCAGCATCCTTTGCAGCAGTAATGATGTTTCTGAGCTGATCTGCGTCAGACAGGGCAGGCAGCCTGTTGAAGTGTTGAAGTGACCTCTTTATCCTGGTGGTGGTGTAGGTTTGGGACCAGTCTTCAGTCTGAGAACGTCCCGGAGGGATGACGTAAGAGCCATCGTCCACTTCCTGCGTGGATGGACGCGCCCTTTTAACAGGCGCTTCGTAAAACTCTGAACTATATCATCTCATGCCTGTAACCGTGAACAGAGCCATGTTATTTCACTCGAGTCTGGGACATTGTGCTGCTGTTGTAAAATCTGTCCATGCTGTAACCATTCATGAAGGTCCATTGTGAACTGCAGTTTTTTGGCGAAAGACCTTGAAGGAATATCTCGGGTTCAGTACAAATAACTCTATCAACAGCATTTTGTGGCATGATGGCCATTGCCAAAGGAAGTCATTTTGGCTAGTATGTTATTTTTTTAAAAGTAAAAATTGTGGTTACAGTAAGGCAAGACACTACAGGCAAAAAGATTTCGGGCTATTTCGCTTCCAAAACTTGTCTTCTATGAGACTAGTGGAAAGAAAACATCCAAAATACACATTTAACTCTTTATTACACTTTATCTATTTGCATCTGTAGATTTCATTTACAATACATATCTCTAAAGGTGGTGAGATTTTTCAGAAATCTCCATTTCAGCAGCACGTACAGACACTAAACTTTACAGTTTTATTCATATTTACTGAAGGTAAATGTTTATGTAGTATTTGCCTTATTTATATAACATATTCCTAAAAACATGGTGAAAATATTGTTGACAGTAGTTTCTGATTTATTGAGTAGTAAGCCCCTATGTAAAAAAAACAAAACAAAACATTTAACTCTAATATGTCAACAGAATGAAACGAGAAATTCAAATCTGGCCTGTTCTGGAAATGTATCCAAATTAGTTCATATTTAATTACATAATGTCTCTTTTGTATATGGATCATTGACGAATAAGGTTTTTAAAAGTGTAAAAAACATAGATATAATTAATTTTGAAGTTTTATTAAGTGTTAACAATGAGATTATGTGGTTTTTATAAACAATTAACACTGCTTTTGTCATTTTATACAAGATGGACAAAATTTGTCACCAAAAAAAATCACTCGGTTTTACCAAAATTTCAGTTTTACCGAATGACAATATTTTCAAACAATGCTAACAGGCTGATATCTTGCTAGCTAGCTAACAAATGGACAATCAAACATTTTATATTTAGTACAAGTTTTTAAAATATTCCAACATTTTTCATGTTTTATAGCGGTTGTACCGAATGACCTGATGTTTCGGGACATGTCTATGAGCAAGTGGGAACATTAATTTTTTAAATAGTTAAGAGAGAGTTAGTTACTTTGCTTCATGACCATGTGGTCCTTTGCAGGTGTCTGAATGACACATCCTGTCACATGATATTGACCGCATGATTTGATCCAAAATGGTCCCTTTATATTGGTTACTCTGAATGACATCAATGAAATAATTTTTTTCCGGACATTTTTTCTCATAACAAAGCAACGACTTCTACACATAATTTTAATACCATTTTGTACTATGTTGATATATGATGTTATAAAATCATGCCAGAATAAAAAATATATACATTTATTACATTTTAAGATATTTTAATCACAAATGAAATGGCTGTATTGGTCTTTGGACGGTTAAACCGAATGACCTTTTGACACTTCAAAATCTTTAAAATACCTTTATATGTAGGAAAATATAATTAAAACCTTTTGGATTCAAGAAAAGAGATCTAGTTGTACTACCTTACATACTTTGGACGTCATATCTTTGTTTTTTATTATTAATATTAAGGCCTTTGGACAAAAAAAAAAAAAAAAGACTCGTCACGTCATTGACCCATATATAAACATGACATTTCAGAAAACTTGTAATAAAACAGTTAAAAAAAAAAAAAAAAAAAAAAACTTTCATCGTCCATTTAGTGGTTGGAACTACTCTAGGTTATTTTTTCAAGTAAACAGGCTCATTCTTGTATCCTTGTTTCCACATTTACTGGCTTTACATAATCATGACGGAAGATATATTGGATATATAACTGCACTGACGAGTTTAGCAAACAATTTTATCTCGCATTAAAAAAGTACTTTCATTGTATCTTACTGTAACCACCATTTTTGGTTAAGTTGAAAATATGATCTGTGGTAACCGACAGCAGACCACAAACGCTGTAGATTTATATTGATCCCGTAATATTCCTTTAACCACATAACTAGCACATTGTAAATATGGTTATTTCAATCTTTATAACGGAACTTGACTGATGAAGCTATGAAGTCTATTTTTTATGCTATTAAACTGTTTGTATAGACAGTTGAAATGGGTTTCCTACAGAAAAGTACAGAAAAGGTTTTATTTCCATGTTGTACGCTAATGTGGTAAACAGTCAATATGGCTGCTCTTAATTACAGTTTGTCCAGTTTTTTAAGCTCTATTTGACTGACATTATCGAACCTACTGCACATTGTATATTTTTATGCTAATAGAGTTTGAGCTTGTAAATCTTTTTAAAGAGACAGGTCATGTTCTCGCTACAAGTGTCCTTGTGATGTTCAAGTGAACTTATCGTATTTTGTTGGAAATAACGAAGCTTTCGTCGACACACTTGCACACAGCAGCAAATCCGCGGGGCTCTTCTGGAAATTTCTGCTGCTTAAGCATTAACGGACGTCCTGTTCAGTTGTGTAATGTCCGGTGGGTTTGTAGAAGACCTTCGTTCCTCGTGGAATATGAAACAGCTCAATTAGAGGCTTTTCGAGTTCATGGGTAATTGTAACCAAACGCCTGAGTGATCATATCAAACGCATGAGAATTCTGACTTGGGACGTCCCGTCATGTACTACCTTAATATTGATAATCGATGTTTTTCAACTAACAAGGCTGCTTACCTTGAACTTTCTTTTTGTATAAAGAAATTACACTATATTAAACACTATTAAAGTGTGAGCCATACACCGTATTCCTGGCGTTGAGTCATTCTTTTGGTCTGTCAGAGCTACCGCACGTGATCAATAGCGTGGGCTTTTCCATTCATTACCTACTCATCATCCGAGCCAACCGCTGGGATTGAGGGATTTGACAGCGGAGCTGAAGCAAATGGTAAGAGCATCCAAAAGGTTTTGAAATGCTAAACGTTTGGCAGATGAAAGACAATAAATAAATTAAATAATGGCCTATTTCTGATGCGAAGCCAACAAGTTTGCACTTTTAATTGTCAGGTGGGTATTTCTGAGTTAGCAAAGCGTTAAATATAAAGTAGGCCTACTTTATTTAGAAATGGGCAACATTTGTAATATGTAACATACAGCGCTCCAGTACAACAGTGTTTCATATAAAACACGTAATTAAACAAGACATCTGGAACAATTAATATGCTTATTGACTCCTGAATGGGCTCTGTTTCTAATAAACCAGACGACTAACTTCTACTACTACTTCTTCGAGCGTATTCAACGTAGTGCCGATGCAAACTGCCTCTAAAAACACCAACGAACATAGTGACAAAACACGATCTGTGGAGTAGTTTGTCCGTTTAGGGCCACTGTAGAATGCTTGCGCAAAATGGCGACTTGACATGGAGGGGGACCCGCGGTGTACGTAGATAGGAATGGCTCATTCTAAGGTATAACGGTTAATTATGTAAGGTCTTACACATATGATTATGTTATTGACTGTTTCATAAATGAGGATTTCTCAAACTGGGTGTTTGTGAGAAGGTTGATGAAAAGCAAATGTAAAATTAATTAATTAAATTATAATTATAAACAACTACAATAAAAAAATAATATAATTAAAACAACATTTAAATAAAAAAAAAAAACTAAAAAAAAAAAAAAAAAATCAATATTTTAATTGTTTACCTGCCTATCATGTGACCATTAACAAACATCAGAGACTGTGAACATGATGTGAATGTGTTGTTACATTATTAAAATATTAACTTACAATCTCAGGGGGACTTCAAGTAAATATTTTAGGTGAAAGGGGTTCGGCCGACAAAAAAAGTTTGGGGATCTTTGTTTACACTGCATTTACCTGTCACTCAGAGCAGCAATATGAAATACAGCCAGATCAGGAAATAAGTCCAGGAGTCAGTTCAGTTGGAATTCCACTTTGTTTAATTCTTACAGAAATCTGCGACAGTGTATTTCTGATGATTACCAATGTGCAAAATATAAACCCATGGAATTTACTCTTTCTGGGAAACAAAAAAATTTCACATTCATGGATTGGCGTTAATGCAAAAGCTGTCGCACCGGTGACACAGAAAACACTCTTGCACTGACTTCTACAAAGAGGAGCAGATGTCATCAGCTTTAGGAATTAACGCCCATCATCACGGCACCAAACCCTCAGGAGCTTCCAGGTCTCACGTCATTATAGCATCAGCTGGCAAGACTAATGTCAAGGTTATAATTCACCACAAAAATTCAAATTGTCATTATTTACTCACTCGCTCGCCGCTGTAGTTTTACTTTTTCATTTAACTCTTTTCCAGATAATAGTGATGACATCCATCAAGCTCCAAAAAAGACAAAAGCAATATGATAAAACTTGCAGTCGTAGTGAACTGTCATTATATGGAAAAGAGTTGCATGAAGATTCTCAGAATTTTGCAAAGAAAAAAAAAAAAAGTCTACCAGTTTGGAATGACGTGAGTAAATGGCAGAAAATTTATTATCAGGTGAACTCCAGCTGATAAGACTGAGGGAACTGTCAGAATCAACCTCCAAAAAAAAAAGTAGATAAAATAGGAAGGGAAGCAAAAGAGATTCTGATTGTGATTTGTGCATCATTTCTCAAATGTGTGTGGAAGGGGCGTCATCTTCAGTGCAGAGGCAGCTCACGCCCAACAACACTGATTATCCTGTGGTGGATCAATTGTCAGGATTGAACATACAGTTCAAACAAAATAAACTTGATAATAAATAAGTGTTGAGAGTGCAAAGAAAAAACAAAACAACAACATCTGGGGCCCTAATGCAGCATATCACATACATCTCTCTCCACATACAACTGTCCAGCGTCACTAGAAGGACAAAAATAAGAAATACATTAAAAAGAAAAACCCCAAATGGCTACAACTGGGGAAAACAACAACTTATTTGGTGACTAATTTAGTGAGCCACTATTCAAGAATTCTATACAATTTCTCATCTTAAATGCTATACGTCTCATTCTTATATCATTCTAATATATTATCTCATTTGTCTCGCATGTATGTTACAAAAAAAGAGCATTAGTGAGAAGGTCTCTAAACCAGCCGACGTCCACACAGCAAATCAGAAAGACAAGAGCGCCCTCCAGTGGCCCTTGCTGACATCACTTCCTGTCACTATACAGTCAACATTAGAGAGAAGGTGAATGGTTTCTATTTAAGAAAGTACTTTGGAGTAACTAACCAAGAGTCTGGAAATTTGGTGCATTCAAACCCTAGAAAGTTTGAATGCTGTGTGGCACCCAGAATCACTTGTGCAACCTCAAAAAGAAAGGAAAAAAAGCAGGTTTCTGCAAAGCAGATTGTTGAAAGACAGAGATGAGAACTCAAAAACAAAGCTAGGATCTTGCGGACTCGTCCCAGAAGCACCTTTCACCCTATGGCGTCCCCAGGAACGCCACTGATAATCTGATCTTTGTGAGATGACGAGGGAAGAAATCCTATTTTTGCGCACCATAGAAGCGCACCGTCCGCTGGCCGTTGGTGAAAAAACCTTCCCTCTATGCAGCAGGTACAGGACAAGTTTCATCGCAAATGAAGACAAGCTCTCAATCGCAAAATGTCTCTTCTGCAAACGCCATCTGAAAGTGCTAAGCCTCCTCTCCTCCCTGGATGACTTTCTGTGCGTTCCATATCGTTCCATATATACATGATTCCCTTTCGGGTGGGACAGAAGCGACTTCACCCCCACAAAACAGTCTCTGGACCTTCTCCATCTCGTCCTGTGGGTCCTCAGCAGTTGTCCGTGTGCAGGCGGTTGGATAGGATCAGTTGGAGCTGGCCGTGATGGGTTTGTCCAGCTCGATCTCCAGAGCCGACGCGGGAGCCTGCAGGTTGCTGAAACACGACCTACACACACGACTGGGCTCGAACAACTGCTGGCTTGGCACCGGGATCTTCTGATCGCAACAGCTGGCACAGAACACATTCCCACAATTCCTGCAGGGGGCGGTAAAGGTCGGGAAAGTAGAGGAGGAGCAGGGAGACAGAGAAAGAGTTTAGAAAGAAAATTAGAATTAGTACCTTCATTATTCACTTTTATCATTTAAGGTAGTACTGCCTAGAATGTTTTGATTTTTGATTTTTTTAAGAGAGGATTTGAATGCATTAGAACTAAATGCACTACATTTAGAAATGAAAAAAAAAAAAATGTCATTATATATTTCATTTTATATAAAATAAGACAAATTACAACTAAAAGCACTAAATTTTGAAATATAATAAAAATAAGATTTCACTAAAAAAGCTACTCAAATAAATACAGCCCTAATTTAAATTTATATATATATATATATAAAGTTCTTCATCATGTCCTGAACAGGAAACAACAGTGTTAAAGTGTTAAGGGTGGGAAGGGCTTCTTCAGGTCTGGACAAAATGAAGCCCAAACACATGCAGACTTACTGCAAGAAAACATCTAATTAATCACAAACGAGTGAGAAGAGGTGCTGTGTGTTACACAGAATAGGTCCACACACAAACATGCAGCCCTTCACAAATTACCATCATACTCAAACACATGCACAACTGCAATGACAGAGAAAAGAGGCTTTACATAAAATCATCACGTTTTCATCCATGAATCTCCATGACTTCCATTTTACCTGGGCCATATCCCTGAAAACAGGACTTTCTGGCTCTTATGAAATAAAGTTTGATGTAATATACAGAAATACTGCAGGTATATTCACAAATCATCATGGTACTGGTGCCAGGAACACAAGTACATTAACATATGAAGCTCATTTACATACCAAAGCCTGTGCATTATTAACTCATTTCACATGCAAAGAGACTAAACAAATCATTTTTCAAATATGGAAATGTAATATAGTCTTGGGTCTAAAAAAAAAAAAAAAAAAAAAAAAAAAAAACTGGAAAAGGCTGGGAAATGGTTATGAAAAACTGACTTATGGCTGGATTTGGTGCAGGAAAACTAACAGGATTAACTAACATTAGAAAGGGATTTTAAGTGTCCATATTTACACTTTTACAGCATTTTATTTTTCCTTGTCCTTATAAATATTAGGTTATTTACACTACTGTTCAAAAGTTTGGGTCCAGTAAGATTTGTTCTGGAAAGAAGTCTCTTCTGCTCACCAAGGCTGCTTTTATTTGATCAAAAGCAACACAGATAAAGCAAAAAACAGTAATTTTGTGAAATATTATTCCAATTTAAAAATGTCTTCTATTGTAATATATATATATATATATATATATATATATATATATATATATATATACACACACACACACACACACACATATTAAGAAGTAATTTATTTCTGTGATAAAAGCTGAATTTTCAGCATCATTACTCCAGTCTTCAGTGTCACATGATCCTTCAGAAATCATTCTAATATGATGATTTGCTGCAAAATATCAATGTTGAAAACAGTTGTCCTGCTTCATATTTTTGTGGAAACTACATTTTTTTCAGGATTCTTTGATGAATATAAAGTTAAATAAAAAACATTAGAAATGTCTTTACTGTCACTTTTAAACAATTTTATGCAATTCTTTAAAGTATTTCTTTAAAAAATGAAAATAATAATAATAATCTTACTGACCACAAACATTTGAACATTAATGTATAAATAGAAGACATGAAAATGAAAAAGGCAAAACCCCTCTGTTTTCTTTTAGACTGGCTCTCTGGGTCCTGTGAAATTATTACAGTACAGTTCTTCCCTGTACAATCCCCCCTAAACAATAACTGAGACAGCCCACTTTAACCCTATGAAGAGATGGAGGAGAAGAGAGGAAAGTTAGGTCACTCTGAAGCGATGCAGGGTTAACAGGAGCCTGAGAACGACACAGAGAGAGGGCAATTCTCACCAAACCTCTTCCATACGCTCCTTGCCTCTGTGGTACAGGAGGAAAAATCAACTTCAAATCCTAGTAGTGTAAAACCTAGTGAGATTTCTAACTAGAAAGCATCTGAAGGCAACACAGGCCTGACACATTCACAGAATCCCAGAATGCATTGTGGCAAAAATCATTCAAAATGGCAGATGGAATTGAAAGAAATATAAAACACTGAAAATAATATTTCATGCACTACTGAAAAGAACTCATGCAAATACTTCTATTTATAGCAGTAGAGTTCCAGCTAATTAAATTGGGCTATCACCCAATATTTGTGTGCAATAAGTATATATGTTTATTAAGTTTATCATGTCATCAGCAACATACTAATGTCAGACTCTTTTGCAATCTATCATGCACTTCACTATTTGGTGTGCCAGGAAGTTGCTGCCTAGGTAGAGCGTTCCAAGTCACTCACTAGATTTTGCAACAGAGCTTTCTGCTGCTAAAACTGAAACTATGCTTTATATTTGCACAACTTCAATAGGAAACCATACTGCTGTTTACTCATCGGGCAGTTTGTACTAGTCCTCAGAGTTGGGCAGTTTGTTTAGCCTGCTGTGTTTACAAATGCTGCTGTAATGAGTTAGGAATCAATCATGAAACATTTCGCCAAACATTTCTGTTTACTGGATGACCAGAGGAATTTTAGAGAGAAAAAACAACGTTTTCCAGAGACATAAAGAAAAGCGAGTCAACACTAATGCATCTGACCCTAAAAGAAGTACATGTTGAGAAACATGTTGAAAAAAAAAAATAGTAACAGAGAGAAGACTGTGTATTTTGTGTGGTAGTATATGATGTTGTCTAACCTGCAGTGGTGCCTTCTAGTGGCCAGCCAGAATCCTCTCTCACAGCCGTAGCACTGAGCAGCCAGATGGTCCGGGTACCACCGGGTCACCTGCAACAAATACTGGACTCTAAATAAAAGGACCTAATAAAGATATAATATAAAATGGCATTCACAATGCATTAAACGTAACAAAGTAATGTGATATATTTTCAAAATATTTTGATGAAATATTAAGAAAACAAACAACTATTTCTTTAGACTAACATGCAATGAGGAATCAATGACAAGAGCAACAGAGTTTGAATAAGTAAATTGGGACAAATTTAATGTAATTTCCTTAATGTCAGCAGAAATATTATTATCATAAATTCTATACCCTTAAAATAATCATGTACACTACTGTTGAAAAGTTTGAAGTCAATAAGCTTTTTTATTCAGCAAGGATGAATTAAATTGATCAAAGTGACAGTAAAGACATTTATTAAGTTACAAGAGATTTCTAATTCAAATAAAGGCTGTTCTTTTGAACTTTCTATTCATCAATGAATCTTGAAAAAAAAATTCACAACAATATGAAGCAGTGCAACTGCTTTCAACATTGATAATAATCAGAAATGTTTCTTGAGCAGCAAATCAGCATATTGAATGAAGGATCATGTTTCACTGAACGCTGGAGATGCTGAAAATTCAGCTTTGCATCAAAGGAATACATATATTGAACATGTAGTAATTTTAAACTGCAATAATATTTTTTTAAATATACTCTGTTTTTGATCAAATAAATGAAGCCTTGGTGAACATAAGAGACTACTTTCAAAAACATTTTAAAAAAAACTTACCAACCTTATATTCTTTCTCCATACACCGGCGCAACAAATCCAAAGTCTTTCTAGTACAATAACAGTCATATAAACAAAACAAAGATTAAAGGTAGGGTAGGCAATGTTTTCCATAAACACTTTTTGTTATACTTGTTTATACTCTCTTCACATCCTTATAGAAGCAGTCTAAATATTAAAACATGTACATATATCTTCTGTGGAAGTGTCCGGGCCATAAAATGTTCTTCAAAATACAATGATACGATGCCCTTCCTGCCTGTCAACATATGTATTTGCATATTTCTGCCCACCCTGCTCGCGCACACATCACACGTCATCAGTGCGGCTATGCAGAGTTGTAGACAGACAGTCTTTCACAGTTCCTCCTGAACCAAAACAACGAGCTTATGCGGCATTCACGCCATGTCGTAACCATAATTGACCCTTCACCGGGAGTTTGATTGACAAGCGATCTAACCAATCATAACGCCGAATCCGCCATTTTCTCCGACAAAGCAGTCAGGAGTTAGAAGATTAACCTCAGAGGACTTGAACTTGAAAAATGATGTGTTGTCAGTGTCCTCTTTGCTCAGCGATGTATTTTTCACTGTGTGGCGTGACAGCGCCATGGCTTGTCGGACAAAGCAACAGTAACTAAGGGGGGCGGGTCTTTGCGAAGGGTCAATTGCGAGATGGCAACCAGCGACATTCTACTTGAAGCTGTTCACATCTTTAGATTCAGATCTATGCATTTCTATAGCAACAATATCAATGCCGAAATGAATCTGCAACAGTCAGGCGGTACAAGTCAGAGCTCTGTAAGTTGTTTACATTTATTATAATTGAAATGTCATGTGCTTTGAGACATGAGGTAGTTTAACGCGTGACGCTTTGCAGACTCTGCTCTGGCCGTGCTCGTTTGTGTGTTTTCGAGGAGGCGTGGCTTTGGAGAGCGTACTGAAGAGAGGGTAGGGTCTTTCAAAGCTAGCTTGCTATTGCTAACCTCTCCAAAATTGCCTACCCTACCTTTAAAATAAACACAGTTAACCTAGTTTAATTGTGTACCTCAGTGTCCTGCTTGTCCACCTGCTCCCAGCTGGCCTCAGAAAAGAGTTCAGTGCTGCAGCGGGAAAGACAGTTGGGCTCCAGGTTGAAGTCGGAGTCTGCGATTGAGGTCTGACAGAGAGATGGGGAAAAAAGATGTATCATCAAACACAGCTGAAAAACACAAAACCCAAACCATGTGAGAAGAACAAAACATGAGTGTGCACTGCTCACCACTTCATCTCCCATGTCTCCGTTGAGTCGCAGCATTCCAGCAGCCTGATGGCTCTCCAGACGGCTCCAGAGCTCCTGTACCTGCCTCTTCAGAGCTTCCACCTCCAGCTGGTGACCCGCTTCGATTTGCCGCAGCCTCTGCTGCACAGCGTCCGTGTGCAGGGTCAACCCGTCATCATCGAGATGGTTCCGGGCTGAAGGGGGCTCTGGAGGGCTGAAGCTCGGCCGGCCCAGAAACCCCAAGTGCAGGCAGCGATGGTGGGAGCAGGCGCCCCGTGCGTGGAGGGTCAGCGAGCCACAGCTAGCGAGTGACACCTGTCGGCTGAGTGTGGCCCGTTCCCCGTTTGTGCGTGGCATGGAGGGCTCAGGGTCGGGGGAGTCTCCATTACACACGGAGTGGAGGAGGTCAGTGGAGGGCGGAAAGGCACTGAGAGACGGCCGTTTAGGGGTGTTGTTTAAAGTCCTGGGAGCGCCTTGCGGATCGGCTGCTGCACGGAGACCCTGTTTGAGGCACGACGATTCCGCAAGGGCTTTGAGAGGTGGCGGAATAATTAAGGGTGCCAGACTCTCTGGACGAACACCCAAGTCCTCCGTGAGCGTCTCTGTGGAGCTCTCCAAAAGAGAAAGACGCTGCTCAACGACTTCTCGTCCTGGTGGTCTCTCGACTCCATGGCCGTTACTCAGAGTCCTGAGGCCATTGGAAGGGAAATTAGTCATGCTACAAGAAGGGTTATATTCTTGTATCATGCATTTCTCAAGGGCTACTTCCTCTGAGTCTTGGTTTCCCGAGATATCCTGGCTGAGAGCAGATGCTGCTTCAGAATTACCATCTTCCGAACAATGTCCATTGACATTTCCATCTCCAAGGCTTTTAACTTTGTCATCATCAATACCACTGCTACCCTCTTCTGAATGTGCAATATCATCAATCTGTCTGTTAGTGCGGTCTGTCTTTGCGTCTCTGCGGCTATCTGGAGCAGACTCGTCTTTTGTAGCTTCCTGGAGAATGTTCTCCATTTGGCCCATAGCCACACCCACTGTCAGCTCCGCCTCATCAACCCCCTTCATCATTGGCAATCTGACATCCCCAAGCCCCTCCCCATTCTCTGTTCCCCCACTGGGCAATGTTCCCATAATCCCCACCACGTTTTGCCCATTGACCCTCTCATCTGGATCTGGAGATACAGCACCTTCAGCCCCTGTCCCAATGTTGAGCTCCAGAGATCTGCGATGGTCCTGCCATTTCTCATTCAAACTGGGGTCGCTGGAACGTCGATTGGAGGTCAGAGGGTTTCCGACTTCACAAGCGCTAGGCAAGTTATCAAACGAGCGGGTTTTAGGACGCCTGTGGGCACAATACAAAATGAAAACAAGCTCTCAACTTAATTTCTAATGAATAAACTGCTTCAAGTCAACTATATTATCGCCCAGCTCTTTATATAAAGTTGGATATACAAGTAGGTCCAACTTTATCTGCATACATACATTTTACTCACATTAGGACGATATATATATTGATTGCTTGTATCATCGCAAAATGTAAACTATATTTTTTTCGCCCAGCTCTAATCTGCTAAATGCAATTAAAATTGGGTTAACATTAACCAATTACCTGCCCAGGGGCTGGTCCTCAGGGTTGGCACCAGGTGCGGGGTAGGGGGCACAGGAGTCATCTGAAGGGGTTGTGGGTGAAGAGCTGGGTAGGTAAACTGCTGTCCATAACAAGAGATTGCGCACGTGACACACAGGATGAAGCACCTAAAAGAAACAGAAGAGATATAATATAAATTGATGCTTGATGTTATGATCAAGCATAGAGTTAGTTCTGGCAGGTCAAGTCGGTCATGCTCGCATCAGCTGACTCTCAGGTGATCCACGTCTACCTATAGGAATACGACGCCTCACAGCATCCCTATATAGAAGGTCCATTCAGTATTATCGGCAGCTTTATCGCACTGCTCAGGAGCTAATTACCCTCCTCCATCCCCAGCTCCTCCTTTTGTTCACAGTCAGGCCTTCTGATATTCCTCTTCAAATCAGACTGTCATTTATCTTGATTTATGTTGTTACATTAAATTATTGTCATGCAGATATCATCAATGTTCTTAAATACATTTATGTTGGTTCTGTTCTGTTTACCCTAAGGAGGTTATTACTGTTCTCCCTGCTCTTATCTATGCTAGGCTGGAATTCTTGCCCAGAACAGAACCATACCGCCAATCCAAACTGTATGCTAATTGTTAATCACCTATATAGTGGTCCTGACAGAATTTTAAAAATGGGTGAATCTCACATAGAAATACCCAGGTCATGTTTCACACCAAATCAAAAGAAAATAAAACATATTTTGCAAAAATACTTGTTTCTTTATTTGGATTTTGTTATGAAGTATGACCCAAACATGTTCCCGAGAGGCTTTGTGAAATTCACCTGATGTTTTTAGTTCAGTTAATCCAATCCAAGTAGAAATAAAAGAGAAAAGGCACACAACAAGACAGCATGTTTTATCAACTGTAAATCAATATACAACTGAAACTGAAAGTTTGAGGTATAAAAACTAAAAAAGTTGTTAAAGGCTGTTTACATAAAAGTTGGTTGTTATCATCACATTGACTCACCAACAATTGTTATCGTTAACCAAAACAAAAACTATTAAAAAACATTTACATGAACTGAAATAAAATAAGCACTAACTGAAAAAATTAAATATTTTTATTTAAAGTTAAATTTAGTTGAAGTACTAAAATAATTAAAACTGAAATACCAATTAGTAAAAAGTAAATAGTGACCTTAAAAAAATAAAATATAATAAAAATTACAAAAATGTACACAATAAAGGTACTGAAGCTTTAACTAAAATAAAAATGGAAAATTTTAAAATAAAAAATAACTCAAAATATCAATAAATACTGATACAGTGTATCAATGATCCTAAAATAACTTGTTTTCTGACACCGTTTTTGTTGGGACAGTGTGAACTAGTCTTAAGAAACAGGAAATGAAAGGAAAGGGCAGCTCCGGGTCTCTTGAGTATTAGAGAGGAATGCAAGCATGCGTTCTGAAGCCAGTAAACGCCTCCCTTCATGTTTACTCACTACACAAAGGTCAACATAAACTATTACAAAACAGAGGTATGAATTATTAGGTAAAGGCAGCCGAGGGCTGTTAGGAAAGAAAAAGAAAAAAACCTTGCTTTGAATAGATTCAGTGGAGTACAGACATGACTAGTAATGGACTGAAATATGGGCCATGCCAAATAATGGGCAGATATTTGTTTTGGCATTATTAATTACATTTTAAATATTTTAAGGAAACATAGTATAAAATAAATGTTTAACATTTCATCATTTCAACGAAAACCTCATATCGGTCAACCACTGGACAAGAGAAGAGTAAATGTTTATGAGAGTCATGAGTAAAAGAGAGAAGAAGAAGAGATTGAGAAGAGGTGACGTACGGTCTCTGAATGAGAGGAGTACAGCATGTTTCTGAAGGAGCGGTTGGCGGCTCTGAGGAGAGACCACACGGAGCAGGTTCTTTCCTGGATGTGTCTGTCCTCTCTCTCCTTCCCGCTGTTACACAGGAACGTCCCGAACAGACACGAGTATGTGTGCTGCACAAGCTTCACCTAAACACACAAAACCGAAAGAATTCAGAGCTAGTTCAAGAAATAGTTCAATCAAAGTACAAGAAACAAAAGGTTTGCGCCTACTTTTACCCACCAGAAAGGCTTCGTTGAACTCAAAGGAACATGGGAATTGTCTTTGGAGCTGGTGCACACAGTCTAACCACTGCAGGAAGACAGGACATCTCTCATTCAAGTCTTCCGCGTTCTCTCCGTGACCACAGCGGTCTGCGAACTTGTGACCGAAGTCCAACCACTCAGTCTCAACCAGCACCTGAAAACCCTGAAAGCGGACAGGAGAGTTTCTGATTATATGATATCAACAGTTTTCACAATGAGAATCACACTTGGAATTCTGGGGCCAGATTCCGAAAAATTCTACTGCTATTTTCTAACTAAAATAATTTTTCATAAACCCCGCCCCCAAGAACACGCAACAAAGGGGGTGAGGCCATGTTGGGCTGCTTTAGAGAAGAGGAAGAGATGTAGTAGAGTGTTGTTAGCATGCCGTCATTTTACACCGGACTGCTTCACAAGCGAGGGTCAATTCAACGCTGGATTTGCACAAAAGATGAACATGACGGCACATGCTAGTCGATGAGTTGAATCAACTCCACAGCAACTACATAAATTTATCCACTAACCATTCAGAAACGTTCAGTTTGGCTGCGTGAGATTCTCCAGATTTGTTGTTGTTGAGCAACTGAAGCGCGAGCTGTTAAAGCTCCTCCCTCTTCTGGAAAGGGGGCCGGGAGCAGCAGCTCATTTGCATTTGAAGGGACACACACAAAAATGGCGTGTTTTTGCTCACACCCAAATAGAGCAAATTTGACAAGCTATAATAAATGATCTGTGGGGGATTTTGAGCTGAAACTTTACAGACACATTCTGGGGACACCAGAGACTTATATTACATGTAAAAGAGGCATTATAGGTCCTCTTTAGTAAAAAAAAAAAAGAAAATATTTGAGATAACTTCTTAAGAATTTTTCAAGAATTGCAACATTCTTACAAACTTCTTAGAATTTATTTTAAGAATTTTCTTAACTTCTTAAGAAGGTTTTCGTGAATCCGGTCCCTGGTATTTTTTAAACACCTTCAAAGCACAACATGTATTCAACATCAGAAAACTAGATGTTTAAAATACAGTAATGCCTCCTCCAGTGTTTGAGATGGCTCATGCACCTCCTGTGATCCAGATCCACAACTAGATCCATGATGGAATTCAGCCGTGGCTTTTCTATCCAGTTTTCCATTTACACTTTACATATAGACAGCTTGTTATTCTCAATTATTGTGAAAAAATCTAATGTGGCTTGATAAAGTGCAGCAGCACCCCTCTAACCAAAACTAAAAAGAGCCAGTACAACATGAATTCTGATGACATGAAATCACAAAAACCCAGGGATTCACTATAGCAGCAGAACGAGTCTCTATTGTTTCATTCTGTGAATCTATGTTAACCACCGTCTTCAAGCTTGGGCAACATTACAAATATTTTAACATTTCCTCTAAGCCATTGTCTATGTAAACATGTCCTTGTGAGCATTTCAAACCACAGGATTTAAAATAAGCCCTTGTGGATTTTTACAGCATGTGATATAGCTTACAAATTCCTCTCGTAATAATTCAGAGAGAGTTTTAATGGTCTTCTCCATTTTAGTTCATTATAGCGGAGCTCACCTCAATGGTGCGGTAGTACGGGTCCAGCAAGAGTTTGGCTAACGCCGCTATCTGAGGGGTGCGATCCCAGCCGTCTGAGCAGTGCACCAGTACGGGCCTTTGGTCGCGGTCCACGGCGTTAACAACGAGGAGAGACGCCTTGAGCAGGAGGGACAGATGCTGCAGCCACTTTGTGCTCTCCAGAGCAGATAGCCAGCTAAAGACACAACAAAACTCACAATTACACACTTACATCTAATGAGTACACTTCAAACTGAAAAATGAACTAAAATACATATATACGAGTCTTTTTTGTAACACTGGGTTGCAGAATTTTCATCAGGAGCCTTTTTTCATACACGCACACATGCACACACCACATGCTAAGATGCGTGAAACAGAGGTATTTTGAACAAACACGGAATGTATTTATGTTTGTTTCTTTTATTATTTTATGCAATCCAAAACTCTCTAACCTCTAACGCCCTCCGTATCTCTCCGTTTAAATCCTTCCTTCCTGCCCTCCCCAAAAGCTGCTGTCATTTTCTGATGGAAAGCATGAAATTACCCTAATATGTTGTATATTGGCGAAAAGCGCATGCTATTGTCAGGAGCAATTTGAATTATTTTGATATTATTGTTGAAGAGTTACGGTAATATGAATACAGCTTGGTTGGATGTGTCAGTGACGACACACTCGGTTTAATAGGGTTAAAGCTACAAAAATTATTTAGTCAAGAGCAGTGAGTGATTGTTGTTTGACAGCAGAAGGAATATTAGGCTGTCACTTTAAGACCTAATGTCTGGACCGAATATAGTGTTACACATGTTTTATTTGTTTTTATCTGTTTACGTTCACTTAGGACATAACCGCAAAGAACTGTGTTTACTAGAATACTCGACGAGACGAGACAGGCATTTTGACAAAATTTTGTGTTAATTTGTCCATTGAAATGCAAGAGGATGTGAAAGAACTCAGTTCAGTATTTGCAAGCTGTCTGAGACGAGGCTTTCTGTGCGCGCGCTTCGAATGTGTGCACAAAACTTCTCACACAGAATGTGAGTACCGAATTGAGTTCTCTTTCACATCTTCTTACGCTTGAATATTTAAATTGGCAAGGCTTAAAAACATGTGCAAATGTGATGTCCAATAAATGAATGAGTTGTTTTTTAGGTAAGTGTCAATAAATGTGCAAGGCAGACACGGAAGAAGCTTTGAGTTGTGTATATTACAGTACGTCTGCATACTAAAAACTTGTTTTCCATGATATTCCACATAAGTGAAACAAAAACGGCTTTATGCACATCAGGAAAACAGCATTTATATCTTAATGGAAAACTGAAAGAAGGACTAAAGAAAGTGGTTTGACAAGTGTTGTTGGGAAGCATATTCATATTCATTATAAAAGTTTTCCAACATGGTCAAACGGAGCCAAAGCAAACTGACATTAGTCAAGGAAACAGAGTGCAGGTAACCGGAGGAGACATTCAAATAATCGTTCCCAAGAGAAACATGAATCAGAATCACGTTTAAAAGGAAAATCAGCTTTGTATGAATATTACGACATCATGCAGAGAGACATTAACAATCAGAATAATCAAAGGAGGGAATTAAAATTTTTTCCCTCTCAACAATTCATGTCTGTTGCCTAGAAACGCAGCTCTTGGTCAGAGTTTATCATACTGGCTAAAAAGAGAAAGAGAGAGAATGAAAGAAAAACAGAAAGAGAGTCATTTGGAAGACTTGCTGTTGACTTTACAACAAATGGATGTGTGGAAATGGCGCGGATGGAAAAGGAAGCAAATACGAGCCAGTGCTGGAAATCACAGGCAGATGTGCTGCCAGGGAAATAACAATAGGCGGAAAAATAACAAAAAGACGAGCTCCTGAAGGAGCTAAAGCACTAAAGTGGTTCTGCATTTGAACCAAACCAATTAGCTTTAATAAAACATTTGATTCAAAGCAAAGAAGCATTATGTTGACCAGAGTTATTTTAGTATTAGTTATATACTACTATAGTATTTATTAATATTTTGAATTAGCTTTTATTTTTATTTGTTCAGTTTCAAATTTAGTTTGATTTTTTATTAGTTTTTTTTCTATTTATTTCTATTTTTTTTATTTCTTTTTATCTTTTTTATTTTAGCTTTAGTAATTTTAGTACTTTAACTTATTTTATTTCGTTTAGTTGTCAAGGCAACATTTCTAATTTTCATTTAAAGTTTAAGTTTTTCATCTTTTTCCAGCTGTGTTTCAGTATTTAGTTAGTTTAGATTTTTTGTTTACAAAAACAACACTGATGTTGACTACATTACTAGTTAGTCCTGACTGGAGTTACAGGTTTATGATGTTGCAATGGACACAAATAATGCTAAACATATATCATAAAACCTCAGCACTCATGGGAGGTCTGTCACAAAAAGTTTACATGTTAAAGAATCAATATTTTGAATATCATTTTACATTTTACTTTCAGACACAGATTAAGAGGATCATTTTTGGTAGGCCTTAGATTTGAGATAGATCAATCAAGCTTAATTTATTTGAACAGGTTAGAAAAAACATGTTATGTTCCTAAAAGGTCGAAATACATCAATAAACAAAGGGACACACTGTAACCGCAGTAGATGTTCCTTGGAAGACTTACTTGGCTGGATCGGGCATTTGGGTGCAGAGTAAGCGCAGAGACTGGAAACTCTTGCGGATGGAATGGATGTTGGCCATACCCATAAACACCACCTCACAGTTAGGGTAGTACTCTACAGGGGAGAGCAACATGCCATTAATGAGGGGGGCGTCTTGTTTAATTGTGATCGTTAAAAGAGCATCTATGAGAGAGTACCTGGACATTCACACCCTCCACCTTTGGCTCTGTTGGCTACGGCAGCAGCGTATGACCTGGCATCCAGGATCAGAAGCTTTCGAGGTTGGATGGCCAGTGTCTCCACCTCTGAGCTGTTAGTCATGGATGAGTCTATAGAAAGAGATAAAGAGGAGTATTGATATAAAATAAACATGTATGCATAGATCAAGTCACACAATAATCAGGAAATTTAAGATGTTATTTCATTGAAATTCCTCTTGAATACTTAATTCTAATTGGTCAGCAGCAGCATATTTTATGGTGCCATGATCACCCTTTATCAGCCAATCAGTTTGAGAGCCAAAACCATTTGCTTTATAATCTGAATTAGGGCGTGTCTATACAGTATTCAGTACTGACCAAAGTCCACATCTGAGAGGTCAGCTCCGTTAGTGTACTCGCGGGAGAAGGAGCCATTGGAGACGCCTTTACAGGTGCTGCTGTCCACAGCACAGGCTCTGGCGATGGACTGCACCAGGTGCTCATCATCTGCATTCCTCCAGCCCCACCAGCTGACCTCAGGCTGACCACAGCGAGCGATAACTGCCCCTGTGCTCTGGTGCCTGGGTAAGAGAGGTTAAAGACCTGGACTATTAACCTGAAGGTTCTAGGTAGTGATGTAATAGTTGACTAAAACTATTAAAAATTGTAATCTTTAATTGAAATAAAGCTCAAATAAAATAAAATAAATACATAAACATAAAGAAACTATAAATATTAAACTTTAAAAAAATCTGAAAATGCTGCCTTGGTAACTAACCGCAGTAATTAAGTATTTAAGTTTAAGTACCAAAATTACTAAAAGTATTTTTAAAGATATTTAAAATATAAAAAAAAACAGCAAAGCACATAACAAAATTACTAAAACTTAAATGAAAACTAAAAATATAAAAATAAAAGCCAATTCAACAGTTTCATAAATAATATAATAGCATATAAATAATAATAGTATATAAAATAACTGATTCTAGGATCCTAGGAAACTTGACCAGGTACAAGCTACTTAAAGCAGTTAAACAACAGAGAAATCACTTTTGAAAAAGCATTAGCTACTTGCTACTAATAAAAATAAAGCTAACTACGCATTTGAAAAGATCAGTGTACACTAATTACCACCAATAAAGCCAAAAATATGACCGTAGTGCACCTATGTCTGAAAAAAATCAGCACACTAGGTTCTTCAACGATTTTCATTCTCCATGCTTATGAACAGATGTGGCTGACTGACCTATAAACCACAGCCGGAATCCTCTTCCAGGAGCGGAAGGCCGCCACATTCTCCAGCTCTTTATCAGTAATCCAGGCTGGCACCAGCAGCAGTTGAGGGTAGCTGGAACATAACCTGGTAGTGGCAGGGGGCAAGCAGAGGGCACTGTGATCAGAGCAGGGCATTGGACTGACTGATGCCTGTCTAAAGTCATCTGATCTTGTGCATGGCCCTGAATAGACCCACTGAGTGCAGCAGGACAGGGTCAAGTGTCCAAGACTGTTTCAATGTTTTTAAACTCAGAGAGAAACACTCACTTGTACTTGTTGTTGATCTCAGATACTCTCCAGGCGTTCTGAGTGTCGAAGCCCATCCGCTCCACCTCGTTATGGAAACGTGACGTCACATGATCACCTGAAAGATGAGAGGTTGAGATGAATCCTGAAGGTAAGGAGGAAGAGGATTTTGAAGGAAGAGCTAGTTACAGGAAGGGACAAATTTACAGGTTCTTTGTATATCTCTTAAAGATATTCAATAGTATCTTGTTTGTGGACTCAGTAGGTGTTCAAATGAAATAAAGAGATTAAACTATTTGTGAGACATCCAGGCACACAGGCAGATAGTACCTGGCCTACACAGATCTCCATGCTGCTCCTTCTCTCCTGTGTACAGGTCCACGCACCACGCGTGGAAGGCGAAAGAAAACAGCTCCTCTATCCGGGACGGAGGACGGACCGCTGCGCTCAGCCTCTTCAGCCACTCCTGACACTGCTCAAATGTTGAAAACTGACACCTGTCAAAACACACATTAGATCTACTGCATCAGAGAGACACACAAAACAGAATGAAAGAGAACATCAAATAGAGGCAGAAAGACAGATTGGACTGACCTGGATTTCTGCACAAACTGGTTGTAATAATTTGATTGCATCTTCAACTAAGTCACAATAACAGTCAAATACATTCTGCTTAAAAATAACACTAACAATGACACGTTTTCATAGAAAATGAGATTAGAGATAGATCCCATGATTCTGAGTAGACATCTAAAATAACATGTAATTTACTAGAGGTTCTGACAAAATGTTAATTGCTGCAGTCTATATTTAAAATATTTAATTATTTGAATTATTTTGAATGAATGAATAAATGACTCCCTCACAAAGACTTCACTTGTTTCAATATTATCCTTTATATATCAATAATATCCTTTAAGGCTTGTCAGTAAACGACCACTGTTATGATTGGCTAACGTCACTGCATAGTAAACAGTATCAATGCCCACTCGCAATTGCACGTGAGTAAGTGTTTTGAAAACATTATCCATATAAAACCGTCATTTAAGACAAAGCACTATGAAATCATTTATTTACGGTTTGCTGTCAGATTCAATACATATGGCTGCTTCATCTTTCAACAAAAGTCTCTTTGCAAACTCTCAATTACACTGTGCCTCGCTGGCAAAACAAAATGCTCCGAACAAACATAATCCTTCAATGCATACCGGGATGCCAATAATATGAACCATCCACTTGTTTCCGATGCTGAGATCCTTTTGAAGTCTGTACAAAGATGCAAACAAGTGTTTTCCCAGTGGCGCAATGAGATGAGCGACAGGCATCTGACCTGGAGATTGTTGGTTCACTTTATGTGGCAGTTGTGGCCTAATGGTTAAAGAGTCGGACTTGTAACCCAAAGATTGCAGGTTCGAGTCTCAGTACCGGCAGGAAATGGAGGTGGGGGGAGTGAATGAAGCGCTCTCTTCCACTCTCATTACAGACAACTGAGGTGCCCTTGAGCAAGGCACCTAACCCCCAATCCCCTGGCGCTGCAGCAAAAATGTCTGCCCACTGCTCCGGGTGTGTGTTCAATACTCACTGCTGTGTGTGTGCACTTAGATGGGTGAAATGCAGAGCACAAATTCTGAGTATGGGTCACCATACTTGGCCACACGTCACACACGTTTAAACTGTATGTGTCAAATCAAACGTTCATTCACTATTCCATTTGTCCTGTTGTCGACAAACTCAAGTGTGTGAAGCATGTCAGAAACTGAACGTGCATCTGTATACTGTATCCAGTGTAGACAGCGTCAGTGATTATAATGGGTTCCATTTGCTTTTGACGCGATGCAATGCTCACATCCAGTGTAGCAAGTGTCAGCCGTTAAGCGACTAAAAAGACAGTGGGCGGGGCCTATGGTGCGATGATGTAAAACTATTCGTCAAAGTCTTTCTCTGGAGGCAGGCATATGCAAATGTATTTGCCAGTGTGATGTGTTTTTGAGCTTGATTAAATTTGTTTATAATCAGGAAGACGTTTTAATCTTGAAGGATGTTTTAATTGTACAAAGACCTTTTATATGTCAAACGATCAAGGCAACTTTGATTTCTTATGTCATGACCCCTTTAACGATTATTTGTGCGGCTCTAATAGATAGACAGACTCACCTGACGACCTTGCAGTCTTTGCAGGTAATGTGCAGTTGGAACATTTCCCGGCATTCTACACTTTCTATCAGCTGCAGGGGAACCTGGGAGAGAAAGAGACAGAATAGACATTGAGACATATTTTTCCACTACTGGCACTGTGAGCGACTAAACCGGAAGTCAACAATAACCCACTCGATGCTAATAATTAAATCAACCTGCTGAATCAATCACACTGAAAGTTTAGACATGGGCTTAGAGTCTACAAACACGGTTAGTGATTAGTGTCTGCAGCTTATTTCAGACAAACTCATTCTTTGTTCTGCAGCTCAAGTGTTGAACGGCCTGCATGCCAATCAGCTTCAATCAAGTATTTGTGTTTATGTGTGTGGACAACATTGCAACTGTGTGGTTGAAAATGCATTTCCCCTTTAAGCTCTGGAACTTGCGTGTGATCACACGTTGATCGCATGCAAGTCACATCTGACCATGGCTCTCAAAACTGCAGCTCGCAACATCATGCATACAGACGGACCGTTCTGTGGTTACTTACTGACACCTCACACGAACAATTCTGTTCACAGAAAGAGAGAAAAAGAGGGAAGACAGAATCACGAGGTGGACGTGTACACTGCGTGTTTTGGCTCATATGTGATACACACATTCCTGGGCTGCGGTTTAATTCCACCATACTAATCTGACCACACTCAAACATTCCTAGGGCACTTGTTAAAGGGTCAGAGAACACTAAAACACATTTGTGAGATATTAACTGATCCGTATTATGGATAGAACTGGATAGCTAACTAGTAAGTTACTGAAGTTAACTACTGAGATTAATATTTTTCTCTCCAAAACATTGTGTTTCTAAACTGAACCCCTTTAAAGCACCAGCACTACAGCCATTAAAACAGTGCTTTGGTAACAAAGTCAGGTGTGTGATCAGCTATGGACAAAAAAGTGATTTGTGATATATCAGCTGCATCTGAAAGCTGAAAAATGCTGCCTCTGCAGGCAGGATATGTAACGAAGACAACAAGGCACGAATCCAGTGATTGTACCACATCCTGTCTAGTGAGATACCTTCATCTGATCAGTTTTTGAAGGCAGCACAGATGTATCCTTCACTGCCTTTGATAACCTACAATCTTGTGCGTTCCATTCCATAACAGTTGAGCTAAAAAATAAATGTAGCGTCTGAAAGTTACGGTTGGTGGTCGGTTTGTGTGTAAATGTACGTTTTTGACCAACTTTTCATTTCAAGCGATACATTACCATTGCACTAATTAAATATTCGCTTAGTTATCACCAAAGCTCTCTATTTTGTTGTAGATCATTAAACCGTTATGCTGCCTCAGAAGTCTGTCCGAAATCACCTTAGTGTGCAAACTAGGGCTGTGCAATATGGACAAAATAATCATATTGCTATTTTTTTTAATGAATATTGCAATTGCGATTTTGGCTTTTGTTTTTGCTTTTTCAAATATGCTACATTCTAAATGTATTCAGTGCACAAGAAGTGCATAACAAAACATTTCACAATTAAATAACATAGTATTAATAGCTTGACAAACAGAGATGGCATCTTGTGGTATCTTTTGTCGAGTGTTTGTATTAGTCTTCGGAAGCCGTCTTTACTGACGATGTACGCAGGCACCATGTCTTCGCATATATGTTAGGTGATCGCATCGGTAATTTCTTTGTGCCGTTTTGATCCTTTCTCATAAGGCGTGATGCTTGCAAATGCTTGAACAACAGTCGGTTCAGACTGGCTTTGAGGTGTGCTTTTGTTAGTTTCGATGGACTTTGTCGACATGCATTGATCATACAGTTTTTCATGGCGCTGTGCTGGTGCTGGAGCAGGTTTGTTGTATTGCCCCATTTCGTTGCAATAATCTCACAGGTCTTGCAAATTACCTTGCTCTCTGACACATCCTCTCTCCTGAATCCAAAATACTCCAAAATATTCTGAATTAAAATATAAATAAATGAATAAATAAAACATAAAACATTTTTGTAGGAAAACCACAGGGAGTCTGTAAAGTTTCTCTTTTTTTGACTCTTTTGATTTATAAATGAATCTCATTACAAATTTGGGAAGATGGTTGCACATTGATCCGAGCCACTGAAAACACCAGACCATGAGCTGCTCCATGTATTAAATAAATGTATTTGAAAATGCAGCATTTGGCAGTTTTTTTTTTTTTTTTTAAGATTTCACTCTTCAAACAGTCACATAAAACTTTTTCTCAGATTAACACAATTCACGTTGGTCAACCTTAGCTTGGAAAATATGGAAATTTGTATAAATACGGAAAAATTGTGCATAAATATGGAAAATCATCCAATCAGAGCTCAAAACCTTTGCTCTAAGTAATGTTCCTATTATTACACACAATCCATAAGGCATGCCAAGTTCAACTTTTAAAAACATGTCTCAAGACTCCTGCACTCTGTTGTGCTCCATCAATTTGTGCCTTTTTCAAAATTGTGTTAGAAAAAAAAAAAAGAGCTGACATTCTCAATCTCCTTCCTCTTTCAAGTCCCACACTGTACACTTGCTCTTACGACAGCTTAGTTGCCTCACTAGCTGGCCTGTAGTCACACACTCACAGTATCAAACACACACACACACACACACACACACACACACACACACCACTCTCTCTTCTTCTCACGCACAACACACTCCCTCTTTCACAGGCACACAGAGAGCGTCACACTCATTTACTCTGCTGAATAAGTGACTGTCACAGATATCAACTGATGAATCAGCACTGAGCTGATCACCCACAAGCCACAAACCCAGCTGCCTGATCGCATATAAATGAGCAGAAGAGCACCGTTGAAGGAATATTTTGGGTTAAACATAACAGTCAAACTTAACATTAATCTGTGGTCCACTGTTAATTATCAATAATTATCAGCTTACAATGAAAGCTCAGCAGATAAGTGTCCAGAACAGAAAACTATTAAGGGATAATGTGCAGCCAGACTGTCAAAATTGCAAAAATGAACCCCAACAGAGATCAGGACCCTAATGTAAAATGGTTTGGGGTGGAGTGGAGTGTTTGGAAAAAACTATTGAAATCATATTAGTGGCACATAAATTACACTCTTAATCTTCAATATAAGCACTTTAACAAAAAATGAGCTGCATATTTCTGCTTTTAAACCATCCAGTACACCGTCCCCATAGACTGCCATTGTAAGTGCATTACTGTAAATGCCATTTACGTGCATATTTACTAACTTATGACAGAATGCCAGAAAATTTTCTGCATTTAACCTATAATATTACATCAGTCCTTTTGCGGACCATTCCAGCAGTAGTTCAGAAGCAGGCAGCTCTGTGTGCTACACTGAAATGAGCAGGTTTCTGGATCGTGACTGCTGGTCTATGAGAGGTAGAGAGGTATAGCAGAGCAGATTATTAGTATGTAACCAGAACCTTAATATAGTGCCATGTTGAAAGGATGGGGGTGGACGATCCCAATCAAAAAGCCACTGCAACCATGGCAACAGACCCAGGAAGAAACAGCGAAAGAGAAGAGCTAATAAAGACAGACCTGTTCGATACACATACAGGGTGACTGCAGCCACTGGCCAGTGTTAGAGTGCCTGATGTAACTGTGGCTCTCTGTCCCTAAATACCCTACACTTCATCTGTGGGCTCTAATTTTAGCAGCATGTCATGCACCACATTTTTCAGTGACCACTGGGCTAGTTATATTGTACGCCATACATTCACTACAGCACAACAGACCACAACAGAGTTTTACTCAAGAAACTCTGAGCTGAGGGCGAAAACATAAGTGTCACACTGGAAAAAATATGCACCCAATATATTTCCACATATTAATTTGCCCCAGATTGAAGTGAAGAGATTTGGTGTGATTTTTGCCATTCACGCTGTTAAATATACACAAAACAATGCTGTGTTGCATGGGGGAAAAAAATCATATTTGGGCCACATTCAAGTTTTGAAGTCAGATGTACTTATAAAAACCAGCTGAATTAAAAGACGACCAAATGAGAAAAGGCCCGAAATGCAAACATTGCTCAGTTTTGCTTGATTTGGTTTAAGATCTGTTTATTCCACTTCAATTGCTTAGAGATGTAAATTGTTCATTTCTGCTTGTTTTATTATCTCTGCCAAGTAGGTTTTATTATATTCTGCGAAGGACAAAGAGCTCATACATTTGTGTTTAGCTAACTCTGGCAACAACAGCTCAGTAAAAGTTTTTTAAAAAAATACTTCCCAGACTCGTATCCTTAGCTACAGACTATTAAAACATCTATTTGTAGTTCAAGTAGATCTGGTAATAAAAAGGGCATTGAAAAATCACACACTCACATTAACAACCGACTCTTTGAACTTGATGTGCAGGCGGTAGCTGGACATGGCGATGACAGCATCTTCCGCCCTGCCCACGTACTCCGTAAACTCTCCATGCAGCTCTGGGAAGGGCACCTACAACAGATGATAATATCAGAAACGTCTTTCCAACATGTTAACATAAGACCAGTGCAATTATTTATTGATATTTATAAATGCTTGCCGAAAAATATGAGGTATTTACAAACGAAACACTTCGAGCAGAAAAATACCATTCATGTGTCTTCCTGTCAGGGGTGCTGAAAACAAAGGCTGTTTCAAAACCTCGTGAGCTCTCTCGCTTTCTATGGTCTACACATCATCAAAACAAGAATTGCACCTCATAATTAAATGATTTGAAACGCTGTTAACAGTCAGTCATGGGTGACAAGTGTCACAGTGCTTGTTGCAATGCATTCTAAGAGATGCAAGTAATGCAGTCTTAGATTTTGACCAAAACAAGATCATTTTGCTGCTTACTATTTGGGACAGACTACACATCACAAGAGCATTCATGATGCCTAAAAGTGTTTCCAAGGTAGACAGCTCAGTAGGTTTTGAAACAGGGCTTAAAGGTGAAGAATGTACAGTTGCTTCTGTGACACTACAAGAAATTACAGCATATTTTGCAACTCAAACATCACAAATACAGCTCTTACAGGCGCTTGTGAAGGCATGTTTCAACAGGTTAAAGGAGGCTATTTGCAATAAAAGGTCCAACATATTAGGAATACTTTTAGCTGTGTTGCGATGTGTCACGAGTAAGCAATTGAGTAGGCTAATAACACTCTGCGTAGAGTGAACGCGAGCGTCTCGCTTATAATGAACCCACCCAACGTATTTGCACCGGGTGCATTTTTTTAACAACGTGCAACAAATATTTGATGCTGTTTAAACTGGACACATCAAAGTAAACCTTATAAATTGAAACATTTGTCTTTCTGGACGAGTGCATGATAATGTTGTAGTGAAGCGTCCATTGTAGTGCACTGCGTCACAATGACCCGTTTAATCTTTGAAGATCTAAATGCAAAATTTGGCTTGCACTCCTGTAACCAAAACTGAATGTCTTTTCAGCTTGTAATGCATCAGCCATGGTTCCACAGTAGATAAACACCCTCTGCCTCTGCCTGCTACAGTAGCCACGCCCCAAACTCTCACTATAGGTTGAGCTGGAAAGAGATTGACGGATCTGAGCGGACTGCACTTAATGTTCTGATGGTGCCTGGGTGATCAATGTTTACACTTTTGGGGGAGATAAATCCATGAATGGCTTACTAATAGTAGTCAATGAACAATAGACTGAGTTAAGAGAATTTTTTAACAAAAAAAAACTTACATACTTCACCTTTAAACTTCCCCTCTTGGTCAGAATCAAGTAATAGTTATATTAATGGTCCCACTACACCCTAATAAACATCTTGGCAGGTGTCTTGATCCCTGCTTACCTGAAGATCATCTTCCTCCAGGACAGGGGGCTTGCGAGGGAAGATCTGATTGGCCTGGATGCACTCCAAACTCTGCTGCCCCTCCTCCTCCTGTCAAGCAGAATAATTTTCTTTATGCAAAATATAATTTATATAAATCATAAAGAATTATATTATATAATAAATTATGAACTCATAAATTATAAATCTACATTTATTTTTTTTTCCTGATGAGACCCAGACAGGGATTCATTATTCACTCTACTTCACATCATTTATCTTCTGCTGCAACAATAGAAGAGTGTGAGAGCCTCTTTATCAAAGCCTAAACATTTGACATCACAAGTTATAAATGTACAAACTCCCGGGGACCAAAAGCCAAACTGTTATATGGATAAAAGACTGTTCATGACTAAACCTCTCATTAAATGAGTGATTATCTAAGCTAAATTGGGGACAGAGTGATCACAGCATTTCCTAAACCAAACCATTTTTGGCTGGGCTTCAGAGAAGCAAAACATTTGTAATGGCAAAAGTAGTTTGCCAGTACTTCCTGCTCTGAGGTCACGTCAGCTATTTCAGAAATAACAGGCACTCCTGTAACCGATACAGTAGCCGGCTTTACTTAAAGACTCTCAGAGAACAGGGTTATAGTAAATCATGACCACTACTATCACTCACACAAACACCAGCGACAGACATTTAAACATGCAATGCTAAAGAAAGGTTTGGACGCATATACTTATTCGGAATAATAGTAAATTCATAAAAAAAATGAACTAACACAAGTGAAAGTATGGGAATTACGTAGTAACCAAAAACGTTAAACAAATAAAAATGGCAACCTTAATACAAAACAGTGTCTAAATTTAATTTCAGTGCAAAACATATTATTAGAGCTGTGTCCTGCGTTCAGCAAGAGCTTCATGATTCATGACAGCGATGAGCAGGGCATAAGTCAATCCATTCACTTCTGTATGCAGGAATGAGAGGCTACGGTCCGCGGTAGCCTTGAGAGTTCAGATTGGCAGAGAATGTTTGGACTCAGTTTCCACAAATAGGAGAGACTCTGTGAGAGAGGGCAGCTGTGTCGCCATGTTGTCTAGCTCAAACACAGGAGTCCTCAAGACGGAGTGATCTGGTTGTGCCAAAAAAATCTGCCGAGTCCGAAACGGGACTGTACTGAATGAGATATGCGCCGAAGAGGTGTGGTTATGTATAAACTATGTACCCTCTATCTATCTGTCTAATGTTCTATCTATCTATCTATCTATCTATCTCTCTATCTGTGTGTGTGTGTGTGTGTGTGTGTGTGTTTGCTGGATCAGCAGCATTGGCGTCTGTGTGTAGCGCTGACAATGGCCATCAGCACAGCTCAGTAAACACACTAGAGGGGCCGGGCCCGGGGCGGCCCACTGTGGGCACAGGCAAAGAACCAGACAGAGAATTACAGGGCACAGACGGGCAGAATAGCAAACAAACAATAATGTGCATAACTCATTAAGAATGTGTAAACAAACACATCCATCAGCATTCGCACATAGAACGAAGGCATTTGTTAAACTGTCTGACACTTCAGCAAACAAGAACATGACGTACACTTCACTGAACACAGACATATACAGACTCAAACACAAACAACACAGTAAATGATGCCTCTGTTGGATTCTCTCAAAATGAAAGGTTCATAATAAAGCTTAGTTTTTAGTTACAGTGATTTTACCTTGTTTAAGGGGTGTTGTTAGTTATGACATGCAGCAGAGTGGATAATATCCTTTAACAATCGTAAAATTACTGTAATTTAGAACTCTTGTGACTGCAAGAGCAATATGATATAAACACAAATGTTCAATAATACATTCATTCATTCATAATACAAACTGTAGGATGATTACAGTTGCCAAGCAACTAATAGAATGTGTATTAATATAGAAATCAATTGCTGTTCACAGATGATGCAACTATCATCTATCTTAATGCATCTAACAGCTGTGAACGTATTTCATCCCATCAGAATTTAAAGCCAGAACGGTTTCATAACAAGCACACTGATGACACTAGCACACATCTATCCATTCATCCTCTGTCTGTCTGTCTAAAGAGGGCATTGATCTGCGCTGAGACAGCAGTCAGGAGGGGACTTTGACACTGTCTGAGCAGTGTTCATTTCAGCTGATTAAAAGCCTGAGAAATCAATGAGCAGTTTCCGATTCAGCATTTGAACCAATGCCTGGGAGTCACGCGCAGGGGAAAAAGAGAGATGTTGGTGGTGTTTGTTTACCATAGCCCCGGTGAAGGAGTGCGGGTGCAACACTGTCTTCTACCACTCGTCCGCTCTCTCTCGCAGACTTCAGTCTGCATGAAGAAAAAAAAAATTAACAACATTGTGAATATCGTAATGATTTGAATTTACTTTTAATTTGTCTACTACTTTCCTAAATAACAATGCCATGTAATTAGTTTCTCGATCAGTTCAAAATGTGAATTTCAATGAATCAGTTCAAATTTGATTCAAAAATGTGTTTGCATCCTCACCCAAAATGCAAAAAATGCAAAAAAACAACAACAAAAACAAACGGGAAAAAAAACCAAAAAAAAAACGGATACACCAATCCCTAATTCAAACACACCACTTGAACCTTACCAAACTGCTAAAAACAATGAGGTGAGGTTTGTTTTGGACGATCCTGCGCTGGTGCCGTCACTCAGTGTTATGACATTGAAACCTGGGGAGAGGGGAGATAAAAAAAACAAAACAAAAAAATAAACATGAGACCATAACTTTTCAACCATCACTCTCCATACCAAACAAACACTGCATAACATCTCTGACAATACAGCTTTTCACGCTTTTCACAGCAGGTACTCTGTGGGCAAAGGTGGGCAGAGCCGTTCATGCATGCTTGTAGAGTGAAATCAAATCAGTGAAGCATGTGGTTGAGTCAAGCTCTCTGAAAACCTCAATGTACACAGCCATTCATCTCCAGAGTCAATATACTCATCAGGAACAGAAGGTTTATTGCCGATTATTTCAGGCTGCTTAATCACAACTGATTAGGGTTGGGAATCGAAAATCGATTCCAATTCTGAAATCGGATATTTAAGGTCAGGAATCGAATACTTGTTATAAAATTAAAATTTGCATTCCTCTTATCGATTCCTTTATGTGCATTTTAATATGACTTTAAACCATTCAAGCATAAGAAGAAGCTGTTTTCTGTGCTGCGCACACACCTCATACTGAATAGTGCATGATACTGAGTCCTCTTCCGTGTCTTTTTGCACTTGAATGGACAAATGCACACAAAAATATGTCAAAATATCCTCATAAACAGTCGGTTATGTCTTTAGTGAACATAAAAAAAAAAAATTAAAACAGTATATTGGATCCGTGCAGCTCTTAAAGTGACAGCAGCCTAATATTTCTGCTGCAGTCTCTATCATAACGTTAATCAAACAACAAAAGACAAAGAGAAAATTCACTCACTGTTCTTGACTGAATACCTTTTGTACTATATTTGTACCTTTGTACCTTTTGTACTATATTTGTAATGTATTTTATTTATAAAGTGCAATGTTATTTTACCATTGATTACAGTTTCTGTATCTAAACACCTGAAAATTTTAAAACACTGTTTATTTCAATCGTATCTTTGTTCAGTTGTATTTATTTATGCAACTTTATTTATAATTTATTTAATTACTGAGTGTTTACTTGTCTTTAATAATGCTTGAAATGTATATTAGTTGGGCTAGTTGTTTTTGCTATGGTATTTTTAAACCATACGAAATAGTTCTTTGTGTAAGTGTTTTTAACCTATTGATTTTTATCCATTCAGCTACAATGTAATGTTTTGCCATAAGACTTTTTTTACCTTTTTTGAATCGAAATTAGGAATTGATAAGAACTGGAATCATTAAGCAGAATCAGAATCATTAAAATTCAAACGATACCAAACCCTACAACTGATTGACACAAAAGCTTTTTAAAAGATACAGTCTACAGACATGAAACAGCCACAAAACTTCTTATTTCAATAAACTGTAATATCAAAATTTGCTTGGAAGAAAACAAGCAAAACTCTGCGATAAGCACACCAGTAGTTAATGTACTTAAAACACACATGAGAAACACCATTATGTCATTGATTTCTCTTCTCTGGAAGTGTATCAACCTGCAACACCAACCAGTTTTTACTATCCTTCCTATGAAAGCTATCTGGGAAGCTAAAGATGCATAAAGAATGAGATGATACTGTTCCGCAGAAGATAACAAAACCCAACTTGTCATAGACTAAACAGAGCAGCAGTAACCCGTGTCATGGATGGGACGATTTCAGTGACCCCGTGTGTCTCCTGAGAGTCATATGGTGTGAGTTTGGTTGGTTGATGGCCAGAGGGCAACAGCAACCCGATGCAAAAACATTCAAGCACGCTTCCAGTGGAGGCCATATTGAAGCCATCTGGAAACTACTGATAAAACATATCTTTAACAGGCAAACGCTCATGTTTACTACAGCTGAGGGGTCCGTCTTTAATCTGATTGGCCCTTTCAGTGTTTTACAACTGTACTTCAGTCTTGTGATCTGAACAAATGACTGTGCAATGTGGGATTACATTAGACCTGGGCAAAAAATTTGATTTTTCGATTAATCGTTTTTTTAAAATGTGGCCAATTCGATATTGATTCACAAAAGTCACGAATCGATCGTTTTTCTGTATTTATTTCCACAAACATTGAACAATAAATATCTATTGAATATCTGATTGACGTTAATTTTATTACTAGTCTTCTCCACTAGATGTCATCCTCTAATTGATCTTGTGCGATACTGGCATTTCAAGATGCACCTTTCAGCATGAAAGATGTTCCAGACAATTGAAGGAACTGTCACTGTCCCGATCGGGCCAGTGCTGCATGGTCACGAAAGTTTATTATTTGCACAAGTTTTTAAGCCTTGCCAATTTAAACATTCAAGCACAAGAGATTGCACGCTGTGTGAGAAGTTTTGTGTTTACACACATCTGAAGTACACACAGAAAGCTGCAAATAATAAAATGAATTCTCTTTTATGTCTCCTTGCACTTAAACTGACAAATTCACACAAATATCTCTCAAAATGGCCGCATTGGTGAGTATCCTAGTAAACAGTAGAGAAAGACAACACGTGTATCATTATATTGGATCCGTGCAGCTCTTAAAGTGACAGCAGCCTAATATTCCTGCTGCTGTCTATGTTTTTAATGTTACTCAAACTACAAATGACAAAAAAAAAAAAAAAAAAAAAAAACACTCACTGCTCTTCACTGAATAACTTTTTTGTAACTTTAATAAGGATTATCTTTTATTTAATTTGTACAGTGAAGATTATATGCAATGTTATTTTACATTTGATTACATTATTCAATTTCTGTACCTGAAAACTACTGATAGACCTACCAGAAAAACCTTAAAAGCACTGATTATCTTTGGTATTGAAATTGGAATTAAGAATTGTTAAATTTCACTGGTATCTAAAATAACCTTTTTTATTACAATACAGGGATACATGGGCCAAAAACAACAAAAATAATAACTATTTTATTCATTTATTATCCTTTTTTTGTGGTGGGGCCAGTGAAAACTGAATCACTGAATTCATTGGAATGAATCGAGATCTTGTGAATCGAAATCGAACTGAATCGGGACATCTGTATTGATACCCAGCCCTAGATTACATGAGTACATGCAAACTGTTCAACAAGTCTGTTAGTTTTGAGCACTGCCAAACCATTTCCATACTGGCTCGTATCCAAAAGCATTGTTTCAGGCACCATATCAGTGTTGGGTATTCAGAAACACCAGCTTTCTGGAGATTTCTCCACCTCAATTTAGGTCAACTGAGTGCAGGCGGACAGAAGAATCATTCAGTATTTTTCTGTCCATCTCAGGTGTCGCTCTTACTGTCCCAAAGGTCAATCTGCATTGTGTGTTCTCATTCCTGAACCACCGTTGGGAATGATTCGGTTTCTTTTTACCAAAACACCAACCGACAACTACCTTACACTTACACTCCTTATTGTCCCATTTTAATATCATAGTGCGCATATTTAAATTTTGCTGTCATTATTTTGACTTGCAACAATTCAAATCATTCCACTTTCTAAGAATTAGTTATAGTGAACATAAACACAATTATAATTTGACTGGAATTGTAATATTTTTAAAAATAAATAAATAAATAAAAAACTGTATTTTTTGCATGCAGTCTGTAAGGACATCTATAAAATAATAGCAACTAGAGCCATTTCTTAGTGCCATTATTTTGTGGTACACAGCCTTTTTCTTTCATCACATTCATTTCAAACTCAAAACTTACCTTAGCAACTTTCATAAAGTAGCCTATGATTTCATTTGCGGTGGTGCTGGAGATTCAGCAGCGGAGTGAAAAAAACAACTTGCAACACTCACGGGAAAATATACAATGGCTCCAATCAGTATTTGGACACTTAAAATGCCTGAATGAATACATAATGATTTTGCATTGACAACCCTTTAGTGGAACATGTCCATTCTTTGCTAGAACACCAAATCTCCAAAGATTGAGACTTCAAAACTGATGAAGAAAAGTGAAGCTGAGTGAAAGCTTCTGTAACATAAGGAATGGCATTCAGGCATTTTTTAGGACGGCGTAATTGTCCAGATACTTTGTTTGTGAGTGTGCTGAGCTCTAAATCAACTGCAGAAACAGATGTTTATCATTATCTCTCTCTCAGCATTGCTGGAGTTCATTCATAAACTCAACCACTCGCCCTCCTGTCACTCTGGTTTACTATTGATCGAGTCATTGAGTCGGTGACGTGTAAACACACAATCATTCAGGTTTTATCTACTGCTCTGTTTAAGTCATGCATTCGTGCTCATTTAGCAGGCTGAGTTGACTTTTAACCAGATGCATTTCATTCCAAAGTCACACCATGAGTCAGATTGACCACACATGAGAAACCCAACACCAAAACATGAGCAGGACAGCCAAAGGATCATCTACCAGCACCACGCGGATCTGACAGAAACACAAACAAACCCAACACATGCCTCTCTGCAGCAAGCCTTACTGAAAACTACCATGGCAACCACAGAATACCTTAGTTACTGCAGTAAAACTGTGTTTACTGGGTATAGAGTGCAACAGAAAGTATAAATCCCATTCAATTTGCTGGAAACGATGGTCTCCATGGCAGTTGTTGTTATTACTGCAGTAAAACTGTCTACAAAAGGCTTCATGCACTGTTTGAATGAGATGTCATGATTTATTAAATGAGTATTATTAATATGTTATGGTCAAACATTAAGCATCATTGTCATGATGCCACAGTAATCAGTCTCCACCAAAATACCATAATTATTACAGTTATTGTTCCAACTGTGAGGTCATAATAATTACAGGATCTCCTCCAAAAAGTGAAGCTTTCAGAGCATATACTGTAGTAACAACAACCGTGGTATCTGTTATTATGCTGACAACATGACAGTTATTGTTACAAAAGTAAAATCATTGTCATAAAAAGACCTGAAAACAAGGCATTATGATGTATTCTAATTCTAATGTTTTGTTTGAGTCACTATAACATGGAAACCATAGTTTTCACCTCACTACTACAGTGTTTTATCTCATTTTCTTGACAATCGTGGCCGTTTTATAGCAATACCAATTGCGTAAAGCTGGTTACCATGGTGAACTGTTGTAAGGCGCTCGCGCTCGGTCTGTCAGTCAGTCAGTCGCGCGGCGGCTGTTTCACTGACTGGAGTGCGAGCGAAGTAACCGACAAAAACTGAGCTAAAAGGCCGCATTTCTATCCCCGTCAGCGGTCATATATATATTAAACCAAGTAAATAGCACAACACTCAAAACCGCGGTGATGTTTTGCTGCTCATGTGAAGCGTTTTCGACATTTCTCCTCAGCCGAGGCCCGTTTCGGTGTCTGTTGTTGTTGTTGTCGCGAGCGGAGGGCGGACCCCTCAGATAAGGCCTCAAAACACACCGAAAAACACCGCATCCCGGGCCAAAACCACTCAGCTCACTCACCTGAGGGCAGCCTGCGAGGCAGAGCTAGTATACGCTTTCTTCCGAGTCGCAGGAGAGGAGATTAACGATGAAGAAATCGAAAAATTGCACCTCGTAGCCATTTGCAGAGTCGGCCCGTCCCACTGTGGAATCCCGTCGTCATCGCAGCCTCACCGACGTCAGTGCGTCATGACGCAGATTGCGTCAACACGTTCGAACGCGATGTGGGGGAGGGGCGGAGATGTAAACAAGCTTTTAAGTGGCCACTTCAAATACTTGTCATAAACGGTTGTTGGGGCCAATGAATGAGTATAAACATGAATAAATAAATAATTACAGACAATGGAGACATGAATTTGGCACAAAAAACATTTGTATTTAAGTAGGCCTATGTTAACCGCCGCATATCAAACTGACTTTAAATGAGAGTGAATTAAGAAAACAAGTTGATTTGAACTTCAATGAGAAGACCGGGGCTAGTTGTCACAAGTCCAGTGAATATTTTTCAGGTTTATTTTGAATCAGTTTCTTTCTGTATACCTACAAAAAGTTGTCACAGAGAACCTCCGGTTTATTGGCACCAATTTGAGTATATTAATCTGCTGGCAATTTAGTATTTTTTTCCAGCAAATTTAAAAATTCATGAAATGGCAAGAATGGCCATTTCATGTGAATGTGAGTTTGTGAATGTGTCTGTAATTTAATGTTACCAATGCTTTGTTAATGTAAAGCCTTTTACCATGAAAATTACTTGAATCTTGATTAGTAAATACAGTATGAGGTGTAAAAAAAACACACAGACAAGAAAAGTTTATACAATGATGTACTGTATTCAATAATGACTTACATATGTGATTAAAAGACACATGACATTTATTTGTCCTCTCTTTAACAACCAAAGCTTTAAGTGCTCTGCCATAAGGTCATGGGAAATGTGCGCAAACGTTGGATGGAGGGAAAAAAAAGTCTTTCTGCGCAAAAGAGGAACAACCAAACACAGAGTTTTGCCTCCCGCTTATGTCGAATTCAATCTCATACTCACCACAGAGCCTCATTTACACACAGTACAAGCTCCAAACACACACATTAAATCATAAGCAAAACTGACAATTAAGTTTTCAAGTCTGACAGTTTTTAATTCTTCAGAGAGGCGGTTTAATTTTTAATATTCAAATAAACAAAACGCCAGTGTTTCCGAGGGCTCTGGGATAATTCAAATACAAACACACTCAAGCACCAGAGATATTTAAGTAATCTTGTTTTGGCTGAGTTACTCATGACCACTCATTTTATTACACTGGAATGGCACTTTCCACAAACGGTACAAAACAGGCCTGAAACGCTTAACGAAATGAAGCCTTTTTTCCTTTTCAGCAAATAGTTGGTCAAAGGAGGCGCTTTACCTTCATAAAATGTTTATAATCATCCTCAGGAGGTCAAACTACATTTTATATGAGCTGTTTAGTGTTCTGTTAATATGGGAGATATGAATACAAATATATATTTTTTGTATTGGGGTCAAATCATGTGATAACAGTGATGGAAAACGGACAGCTAAACAAGATTTTTGGTCTAAGTAAATGTTTTTTTTTAATAGTAGACTTTTAATTCTCAAACGTTATGACATTTTTGAATGAAAAGGTCAAGACCTCTGAGATGTGACAGACCATTTTAAGGGGGTATAGAAATGTGATATTTTTTAAAGGGGTTCTTGATTATGATTTCACTTTTTTAACTTTAGTTAGTGTGTAATGTTGCTGTTTGAGCATAAACAACATCTGCAAAGTTACGACGCTCAAAGATCAATGCAAAGGGAGATATTTTCTTTTACAGAAATCACTTTTTAAGGACAACAACAAACAGCTGGTAGGGACTACAACGAGCTTCTTCCTGGTTTAGTGACATCACAAACCCTAAAATTTACATAAACCCCGCCCCCAAGAACACACAACAAAGGGGGTGAGTCCATGTTGGGCTGCTTTAGAGAAGAGAAAGAGTTGTTGTAGTAGAGTGTTGTTGCCATGCCGTCATTTTACACCGGACTGCTTTACAAACAAGGATCAATTCAACGCTGGATTTGCACAAAAGATTAACATGACGGCACATGCTAGTCGATGAGTTGAATCAACTCCACAGCAACTACAGTAATCAACATTTGAAGTGGATCAAAAAAGTTCATCAAAGTTGTTCTAAGAACTAAGTTGTCCTAAGAAGAAGGTTTTAGGACAACTTTGATAAAAGGTTTTGATCCACTTTAAATGTTGACTACTGTACATAAATTTATCCACTATCCATTCAGAAATGTCCAGTTTCATTCTAAAAGTTGTAACTTCTTCCTGAGTCTCTCCATCAGTGTCTGACTCCGGTTTGAACCATGTAAGGCTGAACACCGTTACTGACAATCCTCATTTTGGCTGCGTGAGATTCTCCAGCTTTGTTGTTGTTGAGCAACTGAAGCGTGAGCTGTTAAAGCTCCGCCCTCTTCTGGAAAGGGGGCTGGGAGCAGCAGCTCATTTGCATTTAAAGGGACACACACAAAAATGGCGTGTTTTTGCTCACACCCAAATAGAGTCGAATTTGACAAGCTATAATAAATGATCTGTGGGGGATTTTGAGCTGAAACTTCAGACACATTCTGGGGACACCAGAGACTTATATTACATCTTGTGAAAAGGGGCATTAAAGGACCCCTTTAAAACAACCCAATTTTCATGCTTGGTTAAATTTACAGTAGATGTAATTTGTCATCTGGAAATTCTCATGCAAAAAGAAGATGAATTTTGTGCCCAAGTCAATTGTACTGTATTCGTGGAAAGTGCCTAATACAGTATCATCCATTATAACCGGCAGGAAGTGAAACTATGTGTAAGTGCTGATTTCTTGGGGGGAAAAACCCATTCAAACATTCCTGATCCTTGCAAATAAAACAAGGCATGCAAAATACAAATGTTAAAAACATACAGAAAATGAAAGCAGTTTAGAATGGTCATAAAATCTGTTGTCAACAGGAAATTTTTATTACATGAACAACAACATGAGAAAAAAAAAAAAAAAACAAGTAGTCATTGAGGTTTCATTTAAAACAGCACTAATCGTTTCTGAAGGCGTCAGTCAGGAGTTCAGATGAGATGCATTCATATTTTAGCTGTTTTGTTTAGATGTTGGTGTCTGGTCGCTTGTTATTAATAATAAAAGTATGAATTAAAGTACATGAGATTCTTATTTCCAATTGATCAGATGTACAAATCACATGATCAGTCGACTAAAAATGATTTGCAATTTGTTGAGAACGTTGAAAGAAAAGCAAACGGCGGTTAGGAACAGTAAACGTTGACCAGTGGTGTGACCTGACAGGTTTTGTAAAGCTTAGAGAAGCAAGTCTACCCTGAGAGAAGTTTCTAGAACATGGGCAAGCTTGCCAGACCACCCCTGGCTCTATGTGTTTGGTTAATATAACTGTACACTCTATTAAATATCATCAGCACGCTAGTGTCAAGGACCTAAGATATATCCTTTTCAGTAAATGTGTAATATTTATATATATATTTACATATGTTTTAAGATCCGACCCTCAGTACTATTAAGACATGTGCAAGTGTTTTCTAACAACCTCAACAAGACATGAAGGCAAAGAACACAAATTCAGAATAATTGCTGTACTTTCTTCAATTCTTCACATTTTTTCTAAGTGCTGCGTGAATTTTTCTCATGTGGTACTGAGGAGTTGTAAATATCGAGTATAAAACATGATACAGTAGGAAAGGAACATCAATATAATAAATAAAAAACAGTATTTCAATCAAAAGCAGCAAAACGACCATCTGGATTGATCAAACGCTACGTGAGCATTCATCTGCGCTTTGATGCATTTTGCGATTTCATGGTTTGTGAGGTCTAAAAAGCTGCATGTTTCAGTGTTCACAAAGTTATACAAAACAAACAAGCCGTCCTTTATAGGAAAGAGTGTTTGTTTTGCTTTGGTCATTGTGTTCAGACTTCAAACGCATTCAGTGTTTCGTCCACAAACATCTGCTTTTGATTCAGCGTTATTCAGTTTTAGACCAGAAACAGACTCTACGCAAGTATGTGAATGCAAGTATTTCTATCAACACAAGCGAAATGTGTCAGAACGAAATTCACATGCGGCCGAAAGGGCCATTACACACCTTATTTTTCATTGCAGAAGTAAGCTATTTTGTGTCAATGTGTGAGTTTTCAGATTCATTAGCAGCTTTAGAGAAATTTTGACAATAACAAAGTTCAGTAAATGGTAAAACTATTTGTTGTACAAACCAGTGTGTTATAATTATGACAAATAATATGATATCAAATACCAGTTGGCATAATCAAGCTGAAAAAAATGGACATCCGCTCTTAATAATGTGGAGAGCAGCATTAGTGCGAACTCTCTGCTTCTACTGCAGGTTTACTCTTTCAGGCCAACTACAATCTGTTGCTCCGCCATAACAGAACAGAATCTCGCTGAGCAAGCTAGTTAAACTAAATTTAGCTAGGTTTATTTAAGTTTACTTGTTTATAGCTTGCTACCTGAATATCACACCCGATTCAACAGCACAGACATTTAAAGCAGTGGTTCTCAACAGAAGGGGGCCAGAAAAAAATTTAAAAAAATTTTTTGTTGTTGTTGAAAAAGTTGAAAGCTTTTTTTTTTTTTTGTCAGTTCAAATACATTGGACAAATCAATTGGATAAACAATAAATTAAGTTTAGTTAACTAATTTCGATTCGATTTTTTAGCAGGCCGCAATGACTCAAATTAATAAATTATTATTAATTAAATAATATTAATATGAATTAATTCATTAAAATAATCTAACTTAAAATGCTAAAAATACATAAAAACATTTTTTTTCTTAAATATATAAATATATATTAAAAACAAGCACCATTTTTGTCACAATTATAGCAGAAATACTGAATGAAATATCTTGGCTTATATTTGAAAATTGTGTTGAACAATGCAGGGCCTTTGAGTTAAAAAGTTTGAGAGCCACCGATTTAAAGCAAACTCTATCGCCCCCTTGAGTATTGCAAGAACTTTAAGTGATTTCAGGCATTCTGATAATGCCAAGCATTAAAGGGATAGCTCATCCAAAAATGTTTACACAACACCATTTTCAACAAAAACGGAAATCTTTTTATGAGTTTTGGCCGTTCATTTACACGACAACGGCATTTTGGTGGTCTGAAAATTCAAACTTTTGAAAACGGGTTTCAAAGTGCAAGTTTTTGAAAACGCTACCATTGTCATCTCTGTGTAAACTGCAAAAACGCGAATCTGTGAAAACAGTGACGTCATGCACATGCGTATTATTGTGTTTAGTCTATCCACCTTTTCTGTGAATGTGTGAGACTTCCGATTTATTAGCCGCTATAGGGAAGTAACAAGAAGAATATCGCAGTGCAGTAAACTGTAAAAATAAGGTGGATAGGCATGTGCGTTAGGCGCGAGCGCTCTGTAAAAGAATGCGTATGCGCGTAATATTTCTTTACAAAGTGACGTCGCCAACTACTTGTCTGGCATGCGTAATACAGCGCTTTAAGTCATTTTCGTGAATCCGTGTGAACGGGTATAGTTTTGATAATGTTGTCATCTGTACAAAGAAAAAACATTTCCGTTTTTAGTACATCGTTGTTGTGTAAACGTACCCTTACTCACACTCAAGTTGTTCCAAACCTGTATGAATTTCTTTCTTCTGTTGAACACAAAAGAAGATATTTTGAAGAATATGGGTAACCTAACAGTTGATGAGCCCAATTGACTTCCATAGTATGGAAAAAGTCAATGGGGCCCATCGACTGTTTGCTTATCATCCTTCAAAATATCTTTTGGAGCAACTTGAGGGTGAGTAAATGAAGTCAGAATTTTTGGGTGCACTATCCCTTTAATGCCCTCTCTTCAAAACAACATGAACACGTGAAATGATTGACAGGCAGAGAGCATTTGATTGGCTAACAATCACGGGCCGCTTCCCTGACGCCATTTTATCATCTAAAGAGTTTCGTTCTGTCACAGAGTCAGGTGTGATTTCAGTGATATCTGTCAGGTAGTCATGAAATATTGTGCATGCTATTCCAAAACAAAATAATATAAAATGAAAAACTCACTTAGAGCACATTTAGGTACGTCTGCGTGCTTGAGAAGAGTATGTTTCTGGCTTTTGAATAATTATTATTATAAGTAAAATTACCATGAATCTCCTGCAGTATAAAGAGCACCTGGAAATAAGTATCAAAATCACTAGAATACAGCAAATGACACCAAGTGCTCATGGGATGATAAATAAACACAATTAAAGCGCACTAAAAACAGATTCTCGTCTGATGTCCAGTATGTCATAATTTGAGTTTAAGTGCATTTATTTTAAACTCCCTGCTAAAATGTCTTAATTATAAAATGACCTGAACGTAAAGTGTTACACTGCCATAGATAAACATACAGTCATTCTCCACAGGAAGTGACATCAATAGGACAGGTTCCCTCATATAGGAGGATCATGATGTCATGTTATTCCATTCAGAGGGAGGAGGGAGTTTGCAGAGACCCACGACTCTCATGCGGGAGGAAACACAGACGGATAGATGGATGAAGAATGATAAAACCAGTACGGCATGTTTCTTCTCGCCACCCGAGACCACGACTGGATCACTGATCAGTTTAAAACATATGCATGCTAACAAATCCCCGTGAAAACCCCGTCCCACCCCACCAGTCTCTCCGTCGGTGGTCTTTGAGGCTCCTTTGAAACGTATCTTACATTTATATCTAGACCTCAAGGCGGAAAAGTATGCTTGAAACTTTAGAGGTTACAGGAAGTGCACTGGCCCGTGTGTTTGTGTGAGACCAGCTCGTCGGGACAGTGAGGTACATGTGTGATGAATTATTGAGGATGTGCACTGCAAAAACTCATTCTCTTAGCATTTTTTTGTCTCGTTTTCCACTACAAATATCTAAAAATTCTTAAAATCAAGATACATTTATTTGAGAAGCAAAATGGCTAAGGAGAATGGCTAAATCATCAATAAAAAATTTTATTTAGCAATTCTGACTCTCGGTATTGAGATATAAATTGTAATTGTGAGAAAAAAGTCAGAATTGTGTGATAAAAATTGCAGTTACCTTTATTATTTTTTATTCCATGGCAGAAAGAAATAAACTTTTCAAGATTATTTTTCTTACCCCACTGACAGATATTTCTTCTTGTTTTAAGCATGAACTTACTTAAATTTGAGCAATTGTTCAGTAAACAAGATATAAAGGGATAGTACACCCAAAAATGAAAATTATCCCATGATTTACTCGCCATCAAGCCATTCTAGGTGTATCTTTTTTTAGACGAACACAATCGGAGTTATATTATAAAATATCCTTGCTCCTCCAAGCTTTATAATGGTAGTGAATGGGGCTCAAGATTTTTAAGTCCAAAAAGTGCATCCATCCATCATAAAAGATATCCACACGGCTCCAGAGGGTTAATAAAGACCTTCTGAAGTGAAGTGATGCGTTTTTGTAAGAAAAATATTCATATTTAAATCTTTATGAACTAAAATAACTAGCTTCTGGCAGACGGCCTATGCAAATCAACTTGCGCCAAAAGAGTAACTTCTGATGCGATGCTAGTTATTTTAGTTCTGGAAGCTAGTTATTTTAGTTCATAAAGTTTTAAATATGGATATTTTTTTATACAAAAACACATCGCTTTGCTTCAGAAGGCCTTTATTAACCCCTGTGGATATCTTTTATGATGGATGGATGCACTTTTTGGACTTCAAAATCAGGAACGCCATTCACTACCATTATAAAACTTTGAAAGAGCCAAGACATTTTTAAATATAGCTCTGGTTGTGTTCGACAAACAAGATAGTCATATACACTTAGGATGGCTTGAGGGTGAGTAAATCATGGGATAATTTTTGGGTGAAGTATCCCTTTAAGTCGTTTTGCTTCTCAAGTAAATGTATTTTGATTTAAGAATGTTTAGATATTTGTGCTAGAAAACAAGAGTAAGAAAAGCATTTTTTTTTTTGCAGTGTGTGAACTGTGCACAAGAGCCCTGGTGTAAAACCTCAAAGTATCCAACCAAAAAAAAAAAATCGAAAATAAAAAAATGACACGTTCACAAAATCAAAAATGCATCTACCGTCGTACCGACTTTTTTTACATTTCCTTTTTTCTTGTTTTTTACCGTTTTTCTCTTTTTATAGTATCGCTCAAGTATATCACAGGTTACTATCTAGAGAGGAAATAGAGGGTAAATTATGTTCCATGCTACATCTTGTTCAGAGAAGGCTATTGCAGACGATTTCTACAACACACACAATCACACGTTGTACGCTTGTATAACAAAAGTTCCAAAACATGTCACCAAGAAACTAAATACATATGCAGTGTTCACTATTTAGAGTCTTTTAGGACTATCCCTCGGTCAAGGTGAAGCTGTCGCACGTCACTTGACTTCGTGTCCCGTCTTACAGACAAAAGTTGAAAAACTGCTATTCAAAAATTAGCAAATTTGGTCATTGTCTCTTTCTCTTTTTTTTTGTTTTTAAATAAGTAGTGCTTTTTGATGGCTTAAGACAGAGGTCTTTTATTTGAATAATCTCACCCAGTGGCAATCTACAAGACGTCAGTGTGCATTTCATGACACTGCTACTTTTTCTCTCCTTCGCTGTTTAAAACAAAACCAGCTAGTGCTGTGACGTAGAATTCAAAGTTACTTTATCAAAATACCTAAAACGTGTTTATAAATATCTGACGGCCAGATTTTTTCGTCAGAGCGGCTCGTACGATGACGTTAAAACTATCTCTAGAACTCCCACTCCAGGGTTTCCTCCCGGTTGGCGGCTCGCTCCAGCCGATGGATGATGTTGTTGAGGTTGGCCATCTTCTCGTTGCGTCTCTGAGTGCTTTTGTTGAGTTTGGAGTTGAGCGACGGCGACTCCAGGCCGTAGTTGGTGGGCGGATGATGGCTCGGGGCTGGAAGGATGGGCAGCGATGGAGAGATGGGGGCAGAAGAGGATGGGACGGGGGACACAGACATCATAAGGCCGGGCGAGGACGCGGCGGAGGGCGAGTTGAGCGAAACCTCCAGGCTGCTCCGGGATGGTTCGGACGAAGCTTTGAAGCTGACGGGATCCTCGGGCGACTTCTCCAGCTCGTCACCCTCGTGCGCCGCCGCCAAGCTGTTCCTCTGCGGCCCGTCATTAAGCAGACCCTGACTGCGGCCCGGCTCCTCGTCCCTGACACCCGGGTCGTTTTTCAGCTGAGAGAACTGGACGCCGACAGAGAAGCACTTGGCCTGCCTCAGACGCAGGTCCTCATCTTCATCCGGCTCGTTCGCCTCCTGTTTGACGGTGAAGCGTCGGGGGACGGCGCTGAGAGGACGGCTGCAGACGGCCGAGGGCTGCTTCCTGTCGTCACGGTCAGACACGGGGCTGTGGGACGCCAGAGGGGAGTAGTTGGTGTGTTCGGCGTCCGTGTCGTTGTCTTGGAGACCCTCCATCAGGACCTCTCGTCGCATACGGGACCTGCTTAGAAGATGATGGTAAAACAAGATCAGAATAAAGATACACTTACTGTGTGAATGCACAGAATTTTTTTCAGTGAGCTATATTGTTGTCACATGATCTAACCGGTGTGGTTATTGTTAACTAAAACTATTAAGATGTAAATAAAATATATATATTAGATGAAAAAAAAACAGAAAACGCTATATAGAAACGTATATAAGAACTAATTAAAATGACAAAAGTACAAAACTAAATTACTAAAACTTTAAGATAAAAAAAAAAAACTGAAAATATAAAAATAAAAGCTATTTCAAAATATGAATACATACTATAACAGTATATAAATAAAACTAAAATAATAAATTGCGTGTAATTAAGTGAATCCAGATAAACGGTAACTGAAATAAGTTAATATTGAAATACTAAACTTGATAAAACTAAAACAATATATACATATATATATATATATATATATATATATATATATATATATATATATATTATACACACATACATACACACACACACACACACTACACACACATATATATATATATATAAATAAATAAACTAATAAAAATAATTAAACCACATAAAATTACTAAAACTTCAACTAAAACTAGTAAATAAATAATACTACAATAACACTGGATCTCACTACATTGTATGTGTAATTCTTTGAATCCAGTTATCATGTAAAAATTATCATTGTAAATCCAGTTTATTAATAAAATATTTTAACATTTAGATAAAAAAAAAAAAAGAAATTTGCTGCTGATGTGACTTCCAGTTTGAGAACTTTGCATTGTGGGATACTGTATCTTACAGTGTGCTCTGGTTGGGGGGACCAAAGGTAAAATTATGAAAATATCATTGAAAAAAATCTACTACGCCACTGTACTGGTGTAGTTATCATATTCTCTTTTCTCTCAATTTCTAACTCCACAAGTGTCCAGCAGGTGGAGGCAAACTCACATTTAAAGTTTTAAACAGTTTTACAACTTTGACATCTCTTTTAGCTGACTTTTTACTTGGTAAGTAGCAAAAAAAAAACAAAAAAAAAACATCAGATTCGGACCTGTAGTTGTGGAACCAGTTGATGACGGTGTTAGTTTTGAGGTTGAGTTGGGCGGCCAGCATCTCGATGGTGTGCTGCGAGGGGTACGGCTCCTGGAGATACGCCTTCCTCAGAGCCTCCTTCTCCTCTGCCGCCAGCACCACTCGGGGTTTCTTGGCTTGGCTGAAGGGGCAGAACTCCAGCGGGGTCAAACCCGGACTGATGCAGTCAGAATGAGCGCCGGGGGAATCGCTGTCTGAGCCGGGACTCAACAGACCGTATCGCCTCTTCAGATACGCTGGAGAAAAGGAAGAGAGAGACATTTTGTACTTAAGCAGTTAGTTGGTTGAGATGAAGTTATGATTAACTGCATCTTTACAGTAAGTGGGTCATCCACTTGCTTAGTATTTTTGTCTTGATTTCCATGAAAAATATCTAATAATGCTTAAATTAAGATTTACTTGAGAAGCAAAAGGCTCATTTCACACCAAGGACAATGACAATAACGATAAAGATATGGTTTTAAAAATCATTCTTAATGTAAAAGAAAAGCAGAGTCCACAACTATAAAGATAATGACACAGAGAAACGATATAATTAGAATCACTTTCCAACCGATGAATGATTAAAAACACTGAGAGCCAATCAGAATCCATCCTGCTTTAAAGTGGTAGACACGCACTTAGAATAAAGAGAACGATATCATGTATTGGTGTGGATGCTAAAATAGTTATTGTTATAGTTCTCATTCTTGGTTTGAACAGGCCTTTAAGAAATTAATTCTTATTTGCTGAAAAAAAAAAAAAAAAGATCATCAAAATTGAGTGAGTTTGTGCTTAAAACAAGAAAAATCTCTGTGGGGTAAGACTTTGAACTTAATTCAAAGGGAAAACAAAATTATGACAGATATTTTGTCAGTTTTAAGCAAAGACTCTGGATTTAGATGATTTGTGTCAGTAAACAAGACTCAAAGGATTAGTTCACTTTCATATTAAAATGTTCTGATAATTTACTCACCCCCATGTCATCCAAGATGTCCATGTCCTTCTTTCTTCAGTCGAAAAGAAATTTTTGATGAAAACATTATAGGATTATTCTCCTTATAGTGGACTTCAATTGACCCCAAACGGTTGAAGGTCAAAATTCCCTTCCCTATTCAACTTACGGAACTAACGCGGCGCCAGTTCCGTTTTTCCATAAGTTGAATAGAGAAGGTGTAGGACATACAGCTTTTCAAAGAATATGGAAGGCGGTCTGGCGGAAGCACTTGCGAGGCGATCATTTGTGTTTATAAAGCATATACATTTTTCTTTTCTTTTTTTTAGAAAATGACCGATCGTTTCGCTAGATAAGACCCTTATTCCTCGTCTGGGATCGTTTAAAGCCCTTTGAAGCTGCACTGAAACTGTAATTTTGACCTTCAACCGTTTGGAGACCATTGAAGTCCACTATAAGGAGAATAATCCTGGAATGTTTTCAATTTTCAATTTCTTTTCGACTGAAGAAAGAAGGACATGGACATCTTGGATGACATGGGGGTGAGTAAATTATCAGGAAATTTTAATATGAAAGTGAACTAATGCTTTAATATCTTAAGTCATTTTGCTTATCAAGTAAATGTATTTTGATTTATGAATGTTTAGACATTTGTAGTGGAAAACAAGACAAAAATACGGAGTAAGAATTTTGTTCTTTTTACAGTGTTCGTAATACAATGATAAATACTGATGCAGAATCAGTGAAAAACTGAGTAGATGTTTGTTCTTTCACCTTTCTTCTCCATTTTCTTGACGTCTCTGAGTTTGTCCACGTTGTGCGGGTCATTGAGCCACAGCTGCATGCGGACGAATGGTTCCCGACCCTTCAGACTGAGCTTATGCCAGGGCTTCGGTCTGGACAGCAGGTCAGACACTGAACCCTGGGTCAATCCCAGAATGCTCTCTCCAAACAGACGCTGACCTGCATAAATACATATACAGGTACTGATCTGGCTACAGTCTCGAGCTGCATGATTAATCGTTAAAAGATTATGATCTTGATTCAAACCCCCAATGAACACCCTAAATGACAATGATTCGGCTATGCCAAGTACGATCCCAGCGAAAATTCAGATCTGCTTTATCACTGCCTCAGACCCACAGAGAGAGCAGTTGTCATGTGTAGACATGAAACAGCTTCACAAACAGTCTTTTCAACCACACAAGATAATTATTTCTGTCTTACAATAATTCATATTATCACAGAAGTACTGCGATAAAAGTTTTTAGTTTGGATATAAACACTGATGTCTATGGTAGCGATTAAAATTGACTAATCATCTTTTGAAAATAACTTCAAATAACGATAGTATCAATTACATCATTACACCAGTAGGTGGCGACAAGGGACTGTTAAAAAGAATTGTCATTGAATCATTCATTCAAGAGATTTGTTCAAAAATACCTATTCATCCAGTAATGAAACAAGTGAAGTCTTTATGAGCGAGTCATTGAATCATTCAAATTAATGATTTTTTTTTTTTTTTAACATTTAGTCAGATCCTCTAGTAAATTACATGCTATTTTGTTTAGTTGTTTATTCAGAATCATGGGAGAATCATAATCTTTATTTGAAACAAAAAATCGTGATTGTCAATTTATCTAAACTAGTGCAGCTCATACAGTCCTAGTTTTCAATTCTCCTTAGTTTTAAGTTTGACATGAGAATCTGTTTCAAAGTGTCTGTTTCAGTGAATGGGTTAAAAAATGGATTACTATCATTTTTTTTTTCTTTTCTTTTTTTTTACGAATAAATACTTTTATTCAGCAAGGATGCATAAAATTGACCAAAAGCAAAGACATTTATAATGTTACAAAAGATTTCTATTTCAAATTAATTCTGTTCTTTTGAATATTTTATATTTATTAAAAAATTATGTAAAAAAATAATAATAATCAGAAATGTTTCTTGAGCAGCAAATCAGCATATTAGAATGATTTCTGAAGGATCATGTGACTCTGAAGACTGGAGTAATGATGCTGAAAATTCAGCTTTGATCACAGTAATAAATTACATTTTAAAATATATTGAATAGAAAACAAATATTTTAAATTGTAAAACATTTCACAATATTTTACTGTTTTTTTGATCAAATAAATATAGCCTTGGTGAGCATAAAAGAATTCCTAAACATAAACAAACATTTGAACAGTGTAACTCACTCAAAAAAAAAATGTACTAAAATGCTGTCATATTGTGTATATTGTCCTTTAAATCACCTAAGTTGTTGTCCGTCAGAACTTCCTTCACTCTCTTGGTGATGGTATACGTGTCCAGCTCCGGCGACATGGCCACCAGCTCCTGGATCCCCAGCGGTGTGTGGGGCTGCTGGGGGACGGTCATGCCCGGGGTGCTCTTCCCTCCGTGAGGCTCCACCTGCTGAGGGTGCTGGTTCTCCTTACTGCTCTCCAGCGCCAGACTGACGGGCTCCAGGGTCATGTTAGGGTGTCCGTCTTCAGGACTCGGAGGAGGGGACGGGGATGAGCGGGTCGTCACGGGGCTCTTATCTGACAATCAACAGCCAAAGATGATATTAGTGTTTACAGTCAGGGGCAATTTAGGTTTATTAGTTATTAGAAATAAACTTCGGTACAGAGTCAGTACTGAAATTTTAAAAATGTGACAATACCAGCATTTCCCCCCAGCATTTTGAGCACTGTTGAGCGGATTCTTAAACACCTCTGATTGGCCATTGTGTTCACACACTCAACAGATATGTCTGTGATTGTCTACAGCGCTTCAAAAACATGTTGTAAATAGACATCAATGACGATCTTCACCGAGCGCTTACACAGATACACACGGAGCGTTTCAAAGCAGGCGTCTATCAGCGGATATATTAGGGATTGGCTGATTAACGCCTGCTTTCAAATGCTCCCGTGGGGAAATGCTGGTATCGTCACATTTTTAAAATTTCAGTACCGAAGTCGGTACTTTTGACAACACTAGTTCCCACTTTATATTAAGTATCTTTAACTACTATTTACTAACATTTAAATGTATCATTTGATACAATACACATTGTGTAAAAACATTGTAGCCTACTTGTATTTAAAAAATACCTGCATGTAACTACAGCTGTAATTACACTGTTGACCCTTCCCTTACCCCACACTTAAACTCACCCAATACCACCAAACCTGTCCCTAACCTTACCCATAACCCACCTCAATAGTAATCCAAGTCTTCTGAAGTGACACAATCACTTTATATGATGAACAGGTTCAATTTATGCTTTTATTCACATATAAACATTGATTATGAGAGTAATTGATGACAGAAATTTCCCTTTAAACTTCCTTTTGCATTAAAGAAATCATAAAAAGCACCACTGGCTGTGTGTAGGTTGGGTTGTTTGTGTTTAGAGGCATATTTCTCTAATCAGAAAGCATGACTGACCCTGGTTGTGGCTGTGGTTGGGCAGCTGGTTGAGTCCATGACCCAGCTGGTCCAGCAGCCAGAGCTGCATGCGAATAAATGGCTCGCGTCCCTTCTGAGTGAGTTTACTCCAGGGTTTAGGCCTGGATAACATGTCACTCACACTGCCCTGAGACAAACCCAACACCTGCGAGAGACAGAGACAGATGATGAGACATAAAAAATACTGAAGTCTGAAGTAATGTCATACACAGGATTCCCTTCATAACAGAACAGAAACCCCACTGCTTTTCACTGTCAACTACTCTAGTGACCACTAGATGGCAGCAAAAGACAACACAATCCAAGAGCTTCAGGTAGCAGCTCATTACTGAACTTCCACTGCTGTTCAAAAGTTTGGGGTCAGTAAGATTTGTTTTTAAAGAAATACTTTCATTCAGAATAGATGCAATGATCAGAAGTGACAGTAAAGTAAAGTAAAGCAAATCAGCATATTAGAATGATTTTTGAAGGATCATGTTATTTTAAATTGTAACAATATTTCTCAAATGCAATTGAGAGTATATTTATTATATTATATTTATACTCTCAAATCTCAAATGCAAATTCTCTCCAAAGTTTTACCATAGTATATTCATATTATTTTGCATGGACTGAAGTATAAGACTATATAAGTATAAGTATATCTGCACTGCAATTGCATGCAAATCAGGTTAAGGCGACCAACAAGAAGAAATATCAGTTTAAATTCTTGAAAACCAAAAACCAAAATAACTGCAAGGCAAGCACTGTGGTATCATTTCTTCTTTGCAATATGTTCAGATTAATCATTCACAGTAAGACCAGAAACATGTATTAACAAAGTAAACATGGTTTTGATTTAATATTGATTTAATGTCAAAAAATTCTGAACTTTAAGAGGAGAATTAGATATGAATGTTTAGATGTGGGTTTCAGATCCCAAATCAGATTTCTGCTGTTTCCACACAAGATTAAATTTGTGGCAAATTTTGGTGGAAAAAAATAGTTTCATGCCTTTGATTGCTTTGATCTCGACTCATTATAAAATGGAAACGTTCTCTCCAGCTGTGCTGTTTTAGGACAAACAATCCCACCTTCTCTCCGAAGATCCTCTGGCAGATCCCGTTCTTGGCCAGTTTTTCCTTCACCTGCCGGGTGAGTTCGAGTGTGTCCACCTCACGATACATGTACATCTCATACTGCTCCGGGGTCAGCGGTGGGACGGTGGGCTTCAGGGTTCGTGGGATGTATGTGGGAAAGTACGACACCCGTCCTCCCCCGCAGGGTGCCTCGCTGCTGACGGACGCGTCTGGCTCCACTTTGATCTCCACCTGCCGGCCTAATACAGGTTCATCCTCTGGTGCAGACGCTTCCTCGCCGTTTGCAAGGCAGTCTCCGTTCTCCAGCCGCGGCCAGGGACGAGGCATGGACGTGGACGAAGAGGAAGAGAGCGACGGAGAGACGGAGGTGAAAGGATGAGAGGTGCCGCTCACACCCATTACGACCGCGCCACGCTCGGCGGACCAGTGCTGGTCGAAATATGCTCCGGCTTCGCCGATCTCCGACTTGACTTTACGGATGATGTTTTGGACGAAGGCAGCGGGTGACAAGACGCTGAGAGGCGTCTGAGGGCTGCCGGTGGGATTGGACACGCACACCGGCACGGACGTGCCCTCTTCTTGTTTGATGAAGGGCGGCGTGGGGGGCGGCTGACACTTGGTGGGATCCTGCAGAACGAGACGCTCGCTGGTGGGCGTCCGGCCGCACACCTCCATCTCCAGCAGGGCCTGCTGCTGTGCTTGCATCTCCCGACGGGCCTGTTCCAAGATGCTCTTGATGGTTTCATCAGAACTGCTACTTCCTCCAGAGCTGTTACGGCCCGATGAACAGCCAAGAGATGACTTACAATCACCTGTCCAATACACACAGATCAGAACAGACGCATTACTACTACCCTACCCTACTACCCTAGTTAAAAAGTAATATATTTATAATACATTTATTTCATAGTAAGTATAGTTTAAATATGTTAAAGGGGACGTATAATGCCCTTTTTCACAAGATGTAATGTAAGTCTCTGGTGTCCCCAGAATGTGTCTGAAGTTTCAGATCCAAATCCCCCACAGATCATTTATTATAGCTTGTCAAATTTGCCCCTATTTGGGTGGGAGCAAAAACATGGAGTTTTTGTGTGTGTCCCTTTAAATGCAAATGAGCTGCTGCTCCCGGCCCCCTTTCCAGAAGAGGGCGGAGCTTTAACAGCTCATGCTTTGGTTGCTCAACAACAACAAAGCTGGAGAATCTCACGCAGCCAAAATGAGGATTGTCAGTAACGGTGTTCAGCCTTACATTGTTCAAACCGGAGTCGACACTGATGGAGAGACTCAGGAAGAAGTTACAACTTTTAGAATGAAACTGGACGTTTCTGAACGGTTAGTGGATAAATTTATGTAGTTGCTGTGGAGTTGATTCAACTCATCGACTAGCACGTGTCGTCATGTTCATCTTTTGTGCAAATCCAGCATTGAATTGACCCTCGTTTGTGAAGCAAAATGGCGTAAATGACGGCATGTCAACAACACTCTACATCAACAACTCCTCTTCTCTAAAGCAGCCCAACATGGCCTCACCCCCTCTGTTGTGTGTTCTCAGGGGCAGGGTTTATGTAAATTTAAGGGTTAGTGATGTCACCATCTTCCTTTGCATTGAACTTTGAGCGCTGTAACTTTGCAGATGTTGTTTATGCTCTAACAGCAACATTACACACTAACTAAAAAGTGAAATCATCAATCAACCACCCCTTTAACATATTTACTGACATCACTTGAGACTTACTGATATAAAAATTATAAATAAACTTTATTTGGATTACTAATTTTTATTAAGCCTAAAATGTGTTTTATTGTCAATATTGATAAGGATTATATGGGAAACATGAAAACAGAGCATATGTTTATAATATGATTATATTCTCTAGTCAATTTTTGCTTCAAGTAAATATATCTTCTTCTTTTTTTTGCAGTGCAGAAAGTAATTCTGGACCATGAGTAGATGACTCCAACAAACATACACACATCAGGCATCCCATTATGCAAAACAATCATATGCGCAGATCAAAGTCTGTTTCAGTACTGCTGTGTGTTATTGTGTAGGTAGCACTGTGTGATTCATAAACTGCCTGTGGATTTCGTGTCTTTGTACCCACCTCTTTGTGACTGGATCTCCTTCTTGGCCTGCTCTAGAATATTCTTGATGGCATCGTCTGACCCAGTTTCAGGAGTTCGGATGCGAGGAGTGATGCTCCCTGCCGGAGAGGGTAAAGGAGAGAGAGGAGGTGAGGTGAGTGGGCCGGTTGATCAGAGAGCAGCTCCAAAGCCTTGCGTTTGATTGCTAGATCAATGGCCGCCTTTGAGAAGCTGGCATCAAGTAAGGGTGCGGTAACACGTGAAAGCTTTACTTTCAAAACTGAGAAGGAAAACGGAGCTGTGAAAGCATCACAACAAATACAGGGTTTGGGAGGGAGTGCGGAAGTTGTGCACAAATAAGTTGATAGAAACGTTTGTACAGGAAACTGGACTGATTCTCTCTGGGGGTCTGAAACGGTTCTGTGGGGTTTAGAGGGAAGAGACATCTTCAGGATGACAGATGGGCCTGTGGGATCGGTCAAAGACATGAAACACAGTTCACAACCCATTTATCTTCCATAATATGGAATCAAATTAGAAGGACACAGCAGGTGGATTATATTGGTTGTGATCTCTCTTGAAACCTGTCAAGAACATTTCAGGATCATATTCACCTAAAATCAAAAGAATATGTAATCCCATTTTTAGGGCCACGAAGGTGATATTGTTATAGGTTGATATCATGGCAGTATTTTTTGTCTTGCCTTTATAGTGATTTAAAATGATTCCATTAATATTGTATTTACTGTAACCCAAACTTAACTCTTACTTTAAAATCTCTATATACACATACACTGAAAGGCAGGATAATGAGTGTTGCAGTTTCTCGGGGTTGGTTCGGTCCACTCACCTCGCTGGCGAACCTGGATGGTGCGTAAAGCCAGGATGTTCTGCTCATCTGACAGGAACTGTTTCATTTTGATGAAAGGCTCTTTGCCTTTGACGGTGAGCTTCCTCCAGGGTTTGGGTCGAGCCAGGATCTCGCTGACTGAGCCCTGCGAGAGGCCCAGCACGTAGTGGCCGAACACGCGCTGACCAATGTTGTGTTTCAGCAGCTGCTCTTTGACCTGAAAAGCGATTTCTGCTGTGTCCAACTGGTCGTCGTCTCCTCCCCCTGAGCTACCGCTCTCTGATTGGTCACTTGGCATGCCTGTCTCCATAGTGACTGGCATAGAGGTGTTCTGATTGGCTGACATGAGGGCCGCTTTGGCGGCGTAGAGGGCGGTGGGGAACGCCATGATGGAGCTGCCATCTTTTTTGAAGAGGGGAGACAGGAGCTGTTTCTGCAGGAGCTGATCTCCGGCAAGTTTCTCGCCCGAGAAGGGCGACACTGAGAAGGGGCGGGGCAGTTCGTGGGCAGAGGAGGGCGTGTCAGTGTTGGGCGGTCCTGGGCTGGAGGACGTACGGCCATCTATGGGCAGTGTTCCTGGAGGCGAGGAATACGACCCCGCCGGGCGACTCACATCCTTACTGGAGTCCTCAGAATGACCCTCATCTTAGACAGAGAGAGAAAATACATGTTTATTTGGTAAAATTTATATATATATATATATATATATATATATATATATTTTTTTTTTTTTTTAATTACGTTTAGTGACGCATCCGTATACTTAAATAGACACAATCCTTACCGCTGTTGTGTAACACTCTGACTTTATCCACAAGAAATTTGTGAGAGGGCAGAAAGGTGTCTTTGTCCAGCAGCAGTGCCTCAGCGGTTTTGGCTGATTCCTACACACACACACACACACACAGACACACACACCTCATGATCAATGCAGATCTACATAATGGATGACGCTAGTGAGGCGTTCACACAGATCACTGTGGCGTTTCCTCATTGACAGATGCAGGCAACTGTTTTTCGTGGGGAAGTTTATTTGTCTTTTAGTTGAGTGGGTCAGTAACCTTATGCCAATATAATGCAATGCTTTTAAATAATCCTAAAGCTCTCTGCAGGAATAATACTCGTTTCACTCACCTGGGATGAACTTCCATTGGCTGATGCCAGTTTCATGGCTTTCAGGATGCTGCAGGACACACAACGATACGTTAACATCATCATCCTGATACGTCATCGCTATAGTGTGTGTTCCTGGAAACCTCACCTGAGCTCTGTTTTGATCTCTTCATAATCCATCTGGGACTGTAGTTTGGCCTCCAGGGTCTGTACAGACACAAATCGAGATGTTAATTATGGGTCATCGATAAATCATTACAGTCTTTTGTCATGAGAGAAGCTGAATGATAACAGAAACATCTTTAAATATTACAATTTAAAAGAACAGTTTTCTTTTGGAATATACTTTAAAATGTAATTTATTCCTGTGATCAAAGCTGAATTTTCAGCATCATTACTCCAGTCTTCAGTGTCACATGATCCTTCAGAAATCATTCTAATATGCTGATTTGACAGATATGGCAGTGTACAGAAAGAGCACATGGCAACAAGTTTGTTTATTTACACAATTTTTGCACTATTTTACACATGTGACAATCTCTGGACTTTTGGATGCAATGTAAGTTACTTTAGATAAAAGTGACCTCATATTATAAAAGTGACCTCATCCTGACCTCATATTATAGCTACATTAATGAACTTTTAATTTGAGGGATACTCTCACCTCTATAGCTTCTGACTTATAGGCCAGCTGCCGCTCCAGCTCTGCTATCTGATTGGCCGACGAGTCTTGGACTTCTTGTAAGGTGAACTGGAGTCTCTGGACGTTCTCGAGCAGTCTGAGGATCTCTCTGTCCTTGGAGAACAGCACCACCTCCAGCCGCGACAGCGAGCCCTCGTCTCGCTCGTCACGCTCCCTCTCCTGAGACGACAAATGAAAGGCGAGGAGGAGATCAGGGGGACGGGAGTGGCACGGCCAACATGAAACTGTCTTTTCAACTTCAAAATATCCTCCTGCTCTCTGGCTTCCTATAATCACATCGCCTCAAAGAGCCACTAATGAGGTTCCAGTGGTGTGGGAGCAAGTGATCATTCACTAACCCTTTCAGATTGGACGTGTTAAGGTGGCAATTTGCAGCGAGGCGAGACGTCCGGCTTTCAACTAAAAGCGAGACTCATTCTTACCTCCTTGGGTCGGTCTTCTGATGGGCCGGTGGCTTTAGAAGTGCTCTGAGTGCCGGCGAGCTGCTCCCTCAGCCTCTCCACCTCCCTCTGGGCAAAATCCGCTCTCTGGAATCAAACAGAGAAGTTTGGAAAACTTTAGAGGAGCTGAACATCTAGCTTGTGTGTACCGTGACCCTAAGAAGTATTTAGACACTTGCATCGCTCTTAACCCTGTAAACTTTGATTCTCAAATTTCTAAGGCTTCTAATTTATCATCATGATAAAAACTTGTTGCACACAATCTACTACATACCTTCTGTCGTCAGATTGATATTTTTATACTTTTTAAGAAAGTAAAAGGTCTTTTAGTATGATTGAAAAACGTCTACCTTCAGCTCATGCTTCATGTGTCTTTTTGATGTGAAATCTGCACTCATTTTTATTAAGTAAATGTTAGAATGACTTTTATATTGTTAGTAATATTTCAAGATGAACACTTACTGGACTGAAGCAACTTAGGTTTACTTGATTATCCAGACATCATGTTAAAATGCCAGTATAAATATGATCCATCAGGCTTTTGAGGAAAGTTTGTTCATCTCTCAATCATTGTATTGCATTACGTTATATGTTTTAAAACTACAGAGCTTTGATCATAAAACTTACAAAGACATATTATTGGCAGATATAGAGTGACAGCTGATATTTATATGCATATACGTCAGGAGTCTGCTATACTGTTATAAAGATCTCACTGATTTACATTACAAGCATCAGCATTTCATCTTTTCGGCCATATAATATTGCATTTTTGCTCAGTTTGGGACTCTGAATAAAACTGAGGTGTTCTTTCCTCCTTGAGTCTGAGCACCATATTCTCACTATATCATAATTTGAGCCATAAAAGATTTATGTATCATATATGACTCTCAATTGTTTTTAAATATTTTGTCTAATAAACTGTTTGACCAGTTCTGTCAGGCTTTAAAAGGTCAATATGGATTAAGAATTGTCATAATATACTACTCCTGTGTAGCGACTACACTACTTTTCCCATCTTACATTATAGCAGCACAAAAATCATAAAAGCCACAGATAGAGCATCAATTGCACACCTAAAGTACATCTTTTTTTTTTGGTCGCATCAATTCTAAAAAAAGCTTCCTGTCTTTTTCAATAAGGCGAAAACAGAGAGAGAAATATGAATTTCCCAAACACATCCATTTTACTTTAACACCAAAATCACTTGAATGAGAATCATAATTATGACTTCCCAACTCGTACACAGGAGCTTCCCAGGAGGACGTAGTTTCCAGAAAAAGCTCCTGCAGCATTTGAGCACAGATGACACTTGCTTTGATATTTTATATCTAACACAACGACATTCACACGTTTATAAGTAGAACTCTAGTGTTAATACTTTTTGTCTTGATTTTTCACCGTTTTATCAATTCAAACTGTTTTTTGTCAAATCTTTTTTTAAAATAAATGACGCTCACTTCGATATTTTGCATGCAATGCATTGATTGTCAGACATTTTTACGCATGCTGAAAGTGTCTCTCTCTCAGTCCCTGTTAATGCAGACTGTTTAGGACAGCGTGCAGTAAAATACTGGGAAGGCAATTTGAGCATCAATACAAATCAGGGCCAAACATTCCCAGAGATCCATAATGAAATGAACAATCAGGCCGAACGGAACAAGAACGCCCTCGAAACCCCAATCAGACGAGATTTACAGGTGCCGAGAAACATCCGCAGGTAAAACAGCGAGAGCGAGCGCGTGTCTGCCTCCGTTCTGCTGAGGTGCGTGTTTACTTGCAGGCACTTTCTTCTCAAACTGTTTACCTGCTCTGTCACACTCGGCCTGCTAATTAATGACTCATTTTCGAATCATTTATCTAAGAGCTGCTGGCAAAGGGAGAAAAAGCAAATCACAGTGGAAAAAAAGGAAGCAATCAGCGCAATGAGGTAACTAACAGCCCTCCTCGTTCGCCACATCGCTCTCGTCTCTCAGCATCCATCTCTCTCTCTCCTGTCCTCCGCCGCTCGCACGGCACCATGGGAAAGAGTGGCGGGTAATCACGGGCCTGTGAGAGCGAGGACGAGGAGGGTGGTGGGGGAGGAAGAGGGGCTGCAGGGGCGTCTAATTAAACTCAAAGCTTGATTACGAAGGTGATTATCTTCACGACGCAGCGTCTCAATCAAAGGCTGAGAGGAGGGCACCGCACTCACCTGGTTGGCCTTCTCCAGGTTCGCCATTAGCGCTCCCATCTCCTCCACTCTGGAAGACACAAACCACACGTTAAACATCAAACCACCATCAACTTTAATGCTTAAATGCAATTGCACACAGATTCATGCCAGTGATAAAAAGTGCAGAGTAACAGGTAAACTTAGTACCAAGGTGAGGAAGTTGTTTTGAAACTGTAGTTTGCCAAGCTACATGCTACATATAAAGTAATTAAAGGGGACCTATTATGCCCCTTTTTACAAGATGTAATATAAGTCTCAAGGCCAGGGTATACTTCATTTTCCGCGTTCCCTCCATCTTGTGCACAGGTCAGCGCACAAGACTTTCAAAGTATACTCCTTTGGCCGTAAATCCGGAAAGACGTTCAGCGCGTGCGCACTATCTAGTGGATTTTGCTTTCAAGCGCTCAAGTCAGTGGCACATGCGCTGTAGTATGCGAACCATCCGCGCGGTCTCAAAAATTGGGCTGTACGAAAATTATGTCATGCGGACGGCTGAAGTATACTTTGGGCTTCAGGTGTCCCCAGAAAATGTCTGAAGTTTCAAAATACCCCACAGATCATTTATTAAACCATCTTGTAAGTGGAGGGAAAAACACACTGTTTTTGTGCATGTATCTTTAAATGCAAATGAGCTGCTGCTCCCCACCCCGCTTTCTAGAAGAGGGCAGAGCCTGTACAACCCGTGCCTCTGATACTCTGCCAAAAACTAAAACATCTGTTTGGTTTTGATTATCATCTCTATCGCAGTATATGGTTATATAGTATCGATATGGTTTTCTGAGTGCACGCATCCGAAGCACGGGCACAGAAATCTGGATGTCAGACGGCGTGTCCTGTGAGTATTAAACGTGAAAGTTCTCTTTCACGTCTTATTGCACTTAAACTGTCAAATACACACAAGGTTACGTCAAAAACACAAAGTTCACAAACACAGTAGGTTTTGTCTGTGAACGTAAAGAAATTTCATGTATACATTAGATCGGTGTATTAAAGGTGCAATGTTTAAATTTTAGGAGGATCTATTGACAGAAATGCAATATAATATACATAACTATGTTTTCAGTGGTGTACAAAGACCTTACATAATAAACTGTTATGTTTTTATTACCTTAGAAAGAGCTATTTTTATCTACTTACACTGCGGGTCCCCTTACATGTTTAGTCGCCATTTTGCGTTTCTACAGTAGCCCTAAACGGACAAACTGCTCTACAGAGCGCATTTGCTTGACTGGCTACTCTCTTCTGTCTCAGATGACGACATCTTTGTCCTGTGTTGGCCACCGTACCTTCTCTATATTGCAATTCGCAACCTCATCGCTAGATGCCGCTAAAAATGTACACATTGCACCTTTAAAGTGACAGCAGCATAATATACAATACCTATATGCTGTTAATATGAATCAAACAACAGAAGAAAAACAGAAAATCACTCACTGCTCTTGATTAACTTGATTAAGTAGCTTTAATAAGAATACATTTCTTACTTAAATGCTTCTGTTAAAAGCTCTGGCAAGGAGAAAAACTGTGTACAGCTCACTCAGGGCGGGTCTATGCTAATAGGGCAGAGGCCACCAGCAGTCGTGGGTGGGCCTGTGCAATATGACGTCACATTGCATAGAAACTGCAAACGGCTTATGAGACACTGCTTATGATTTAAAGGGATTAAAAAAGGAGTGGGTAGATTTTTACCATTATCGGTTGTGCTTGTGTTCACACACTGCCGACACACATTTACATTCAAACACCATGTAAAAGTGAATTTTGCATAATAGGTCCCCTTTAAAGAACAGTAAATAGCATTTAAACAAGTAGTTGACTACATTAAGTTTGCTAATGTTAAACTAGCATAGCTATTAGCTAGTTAACAGACCCCCAATGCTATAAATTAAATAAAACACTAATACTGATAATTGTTTATAAATATAAATAATAAATGTATTGTGTTTAACAATAAACTGTTTTTAAAGTGTAAATGAATAACTATGTGTAAAAAAATATAAAAAAAATATTTAGAAAACAGAAAAATGGTTTTAAAGAAATATTTTATTTAGTAAAATTTTATGTAAATATATGTAAAATATATAACGTTATATGCAGACAAAACACAGTAAGTAACTTTTGTTGTTGTTGTTGTTTTAGTGGGACATGGCTGGAATTAAGAGCTTCACATGTGAATCCAGTAAAAGTTTTTTGCTGGATTCAGCAAGTTCATTAGGAGAAAGATTCATCAGACTGATTCAAACTGGTAACTGAGTTTTAGAGTCTATTTGAGTGATTCATTAAAAGAACTGCCTTATGAGATTGAACATTCTACATTGGTTGCGATGCATGCATGTTTTTGACTGCGGCAAGCGAAGATGATGCAATAGAAAGATGTGATGTCTCTTTCACCATCACTAAATATTGGAAAACACTGATGTTGGATACAAATATTATACAGTGCTACATCACATAGCAGAAACAATACCGAAATCCCCCAAACGCAACCACAGTATTTACACCGGGGTGCACGCGCATCTGCCTAAAAAGTGTCCTTTGTGCTGCACTCCAGAGAAACCCGGTAAACCACAAATAGAAGAAATAAATAAATGAACAAGTTCAAAAGTTCTTAAGGGAGACACTGAAGTCACTAAAATGCAAGGTTTGCTGTCATTAGAGTCGAGTGAGTCATATCTTATCTAGCACTGCGTTCGGCATCATCGTATCCCAACATGCCCACACACGCGCGCTCGGCACAATCAGAGAGCTCTCATTTGAATAGCGTCTCGGGGAGATTATTCATAAGGTTTGTTTGAAGTTCAACAGTTTCCTCTCAGCCATCAGGGAGTTGATTTTCAAAAGGTGGAGAGGCAGCGGAATAAAGAGAAGTGAAAGATTGATTAAACATGCGAGTCTCTGAGGTTGCGCTAAACAAAGATACCTTCTCAATTAGATGAGATTCGCTTTAAGAGCACAATCAGAGAAATTTAGTCCGAAGAGAGGGCCGTTCAGCGCACTCGCGAGCCGCACGGGCCTTTGAGTTTTTAAGTCTGCCGCCTGTCTAAGTCAAGATCGCTAATGCAATCGTATCATCAGCGGCCGCCGTACGCTGCAGAAAGAGAATCAGGTGAAAATTTGTCAGCTTCACAGCAACTGAAATATCCTCTTGATCTGAACTAAACAAAGCTCAGAAGGAAATCTGTTATCTCAGGTCTGAACCGGACCAGATTTATTTCAGGTTTAATATGACGTTCTGAAACGATTGTGACAATCTGTATAGAGCAAATCTATTAAATGCTTTTCAGTCGTATTTCAGTGAATACAGAGGGCTTATTTTAAGAGGTCTGCATGAGCATTAAGTTGTAAAGGAAATAATGCAATAATATTTCATTTCTAATTATAATATTTTACATATATGTGCATAATATTTTGTGAAGTACATAACAGAGTGCACTGTGTGAGATGCGGTATCCCATAATGCAATGCACTCAACTGTGACAATAAGTTGAGCAGACGTCCCGTTTTTCCCGGGACAGTCACGTATTTCAGCTCCATTTTTAGTGTTCCGGCTTATTATGAAAAAAAATCATGTTTTGTCCTGTATTTCTTCTTCTCTACCATCCAATTACAATTTATAAACGATTAACAGTGAAGGTGGGATTTTAGAGAGCGCTGAGCCAGTGTTACCAAGTCTGCGGTTTTCCAGTGGAATTGGGCTACTTTAACACTGTTGCCGCGGGTTGTTTTTCATGTCCGCGGGTTGAAGCGACCACAAATAACATGATATTTAGCCCCTGGAATGCGAATTTTACCAGGGGAACCCCGGCAAAAATGCAAATTTACCCCCTGGAACACGATTTTTACCGGGATACTCCCCCTGAAACACAATTGGGCAGTTTTGGGCTAGTTTTGAGTAGCAATTGGGAGGGTTTTGTTCTGAAAACCTGACAATCCTGCACTGAGCAGATGCAGATCAAGTCAGACACAAAGATGTCATAGAAGCATTGTGCATGTACATTTAACAAGGTTCTTCAAAAAGAGTTTATCAAGATATTATGCGCATTAAGTTGTGAAAAGAAGAACACAATGTGGTATCGTGCTGAATGATACACATCAGAGCGCTCTCTCAGACTTTCTCTTTACGCCTGAATGGTCAAATAGAGGCACAGTTGTCAAAATGGCCATTATGTGGAGTATCTCACGTAAATACAGTCGGTTATGGCTTAAAGGATTAGTTCACTTTCAAATTAAAATTAGCCCAAGCTTTACTCACCCTCAAGCCATCCTAGGTGAAGACAATCAGAGAAATATTAATAAATATCCTGACGAATCCGAGGCCTTATGAAGCGTTATGAAGTGATGCGGTTGTGTAAAAAAATATCCATATTTAACAAGTCATGAAGTTAAATATCCAGCTTCCGCCAGACCGCCTTCCATATTCAAATTACGGAAAAAACGGAACTGGCGTTGCGTCAGCTCCGTAAGTTGAATAGGGAAGGCATAGGACGTACAGCTTAAGCTTTTTGAAGAATACGGAAGGAGGTCTGGCGGAAGCTGGATATTTAACTTCATAACTTGTTAAATATGGATTTTTTTTTTTATACAAATGCATCGCTTTGCTTCAGAAGGCCTTTATTATCCCTCTGGAGCCGCGTGGAATAGGTTTATGATGGATGGATGTGGATGGAGACACTTTCTTCAGCTCATACTCATTTGGTAACGCATTACTGCCATTATAAAGCTCGGATGCGTGACGATATTTATTAATATTTCTCTAGATCCAAGCATTCGGTCTTAAAGTGACAGCAGCCTAAAATACCTGTCTGTGTCATTACTGTTATTCAAACAAAAGATGTTAAATAATGCATGTTTAATAAACCTACTGTACCTGAAAAACGTAGTTTATTTCATTTGTATCTCTGATCGTATGTGTCCTGTTGTTTGTAATCTGCTTCTTTGTTTTTTTTTTTATATATATTACAAAAATGAAATAACTATATGTTATATAGCCTATTGTTATCATAAAATATAAATTCTCATATCAAGAAATAAGTTTTTTGGTCATACTGCCCATTTGGGGGGGTTGCCTGTCCATCCCGTCCCGTATTTCTATATTCGTATATGAGAAATCTGGTCACCCTACAAAACATCTGCATATCAGTCAAAATATTTACACAAAATTAGATTAAAAATGATAAAAAATAATAATAATAATAATAATAATAATAAAAAAGTATAATTCATGACTCAACCTGACAGATGCTGGCAAAAGATCAAATTTGAATTTAATTAAAAATGACTCAAAGATAAAGTTCCTGCAAAATGAGAAAAAAATTATAATATTAGACATAATAATATTAGAATAATTATTATATTATAAGTTATTATAATTTATAAATTATACAATTATGAATTATTATTAATTACAAACATTATAAACCCAATGCAACCTTGTTGAAAAAAACCCCCAGCTTAGTTAGAAACAGACTAGTCTCGTGGGTTTTAGGGTGTTTTCACACTTGGCTTGATTGCTTGGTCCAAACCAGAGTTCGATTGCTCCCCTTCCCCCCTTGTTCACATTATATTATTTGGGTCCGAACCTTGGTACGCTTGCGTCATCAAGCTGCAGCCCTGTACCCATGTTGCTAGGTACTGTAGTGGCTATGAAGGAAAAGGCGCCAAAATGGATCGAGTTGCTCACATTCTTCTTCTTTTTAAACCTCTGGGTTTTAGTTTAGTTGGGTTTTCGCGATTTAGTACGATTGCGCACCAAAAGTGCTAGTATGAAAGCACCCTTAGAGAGATTTTGAACCCTTGTGAGCTGGTTGGGCTGGTTTCAGTAAGGAATCACAAAGATATGCATTAAAAAACATCTGATCGAGTTAAGGTTGAGTATTTGACTAACTTTAAACCTTTAACTAGGGTCAGAGAAGTTCAATTTTGGATCAGACTGGAGATACAGGTTTTGTGTGCCGTAAACTGGAGTCTCCATGTTTCACAGAAGCAACAGAGAGGAAAAAAGATGCTCCATTTCTGTTGTGTCATTTGCAAGACAAATCAAACATGTAGCTTGAGATGAAATCACAGAAACTATTTCAATGAATAACCAACATCAGCATAACATGGACACATGTTTTCAGTTGCCACTGTGAATAAGTGTCTTACTTTTCTGCCATTTCCTTGTCGTATTTACACCTCAGTTCCTGCAGCTCCGTTCGGGCCGAGTTCAGTGCTGTGAGACAGAGAAACGGGTGCAATTATTGACCTCTGACCTCATATCAAGCCTCAGATGACCTCAGTGTTTGATATGGATCTTACATGACTGAAGCGCTTTGATCCGGTCCTCAGCCTGACCGAGTCTGACAGGCAGCGAAATGTCTGATTCATGTTCCTCCCTGTGGAAACGGCGAGACAGCGCAGAGATCAGAACAGGAAGTGACTGAAACCCCTGCTGAGAAATTATGAAGCCTCTGAATGGATCTCTGGAAACCCACAGCTGATTTCATGTAAACATCTTATTTGGCACCAGAATACGTTAGCATACTATTTGTACTACTTCTGCAGTATGTAAAGTATGCAGAGTATATAACAGAGTACACAGTGTGAGATGCAGAATCCCATAATGCAATGAACTCGACTGTGACGAACAATCAGCATATCAGTCACACATTGACAGTCGTACATATTCAGCACAGGCAGTATGCAGTAAACAGTTCAAATTCAGTCAAATCTTCCTGTGGGTCACGTACCCTTCCTGCGGGTCCTGATGATTTTGGAGTGGGGCGTCTCCATCCTGGGCGTTCTGTGTGCTGTTTGGTGTCATCATGTGGGGCCGCTGTGTCGACGCCTCCCCTGTCTCCACGGTTACAGACCCCTCCTCTATGTGTTCTAAACACAGTTATCAGTTCATTCTCTTTGGAATAACAAGTGCAACCTAACAGTGATTTCTGAAGGATCATGTGACACTGAAGACTGGAGTAATGATGCTGAAAATTCAGTTTTGCACCACAGGAATAAATTACCTTTTAAAATATACTCAAATAGAAAACAGTTATTTAAAACTGTAATATTATTTCATAATATTAGTGTTTTTACTGTGTCTTTGATCAAATAAATGCAGCCTTGGAGAGCAGAAGACTAACATTTCTCAAAAGCACTGGATATCTTAACTCGAGCCTGTCTACCTACTTCATTCTTGTCAATGTTATGATTAATCTACAGCATCTATGTTTATCTGAACTAAATAACATCATAAGTCAATAGAAAGTCTCCAGTTATCATTATAAGATTACACAGCTATAGTTTGTCCCTAAAAGGCAGAAAATCTGACATAACCTCCTTTAGGGGCATCTGGGGATGGACTGATTTGCAAAAAATATTCAATAATAAATTCATAAATCATTTTTAATGTGTAACACTGTTGTAAAGGTTTTTTGAGGGCACCTTTAAAGTGATTATTTATTGAAGTGATTCATAACTGAACCAATTTTTTCCCCCGAAAAAAAATGCCCTAAAGTTTTTTCTTTAGGGTTGAGTTATAGGTTAAGGTTAGTCTGAAGTTACATCAGAAGTCAATGAAAAGTCTCCAGTTAGAGAAACAGTCAAATGTTTGTGTCTGTGAAAGTATGTGTTATATTTTAGAAAGAGAGAGAGACAGTGTGTGTGTGTACCTGGTATTCCCTACATTATGGGTACTAAATGTCTCCACAAGGATAGTAATACCAGTAAATTTTGACCTTATGGGGACTTTTTTTGGTCCCCATGAGGAAAACTGCTTATAAATCATACTAAATTAAGTGTTTTGAAAATCTAAAAATGCAGAAAGTGTTTTGTGATGGGTAGGTTTAGGGGTAGGGTTAGTGTAGAGGGATAGAATATACAGTTTGTACAGTATAAAAATCATTACATGCATGGGAATACCCCATAAAACAAGGAAACCAGTGTGTGTGTGTGTGTGTGTAGACTCTGACCTGCTTTGTCAAGGCACTCCAGGTGTCTCCTCCAGTTCTCAGAGATTTCTGTGACCAGAGCATCACCGTCAGGGGCCGAACGCTGAAGTTCTGCCAGACGCTCCTGTGTGGCCTCCAGCAGCGAAGCTGGATCTGTACGAACACACACATACAAAGACATATAAAGCTACATTAGAGGAAGTTCAGCTAAATTTTGAGGGCGAAAAGAGCTCAATAGTCAAAAGTGTAGAGATTCATGTAGCACCTCTCACACAGAAGTCACTTTAAAACCAAACAGCTTTCTGTTGGTCGATTTGGCGAATTTGCGTGACCAATTTTAACATGATCAAAATCTGCGTGGGGAACTTTTTCACCCTCTCGCGAAATGTTCTCATTTGCTTATTTAATTTGCTATGTTAAGTCTCATTCCTATTTAAAACATCGGTAACACTTTACAATAAGGTCCCATTATTTAACATTACTTAATGCATTAACTAACAATGAGCAATGTTGGTGCCGATAGCCTTGTGGGCAGCACTGACATATAGCGACCCGAGTTCGAGTCCCGGCTCGCAGACCTTTCCCGTTCCCGTCCTTCTCTCTCTCTCCCACCTTGCTTCCTGTCCTCTCTATACTATACTATCACAATAAAGGCAAAAATTGCCAAAAATAAATCTTTAAAAAAAAAATAATAATCTAACAACAGCATTTATTAATTTTTTTAACATTAGTTAATAAAAGTACAAATGTTTATTGTTAGTTTATGTTAGCTCATGTCCATTAAATAATATTAACATACAATTTTTAGATTTAATAATTAGTAAATGTTGAAATGAACATTAACTAAGATTAATAAATGCTTTAGAAGTGTTGTTCATTGTTAGTTCATGTAGTTAACAAATGGATCCTTATTTTAAAGTGTTGCCAAAACATCCCACATCAGAACGAATCAAGATATTCCCTCCATATCAGGCCTAAAAACCACCAACCTCAGCTGCTTAACTTGCTCACAAATACTTATCTAGACAAATCCAACAAAGTAGAAGAGGATAAAAAGTCACCCAAAAAAGAAATAGCATATATATATAAAAAAGGTGAGATTCTTTAGCACAACAGAGGAGCTGTTTTGCAATGCATGTGTCTCAGTGAGGGGCCCATGGGGCCAACTAGGAGGCTGTTTCTGCGCTAACAAGTCTCCTCTGGATCATTTGATCATTTAAATTATTATGCCAGGAATCCTCAGGAGGCGACTCGGCTCTCCACATCACAGGGCTGTTTTTAATCTTCCGTCTTCCCTTTCTTCCCCTGAAAAAGTTCAGCTCGGCGCGGCTCAGAGAGGAGTCGTGCTCCTGTTGTGTACCTGGCAAAGGAGGTGACTCCCCGAACTGCCGTGCACAGAGAGAGGAGGCTCATGGGAGCGGGGCTGACACGGGGAGGGGAGATACACACACTCCCAAGTCTTTCAACACTCCAAAAGAAGAGGGAAATCGCTTCTTTTTCCTCTTCGACCCGTGACGGCTTTCATCCTGCGCTCTCTGGGCGCGACAGGGGTCCTGATTCCGCTCACTTCTCTCCGACGCTCAACCGGAGACAGATCCGATCTCATTCTTAACATTGCTGCAAAACATCCCTGGAAATGCTCGGACAGGAGATATATCCGCTTTCATTTTTCCTCCACCTAAATTGAGGTCAGACGGGGAGGCCGCGAGGGCGAGCGGCGTATTTAATAAATCAGGATGTTAAAAACAGTCTGCAGTGTTATAAATGCAGAGCGCATGCACGTGTGCGCTTTGTTACAAAAGCACGGTGGATATTGCGTCAGTCACTTGGGACACTGCTTTTAAGAGTAGTATAACTCCTTTTACACAAAGACGACGGCTTAAATCAGTGCGCTTCTGTGCATCAACTCCTTTATCGCTTTCTTTTAAGTTCTAATGATCAAACCCTTCAGGCTTTATTCTCAAACGCAACCAGCGATTCTCCTCAATCAGACGCTCTGAGTGAAACTCTGCAAACTTGATGCATTTGTGAGATGGCAGAAATCACATTATGGAAGCCGCTGAGATATTAAAGTGTGTGTTTGTGCATCTGAATGATGTCTGGATGCATCTGGATTAAACTGTACTGGGGAAGTGATCAAACCGGAGACATATTGCATGTGGCTTCTGCTTAATTTCCAGGGAAAGAAACCAATAACACAGTATCAAAAGGAATATTTTTTGCACATTTACCAAAACAATTTTATTATGTATTTTTCCTGGCAAAATATACATAAGTAATACAGTATTTTTTTGGGGGTTTTTTTTTTTGTTTGTTTTTTTAAGTAGATGCCATGATATTCTAGGAAAGACCATGAAGTTCTTTGTAAATACTGAAATACATGAATTTCAGTACCATGGTATATAAGTAACATACAGTAGTATTACCATCTGATGCCATTGTACCATGTTTTTTTTTTTTTTTTTTTGGTACTTTTAAATATGTCATGAAACTGAAATTCATGTACCATGCTATTTACATGACAAATACTATGGTATTTTGGACATATACTTTGGCAGTGCCATGGAGTGCTACGTAAATACTGAAGTACATGAATTTCAGTGCCATGGTATACAGTATTACCTTATAACGTACCATAAAATTACCATAAACCATCATGTTACCGCGGTACCGCCAAAGCAGTTTTTTGGTAAAGGACAGTACTTTTATATATACCATAATATTTATGTACCACAGTATTTATATGGTACTCCAAGGTCCTTAAAAAGTACCATTGTTCTATCATGTTTTTTGGGTCATGGTATTCTTGTATTTGTACCATATGATACCATAACAACATCGTATTCTTGGAGTAAAATGTAAATACCATAGTATACCTTATATATTACACCACTCAAAAATGAAGATTCTGTCATCATTTAATGATAGAAGTCAAAAGGATTAATTATGTACAGGATTAATTATGTAATATAATTTTATATATATATATATATATATATATATATATATATATATATATATATAGAGAGAGAGAGAGAGAGTAAAAGTTAAAGTAAACTCTTTAACCACGGATAACTCCATAACTCCAGGGGAACTCCATAACTCTCTAAAGCCCTGGGTATACTTCGTTTTTTACATGTATGCTAGTGTACACACACATTCGAACGTACAGCCTTGGAAAGTACAGTATACTTCATTTGACTCGTGCGCGTACATAGGCGTTTGACGTATGCGCAGTTTTGAGCAATCTCTCACCATGAGTTACAACCCATGTAAACATCTTTGTGTTCTTTAATGCTAGAATTGAGGGTATTTCTAACCTCTTCGCACAATCTCTCGTCTATGTAGGCCTCATTTGTCGCTGTAGCTTGCATGAGTTCCTGTATGTTTTGTTTATGTACTTTTTCTTCAACTACCTTGTGAATCGATGCCCCCAGGGCATGTTTGCCACCTTGTGGAAAAACTAATTACTGCAAAAAAAAAATTAAACGCGTATATGCGACCTGCGCGCACAAGTAGGCCTACGCACGGTTACAAAAATCCGGTGGTGCGCATACTCTTCTGATGACGAAATTCGCGTCACGCACACTGTACACTGACCCTCGTGTATGCGTAAAAAGTGAAGTATACTTTGGGCTTTAGTTCTTTTGAATAAAAACATCTACATCTGCATGATGTCTATGGAGGAGTTAAGAAAGGAAACACTTTGTAAAATCAGTTTTAAGCTCATGTTAATTTGTTTTCCCCTTAAAATGATGTTGCTGCATTACTAAAATAACTGTCACGCTCATTCTGCCTAATTTGCTTTGTGCTGTAAAGTTTATTCATGTTGATTACGGAGGCTATTAGAGAGTGCCAAACATATTCTATCAAATCAGATGCAATCATCTCCTGATTAAATTAAGTGTTAATGGCAGGTAAAGGAGGACGAGTCTCGTTCAGGCCTGCAATGGGTTTGGACATCACAGACTGCCGATTATCTTTAATGAATCTGTCCTTTTACCGTCCATGTACATACACTGCTCGTTTTCTCATTTCTCCATAACTTCATTACGCTTGATTGGATGTTTGCCTTCAGGTCATGTTAACTAATACTAGCAAACCCCCCTTATAGACAGTTATAAATCATAACCACACACACAAAAAAAACAAAGCAATCAATTTCAACATGCGTACAGAACATTAATATGAGAATAAAGCATTTGGGGAATGTTTCTGAATGTTGGCATGTAATTCCAAACATAACCATTCTACTTGTGCTATTCCAGCAGGATGTACTGTGCAACCAAAAGACTACCAAAAGTAAAGCCAAAATTGGATTAAAAATGCACAATACAGTATTTCTGAGATGACAACTGGAAACCTACCTGCTGAATTAAACATGCACAATAAGAGGTCACATGACGATGATGTACAACTCGAATTCCAGAAATGTTGGGATGTTTTTTAAATTTGAATAAAATGAATACTAAAAGACTTTCAAATCACATGAGCCAATATTTTATTCACAATGAGCTAATTTCAAATTTGATGCCTGCTACAGGTCTCAAAATAGTTGGGACAGGGGCATGTTTACCATGGTGTAGCATCTCCTTTTCTTTTCAAAACAGTGTGAAGACGTCTGGGCTTCGAGGTTGTGAGTTTCTGGAGTTTTGGTGTTGAAATTTGGTCCCATTCTTGCCTGATATATTTTTCCAGCTGCTGAAGAGTTTGTGGTTGTCTTTGACATATTTTTCTCTATAGGTGAAAGATCTGGACTGCAGGCAGGCCAATTCAGCACCCGGACTCTTCTACAACGAAGCCATGCTGTTGTAATAGCTGCAGTATGTGGTTTTGCATTGTCCTGCTGAAATACACAAGGCCTTCCCTGAAATAGACGTCGTCTGGAGGGGAGCATATGTTGCTCTAAAACCTTTATATCCCTTTCAGCATTCATAGTGGCTTCCAAAACATGCAAGCTGCCCATACCGTATGCACTTATGCACCCCCATGCCATCAGAGATGCTGGCTTTTGAACTGAACGCTGATAATACGCTGGAAGGTCTCCCTCCCCGGCATCCGTGATTTCCAACAAGAATGTCAAATTTGGACTCGTCTGACCATAGAACGCTTTTCCACTTTGAAACAGTCCATTTTAAATGAGCCTTGGCCCACAGGACACGACGGCGCTTCTGGACCATGTTCACATATGGCTTCCTTTTTGCATGATAGAGCTTTAGTTTAGCAGATTGTGTTTACCGACAGGGGTTTCTGAAAGTATTCCTGGGCCCATTTAGTAATGTCATTGACACAATCATGCCAATGAGTGATGCAGTGTCGTCTGAGGGCCCGAAGACCACGGGCATCCAATAAAGGTCTTCGGCCTTGTCCCTTATGCACAGAGATTTCTCCAGTTTCTCTGAATCTTGTGATGATGTTATGCTCTGTAGATGATGAGATTTGCAAAGCCTTTGCAATTTGAGAGGAACATTGTTGAGGAACATTGGTTTTAAAGTATTCCACAATCTTTTTACGCACTCTTTCACAGCTCTGCCCATTTTTACTTTGAGACTCTGCCTCTCTAAGACATCTCTATTATAGCTAATCATGTTACAGACCTGATATCAATTAACTTAATTAGTTGCTAGATGTTCTCCAGCTGAATCTTTTCAAAATGTCTTGCTTTTTCAGCCATTTGTTGCCCCCATGCCAACTTTGAGACCTGTAGCAGGCATCAAATTTGAAATGAGCTCATTTTGTGCATAAAATTCGTAAAATTTCTCAGTTTAAACATTTCTTATGTTATCTGTGTTCTACTGTGAATAAAATATTGGCTCATGTGATTTGAAAGTCTTTTAGTTTTCATTTTATTCAAATTTAAAAAACGCCCCAACATTTCCAGAATTCGGGTTGTAGTATACTACTTAACATCATTGCATGCTGCATATTGTTTCATACACTATTTCAAAAAGAAGTATACAGTGCATAGCATGCAGTAAGCACTAAGCAGTATGCGAACACAGCATTTGTTCTTGTAGCTCAAACAGCATGATTCTTGCACACCAATATCATGCGTTCGATTCATAGTGAATGTATCAAGTGATTTATATATATATATATAAAAAAAAACTTGAATAAAATGTAAATCACTTTAGATAAAAGCATCTGTCAAAATGTATAAATGTATACTTCTGTTCAAAGTTTGGGGTCAGTAAGTTTTTAATCTCATACTTTAATTCAAGGATGAATAAAATTGACCAAAAGGGACAGTAAAGATTTATGTTTCAAAAGATTTTTGCTCACACTTTAGATTAGGGTCCAATTCTCATTATTAACTAACTATTAACTATGTCTTTTGCCTCAAAACTCCTAATTACTGCTTATCAATAGTAAGGTTATAAGGCAGAATAAGGCATTAATATGTGCTTTATAAGTACTAATAAACAGCCAATATCCTAGTAATATGCATACGAACAAGCATCTAGTTAATAGTGAGAATTGGACCCTAAACTAAACTTATTTTCAAATTAATGCTGTTCTTTTTGAACTTTCTATTCATCAAAGAATACTAAAAAAATGCATCATGCTTCAAGAAAAATAAATATTGAGCAGCACAGCTATTTTCAACATTGATAATAATCAGAAATGTTTCTTGAGCAGCAAATCAGCATATTAGAATGATTTCTGAAGGATCATGTGACACTGAAGACTGGAGTAATGATGCTGAAAATTCAGCTTTGATCACAGGAATAAATTACATTTTTAAATATATTCAAATAAAAAGACTGTAAATTGTAATAATATTTCATAATATTACTGTATTTTTGATCAAATAAATGCCTTGGTGAGCAGAAGAGACATTTCAAAAACTTGAAACTTGAATGTTACTGTAAATGCATTAATTCATTAAGATCTACATCAGATTCTCAGTGATAAACAGTGATAAACTTCACATCAGCACTTTGCTGTCTCAATGGTGTGATGGACTGTATAAATTTTAACATCTAATCAAAACGTCATGATTTAATCCTTTATGAAATATTTTCTGAACTGTGCACCACAAAAACCTGCTATACGTCTTCTGCTTTCTACTCTAATTAAGATGTTTTTCATGAGAGTTTGTCTTCCCTCATACCTGATAAAACAGCCTAAACTCTCCACGCCTGATGCAACAACCCCCAACTGATGACCCAACCCCATCCAACAAAAGCACCATCGATTTCTCTCCTGCGGTCTAAAGACGAGACCCAGAAAGCAACTTAAACTGCGCAGCGACTCACCTACAGTAACGGTGGCGGGCGCGCGGGTGCCAACGTGAGCAGGTGTGTCAGGGCGGTCTGTCTTGGCCCTGTCAGTGCTACACCGTCATTAGCCAGCGCGGGCGCAGCGGGGAGCAGCGTGCGTCTCTCTGGGCCCTCTGTAATTACGCTCTGACATAATTAACCCAGCAAGCCCATTAGCCTAGCGCCGACTGCAAAAAAAGCTTTGCTATAATTATTTGTTGTGTGCATGCTAATGAGACCAGCTGTGCGCCCATCGTACAACACGAACAAATTAATTTACAAGGCTGCGCTTCAAGGGTTTTTTTTTTTCCCTTGTACCTCTCAAATACACACTCAAAAAGCACCACATCTTTTTTGGCTATCAAGTGGATGCGCAAAGTTCAAAAACTTCTCTTTTCAGATGATTTATCACAGCTACTGGGGATGAACTCTAGTGTTTACCACAAATCAATGAGAAATATGTAAACTTTTTATTTAAAGGGGTCCTATAATGCCTCTTTTTACAAGATGTAATATGAGTCTCTGGTGTCTCCAGAATGTGTCTGTGAAGTTTCAGCTCAAAATCCCCCACAGATCATTTATTATAGCTTGTCAAATTTGACCCTATTTGGGTGTGAGCAAAAACACGCCATTTTTGTGTGTGTCCCTTTAAATGCAAATGAGCTGCTGCTCCCGGCCCCCTTTCCAGAAGCTTTAACAGCTCATGCTTCGGTTGCTCAATAACAACAAAGCTGGAGAATCTCACGCAGCCAAAATGAGGATTGTCAGTAACGGTGTTCAGCCTTACATTGTTCAAACCGGAGTCGACACTGATGGAGAGACTCAGGAAGAAGTTACAACTTTTAGAATGAAACTGGACGTTTCTGAATGGTTAGTGGATAAATTTATGTAGTTGCTGTGGAGTTGATTCAACTCATCGACTAGCATGTGCCGTCATGTTGATCTTTTGTGCAAATCCAGCGTTGAATTGACCCTCGTTTGTGAAGCAGTCCGGCGTAAAATGACGGCATGGTAACAACACTCTACTACAACAACTCTTTCTCTTCTCTAAAGCAGCCCAATATGGCCTCACCCCCTTTGTTGCGTGTTTTTGGGGGCGGGGTTTATATAAATTTTGGGGTTTGTGATGTCACCAACCCAGGAAGAAGCTTGTTGTAGTCCCTACCAGCCGTTTATTGTAGTCCATAAAAAGCGATTTCTGTAAAAGAAAATATCTCCCTTTGCATTGAACTTTGAGCGTCGTAACTTTGCAGATGTTGTTTATGCTCAAACAGCAACATTACACACTAACTAAAGTTAAAAAAGTCAAATCATAATCAAGGACCCCTTTAAACTTATATATATATATATATATATATATAAGAGAGAGAGAGAAAGTGCAAAAATATTACACTACAAACATCTGTAGACATTGCTCTGCAGATTTGGATTTAAAACCCATAAATTCCCCATGATTTACACTTTAGTCAGATTAATATGGACATTAAAGTTAGATGCGGATTACATTAGATTAATACAAACTTAAGAGTAACTACAGCTTCCTTTTTGTCCTGTGACAGATTCAACCCATCCATTCATGCAACACTACCAAAAAACTACCAAAAAGTACCGTGGTATTACCATGTCACCCTGAAATTATATCTCAAATATAATCCCTTTTAATATATCAAATGTTTCTCCTGAGAACCACTAGAGTTTCAGCAGATTTTAATAATGTTTCAAAGATATCAAAGTCTTCAAATAAAAGTCAGAGATCTCAATATGAACTCAAGCTCTTCTCAAAAGCAAATGATCCGTGTAGTTATTATCCACATTCATTTTATTGCTTTATAATCTACTGGCTCTTTTGTAAAGTGTGTAGTTTTATTTGTAATTTTATAAGAATCTTTTGAGACAAAGTTGATACACAAATGAAAAACAAATGAAACTACTGTTCAAAAGTTTAGTAAGAGGAGTCGGTAAGATTTTTAAAAAAATGTTCTCTTCTGCTCACCAAGGCTGCATTTATTTGATAAAGATGGTAATATTGTGAAATATTATTACAATTTCAAATAACAGTTTTCTATGTGAATATATTTTAAAATGTAATTTATTCCTGTGATCAAAGCTGAATTTTCAGCATCATTACTCCAGTCTTCAGCGTCACATGATCCTTCAGAAATCATTCTAGTATGCTGATTTGCTGCTCAAAAAAAACATTGATTATTATCATCAATATGCGCTGATCTGCTTAATAATTTTTCAGGATTTATTTCTCAGGATTCTTTGATGTATAGAAAGTTCAAAAGAACAGCATTTATTTGAAATAGAAATATTTTGTAACATTATAAAGGTCTTTACTGTCACTTTTGATCAATTCAATACAATTTAATGACCCCAATCTTTTGAACAGTAGTGTGTATATACCATAGTATACATCTCACAATAATATAAAATTATCATCCGATTCCATCAACGTAGCATATTTTAACAATTTTGTAAGTGTACAACCATGAGAACAGGGTGACCTGATCTTAAATGTTCCATGAAAAACATCATTGAAACTTAAATTCCTCTCATTTTAACATTCAACATTTCTTTGCCCTTGATACTCAAGTGGTAATAATAAATGCTTTTGCAAAAGCCTTGATGAAGAAAGTAATAAAGTGGAGAGAGAACGAGGTAAAGAGAGAGATGCGTCTCTTCCTACGACTGCGTGCGCTGAAAGACAAACTTCCCTCTCAAAGCCTTTTTGTTTTAGTGGCGTTGTGAAGGACACAGTCGGACAAACATCAATAAGAATCAGCTGTGAAGTGCGCTTGAAAGCGCCGCAGAGGCGCAGCTGCGTGCGGCTTCGCTAGAGACGAGTGATCTCAATAAAAGATGAAGGATACAAACAAGAGGAAAGCCAACGGATCGGGCGAGAGAGGCCAAGCATTTCTGTTAACTCTGGAATATTAACTGAAGGCCACCAGGATGATTTCTGGAGATGCTGGTGACATCTTTTGCCGTGTGAATCTGACACACGTCAGGAGTCATGAGGAACCATGGCTTTATGAACAAATGTGGTACAAAAGATCTATAAGAGCTTTGTGTGATTGGTAGAGACTGCAGCCTCAAAAAAAGACACTTAAAATGTCTGAATGTCATTGCATTAGAATCAGAAAGATGCATATAAACACTTTACAAGCAACATTTGACAACATTTTGGCCTGACATCCTTAAAACAAGACTTGTTGCAAATAACCTCACAAAATCTAGAGCTGTCTATAACATATATTGTATACGAGTTGCTATTTGATTCTTTTCAGTGAATCAAAACCAGTCTGAACGAACAGACTAAAAGATTCATTTACAAGTCGGACTCAGCTGTTCTGAGCGGTTCTCGATTTAACATCTCACTGACTCAATGAACTGAAAACCACCTGGCGTTAATGAATTTTATAATTGCTTAAATGCAAATTATGGTTTGGTCCTAAATGACTTCATTTTATGAGCTGAACTATGAACTGACTTGGGACACATACAATTACAATAAACACCCTTATTAATAAAACTTAATCAAAAAAGTAAACAGCATTATGTGTTTACCTGTGGCTTTATTGGTGCGTTTTAGAGCATGTAACGCTAAACGAGGATGTCAGTGAGCAAAAGAATCACTGAATCGGTTTTGCTGAATCAGTTCTTTGAAACAAACAGTTCAAAACAACAGATTTGCGTAAACGAGTAAGTTCTCTCATTATTACTAAATTTTTTACATTTATGCTTATAACAAAAAATGTCAATGGTCTAAAAAAAAAATAAGCTTAATTCAAAATATGTTATCTAAAAACTTAAAAAAAAAAAAATCTTAATATCTGACAGAATTTTTCTTGTTTTAAGGATGTTTTTTTTAACATTTATTTAAAAGAAATTACTGGAGTAAATGACACTTGCTTTGATATTTTGATATTTAATGCAAAGACATTTGTATGGAAGCTTGTTTCCACCACTAAATAAAAAATTTAAAAAAGGTAATTTCAACTTTTTATCATACATTTCTGACTTTTTTCTCACAATTGTGAGTTTACATTCTGAATAATTTCAAAGAATTGCAAGATATAAACTTGCAATTGCGAAAAATAATGTCAGAATTGCGAGAAAAAAGTCGAGTTTGTATCGCAATTCTGACATTATATCTCACAATTGGGATATAAACTCGCAATTCTGACTTTTTTCCTCGTAAATCTGGCTTTTTTTCTTGCAATTTCGAGTTTTTATCTCACAATTCTGACTTCTTTTCTCAGAATTGTGATATAAACTCGCAATTCAGACTTTTTTTCTCACAATTTTGACTTTTTTTTTTGCAATTACAAGTTTATATCTCGCAATTCTGACTTCTTTTCTCATAATTGTGAGATATAAACTCGCAATTGAAAGAAAAAAAGTCAAAATTGCGAGAAAAAAGTCTGAATTGTGAGTCCAAAAAGTCCAATTCTGAGAAAAAAAAAGACTGACTGTCTCTCAGAATTGAGAGTTTATATCACCCAATTCTGACTTTATAACTCACAATTCTGACTTTATATCTCGTAATTCTGGGATATATTGTACTGTAAGATGCTCTGAGACACATGAAGCTTATATATTCACCTTCACACACACACACACACACACACACACACACATGCTTCAGTTTTCTCCCTGTGGGCTTGTTCTCTATAGGGACTCATTGGCCGGGCAGCACTTTTATGAACATAATGCATTATTAAACATCTCAAACATCTCCTGGGCTTTGTGTTTATTACTGCTCTTACAAATCATCAGTACATAATCTCTAGCGGCCCACAGAGATCTCACACACACACACACACACACACACACACACACACACACACACACACACACACACACGTGTATCTCTAACGAAAAATCCCCTGAAAGAGTCACTTCTTCAACAATAAGACACCCAGAGTGTGAACTACTAATGAAACATGTGACACGGTCCCGAAGGACCTCAGGACCATAAACAACCAGAATACAATGTTTCTTTTTTTCTAGATGAAAGCATGTTATTTTTTAAGGGTGCAAAACTACAGTAGGTCATGTGAGTTTCACCTTCAATCTGGAGGAAAATAATGAACTACACAAAATACTGTCACTCTTCCATGAAAACAGTGACATAAAGAGGCTTACAGATGCGTGAGGGAACTACCAGGGTGAAAAATACATCACACTATAAGCGTTTCAATACACAAATCCAAATTACATCTCAAACTGTCATGAACTTTGAATTCTTTGATGGTTAAAGCAATAGTTCAGAGCGTTTACTGACCATCATGTCTTTCCAGAACTGTAGGACTTGAATTTCGTCCGCACAAAAGCAGATGCTGATCAACGTTAAATGAGGACACACACTGTCAGGCTCCAAAAATAAAAGAAGATAATATGATTCATGCATTATATTCCAAGTCATATGCCAACTTTGTGTGAATAACAGAACCAAATTTAGCTTCACTTCACTGTTTTGCAGAATCACGTTAATTCATTCAAAATAGGCACAAAAACACCAAGTTTGACACCAAATACAACACATCACTGTCATTTTATTTCTGATACTCAGATCTTTTATATATTGATTTTATTGTTTTACCTTTGTCCCAGACACATTCTCAATTTTAAAATATAAAAATCTATCATGAAAACATTCTATTTTTAAGTAAAACTATGATCAAATAATCAAACGATTTGAACTAATTTGGGTCTGTTCGCCTCACAAACCATCAAATGACTTGGAATATAGTGCAAGATTCATATGAACTACTTTTATAACAATTTAATGTTGTTTTTGACCTGAACGTAGCCTGAAAGTACTGTAAAATGAAAGTAAAAGTCCAAATTGAACCGGTAATTCACTGATTCGCAGCTCTCAAATTTCAGATTTTCATTCAAAATGGTGACATAAACCACATGTTTGACATCAGCGGTGGTAAATGCCATATTTAAACTAAATGATTTGAAGATTATCAGTGATTTATGACTTAAATTTGTGTCTGTTCCTCACACAAAGCATCAAATGACTTCAGAAAACTTGGAATATAGCACAAGAGTATTTTTAAAACACTGTAAAGGTGCTTTATTTTTCCTTTTTGAAGCCTGACAGTACTGTATACTGAAAGTGGATGGTTACATTCAGAGAGTTTATGAACACTGTGTGAAATCAGACAGGCTTTCAAGTTTGAATATGAGTAAATAATCAAACATTTTTGACTAGTTCCATACTAGTTCCAGTGTAACCTGCTGAACTCTGCCGCAGTACTTCTGGTCACCACTAGCCAGCGCCGTAGCACTAGCATTCATTAGAGCAAGCGGCAGGTTGACGGGGTCTTTCATGACAAAGGCGTCTTCAGAGCGCCGGCTAAAGTTCGGTCCTCTCAAACGGAGCTCGTTTTGGTCTACACGCAACGATTTCCTGAAGATCCAGAGCTCTGGACTGACATGAAAAGAGCAAGACACTGCCTCAGGGGTACTGATGGAGGGAGAGGAGCAGAGGGGGGCACAGGGGGATTATGGGTACAAAAACACAGGCAGAGGTAGAGCGAGCACCCGCGGCGCCTGTCTTACGGCTACGCCCCTGGCAACAGCCCTCTCCAGGTGAGACGGCTACAGAGAGACGCCTTTGAGTGACAGGCTGTCTCGCAGTACATGCAGGCGCAGGAAAGATGCTCCTCTGGAGGGACTAACTTCGACTTTACCTGCCTTTTCCTCCAGTAAGCGGATGCAGAAATGGAAAGCATCCATATGACCGCGGGGCATGAATATGACGGTGCTAAAAACACATAACCGAGAGGTGTGTTATTTACGGCGAAGGCTCTGATGATTCTTCTCGCAGCGACTGCAGGGCAAGGGATACAGATGGGGAACGTGTAGCAGATGGCCTGTTAACAACATCAGGTGAGCCGCGAGCCTCCCAGAAGAGCTACCTGAGAACGGAGAGGCGCTCCGAGTCGTACGCTTTTAGAAACCAGACAACAGACCTTCCCTTAAGAGCCGTGCGGTGCAAAACGCAAGAGCTGCGAGATCAGAGAAAGTTGCCAATCGTGGAAACAGACAAAGAAATAAAATGTTTAACTTGGTTATGGATAATAAAAAAAAATACATGTTATTTTGGTGAACACACACACACACACACACACACACACACACACACACACACACACACACAATATCTGTCTCCCAGGAACATATGTTTCTTCAACTGCAAGCGCTTTTATGTCCTGAAGGTTGATTTTTATTAACACTAACAGAAATAAATAACCAATTTTGTCTTATGAATTCCACAATCATTTTATATTTAATACTGACATGTCCTTTATTTTCTGATTTTAATGTTTTACCTTTGTCCCAGACACATTCTTAATCTTAAAATATGAAAATTCTGCATAAATTGTTTTAATAACAACTACGATCAAATAATAAAGTTTGAATATTTGCATATTTATAAAAATAAAAAAAAAGTATTTGTAAAAAAATGTTACATTTTTATTGTGTGAAAATGATTATTGACACAATTAATAAATATTGAAAATGTTTTTTGTACACAAAATTATGATGTAATTTTCACCACAACCAACAATACTAGCCCTAAAAGCTTTTTATGAGAAGTAGACAAAAATATGTTATTTTGGTGAACACACACACACACATATTATATATATATATATATATATATATATATATATATATTATATATATATATATATATATATATATATACACACACACACACACACACACACACACACGTGTTCACCAAAATAACATATGTTTCATCAACTTCAAGCACTTTTTTGCCCTGAAAGCTGATTTTTATTAACACGAACAGAAAAACTTAACTACTTTTGCCACTGTCATTTTATTTTTTTGTACTTAAATGTCTTTTATATATTGATTTTATAGTTTTAACTTTGTCTCGGATACATTCTCAATCTTAAAATATGAAAATCCAGCATACGAACATGACTTTTAATTACAACTATGATCAAATAATGAAATAAACTATTAGAATATTTATAGAAAATATTTGTAAAAAAGAAATATTTAGATTTTTTTTGTTTGTTTTTTCACACAATAAAAACTGAAAGTGTTTTTGGTCATTTTCACCACAACCAACAAAAATGCATATCTTCTTTGATGTCACACACTGTTAGTAGACAAATGAAATAAACTAGTGAAAGTGCAAGTTTATTTTCTAAACGTCCACAGGGCCAAAAGCGCCCATAGCTGAAGAAACACTCACATCTGTTTTACAATTGTTTTTCATAATTATACACAGCTGAACAATCAGGGATTCAATAATTGCTGACGAAACAGTAAAACAGAGCAAAACATACGAAAGTGGAAACGAGGAGCCATCATCACACCGGCGGATTTCTGTTGATATCAGCCACACAGACAGAGAGAGAGACACACAGAGCGATTAGCATGTAGACCGTAAAGGACGCATCAGCATTTTCCCTTCGCCTCCTCCTGGAGTGAAACGACAAACTCAACTCTTTGTAGATAAACAGATGAGCAGCATGTTTTTTGTTAACTTTATCAATACCTTACAAGCGGCGCATTAAAGCAGTGGTCGCAGGACTCTAACGCTTTAAGAGAAAGTCACTGAAGACTAAAAACAGACAGGCAGAGCAGCGGTCAGGCCGGCGTTATGCGTTTATCTGAAGAGAACGTCACAGAGAGAATCGTAATACAGTATCTCTGGTGTATAAACACTACAGGTACAGTAACTGAAGTCACCTATTGAATCATGATGGACATAATCACACCAAACAGGTTTGAGTTGCTAAAGCAGAACCTGATTTAATCCATCAGGATGGAAATATGTTCGGCTGTGATATTATTATTGGTACTTTATAGAGCAATCCTAACCCTACATATTAAACTTTAGCACATAATTCATCCCGCATAGATTGTGGCATGAATAATGCCTTAAATAATCAGGCTTACTTTTCTAAGAGAATAAACGTATGATTTATAAAACACACCCAGAACATCCAAGAAATCCACAGGCAACATCAGGCATTTCTGGTAGAAACTGTACAAATCTAGTTTGAATGTTTTTACATGCATGTGTTACATGTGTTTACATCTAAATACAATACATAGATCTAAAATTCATGTCCATGGCTTGACATTAACTTTTTTGCTCCACCAGCCACTGTGGCCTGGCGCACGGATTCATTATACTGTTACACAGTTTACATTCACTTAAAACATAACTGACTGTGTTTACGTGAATACTCGCCAAGACCGGCATTTTGAAATTACTTTGTGTGTATTTGACTGTTTAAGTGCAATAAGCAGTGAAAAATAACTCAATTTAGTACTGAGAGGCGTCTTTATGTGAGCGCACTTTGGGTGTGAGAACAAAATGAAATGAGTAAAATTATGTGCAATACATGCAATCCCGCTGCGAAATTCAAGCGCTGCAACACCATCAATATTCATCCGGAGCAAATGGACGATTTTAAAAGGATTTTAAATGACTTAGAGAGAGAAACATCGGGCTGTAGTTGTTTTGACTAGTTATGTATTGTTTTTTTTTTTCATTGTATATTTTATCGATTTAATTTTCTTGTGTGTATATGAATGTATGGATGGATGTTATCTGTTAGTTGTTAAACCCACGTGAGCTGTGTTACTGTCAATCTTGGCCAGGATGCACTTGTAAAAGAGATTTTTTATTTCAATGTGCTTTTCCTGGTAAAATAAAGGTTATAAGATGAAGCGAGTGAGTGAGGGGAGGCGGGTTTGTGTGTCAACTTGCTGTCGGAGAGATGAGAGAGAGAGAAAGCACAGCTGCGATCGTGTATCTATTCTGCGAAAAAGGAGTATTGGAAGCGTTTTGGATATTTCAGTATCGATATGTATCGAAAATCGATATTTTTGACAACATTGCTCTTAATTATTATTTCAGATGCCTTTTTAAAAGACTCAAACAAGCAAAACTTGCTCTTATCTGACACAATTTATCTTTATGGATGTTTAGATACTTTTATTGGAAAACAGGTTTTTATAATTGTTGATTTGTGGTACTTTGCTGTACAAGTAAAGACAGAGAGTGTTTGTGGTCTGATTATGAACACAAAACTGGTGTTTCTGGAACCTGAGCTAGTTTACTGTCCTTTATGGCACCTGGAACGGTTCATTCCCCAGGATGGCAGGGGGGGTGACCTTGCTCAAAGCCAGAGGAAGGAACAGATTAATAGGTTGCTGTAGACAACAGGCTCACCCTCACAGATGGCAAGATCTGTCAGGGGTCGATACAGATGAAAACGTAGCTCTCGTCGTCAGGACGATTCGCAGGGAGGTCAAGCGCCGGGTTACGCTCGCGTCACACGAGACCAATGACATCTGATGGCCGCGGCTTTGGAGGGAAACTTTGGCCACGTTTAGCCACCATCACCCTTAGTAGCATGCTAATCTGAACGTGTCTTTGTGCAAAATGAACCAGCCAAAAGACACAGACGAGGTCAAATGGAGTTATTCACTGGGTCTCTTTAGATAAACCAAAGGTGACTGTTTTCAAACGCTCTACAAAGGCAGCAACTCCAAACAGCACTGCTTGCACAAAACACAATTAATTGCACATATAGCAAAGATTATGCTGCAATACTTGGTAACACTTTAGAAGATGTATGTCTAAACCAAATAATAGGGTTCAATTCTCACTATTAACTAGTTGCTTATTAGCATGCATATTACTGGATTTTGGCTGTTTATTAGTACTTATAAAGCACATATTAATGCCTTATTCTACATGACAATATTTTACATCCCATAATCCTACCCCATACCTAAATGTAAGAACTACCTTACTAACTATTAACAAGCAGAAATTAGTTTTAGAAATTAGAGTTTATTGAGGCAAAATACATAGTTAATAATTAGTTAATAATACTCTTTTGGTGTAAGTCGACTTGCGTAGGCCTTCTGCCGGAAGCTAGTTATTTTAGTTTATAAAGATTTAAATATGGATATTTTTCTTACAAAAACCCATCGCTTCGCTTCAGAAGGCCTTTATTAACCCCCTGGAGCCGTATGGATTACTTTTATGATGGATGGATGCACTTTTTTTGGGCTTCAAAATCATGAGTGCCATTCACCATCATTATAAAGCTTGAAAGCATATTGGAAAATGTAAATGTAACTTGGAAGAATATTTTTTAATATAACTCTGTGTTCGTCTGAAAGAAGATAGTCATATACAGCTAGGATGGCTTGAGGGTGAGTAAATCAAGCGATTATTTTTATTTTTGGGTCCACCATCTTGGATTTATTCACAGTCAGTCACAGTGCATTCTGGGATTGTGTTCTCTGTGAAGGATACAATTCAGCTAAAGTAAGGCAGCACAGTTAAGTTGCCTACCTTTTAAAACAGCCCTGCTCATCAGGAGTGCACATTTGACGCGTGAAAATGCTGTCTAGGTAGGCAGCTCCCTAGGTTTGGGAACAGAGCTTATCTCTCCAGCAGAAGCTTCCATTACCCAGTCAATGAATGTGTAAACAGTGGCATCAAGCTTCCTGTGATCTCTGATAGGACGGTCTAGCGTCAGGCCCCTGTCCTCTTTCTCCTGTCTCTATTTGTCTCGTTTCTCTCTTATCGTCTCTCCTCTGCTCCACACTCCTCATCAATCCCACATTTCACATCCAACTGAGTTCTGATTGGCCCACTGCTGTCATCAGAACCTGAGACCATATGGACCCGCCTGACCCCAAACAGCTCCAATAAGCACATTAAAGAGGACACTTTCTACACTTTCGTAAATACTTATATTGTCATAATTTAGTTTTACATGATCGTTTTCTAAACAGTTTTGTGCTACTGTATCTTTAAGAAGTCCAATTCAAAATGACCTCATTAGAGCAAACCAAGTTACTGGATAGGTGTTTATATGTAAATTTGGACAGTCATATGTTAATGAAATCATGGAAATTATGTCATAAGCATAAAATATGTACTTTAATATAGTAGATTAAATGACTAAATCAGTGTTGTTATTTTTAACTAAAGCTAGAACTATTAAAAATCATTTTTGTTCATTGAAGTAAAGCTGAAATAAGAGAAAATATAAATATTAGATTAAAAAAAACGTAAAAATTATGTCCATATCTAAAAAGATTAAAGTTCCATATTAAAAATATTTTTTGTTAATTGGAGTAAAGCTGAAATAAAATAAAATATAAATATTTAATATAAATCTTAATGCAAATTAGAAATGTTTGCTTGGCAACTAATTGACAAATTACATTTAAGTTGAAAAATGAATATGACTAAAACTGAAAATTAAAGCTAAATAGAAATCTTAAAACAAAAAGGACAAAAGCATGTGATAAAATTAAAATTAAAATTAAAACTGAAATATAAAAATAAAAGCTAATTCAAAATATTAATAAATACTATACTTGTATTTAATAATACTAAAATAACATTGGACTAAATAGTGAAAAGATGATGATTGTAACATGATTTCAGAGTCATTTTGCAGGTTACTTTTGTGTTGTGAGATTAGGGTATGTCTACATCAAACTCTTGTACTTTAAAAAAAAAAAAGAAAAGAAAGAAAAGTCCAGTTTTACACAATATATGACCCTTTTAACAGGTTTTTAATTGCCAAAAAAATCTAATGAATAATCTCAAGTTGCTTCTTATAGTTGTGTTCCTTTGAGTCATGTGGAATCGAACAGTGAATGTATGGCCTTGTTTCTGCAGGTTTGTGTGTGTGTGAGGCAGGTGTGCAGCTCACCTGGGGCCTCGATCAGCTGTTTATATATTCCCAGGAACGCAGACTCCGCCTCCTTACTGCGCTGGCTCAACGCAACCACCTGCAGCAGAGAGATGAGGTCATCAATCTAGGACACACTTAAGGGCCATGCAACACATAATAAAACATTCCAATCAATAATTCTGCTCCATATGTTGATACCGCAGAGCTACAAATGAACAGAGCAAAGTTTATTCCAGTACTTAAGCAGAGAAAAACATTAGCATGATCGCTCTCGAGGAAAACTGTGTCTAATAAACTCACCAATGCAACAAAGCATCCGATACTCCGACAAATATACCAGATACTCAACACAGCGGCTTCACACTCATCACAGCACTCACACTAAGAGAACGTTTAGAGTTATTTCTGCAGTATGTATTCAGTGCATTATGGATGGCTTATTACATTTGGCAAAATGTGCAGTACACAACAAGGCACTCCACACAGAATACTGTATCCCACAATGCAATGCACTTGACTTGAACTTCCACTTCCAGTGTGATGAATAAACCATAAGTAATATCAACTGTGATTTTTCCAGACTTATTTAATTGAACTGCCAAAAGTTAAAATATATATTTACCTAAAACTGTACTTAAAATTGGACTGCAAAATTAAAACAGCTAAATAACTCCAGTGTAATTGCAAATAATTCCAATGTAAAAATGGTCCTGTGACAAAAATTTTGCATACTACTGTGCAAAACATGTAGATTTGTATACTGCATATTGTTTCACAAACATTTTTAGCATGCCATATACTATGGAAGCTTGTTTCCGCGACTAAAAAAAGGTAATTGCGACTTTTTATCTCACAATTCTGACTTTTCTCGCAATTGCAAGATATAAACTCGCAATGGCGAGTTATAAAGTCCAATTCTGAGAAAAAAAAAGTTTATATCTCGCAATTCTGACTTTATAACACTCAATTGCGACTTTATATCACACAATTTTGACTTTATTACTCAAAATTCTGACTTTATAATTCGCAATTGCAACTTTATATCTCACAATTCTGACTTTATAACTCGCAATTGTGTTGTTGAGTTTATATCACGCAATTCTGAGAAAAAAAGTCAGAGCTGCGAGATAAAAAGTCGCAATTATACCTTTTTTATTCAGTGGCGGAAACAAGCTTCCATAATATACAGTATGCATTAATGTTCAAAATGTTTTTTTAAAACATCTCTTCTGCTCACCAAGGCTGCATTTATTTGATCAAATACAGTAAAAAAAAAAAATGTGAAAAATTATTTACACTTTAAAATAGCTGTTTTGCATTTGAAATATATTAAAATGTAATTTATTACTAGGATCAGAGCTGAATCAGCATCATTACTCCAGTCTTCAGTGTCACATGATCCTTCAGAAATCATTCTAATATGCTGATTTGCTGCTCAAGAAACATGCATCCTTAGTGAATAAAAGTACTGATTTCTTTTTAAAAACATCTTACCGACCCTAAACTTTTGAACGCTAATGTGTATAATTATTGTAAAATTGTTGCATACTGTTTCATAAACTACTTTTGTAAATAGTATGTAGTGTGGACTACACTCTAGTACACTATTATTCCATTCTGAACACTATAGTGCTAAATATGTGAAGTCTGCATGTGTCTGTGTGAGACAGAAATGAAGAGTAAAGTGCTGCTGAGGGCTGTGGGTCTGTGCTGGACTACTGTGTACAATGAAGCCAGGTCAGATTCAACCAGAACCTCGACTAACCCGACCCGTCACCCCTGCTATTCTCCTCTCCACAGGTGACTCAAACCAATTACGGATTCATTAAGAAAGAGCGGGAGCAGAATGGGCCGCCACCTGGCCCCATAGAGAGGGCACCTGTGCCTGTGGATATGTAGGTTAGAGCTCCAAAGACCACACAGAAAACCTCCAAAGCAACAGCGTTCCACTCCAGCCGCTCACACTCGGGCCGTCGTTGAGATTCTAGTGCACACTGGAGGGGAAGTTACTGCTCAAATCGGCCGGCCAGGCCCCTGATGGGACGCTCGCTGCCCATGTGAAATACGAGCAGACAGGCCTGCGGGTGAAGAGGGTTTGATGCCAGTTGTGACGGGAGAAGAGAGACTCACAGCGGCTGTGACTGAAATCTAACACAAAGTCCTTTATTTTCAAATCAAATCACTATTGTTTGACTGAAAGGATGTTTTATACTTAAAGGGGACCTATTATGCCCCATTTTACAAGATGTAAAATAAGTCTCTGACGTCCCCAGAGTGTGTATGTGAAGTTTTAGCTCAAAATACCCCACAGATCATTTTTTATAGCATGTTAAAATTGCCACTTTTTGGGGTTGAGCAAAAATGGGCCGTTTCAGTGTGTGCCCTTTAAATGCAAATGAGCTGCTGCGCTCGGCCTAAGAGGGCGGAGCTTCAAGAGCTCATTCTCCGGTGTCAGGAGTCAGTCAGGACGCGCTATAATGTCAAAAACTGCGAAGATATGCTGCATGGAGATAGAACAGGTATAGTTTAGTTTAATTATGGTTATAACTTATATTGTCTTCTTGTTTTTATCCACTATATTAGTACAAGCCAGTTTACCGATGAGTTTTATAATGTTTATTGTACTTCACACAAAATATGAAGCGTCTGTTTTCACTCTAGAAAATCACTGTAAGAGCTTAATAAAACAGTGCATGTGTGCATTACAATATATTCCATAAACTCTCTCCCTTGCATTATCATCAGCATACACAGCGAATTACACAGAAACACTCGTTACAACTAACAGTAAACAAATATATAAAGACCTTATGCCTTCTCGGGTGGTGCTTAATAAACTGGTAAACTTTATATCCGTAAATCAGCTCCGATGAACTGTAATAAAGTGCTCTCACCTTCATTACTGTCGTATCCAGTATCACTCTGGAGGCTGTAAGCTGGATCACGAACAGTTTACTGATCTATCCTTGAGTAACAACTTTTTAGCACAACCTCTGTTTTGTATTGTCCCTTTGTATTGACATTGGTTCACAAAGCAGACTGGTGTGAAATGATTCGCGCAGACATAAACGAATTTTGGTAGAGTTGAGGGAGCATTTTCTTCGAAAACAAAATGAATCCACCTCGTCTTCAGCGGCTCAGATTTAGGGAGTAAATGAAGAGAGCTATGTGGATTAATCCATCCAGCTACAAAACATCTAAAACGCTTGGGAGACATTCTCGTCAGTGCAGCAATGGCGGACTGTGTACAACTGGCTGTGAACTCGCTCAGGGTGGTTCTATGTTAAAACGGCAGTGTCTGTCAACATTCGTGGGCGGGGCCTGTGGCTAATGTGACGTCACACTGCCATGGATCTGGAAACGGCTTGTTCTGAGACACTGCTTATAATTTATTGGGATTAAAAAAAAAAAGGAGTGGTTGGATTTTTATCATTATAGGGTGTTTATCATTACACACTGCCAACACACATTTATGTCCAAATGTGAATTTTGCATAATAGGTCCCCTTTAAGAAAATCAAATTGTGTTGGGTGAAGAAATGTCAGTGGCTGCATTACTGTGAAGTATACATGAGTGAAAAGTGTCAAGAACAGATCTGGGTCATATTTCAGCCCCCCAAAAAGAAAATAATAGTAATTTGCTTAAAGGATTAGTTCACTTCAGAATGAAAATTTTCTTATAATTTACTTACCCCCATGCCATCCAAGATGTTCATGTTCTTTCTTTCTTCAGTTGAAAAGAAATTAAGGTTTTTGTGGAAAACATTCCAGGATTTTTCCTCCATATAGTGGACTTCACTGGGGTTCAATGGGTTGAAGGTCCAAATTGCAGTTTCAGTGCGCCACGCATTCCGTAATCATTTTGGAAAGGTCACGCGCAACGTAGATGGAAGTACCGCGGTAGGGCGAAAAACTCCATCTCATTTTTTGTGGTTAAAAAGTATATAATTTTTTTTTTTTTTTTTTTAGAAATCTTTAGACATTTTTTTTTATATATATATATATTTTTACCGATCGTTTCAGTATAAGACCCTTATTCCTCTTCTGGGATCATGTAGAGCCCTTTGAAGCTGCACTGAAACTGACATTTGGACCTTCAACCCGTTGGTAGGCATTGAAGTCCACTATATGGAGAAAAATCCTTTTCGACTGAAGCAAGAAAGACATAAACATCTTGGATGACATGGGGGTGACTAAATTATCAGGAAATTTTAATCCTTTAAAGTCCAAAAAAATGGTGTAGGATTTATTTTGAAAATTTTCACTCAGAAATTGCTTCGATTTCACAAATAATTACAAAGAAATGGTTACACACTGACATGTGAAATTTTGAAGTAAAGACTGAAATGGTATTTTCTTGTTAAAACATACTCTAATAATCTCTGATTTATTTACACCTTCAAAAATAAATTTTACAGTGTTTTTAGAAGCCTATTGCAATGCAAAAACATTTTATAAATTATTTATGCGTACATTTGCTGTACATTTGCCTGTAATTTAGGCTGATTTCAATTTTAAAAAGTTTAATTAATTGATTAATTTTATATTAATTCAAGAAAACAATCTTAATGGTTCTAAAAACAGACATCTTTTCATGCAAACAATTTATTTTTATTGGTTTTTGGTTGAAATATGACCTAGGCATTTCCTCGTGAGATTCATTGACACTGAGAAATTAAAAACTGTAGGCAGTATTCATAGTAATATGTAAAACAAATGCAATATGCAACAAACACTGCAAATTGTAGTATACTGCTAGCACATTTTGCATTTAAAGAGATGAAAATGAAAATTGTGTCATCATTTACTCACCCTCATGTTGTTCCAAACCTGTATGAGTTTCTTTCTTCAGCTGAACACAAAAAAAGATATTTTGAAGAATGTTGAATTGTATTTTTTTTCTACCATGGAAGTCAATGGGTGCCGTCAACTGTCTGGTTACCAACATTATTTAAAATATCTTCTTTTGTGTTAAGCAGAAGAAAGAAACTCATACAGGTTTGGAACAACTTGAGGCTGAGTAAGTAATGACAAATTTTTGGGTGAACTAACCCTTTAATTCAGTAGCCTTAATTTATAGCTTTGTGGGATAGTACTTCCTTTGAAAACAGTAGGTAGTATGGTATTCTGAAGCTGCTCAATAAGCATCATGTCATCTGAAGCGGCGAGTCTGCCGTACGTTCAGCCCTCTTCTGTCGCTGCCTCATGGAGTTCATGCAGAATAGAGCAGCACTACAGGAATCGATACTGATACAATAGTCTCCCGCTCTCGCTGTCTAAAAGCAATTGTGTTTCTCTCTCTTTTTCTTTTTTTCTCTCTCTCCTTTTGCCAAGACATGGCATTCAGTTGCTCCATCAGCACTGGAGCTCTCACATATGAAGAACACAAGCCAGTGAACACAAGAAAAGAGAGTGTGTGAAGATGATAAACAAGTCAGAGCATCTGCTGATCTGATTGGTTTAATTAATGGTGTTTCTCAACAGCACTTACAAAACCTATTTAAGTCTACTCGTGTCTCAACTTTAAAGTCTGTCATTTCAGAACCACTGGAGTCACAAGACAACTGCAAATATAAGACAGTTGCCTAAACACTCCCCCCATCCACCATTGATCTGACAAACAAATAGTCCCACCCCAAACTCATGCCATTGGCTGAATCAGAACTTGACATGTCGCGCAGCTCAAAACAAACAGATCAATGACAATTTAACTTCCTGAAGAGTGAACTACGAATGACCTACAGGAACATTAAAAAGTAATTTATTATCCAAAAAAGACACTTTAGCTTAGTATCTGGTACTCCTTTCAATACATGTTGTTTGTTTTTTTCTTTCCTACGGCATCAGGACTGAAAACATGAATGAATTGCACACAGACTGTCTCACATATGGCCGGATAATCACGCAAAGATAAATCCCTGTAATTCTGCAAGAGACAACAAAGATTTCCTTATGAATTTACACAAGATGAAGAGCCATTTCAGCCTCCATTTTTCAAGGGTATAATGACTTATTAGACAAAAGCATCATCACTATGACGATCATCATCATCATCCTCCTCCTCACACGTTAACATTGGAACATTTTTACGTATCTCTCAGAGCTCTTCATCATCTCCTAAAGAGAGAACACACCATTAACCCATCAACTCCAGTGCCTAGACATCAATTACACACACACACACACACACACACACACGCTGGTGTTAATATGCACAGGACGCCTCCACGTCACTGATCCAGCATCCGTCTGAGACAATCTCAAGTCCAGACAACATACGACAGCACTGTTATATGCTGCATAAAAATTACACTGGACATTAATTTAGATGGAAAACTGAGAAATATTAAAAGGCTCATTTCATGAGAAATCACATTTACCTTGATCTTTTGAAATATGAGTTTGATGTACTACTAAAACATTCAGTAACAATTAGAATATAAAACTCCTTTTTGTGAGTGTTTATTGAAAATTAACTGCAATTTTTTTTTTTTTTTTTTTTTTAATTAATATTTTTTTTTAATTTACATTTACTCACTCATGTATGGAAGCTTGTTTCCACCATGGAATAAAAAAGGTGACTGTGACTTTTTATCTTACAATTCTGACTGTTTTTCCCAGAATTGCAAGATATAAACGAGTTATAAAGTCACGAGTTATAAAGTCAGAATTGCATGATATAAACTCGCTATAATGTCCAATTGTGAGGAGAAAAAAGACTGTTTTTTTAAGAATTGCATTTATATCTCGCAATTCTGATTTAAAACACGCAATTGTGAGTTTATATCTCGCAATTCTGAGAAAAAAAGTCAGAATTGAGAGTTATAAAGCCAGAATTACATGATAAAAACTTACAATTGTGAGAAAGAAAATCTGAATTGTGAAATAAAAAGTCGCAATTACCTTTTTTATTTAATGGCAGAAAAAAACTTCCATACTTATGTCTTTGTAAACTCTTAGTTGTGACCAAATAAACCTCATAATGAACAATATATATATATTTGGTCAAAAGTTATAGTAAAATATTATTTAACTGTAAATGAAAATGCAATGGAAATTACATTTATTGCTTTAGGAAACTTTTTAAAAAAATGACATTTCTCCTGTAAATAAACTACCGTTCAAAAGATAGAAGTCTCTTCTGCTCATCAAGACTGCATTTATTTGATCAAAAACACAGTAAAAACAGTAATATTGTGAAATATTATTAAAGTTTAACTGTTTTATATGTGAATATATTGTAAAATGTAATTTATTCCTGTGATCAAAGCTGCATTTTCAGCATCATCACTCCAGTCTTCAGGTCACATGATCCTTCAGAAATCATTCGAATATGATGATTTGCTGCTCAAGAAACATTTCTGATTATTATTATTTTTAATGTTGTGCTGCTTAACATTTTTGTGGAAACTGCGATACATTTTTGTTCTTTTATTAATGTAAAGTTAAAAAAAAACAGCATTTTTTTTAAAAACAGAAATCTTTTGTAACATCATAAATGTCTTTACTCTCACTCCTTAATGAATGAATAAAAGCATTAATTTATTCTTACTGACACAAACTTTGGAATGGTAGTGTATCAGTGGGACATTGCTATTGAACTAGTGAAAGTGTGTTTTAAGAAAGTTCAAAAGGCCAGAAGTAAACCAGCTGTGTCTGACATGCACAAGCCCTTTAATAATTCTTTGAAAAGTTTACAGTCATTTCTTCTTCTAGTTTGTAAAAGCAGACACTCAGCACTGCACGTCTTCTAGTACTTTATAATTACAGCTTCAAAGCACAGAGAACTTCAGGATACTTCTTAGTCCTAAAACTTAAAGCAGCGATCTGCCAAATTTCAAAGGTATAATTTAGTTTTTACATTAAACACTCTCCAGCATTCACTGACTAATTTCTCATTTGCACAAACGAAGAAAAAAAAAAAAAAAAATCAAATGCTTGACTGCCAAAAGCATCTGTGGTTGGATCCCATAATTAATTTGAAAACAGAAACTATGCTTAATTTTCAGAATCTGTGAATGTGTTTTCACACACGAGCAAGTTGTGTGTGCGGGTCAAGACGAGCACAAAGAAATCAAGAAAAGTCAGTGTACAACAATGCATATGTGACAAAAAGAGAGCGCGAGCAAGAAATGAAGGCAGAGAGACTCCAATAAAGACTAGCAATTAGCAATTATACACTCATCAATTACAATTATCACAACTGGTGATTATGCAATTAGCAGTGAATCATCACGTTTAGCCATGATGGCGGAACATTTAGAATGTGCTATGAAAAGAGTTTGGGTTCAAGAGGACAAAGAGTCAAATTGAGTGACTTTATTAAAAACTACTACACTGCAAAAATTGTTTTCAGGATCTTTATTTAGGGATGAACTATCCCTTTAAATTCAGGTGCACATACAATTATCTACACTTATGTTGATTTATTCCTCTCTGAAATCCACATACTATATGCATCAAAGGCAGTCGTAATTTAGTTTATGACTATTTTCCAGTCTGTAACCATTAGAAGTAAACAGGCTGTTTTTGCTACTGTCCCTTTAAGACTTCTATATGCAATAATGAACGAGCCGTCTTTACAGTTTAGTTTCAAATAAACGTTCTGTGTGAGCTGGAGAGGGAATGAGTATGTCTAAATACAGTACATGAAACTCTCATTTGCATCAAAAGAGCAAGAAAAAAAACAAAAAAAAAAAAAAAAAACAGTTGTCCAAGATATGAACATTTAAACTCTTGCTACACAATTACTGAAACACACAAGTGTGTCGGTGGTGTTCTCCGGCACGCGAGACTCCTCCGTCAGGTTGTGTTCCTGTAGTGACAGTTCAGAGCAGCTCTATTATGTGTTCACTTTAATAACAACCGCTGGATACACCACCGTCACCACACACACACACACACGCTCAGTGTGAGTCATCCACACACAGCACATAGAGAGGAGGCTGTTTTATAACAAAGCACAAAAGAAACAATCCACTGTTACATTAAAATGACATTTACATGAACATTCTCATCAGAGCGACTTAGAGACGCTGTCAGCTTTATTTCTCAAGAACGTCCGGTTGCATAGGTGTTTGAAGTACTATAGTTATTTTCCCAGAACTCAAAAATTACGTCTAAATACATACAGGAGACCAGACTATATTTTTCCACTTATTATTTCTTTTTGTTTATTATTATTATTATTTCTTCTTATTATTTATTTTTGAAACTGAATTTCTGTATAGACACAAATCTTAATGTCTTTCCACTATTATTGGCCAGAAGAAAGAAAAAAATGTTCACCTATAGCGAGGTATGTTGCCACATTATAGGGGATACGTTTTCACAAAGGAACCTGTGATTAAACTTATTAAAGAAAAAAAAAAAAAAAAAAAAAAATTATAAACACAAAATTCATGAAGCAGAGAAATATGTTAATGTTTAATAATTGTAAATAATACTTCTATTAATTATTATTAATTGTATAAATATAATTTATAAAAATGTATATGTATTAAAAAAACAGAAACAATATAAACATGTATGGTAACATAATATAGGTAACATCCAGAAATACTAAAATAATAACAAAGTATTATATAAAATAGTGTTGTCAAAAGTTGTTTTTGAAGCGTTGATCATTGTAGCCAATCACAGACATATCTGTTGAGCACCTGAACACAATGGCCAATGAGAGGTGTTTAAGAATTCGCTCAACAGCGCTCAAAGCGCCAAATTTGTAAAATGTCAGTACTGACTTGGTATCACGGTCGGTACCTTTGACAACACTAATGTAAAATGTGTAATTTTTATGATTTTATAAATATAAGTAAATGTATATATGTATATATGTATACAGTATATGTGTGTGTGTGTGTGTGTATATATATATATATATATATATATATATATATATATTATATATTTATTAGGGGTGTAACGGTACATGTATTCGGTTCGGTTCGGTTCATGCAGTATGACGACGAATACAGGCGATCCACGCTCCAATCCAGAAGGGGGCGCGCTTTTTAGCCTAACCTATTTTTTAACCAGCATTAACTACCAATAATCGCAATAAGCTCTGTGTTTTGTTACCTTCATTAAGAAACAAAGTGCCATCTTTCAAACTCTGCCCATTTTATCACGAAATTCAAACAATAAATGCCGTTTTGACACTTTTTGATGTGACGTGACAAACGGCAGCGCAGAGCACGAGTGAACGCGATCATCCCTTCCTCTTCACTACTACAGAATGAACATGAAGGTATGTTGAAAGATACAGTACAACTTAGTGTTTAAACCGTGGAAAGATGTCAGTAAAACAGTTTGTAAACAATATGTCATGTAGTAGGCTATTGCATTTACCTCAGAAAAGCCATTCAGTGTCCACAGCTTGTTAGTTCGCTAGAGAAATGAACTGTTTCGCTAAATAAATGAACTATATTAGCCTATATATTAATTATATTTTACTTAACCTGTTAGTTAATGTAAGGCCTAAATAAATCCGTCATGGAAACAAGTTATGACAGCCACCGTGTAATGATTATATTTCAACAACGAATTGGAGAAACAGAAGTTAATGCAAAAACTGCCTTATGTGTAATTTACATGCTTACAATACAAACTTTTTTTATTATTATTTGAGTGTTGATGATTATGTCTAAAAATAAATAGCAACTGAATTCAATTATTTGGGCTCTGTTGTTAATTGTAACCTTTAATAGGGCTCCCTAATAGATTACAGCATTAGCACAGATAGATTTTTTTTTTTTTTCCTTAAGAAAATTTTAATTATAATTAAATAAATTTAAAGACAGAGACACATGTTGGTTCAGTAAAACATTGTTTAATAAAAAAAAAAAAAAAAAGAGAAAAAAATAATTTTGTTTTCTCACCCTGCTGTACCAAACCCGTACCGAACCGTGACTTCAAAACCAAGGTTCGTAAACACACACATTTATAAAAAATTCTCCAGTCCTCAGCATCCATAACACAGGAAGTAAGTCAATGAACAAAAGTGATAATAGATCATACACATTCTGACAATAACGGTGCACAATAATAAGCACATGCGTAAGGCAAACTATGAGTTATCCAACGTCATAGTAAATCTGTCTGTACAGTTTGAGATGGACTGTGTGAAAAAGCAGCTGCTGTCTCTGAGGCGCAGAGAGAAATGAGCAACCGAAGTCCTGACACATATCCAGTCCCCACGTCAATTCCAATCAGCAGCCTGTGTCACTCTCTCTCTCTCTCTCTCTCTCACACACACACACACACACACACACACACACACACACACACACACACACACACACACACACACACACAGCCGAGAGTCACAGTACCAGCGCAGCGCTGGTGCAACACTCAGGGCTTGACAATAAGGACTGCCCAATGGCCCAGGGCCAGCTTGAAAGACGCTCGGGACAGTTGATGGAATTGTGACCGTCCCAATTGGGCTAATGCTGCGCTGTCACGAAAGTTTATTTTTGCACGTATTTTTAAATCTTGCCAGTTTAAGCATTCAAGTGCTTTACGTGCTTTACTTTCTATGGGGGATAAAAAAAAACCCTCTCTGATTTAATAAAAAATATCTTAATTTGTGTTCAGAAGATGAACGAAGGTCTTACGGGTTTGGTACAACTTGAGGGTGAGTAATTAATGACAGAAATTAAATTTTGGGTGAACGAACCCTTTAAACCATTCAAGAGCAAGAAGACAAGCTCAAATTGGTTCTCGCATGCTCTTTGAAACTGTTTTCACACCCAAAGCACACACACAGAATTCGGCTTCTCTTTGGATTTCTTTTTGTGTCTTCTTGCGCTTAAATGGAAAAAAAACACAGGTTAAAAAAAAAAAAATGCTGAATTAACGTAAACAGTTGTGAGAAAATCGAATGTGTCTCAGATCTGCGTCATGTGCGTCAGGTCTTAAAGTGACAGCAGCCTAATAAACCTGCTGCTGACTGTGTCAAAGGGGTGATGATATGGGAAATAAAATTTGCCTTGATCTTTTGACATATGAGAAGATCCTTGTACAATTAAAACATTCTGCAAGTTTCAGAGCTTAAAACGTAGGGTGAATTCAGGGTGATTGGGACACTTTTTGCCATTGAGATGACTTGAAAAAAGTGTCCCAATCAACATGAATTCAGATACTGATCTCAGTTCTGTCAAATTTCCCACACACGGTCGAGAGAGGACTGACTGTAAGAGTTTCAGATGTTGAGCCTTACAGATATCAGTGCAGCTCTAAATCCAGACGAGATTCAAAGGAAGAGATGATAAACCCTGATCAAAGTCATCGAGACTCAACCCCTCTAACCTCTACAGAGCACCACAACACTAAACCACAGATAACTACAGTAACTAACCCAAGACAGATGCAGAACTAATCTGAAATCTTTATTTTCAGCCTTTTTCAGCAGAACTGACTCTAAAGAGACTTCAGCGTGAAGGAACTTCAGTCTGTACAAGAACATGCAGATAGAACCGTGAGAATGAGATCACATGGGTAAATTGAGAAAAAATAAAATAAAAATAATAGAGAAAGAAGAATAGAGTGGTGGAAAGTTTACAGCTAAAGAAATGAATAATGCTTCTGATTAATACAGTGGGTCCAGAATACAGACGTTTAGATGTTCTCACACCCATTAAATCTCATTGGAACATCTCGGATCAAGCGAGAGAACATAATAATCAGGTTTTGTTCACATCAGTCCCAGTGCTGATGTCATGAAAACGGACAGAGACAAACTCAATACTAAGCCATTCATGTTCATTTCTAAATTTAACCTTGATGGTACATGTTGTAACTACTACAACAAAAGCATCATTGCTTTTCTCTTCAATGACAACCATTCAAAAGAAGCTGTTTCTGACCAGAGATTATAAATGTCATCATTTATAATCCCATTGATTCTCCTGTTTATTATTTATAAATGATGGATGGATGGATAGACCAGAAAAACAAACAAAAAATTCTTAATTTAAATAGAGATGCAGTTGTATTTCAGTTTTAAGATAAAGACAGAGAGACATTAAGAGAAATATGTCAAAGCTGCCGTCTGGAGCGCCTTCATCCTGGCCTGTGAGTGAACCGAGGGCCGGAAAATGACCCTCAGGAACCTCAAGAGTTATCACAGACGAGACCCAACATACACACCCCGAGCCGTATGGAGCAATCTCTCCATGTATCACATTACACCCCTCATCCATTATGAGCACTTGGGTGCCAGTCAAGGTGAGCCAGCGCCGTGGAGAAGGAAAGAGAGGGTCTAGTCTGTGATGGATGGATCTGGCCCGCCGCGGCTCCTCTCCTCTCCCTCACGGAGCTGGTGACTTTCCAGCCAGGCAATTATCATTGCAGAAGGCGTAATAGCCTAATTAATTACTAGTGTCAACGCTGCCTTTGTTTCACTGTAACAGGACATCACGCCAAACAGAGCAACCGCTCAAAGCAAAAAAAACTCTGATGAACGAGAGGCTCACGGACCACAGATGATGTTGAGAAGAAACACACACACACACACACGGCCAGTGCTGAGCTAAAATCAGAATCATAATCACCAGCCTTTAACCAAAACTAACATAATACAAAACCAACCTAAATATTTCTGCATTTATTTACTACATTTGTTTTGACAACTTGTCACGTCACCACTCAGAATTGAATTGAGATGACTTTTAAATTTCAAATAAGATCCTGAATTTGAATTAAATTTTAATTAAACTGAGCTGGCAAGCATGATTCAGAACTGTAACTGGAATAGATAGATAGATAGATAGATAGATAGATAGATAGATAGGCGGACAGACAGACAGACAGACAGACAGACAGACAGATAGATAGATAGATAGATAGATAGATAGATAGATAGATAGATAGATAGATAGATAGACGGACAGACGGACGGACGGACGGACGGACGGACGGACAGATAGATAGATAGATAGACAGACAGATGGACAGATGGGCAGATGGATAGACAGATACATAGATAGATAGATAGATAGATAGATAGATAGATAGATAGATAGATGGACAGACGGACAGACAGATAGATAGACGGACAGACAGACAGACAGACAGACAGATAGATAGATAGATAGATAGATAGATAGATAGATAGATAGACAGATGGACAGACAGATGGACAGACAGATGGACAGACAGATAGATGATAGACAGACGGATAGACAGACAGACATACGGACAGACGGATAGACAGATAGACCGATAGACAGACAGATAGATAGACAGACAGATAGATAGACAGATAGACAGATACATAGACAGACAGATAGATAGATAGATAGATAGATAGATAGATAGACAGACAGACAGACAGACGGACAGACAGATTCCAATTCTGTCATTCCAATTGAGTTCAGCTTTCTTTATGTTGTGGCCAATTCAGTTCAAATTCACATTTCTCAGATGTTTCTCCTAAAACTCCAGAGTAGAAATAAAAACAGTCAACAGTTAAAATACAGTAAGAATATAAAGCTTTAAAATGAATGTGGCTAGAAGCTCAGAGCATTTGATCTCAGGGAATGTGATGAGACATGTTTAAGTTCATACTGAGATCTCTGACTTCTGATGGCAGACTTTGGTATCTTGTCAAATCTGAGCACAATGTTGACCTCTCCTCTGAAACTGTAATGGAGACACGTGAGATTACTGGTGTCTTTTCCACAGGAGAAAACAAGATTTCTTTAGTGATTATCTTTTATATGAGATGAACACATTACCAGGTCAATCCTCCTGACCTTAGGTCACTAACAATAAAGTACCACGGTAATACTCAGGCATTCCCTAAAGCATAATGAAAATACCATAGTATATAATTATAGCAAGGTATACATCACTGTGTTGTATTGAGCCAGCACCCTTCATAGTCTAATTGGAAGCTTACACACGTCCTATACCGCCCCGTGAAACACCTCAAGAAGAATCCAGTTCTCACAGACCACTGGAGCCGAGCCGAAAGTACTTTATAATAACGTCAAATGTCGCAGCCAGCCATCGGAGAGTGAAATATTACGTGTCAGGTCTGTCACATTCCCTCCGTTTTTACATCTGAGCCCGAACCGGCGGTACACAGGCAATCAGACGGCAGAGAGTGAACAGAAATACAGTGTGGCAGCGGCGGGAATTACTGTGTGACTGATGAAGGCACTGCGGCGGGGACGGAGAACGCTCTACGTCTCATCTTCTGTTAAACGCCGCGCGGCGTTCAACACAAACGCAATAAAACTGCATCTTTGAGAGGAGCAACTAGAAAGAGTGCGGATGTGTCAGTCTGTTAGGAGCGTTTGCCGTAATCCGCGCGGGCCAGAGGCAGCGGGGGCTCATTGTGGAGCGCATTGACTCTAATAGGAGTCGTCTCCGCTGTAGCGAGCAGCTCCTCGGCTCCCACTGTGAGGGGAGTTTTGCATAATTAATGACTGTTGATGTTTCCAGGTAGTCGCCCAGCAAATTCACTTCAGACCGGCTGCCACGATCGCGTCTGCTTCGAGAGCGACACCGGAACAGACAGCTAACATTACCGCCATAAACAAGGCAATTTTGTACAGTGTCTTCTGTCATTATTGTGAAGTGTTCAGGGGCGACAGTTCGAGTCACTTCGGAGATGAGAGTGCGAGGAAAAATGATGAAAAAATAAAGGCGACGCCGAGTGCTTTTCTGTGTCGGCAAACCTACAGAGGCTTCAGCTCCTTGTTTAGTGAAGCTTCAGTGAGCTTGAAGATGTCAGCAGAGAACCGCCGCCGTCTTTTGTGCTGTCACAGGAATACGAACACACTACGAAACGGTCGCGGTACCTGCAGAAATAGTGTTATCGTTGAAATGTAATAGGGATGAGCAAAACTATATTTTCATAGTAAGTCAGGAGAGTCTGAACAACCAGTAATTTTTCCCTCAAAACATAAAGGCTCTCTTGTTTTAGCAGCCTAATCAAAGTTTTACTTTTACATTGGGGTTAATAATCCATCTCATGTGGTCCAATGGAGGTTGCTTGAGCATTTTTAATTTTCCAATTATTTTTGAGTGATTGTATCAGTATTGTAAAACCACCAGTTTTTTATTTTTATTTGACTTTAACCACAGTGTGTCATGGCCCACAATACATTTTTGGTCATTTATGGAAACCTCAATCTCTCTTCTCAGGATGGGTGTAGTTTCTTGGAACAAAAATTACACATTTTACACATTCTTGTTCTTTAGACTTATAATTTAAGAGCAAATGTCATGATCCAGATTGCTCAGGGTTCCACATTTAGGGTCAATTCACAATGAGATTCAAGTCTCAGTCCTAAATCTTTTTTAGGGAGTACCAAGTTAAATGATTAGTTCACTTTAAAATGAAAATTAGCCCAAGCTTTACTCATCCTCAAGCCATCCTAGGTATATTAATTTCTTCTTTCAGAGGAACACAATCAGAGTTATACTAATAAATATCCTGACGCATCCAAGCTTTATAATTGCAGAAAAATGGGATCAACGAGTATGAAGCTGAAGAAAGTGCATCCATCCATCATAAACATATTCCACACGGCTCCGGAGGATTAATAAAGGCATTCTGAAGCGAAGTCATGCGTTTGTGTTAGAAAAATATCCATATTTAACAAGTTATAAAGTTAAATATCTAGCTTCTGCCAGAACGCCTTCTGTATTAAACTTACGAAAAAAGCGTTACTGACACAACGTCAGTTTAATACGGAAGGAGGTCTGGCAGAAGCTAGACATTTGTCTTTATAACTTGTTAAATATGGATTTTTTTTTTTTTACACAAATGCATCGTTTCGCTACAGAAGGCCTTTATTAACCCCCGGAGCCGTGTGGAATATGTTTATGATGGATGGATGCACTTTCTTCAGCTTCATACTCGTTGGTCCTGTCCACTGCCATTATAAAGCTTGGATGCGTCAGGATATTTATTAATATAACTCTGATTGTGTTCATCAGAAAGAAGAAAGTCATATACAGGATGGCTTGAGGGTGAGTAAAGCTTGCATGCAGAACATTTCAGGTTTGAGACTTAACTTTACTATTATGATGCATTTTACATGAAATATTGTGCTTTGTCTAATCTGTGATCTGATCATTTTTTTTTTTGCACAAAATTAACAAAGAAAACCTTTGGTTTATGCAAATAATGAGAACATTGCTGGGAACATTGAACATATCAGGTGGTTTAAGATAAATGTCTACCAAATGTTAACCAAATCTAAAACAATGAAAATAACATTTGTCAAAATAAATGTTAATTGAAACAAATCGAAAAAAAAAACCTTAAACTTATTTTATTTCAATTAGTTGCCAAGGCAAAATTTTTAATTCTGTTTAGTTTAACGATGTACTAAAATAAACTAAACATGTAAAAAAATTAATTAAATAAAAAAAAATAAACGTAAATGAAATTAAAAAAAAAATTACTTAATAAAATTAATAAAATAATAAAAAATATTTTAAAAAATTAGCTAAAATGATTCACTATTAAAAACTTAAAAACATTTGTCACTTGAAAGAAAATAAATATTCCTGAAATAATGTTTAAAAACTACTTACTTATTTTAAGGAAACATTTCTAATTTAGTAAATGTACTAAAAAAAACAAAAAAAACAAAAAAAACAAATACAAATACAAACAATATATACATTTTTTTTTTTTTTTTTTTTTTTAAACAGGCTAATAAAAATGACAAGAACATGCACAAACTTTTACTTTAACTTTGAAGGGGTGGTTGATTATGATTTGACTTTTTATCTTTTTTAAAAAAATTTTATACTTTTTAACTTTAGTTAGTGTGTAATGTTGCTGTTAGAGCATAAACAACATCTGCAAAGTTACGACGCTCAAAGTTCAATGTAAAGGGAGATATTTTCTTTTACAGAAATCGCTGTTTAAGGACTACAACAAACGGCTGCTAGGGACTACAACGAGCTTCTTCCCAGGTTGGTGACATCACAAACCCCAAAATTTACATAAACCCCGCCCTCAAGAACACGCAACAAAGGGGGTGAGGCCATGTTGGGCTGCTTTAGAGAAGAGGAAGAGTTGTTGTAGTAGAGTGTTGTTACCATGCCGTCATTTTACACCGGACTGCTTCGCAAACGAGGGTCAATTCAACACAATCAATTTATAATAACACATCTTGTGAAAAGGGGCATTATAGATCCCCTTTAACTAAAATGAAAACAGAAAATATAAAAAACTAAAACTATAAGCTGAGACTTTGTCGTAAAGACTGCATTATGACTGCTGTAGCAGCAGTGCTTTAAAGGGAATTAAATTAGAGAAATCTTCAGCTAAAGCACATTGTTGACATGTTAAAACTCTCTCAGAGAAGTTGTGTCTCTTCATTCTTACCCTTGAAAGCACCACAGCTAAAAATGAAATTCTTGCAACCTCACTAATCGACAAGTCAAATATCCTGACCACCCCTGAACCATACGCCCACTGAAGAGCTCCAACGCCGGCGCAAGAGACGAGGAGAGGAGTTTGCTGGTCATCTACAAGCACTGCATGCGACATTAAACATTTAAAACACCCCACCCACCACGGCCGGGCTATTTTTTACAACTTTATCCTCTCATTATTAATTTGTAATAACCTTTAAGGCTTTTTGATGTCATGCATATTTCACAGAGAGATATCCTTTTCCTTTTTCACAGCTCTCACGTCGGGCTGTCAAATGACGGATCACCGGCGCGGCGTGAAGGTGTGTCATCACCTGCTATAATTAGCAGCTGGTCGGAACAAAGCGAGGTATTAACCTAGACCTGCACGTCTGCATGAGTCTTTTAGTTTGTGTGAAAACATTATATCAGAAGGTGATATAAATCAGACACAGCACAACTGACGCCACATGTGTGAATGATGTCTGCGAACATTTGCAGGTTATTTTAAAAGTCCCGACACGTGAAAAATGATGCGGATTGGCTAGTGATAAGCAGCTAATAATTTCAAGCCACTTAGGCATGTATGAATATGACCTGCGAGACCTCTTTCCTCCCCTCATGCGGTATAAATCAGCAGCGAGTGGAATGAGACCCAGAGGAGCTACAGTGAACGCTGATGAGTCCCATAATTCTCCAGGCTGGGACTTCCTCCTCCGTGACCACCTGGACAACGGCCAAAGCCTCCGCAGAGCGCAGCGTCTCCGTGCCAAACTCTAAGAGCCGTAACGTAAATTCAGTCTGTTTGTTTAAATGCCAGTTTCTTGGCCGGACACGTTCACTGTAATAGCACTTCCTCTTGGTGACCCAGATGATGCATTGTTCCTCCTAATGGGACAGCATACAAAAACAGGATTTTAAGTCAAGATGAAATCAAATTTAAATCTATTTACTTCCATAATGCCCATTCCTGTTCTTGTTCTTCCAATAAAAATGAAAATTTCTCTGAAACGACTTCACTTTGTGTCTCTTATACTTAAATGTCTGCTCTCCAACACTCACTTTTCAGGATCCAATCAATTCCTGATCGATAAAGTTCATTTTAAAGAAGTAAAATGGGTTGTGAATACTGTTTTATGTTCACTTTTTTTAAACATATGAACAATGTTTTTTTTTTTTTTCTGCACCTCTAGTGGTACCAAATAGAATAGCAATAATAATGTTTTCAAACATTTCTATGGAAGCCAATTTACATAAGGAAAAAAATCATGCTTTGGTAAATAATAATGATGACATAAATAGTGAAAATGATGGCATAAAAAGACAATTATGAAAACCATTTTGACTTGTGTCATCAGAAAAAAAAATAACTATAACTGGTCAAATTTGTTCTTAAACAAATGATTCAATATTAAAGTTTTCGGTAACACTTCAGTATGGGGAACAATTCTCACTTTTAAAGTTGTTTATTAGCTTGCATATTGGCTGTTTATTAGTACTCATTAAGCACATTTTAATGCCTTATTCTGCATGACCTTATTCTACATCCCTAAATCCTACCCCATACCTAAACTTAAATGCAACAATTACTACCTTACTAACTATAAATAAGCAGTAAATTAAGAGCTTTTTTGAGGCAAAAGTCGTAGTTAATAGTGAATGTGTTTACCATACCAAAGTGTTACCAAGTTTTCAAAAGCAATTTTGTTTAACTGTATAAACTGTACAAACTGCACAACTATTAAATTTCCATTCTTTTCTGCACTCATCTCTTACACATGTACGGTTTTATGTTTGCTTATATTTTTGTCAATTTCTGGTGTTCTTGCTTAAAAAAAAATTGACATTTTGATTATTACCTGTTGCCTGTGTTGTTACTGTAGTCATATTGTGTGTAATCTTAATTTTAAAACTCATTTTGGGTTCAATTTTCAAACGATAATCGAGTTACATAAAACAGACCAGCATGTTGGGTTAAAACAACCCAGAGCTGGGTGAGTTCTTCCCTTCTGGCCCAGCGCTGGGTTGCCAAAATGAACTATATTGGGTTGTTTTTAACCCTGCATTTTATTTTAGAGTGAAATATGAGCCTCTGTGTTTAATACAGCAAATTGGCCCAGTGCCTAAAGGCTTATAGAAGAGAGTGTCAGTAAGCAGGAATCATGGGATATCAGTGATCAACAAACATGCATCAAACTTACAAAAAAAAATCCAGAAAAATACAATATAGAGAAATCAAGAAAATCTACATTACATGAGTCAGTAGTAGTTGCTTACTAAAGACAGTGGGGTCACTATAGCAGTGCATTAGGTGCATCAACACAATTGAATAATATTTCACATTTTTATATAATTTGACAAAGATTTGACAACCAGATCGTAAATAAATATATATTGGAAAGGCTTACATTTATTTAACTTTTTGTTAATTATATTTGGTTATACTTTATGTTAAGGTGTCCTTGATTTTCGTTGGTTATACTTTATGTTAAGGTGTCCTTGTTACAGTGAACGTAATTAATATTTTTTTGATGGATTTTCGTATTTTAAAGGATTAGTTCACTTTAAAATAAAAACAAAATGAAAAGCGTCAGCTACACTTTTTCGTAAGTTGAACACGGAAGGCGGTCTGGCGGAAGCTAGATATTTTACTTCATAACTTGTTAAATATGGATCACAAATGCATCGATCCGCTCCAGAAGGCCTTTATTAACCCCCCGGAGCCGTGTGAAGTACATTTATTATGGATGGATGCACTTTCTTCAGCTTCATACTCGTTGGTCCCATTCACTGCCATTATAAAGCTTAGATGTGTCAGGATATTTATTAATATAACTCTGATTGTGTTCATCAGAAAGAAGTCATATACACCTAGAATTGCTTGAGGGTGAGTAAATCTTGGGGTAATTTTCATTTTAAAGTGAACTAATCCTTTAATATTGAAAGTCTGGGACTGGGACAAGAGTAAAACAAAAAAATCCCTACATAAAACATTTGAGAAGTAGCAAAAATACATGAAGAAGTTGAAATCTGTTCATTTAAATGAAAATCCGCCCCGGGACATAATCGTGCCTAAAGTTAAAAAAAAACACTGTGTTATTGTTAGTTGGCATCTGTTATTGTACTATCGGCTTGTCAGTCGTCTCAATTACAGATTGTTATTTTAAAATCTTTCTGCAGTTAAAAGGAAGCAAACACTCCAACGTGACGGTGAAAGTCACAAAGAAGCCACGTTTCTATTTATATGTTGAATAGATGCAGTTAGCATTTAAATGACACTTCGCATTACACACTCCCCATCTCTGATGAAACAGCCCTTAAAAACAATATAAATAGAGTCTTCTGGGTCACGGATCATGTGCAGGTAAACTGGATTAACCATGGTAAACTGCGGCAACACATCGCCCTCTGTCCGTTAAATAAACCCTCATGTGTGATGGATCTTTGACAGCATGAATAAAGAGCTTCAGACAGGGATAAGAATCTGCCTGACTTGCAAAACAATGATTAAAGCAATTAAATGTATATTAAATCTGTATGCTAAATCTTAAAAGACATATTTGAAAGTCTGCATATCCTTAAACAAAGCGTACCCTAAACAAAGCAGAAGGCAGCAGTGCACGTGAAGAGCAGCGCGCGTGACTGCATGTGCATGTTTGAACTGCCGGACTGAAGACACTGAGTTGATTTAGTCGGGGAATAGATGTCTGTCCTTCAGACCACTGGATAAAATTGGTCTCAATATAAAATGTAATAAAACTGCTCTATCGCCAGATCTCCGTGCACCTCCAGTCATTCTTCACATCTCTGCTATATACAGTATAAACACACTCAGGCAGACACATATGCTCACAATTATAAGTCATGTTTGTGAAGCTACTCTGAAACTCTAGATAGAAACATACACAATTTCACATAGTTAAAGTCAACAAGAAACTGCATTTGCAACCCATTTAACGGGGTACTTCACATGCTGGCAAAATGGGCTTTCAATAAAAAACTTGACCGTTTATAAAGTAGAAAGGTGAAACATTTTTTGAAATCGATGCTGTCTGACTAGAGAAATCAGAGAAAAAAGCTAAAAATAAAATTGGCAGGAAAACTTCAACACCCATAATGCACTGGGCATGTTGCCGTCCAAGGCCACTCCCACCAGTGTGCTATGCATATGCTTACCAGCAGGGCTTGACATTAACACCCGCCAACCCGCCAAATGCAGGTAGATTTAAGCTGTGGTGGGTAAGACAGCCACTCCCACGAGCCACTTTGGATTGAATATAATTTCCGCCTAAAATCAAATGAAAGGTAGCTAAGCTCGTTGTAGCACAAAATTACAATGCGATCACACTTCGTTATCGATTAACTTGCAGTTAGTGAAGGCGGAATCGGTGGAATCGCGCTGAATGACACACAACAGAAGCACTCTCTATGTCGTGCGCGCGATCAGATCTCCTTGTGCCTGAATAGTCAAATACACACACACACAGATGTCAAAATGTCCATCGTGTGGAGTATCTCACGTGAATACAGTCGGTTATGGCTTAAGTGTATGTGAAAACGTGGATAAAAACTGGATGTGTGGCAGTATATTACATACATGCATTCAGCAGCCCAATTAAATATCTGTATGTTATTAATATTAATCAAACAACAAAAGATGTTAAATAAATGTTAAATAAACCTACTGTATCTGAAAAAAGAGTTTAGGTTATTTAATTTACTATTGTATTTGTAATTTGCTAATTTGCTTCTTTGTTCTTTTTATATAGCCTAACAAAAATAACTTATACAATTATAAAATTTATCATATTATGGTCATATTACCCACCCCTTGCCCACCCGTACATACCAGCTGATATACCATGTAGGCCTAGTCTTGATTTAGGTGGTCAATCTGCATTTGAAAGTTTGAAAGGGTTTTAAATCTAGCTAATCAAGTAAAATGACTCAAAATCAAGTAAATTTTAGCTTGCCAAAGTCAACTTTAATCATGTAAAATGTAATTTCCCAACAGCAAAATTGTGGTCAGTGAAAATGAGTGGCTAGTAACTTTGGAAAACCACTAGCCACAGTGGCTGCTGAGCAAAAAAGTTAATGTCAAGCCCTGCTTACCAGCATCAAATACTGCCTTGCTTTAGTAGGAAATACTTCTAAGCAAACTTTTAGTCATAATGGTGTCGACTTGTATTGTTCCTGGGTGCAAAAATTCAAAGAGTAAAAGTATAGTGGGAGGGAGGTATTTTTCGGTTTCCAGTGAAGGATCCAGCATGTTGTAGGCAGTGGCTAAATGCTGCAAACTAAGAATCTGAAAATCTGAAAAATCTCAGTGTCTGTAGTCAACATTTCAAACTGGATGACCATGAACACAGTGTTTTAGGCCAAACGGAGGGGAAAAACTCAAAGAAACTCAACCCCCATAAGCAAAAGCTAAAAAAGCTGTTGCTATAGTGTTCCATGTTTATCATAATGCTGTTTAAAGAGTAGACATAGTATATGATACAATTCTCAGTGATAAACCACCCTTACAATAACTGTTCTGTTAATAACCCTCTGCCAATCCGACTGTCCATTGGCTGGGATACGGAAATACGGAAGAACAATCTGTAGCCCTGGAGCTGTCAAAAGTGCGCAAGATGACACTTTTACTGACAAATAAATGTGAATTTCTCAGTCCAGTTAACACGGAGAATGAATAAACATTGTTCATTTACATTTACTACACTGTAACAATACAAAGCAGTTTGAAAATTGGCGAAGTTACACTTTAAATCCATCATTATGCAGTGCACTTCTGAGTGAAACATTATATTCAAAATGATATTTTACTGGTGAAAGTGTCTCTATATGAGGTGGTTAGAAGAGGAATATCAGCTAAAAATGTCCTGATCTCATTCACTCTCTCCCAACCCTACTTTCCATTTTATAACTGATTATATTGATGCCGAACAAACCACATTAAGCAAATAGTTAACCACATTCAGATAATTAGCACACTATATGATTAAATTAAGATTATAGATTAATTATTTACTTTGAAACAAATTTAACTCAGAAAATTGCAAGTAAACTTCACAAATAATGACAAAGAAATGGCAAGTAAGATTTTTAATTAAACGTTAAATTTTTAAGTAGCAAGACTGAAACCGTATTTTCTTGTAAACCATACTCCAATAATCTTTGTTTTATTTACAACTTGGAAAAATAATATTAAAAATAATATAATTATAGGGGATTAAGAAATAGTGAGTGCATAGAAGAAAGCAGGATTGTTTTTCTGTCACAAAAACAAGGTTTTAAGGTGAATCAAAATTCAACATTTATACTAAATACAACAAATAAAAAAAACAACAGTATAATATTTTATTTTGCTACAATCAATATGATCAACGAGCAATTAAAACCATCAGAACTGCTGAAATGATTCAGACTTGCTACCAGAAAGAAAGAAAGAAAGAAAGAAAGAAAGAAAGAAAGAAAGAAATTTGATTATCACTTCAGCTACCAGGTTGTGTTGCACACATATGACACAAATCCAGCTATGTAACATTTTGTCACACTTATACTACTTAACATTTGCTTGATACTGGAAAAGCTAAACTATCATTAAAACAGCTGAACTACTGTCACTCTACAGACAAATGCAGTTATAAATCCAGCTCTGTTCTCTTGATGATAGAAGGAAATAAATCTTATCAGAGCTGTGAGCTCAGTGCAGGACTAAAGGTGACGCTCTACAGCCAAAAGAAAGGTAAACCTGTTCTCCGGCTGGTCCTTTCACACCTGTCAGTGGTCAATAGATACTCTGGGGAAAACGAGGAAAAAAGAAAAAGAGAGCCCTTGACACTAATCCCTCGAGACCCAATTAAAAGGGTGACAATCACCATCACCACAGGAACCAAGAGGATGAATAGACGCCACTTTAATTGAACTAAACGTTTCCTTCAGGAGAAACCTGAGCGAGAGATTATAACAGTTACACAAATATTTGAGAGCAAATGCTTGGTTTCTCTTTCTAGATAATCGTGAAGATACACCCTAAAAATGCTGGGTTAAAAACAACTCATGGTGGGTTGAAAATGGACAAACGCAGCGACTGGGTTGTTTTGACCCAGCGGTTGGGTTAAATGTTTGCCCAACCTGTTGGGTAGTTTTATTTAACTCAACTATTGTTTAAAAATGGCTATATGGCTGGCTTAAAATGAACCCAAAATAGGTTGGACTCATAATTACTAGAGGCAACAATAATCAAAATTAATAAGCAATTTAGTTAATGTTTATGTTTTAATTATTATTCATTAAACTTATTGATAAATGTTCATTTATTAAACATTAATAAATGTCAATTCTCAACTTACTTTGGGTTCATTTTAAGTGAGCAATACAGTCATTTTTAAACAATAATTGAGTTAAAACTACCCAGCAGGTTGCTCAACATTTAACCCAACCGCTGGGTTAAAACAACCCATTCATGGGGTTTGTTCATTTTCATCCCAACCTGGGTTGTTTTTAACCCAGCAGTTTTTTTAGAGTGTAGGAAGCTAGAAATCTCAAATCTAAATGGTCAAATAAAGAGGATTTGTTTAATGTAGACTTCTTCCAGAAGATAATCAGACGAAAACCTCGTTTCTGTGTTTCTTCTGCTTGGTTTTTATAAACTCTCTCCTGTTGATGCACCACACCAGCTTCTCGCACAGTCAAATGTTAATTAGTATTGTGCTTAATCCGATACTGGAGAGCCCCAAACTGTCAGGTCATATTATAAACAATCGGCCTCAACGTTAGCGCAAATGACACGTTGCAGCGCTATCTCTCTCCGCAAAAGGCTCCCAAGGTACTAATTGGCCTACTTTATGCTCTCTCTTTGAATTGCCATTTCTCTCTTAGTTTGGGGTATTAGTTTTGACAACCATCGATCTGTAATGCGCAGCATTCTACTGTATATTTTTTCAGAGAAAAATAAACGGAGGCTGGGAAACGGAATGAATGAATTAATTCCTCCTGCTCTGACGTAGCGACTGTAACTCTGTAGGCGAGTGGCTTTTGTTTGTGACGGTGCTCTCGAATGAAGGATTGCATGCAATTCCAGAAGAGAATGAAAGTTCAAACACTTTGCCAGCAGCAAAGTAAGTGTAACTTTTCTCCTCTTAAATTATTTAAGATTAGCAACATCATCTTATCAATCTATCGATCTCTCGGCAGAAAGATGAAAATGGAAAAATAATGAGGGAGATGAATGCCGCGTAAAGAACATCAATGTGCAAAATTTAATTATCTGCTGCGGTGAAAAAAAAAAAAAAAAAAAAAAAACTGTTGGCTGTTTTCTAAAACAAAAAGAAGCGGTTAATATTTTTTCCTTCTCTGCATATTTTAATTACCAGATCAATCATAACTACGTACGGCGCGCCGCTTGTGAGAGAGAGAGAGGAGAAAATTGCGAGTCTAAATGAAAAACAATAGATTTACTTTAAAGTCGGAGCTCTTTTGAAGTCTAAATTAAAATTTCAGGTACCTTTAGGAGAAGCAGCTTCACAAAGTTATGATATTCAATTAGTGTGTTTAGATTCCACTGAAATTACACTTCACAGCTCAACACCATGTTAAATGAAAACTCTGGAGATTCCAGACTTCTGTTGCCCTAAACAGACAGTGGGAGTTCAAACCAACGGAGGAGCCCTTGGAAGTCTGGGAGCGAAAAATAATGGATCCTACAACCAGCTGAAATTCTCTGTGATGCTATTGTTCAATCAAACTTACAATATCTACTGGTGCCTTCAAGATTTGATGAGACTAGTGCACATGAACACCACTACAATGTTGCATTGACCAACGGGAAAGCCCTGACTTTGAGGGTAAAGAGTGTCAATTAAAGAATCATTGTAGAAGCTCATAATGATGTCATAATTTAGCTCATATGCATTTTGTGTACTGTTGATATAAAGCAGGGGTCTCCAAACTCGGTCCTGGAGGGCCACTGTCCTGCAGAGTTTAGCTCCAACCCCAATTAAACACACCTGAACCAGCTGATCAAGGTCTAATTAGGCATACTAGAAACTTCCAGGCAGGTTTGTTGAGGCAAGTTGGAGCTAAACTCTGCAGGACAGTGACCTTCCAGGACCAAGTTTGGACACCCCTGATATAGAGTGATAAAGTTTGATATGCACAGCAAAAAGAGCTTGGGTCAAATCTCACCCAAAAATCAAAATAAAGAAGTAAGAAATACCATTTTTCATAATGAAAGTGAAGCCTATTTTAAGGACCATTCATCCATATATATTATATATATATATATATATATATATATATATATATATATATATATATATACACACACACACATACACACACACACACACACACACACACACACACACAGTCAAACCAAAAATTATTCAGACATTTTTGATATATTTTTACTAGTGGGTGCAGGACACTATAGTTCATTCATGTAAGTGAGGATAGCAAAATAAACTGTGACATATTATACCCAAAAATTCTTCATACAGTGGACTACCAGTAAAGTTGATAAAAAATTTGGAACCAAAAATTATTCAGACACTTTGACCTGACCATGTTTTGCTTAAGCGTTATCTTGACATAATTAAGATTAATTTTTTCTGACACAGTTTAACTCTGAGATCTTGTCATATTTTATTACCATTTTTTTAAACTATAGTGAATAAACTGTATTAATGAATGAAATTAATACTCTTCACTAGATGCAAAAAATAAATGAATAGATATTAAATCTAATTTTCATAACTGTAATATGAATATTTTATAATATTATTATATATCAGAAATTATTATATATTCTAAAATGATATATTTATAATTTTATAATATATATATATATATATATTATTTATAAAATTATAAAAGTATAAATTAGATACAATTAAAAACAAAATTATAAAATACAAGAAATACTGTATAATAGCAATAAAAATGCTGAAAATGAGAATGATGATTCCTTATTTCACTCCAATTTTTTTTTGTGAGATTCACACATTTTTTGTGAGATTGACCTAAACAGATTCCCATCACTCAATGGCCATTCAGATAAGCACACATTTCCCAGGAAGACCTCAATGCAGCATATGCAGATGACATGTAAAAGTACAACAGCCATGCATCGCTTTACACACGTACCTGCTGCACATTTCTACAGATGAATAAGCTCTGCTTTTGGCTTCAAGGCTGATCGAAGACGTCATTTATCTCGAACAGTCACATACTTGTTTCTACAAGCAAATGGTCAGAAACAACACCTACCACAGTACCAGCCTCAATTATACACAAACCATAAACTCACACGTTCACTTCACACTTCTGAGCGCTCTACGTCACAGTCAGCTGTCGTTGTTTTTTGTATGTTTGGAAGTGCCATTCGAGACTGTGTACCTTTAAGTGGCACATTTGGTTTGACTGAGCTGATGGCGTTCTGCAAACACATGTCAGCGCTTTGATTACAAACACTAATGCCACTATCTGACTCAGCTCCTGCGTTCTGTCGGAGCAGATAGCGTGTTCCTGTCCTCCCCCTACCTCGTGTCTCAGTTGCTCCCGGTTTGTGCGAAAGAGAGCTGATGTTTATTTCTTTTGGCATGTCCTCGGCCGGCGCTCCACCACCCATTTCACACATTTTTATTGGCTAATTTGAGTGCGTTCGTGCCAGAGAGCCACGGCTCACTCCTCGACATCCGTGCGTGCATCACAGAATCTGGCCTCGTTTCTTCACATCATGTGTTTCGCCACTCGTAAGCAAACAAAACGGCGAGCTGGAGCGGATTCTGGGCCATCGTTTATTCTGGCAGGATTGACCGTTTACATACTGCCACATTTTTATATCCGCTCTCTGTATATGGAACATCTGTTTAGAAGAATAATCTGAACCTGAATACATTCAATAGTTTACCATTCTCACTATTATCCATTTGTTTCATTCTACCTTTTTCTCTAGCATTATACAATGATTAGATTAAGATAGCGTACTGCATACTATACAGTAGGGTAATATACACCAATCAGGCATAACATTATGATCACCTTCCTAATATTGTGTTGGTCCCCTTTTGCTGCCAAAACAGCCCTGACCCGTCGAGGCATGGACTCCACCAGACCCCTGAAGGTGTGCTGTGGTATCTGGCACCAAGATGTTAGCAGTAGATCCTTTAAGTCCTGTAAGTTGCGAGGTGGAGCCTCCATGGATTGGACTTGTTTGTTCAGCACATCCCACAGATGCTCGATTGGACTGAGATCTGGAGAATTTGGAGGCCAAGTCAACACCTCAAACTCGTTGTTGTGCTCCTCAAACTATTCCTGAACCATTTTTGCTTTGTGGCAGGACGCATTATCCTGCTGAAAGAGGCCACAGCCACCAGGGAATACCGTTTCCATGAAAGGGTGTACATGGTCTGCAACAATGCTTAGGTAGGTGGTACGCATCAAAGTAACATCCACATGGATGGCAGGACCCAAGGTTTCCCAGCAGAACATTGCCCAAAGCATCACACTGCCTCCACCGGCTTGCCTTCTTCCCATAGTGCATCCTGGTGCCATGTGTTCCCCAGGTAAGCGACGCACACGCACCCAGCCATCCACGTGATGTAAAAGAAAACGTAATTCATCAGACCAGGCCACCTTCTTCCATTGCTCCGTGGTCCAGTTCTGATGCTCACGTGCCCACTGTTGGCTGCTTTCGGCGGTGGTCAGGGGTCAGCATGGGCACCCTGACTGGTCTGCAGCTATGCAGCCTCATACGCAACAAACTGCGCTGCACTGTGTATTCTGACACCTTTCTATCAGAACCAGCATTAACTTCTTGAGCAATTTGACCAGCCTTCGCTCCCCACGTGCATCAATGAGCCTTGGCCGCCCATGACCCTGTCGCCGGTTCACCACTGTTCCTTCCTTGGACCACTTCTGATAGAGACTGACCACTGCAGACCGGGAACACCCCACAAGAGCTGCAGTTTTGGAGATGCTCTGACCCAGTCTTCTAGACATCACAATTTGGCCCTTGTCAAACTCACTCAAATCCTTACGCTTGCTCATTTTTCCTGCTTCTAACACATCAACTTTGAGGACAAAATGTTCACTTGCTGCCTAATATATCCCACCCACTAACAGGTGCCGTGATGAAGAGATACTCAGTGTTATTCACTTCACCTGTCAGTGCTCATAATGTTATGCCTGTTATACACTGTGTTGGTTAAAACTGATTTTTTCTTTTATGCCAAAAATCATTAGGATATTAAGTAAAGATCATGTTCCATGAAGATATTTTGTAAATTTCCTACTGTAAATATATCAAAAATGTATTTTTGTGAGTGGATATGCATTGCTAAGGACTTCATTTGGACAACTTTAAAGACGATTTTCTCAATATTTAGATTTTTTTGCACCCTCAGATTCCAGATTTTCAAATAGTTGTATCGGCCAAATATTGTTCTATCCTAACAACCATACATCAATGGAAAGCTTATTTATTCAGCTTTTAGATTATGTATGACCCTCAAAAAAATGACCCTTATGAGTGGTTTTGTGGTCCAGGGTCACATTTAACATCAAAGTTCTCATTACTGTAATGAAAAAAAAATGCAAAAGTACACTGCGCAGTATACACTGTATATTGCCACTTACTAAAAAAAAGCTTATGAAATATTTTGCAACAAAAACGTTTCTGTTTTTTTCGACATATGTCACATGACCTCATTACGTTACCAACTTGAGCGATTGCAATCCAGAAGGGTTGTGCACCATTCAGAGCTTAACTGAGAATGCCTGTAAAATGAACTGAAATTCATTTACTTTAACTAGAAAACCAACGTTTGTCAAGACAGAATTTGAACATTCAGCTGACAAAGCCTTGGTTGAAAGTTTTGAAAATAAAGTCTTAAAAAGCCATGAAGATTGAAGGTTTACACCTGACAGACAGATAGAACAATAGATAGAACAATAGAAAAATTACAAAAGAGTGGACAAATGATAGAACAGAAGAACAACAGGATAGAATGAATGATAGAACAGAAAAAAGAACAATAGAACATTAGACAGACAGACAGACAGACAGACAGACAGATAGATAGACAGATTCTATCGATTAGAAAACCTAATTCTTTCATTCAGAATTTTGCACAAACCTGCTGTCTAGAAATCTGGGACATGAATATTTATTTTGATTTTAAATCAATTTTTTAAAATAAATTTTGTGTGAAAGTCATGTACCAGCTTGATCAAAAGTTAGTAAAAAAATATGTTAAAAATAGCAGCTGATATAACTTCTGCTAATTTCACTTACGCTGTAAGCACAAGGTCAAGTTGAGAGCATTGCATTGTGGGATACAGTATCACTCACAGTGTGCTCTGTCTGTATACTGCACATTTTGGCAAGCAGAGAAGCACTAAAATAAAGTGGGCATTTCCTCCAGGTGTGTGAAATCTACAGACAAAGAGAGGGTTGCAGATGCTCTTTAAAGGTGCGTCGAACGTCTGACCCTATTTCTGTGACACTAGAGCGATGGGTGTTTTGTCTGCTTGTGTGTATGTGTGTGTGCGCAGCACGCCGATGCAGCGTCCGCAAACACGTCTAACATTTGCACAGCGGTGGCGTCACTCGGGCGTAGCATCTCTTGAGCTCGAGACCTCGCGCTGTCGGGACTGTAAAAATTAAACCCTCCGCTGACGACACCCTGCAAAATGTGCTGAAGCGCATCAATTCCACCTGGCTACAGCGAGAGAGACCTATTTATAAAACACACACACACTTCTACATGAACACACTGTCTGTAGAAATGCCACTCTAAATGACAAATGTCTTGTCCGTACACATGCAGACAAGGCATTAGTTTTTAGGAGCATAACAAACCAGCGCTCAGCGGCGAGAGGCGACGCGTGCTAAACAGCTGTAGTGCTACAGGATCTCACAGGAGGAGATCTCCAATCTAACGCACACAGGGAGAGATCGCACGTACGCTTAGAGCCTCAGAAGAGTCTGAGCACAGCGATTAATGCATGCGCTACAGACATATTGAGCATTGGTGCTTGTGAACGATGCGGGTTCAAGTCCGGCATGCAATGTGTCCTAATTTTATTCTTGCTCTCTAAACCAGTAGTTCTCAACTGGTTTGGCCATGTGACCCACATTTTCCCATAGTAGTATTTATTTCTCAAAAATGGTTGACACAGACACAAGTACCGTCCCACTTTACTAATATCACTAACACTGATGAAAGGTAAGGCTATCAAATAGCAGTCCTAAACTAGTTTTTGTTAATACAATAAAGTTAGTAAGTTGGTGTGAGCCACCAGTCATCAAAAATATAGAAAATAACAGAAAGTGAAAATAAAGTGGTATTTTGGGTTAAGTTTACCGTGGTAAATACACAGTACCAACATGAACTGTTAATAAAACATTTGGACACTGATTCTGATGAACGATACCATACCTTCAAATCCTTCACAGTTAACACATGTCGTACCAGTTACGTAATTTATTGGTACTTTTTGGTAATTTAATGACTGTATAACATCTGACAGGACAAGAAAGTTAGTTTTTCAAAGGTGAGAGACTTTTTTATTTCGTAACAAGTTAGAAAATAATGTTAGAATAACGACACTGACATATAGCCTGACAACATCTCATCTGACAGCAGATACTGAATCAGGACAAAGCACTCTTTACTCAAACTGCGTCTGACAGAAGAGTCAACAGCGTTCTCACACGTCTTTCAAAATAAAAGTCTCTCATCAGTAAAACATTTAGAATTATGTTTGTGCCACAGCTGCCCTAAACTAACACTACTGGGGATTACCAAAATCATTTTTTATGTTTCTGTAATGGTTAATCCACACTAGTATGTGTAAGCTCTTTAGTCACAGTAGTGTTTCTAATGCTAAAATATAATTATTGTTGTGATTTAATGGATTCAAAGATAGATTGCACCAAAGTTTAATCAAAAACGAGTCTTTGGGAACAACTAGAAATTCTTTAGAAGTCAAGAACAAAAGAGACTGTTGAAAAGTACATAAAAACAATGGCAGCAAGAATGCAAGCTGTTATCAAGGCCAAAGGAGGCCATACAAAGTAAAAATAATAATATATATATATATATATATATATATATATACACATACATACATATACATATACATATATATACATATACATATTATATATATATATATATTTTTTTTTTGTTATTATGTGTGAATAAAGATGATTTAGTTGTTTCAGTTTGTTATTTGCCTAATAAATGACAATACAATTTTTCATTTTAAACAAGTTTTTGACAGATTCCTAGGTCTTACTTTATATTAGGTGGCCTTAACTGCTGTGTACTTACATTTAAATTAGTCATTTGATACAATGCACTTACTGTGTACATACATGTTTTTACATTGTACTTAGAATTTAAAAAAAATACCTGCATATAATTACATCTGTAATTAATTTCTGTAATTATTACATTTATAATTATACTGTTCAGCTTTCTCTTACACTTAACCCACTCATACCAACAAACCTGTCCCTAACCTTACTCGTATCCCTCCTCAATAGCAGCAAAAGTGTTTTGCAATACAATATGAACACAATAAGTACATTGTACTTATTTTTCGATGTACGTACATAGTAGTTAAGGCCACCTAATATAAAGTGAGACCAATTCCAAAAAATATTTGTGTTTTGTCTTTATTATGACAGGTGGTCTAATACATTTGTATGTATATATACACGTATAAATACAGTTACAGTGATCTTAATTATGTAATTTCATTATTTGATATGTCGAGAAGCAGCAAAAAATAAAACAAAAATTTAATTAATAAAGTGAGCACACTTTTTTTTTTTTTTTTAATCATTGATAAGTGACTTCTGTGATCCTCGCTCTTGAAAAGCCGCCACAGTTGTTCATCTGATGTCCCAGATTCAACTCGCTGCGTGGACATTTTGTCACTAATGCAAAACAGCAAGCAGTTCAATGCATGTTTACTGTGTTTTACTGGGGCTGAAGGCTCCGTGTAGAATTGGTTTGACATGCTTTTGGACAACTCAGGCAGCTTGTAAAACGAGGAACAAATTAGCTTACGCATACAGTTATGCTTTCTGTAAGCTGCATATGCAAAGACTAAATTAGTTTCTAATACACTCAGACTCAGTATGCAGCTGTTTGCATTTAACACAAAACAAGTACCACAGTACTGCCATCATTTTTTGCTCATGGTAACATTATACTATTATCTTGAGGTGCTATCAAGATGATATATCATGGTTTTCTGTGAAGTACCAAGGTATGCATGAATCATTCATTGCCACATATACATCAAAGTACCATAGTATTACCATGGCGCTGCCATAGTATGTTTTTAATAAGTGTAAAAAAACTGGAAAATAAGGAACAAATTAGCTGACATATATGGTTACTGGGGGTGTAACAGTACATGTATTCGTCCTGGCGGACGTCACGGTTCGGTTCATGCAGTTCACGACGTATACAGTCAGTGTGGTAATGCAACACTGTTTGCTAACTGCCACAACAAGAAAAAGCGCAGAAGAAGAGGAGACGATCTATAAATGCATGTAATCTCTCAACCAGTGTTTCAAGACAATAAAACAGATTGAGAATAATATGTCACATAGCATTACATTTACCTCAGGCAAGTCATTTAGTGTCCACAGCATGTTAGTTCACTAGAGAGGAGCATTTCACTAAATACATGCACTATATTAGCTCATATATTCATTATATTTACATTACCTGTCTTAATTATTTAATGTTTAAATAAATTTGTCATGAAAACAAGTTATGACTGTGTAAATGATTATATTTGAAAAATGAATTGGAGTAATAATTTTATTATATTCAGAAGTTAATGCAAAACCTGCCTTGTGTCCAATTTACATGCTTTTTTTATTTGAGTGTTGATTATTATATCTAAATATAAATAGCAACTGAATTTAATAGTTTGGGCTCTGTTTTTTATCTTTTAATTATAATTGAATTTACTTAAAGAGAGAGAAACAAATTGTTCAATAAACCACTGTTTAATTAAAAAAGAAGAAAAAAGAAGCAATTTTATATTTAGTTTTCTCCCCCTGCTGTAACGAACACATACCGAACCGTGACATCATGTTTGTGTACCGTTACACCCCTGATGGTTACGTTTTCTGTAAGCTATGTACCATCATAGCACATTGTTTATAAAGGGTAAGGTTGAGTAACAAGTCAGTTAAGCTTTCCACACAGTATATCTGCACATAGTAAATAGATCATGCCAAGAGACCTGGTGACAAAAGCACATGAATTTTCATGTTTGATGGAGCCATCCCTTTAAAGTGTAGTAATGCAATAAATACAGTAGATTATGCAGGGCTAAAGCTCACACTTCTATGAACCGCATGTGTGAACTTTCTCTCACACGGGCACGAGAGAGTGTGAGAAAAGAGCAAGACAAAGAGAAAAGAAGCAGAGATCACACCCCGCTAACACGTGCCGGACACGGGTGATAAAGTCAGGGAGGAGAGGAGAGTCCCGGTTTCAGGCCTGCTGCAACCTATTTATATCAGCTCTGTGGGCTGCGGCCACCGGCGTGACAGGAATACCTAATGGACCTGCTGCTCGTGAACCTGCTAGTGTGGTTCAGCCTGTGACAGCGATAGTCATTAGCACATTAGAATGTGTTCTAGGTCTAAATAGGGACATTGAGGTAGGATGAAAGTTGTAGAATACAGAACTAATTTTCACATTTTCTGAAGAAAGCATGAGTGGTGTTTGCCAGTGCAAAACTCGGCGCTACGATGCAACAGTGTTCTGGAAGGTTTTAATTGCATTGCTAAGGTGTTTTCTGTGGGTTCTAGTCGGTTGACCTACATCAAAAGAGTCCATTCTGAAGTCTCTATGATTTTCTAGTCTCTATGGCTTGAGGGCCTCAACGTAATAAAAGCAGCACAATAAGCCACATGATTTGAGGTAACATTTATATATGAAGTACTAATGGTGCAGGACGAGTTACAGGTTTAATACTTGGGCTTATGGGCAGTGTTGTTATTGTTACCTAAACTATTTAAAATTGTTTTTATTATTAAAATAAACTAAAAATAAAATAAAATATAAATATTAGATTAAAAACAAACGTAATAAACTTAAATGAAAATTAAACATTTTGCCTTACAACTAACTGAAACAAAACAAGTACTAAAATTACTAAATGAAATAAAAATAAAAATGAATAGAAATATATATATATTTTTTAAAAAGCACAAAATTATGATACATTTTACTAAAATGAAAATATAAAATAAAAGTTAATTCAAAATATTAATAATTAATTAATACAACTAATAAATAATAATTATTATAATTTAATAAATTAAACATTATTTTAGTAGTATTTATACAATTATTTTAATTAATTTATACTATTATATATTAATATAATAGTATAAATAATACCAAAAATTATTTATACTATAATATTATAGTGATTTGTTTGGTCAAATCACTATCCAGAAATAAAAGTGATATTTACTTTAGCAAACAGTGCAAAGAAGGGCAGGAATATTCAAGGTTACACTAGCTGAAAAAATAAATTAACATCTCTAACATTAGCATGAACAAAGAACTTTCTAAATGTTAGTATGCATCATTTGAAGTGCTGTTTGAGACCATCTAAATGAGTTTGGGAACTGAATTACAGTTTACAGTCTAACATAGTGAGCTTTTAAAAAGATTCCCTTGTTAATATTTGAAATATGCATAATAGCGAGTCCATTGAATATCTCAGCAGTAGCTGTGGTTAAACTGTGCCCTGATTTGCAATTAAACCTTGAAAGGCTTTCGCTGAGACGCGTATGTGTGAGCTCACCTAAATGACTCAATACAATGAACAAGACAATGTCTGAAGAAATACAAGTTCAAGATTCATAGTGACAAAAGAGTACACAAGTGTATAAACAAAAAAGTGACTGCACAAAAAAAAAAAAAAAAAAAAAAAAAAAACAGAAGTTGCGATAGTCTTTTCTTCCCTATTGTGACGTATATTCGAGTGAAACGACTTCTCGGACAAAAAAACATGTAGGGTGGGGCTTAAAGGGTTAGTTCACTCAAAAATGAAAATTCTGTCATTAATTACTCACCCTCATGTCGTTCCACACCCTTAAGACCTTCGTTCATCTTCGGAACACAAATTAAGATATTTTTGATAAAATCCAATGTCTCAGTGAGGCCTGCATTGACAGCAAGATAATTTACACTTTCAAATGCCCAGAAAGCTACTAAATATATATTTAAAACAGTTCATGTGACTACAGTGGTTCAACCTTAATGTTATGAAGCGATGAGAATACTTTTTGTGCGCCAAAAAAACAAAATAACGACTTTATTCAACAATATCTAGTGATTTCAAAACACTGCTTCATGAAGCTTCAAAGCTTTACGAATCTTTTGTTTCATATCAGTGGTTCGGAGTGCATATCAAACTGCCAAAGTCATGTGAACCATTGAAATTTCGAAACACTTATGATGTAACGAAGCCTAGTTTACTGAAATCACATGACTTTGGCCGCTTCGAACCACTGATTCGAAACAAAAGATTCGTAAAGCTTTGAAGCTTCATGAAGCAGTGTTTTGAAATCACTAGATATTGTTGAATAAAGTCGTTATTTTGTTTTTTTGGCGCACAAAAAGTATTCTCGTCGCTTCATAACATTAAGGTCGAACCACTGTAGTCACATGAACTGTTTTAAATATATCTTTAGTAGCTTTCTGGGCATCTGAAAGTGTAAATTATCTTGCTGGCAATACAGGCTTCACTGAGCCATCAGATTTTATCAAAAATATCTTAATTTGTGTTCCGAAGATGAACGAAGGTCTTACAGGTGTGGAACGACATGAGGGTGAGTAATTAATGACAGAAATTTCATTTTTGGGTGAACTAACCCTTTAATTTGTCCATGGGGAAATGATTGGATGATTGGAGGATTGTGGTTTGCTATTGGTGGATCTCATGTGAGTAACAGGTTGCCCCGCCCTCACGCCAGTAAACACATCATCAGAGAAGAGGAGATGTTGCTGCAGTAGGGAGGGGAAGTTATTTTGATTCATGTTTATGAGGGCACATGAATAAAAAATATAATGATGTGCACGGATAAATCATTTAAAATACATCATTATTATATTATTATCATAAAAAAAATAAGAATTGTCAATTTTGATTTCATGGTGACTATAAACCTCTTCAATATAATTTAATAATAATTTAATAATAATAATTTAGAGTTATTTTGATTTATATTAAAGCACTGTAGAAAGATACTTTTGTTTCTCAAAGGATCTTGGACTTTAAACTTTGTTTTTCAGATTCCCTGTTGTTTCCTACTATGTGAATTAAACAAATGTGAATTACGCAAATTGGCACAGGACTCTGTATTTTTTTAACAGATGAAACACACACACTGTTGCTGTTCCAAAACCCAGTGAGCTGCCTATCTAGACAGCATTTAAAGCCATCGAAGGAGCATTTTGGAACAGATCGTCTAGTTCTCTGTGAATGCGTGTGAGACGCGCCCCATCCGCACACTCTCTTTCGCAATGGCAGTGCATTAGGCCCTCATGACAATTAGCCTGGGAAAAGGTTTACGACCGGCAGGCCCACAGGAGCGTACAAATCGGCACAGCCGGAGGCAGCCTCTAGAACAGGAAGGTAATTACAGCTCTTCTCATCATAACGCTGAGAGGAAGCAAGCGACATAACGCACTCTTCCCACCGCGCTCTCTTCTCTTAGATACTGCTATAATTAATTATCGTGCCTTTACTCTTTGATTTATTCCACGATTCATAACATATTTATACATTCAAGATGAATTATCATTTCCTTCAGGAATTAATCAAAAACCAGAGGAAGGACCGGCCCTACGTGTTGTCGCTGGATCAAAGACTGAGCGACTTACCTTGCGGCAGATATTCAGGCCGCACCACAAGGTCAGTCGAGCTCACAGGCCCGAACGAAGCTACGAACAAACAACAGACAATGTACTATGATTTATGATGTTGCATAAATTACAGTTACTGTGAATGTCTAGAATATGTCCTTCTTAACAACAAGCAAGCACCTTCTATTCATTTACAAACCAAAATATACTGAGATTCAGCATTAAAGTTTCAAACCAACATGAAATGACATTAACAATCCATAATGTAATATTTTTTCATGACGTAGAATATTCAAAAAAAAAGAAAAAAAAGTAGCGCAGGGCTTCAGTTTATTCATTGTGATTCGATTGGGTCACAAAATATGCACTATGATATTATTTGTTAATATTTTTTAGGTGAAGAGGCAGAAGCAAGACTATATTATTTAGATTAAAAGACTATAAAAACATTTCTTTCTTTTTTAATAACATGCACTGTTAACATTAAGACACTAATGTTTAGAAGTTTGGGGTCGGTAAGATTTAATGTTTTGGAAAGAAGTCTCTTAAGCTCAAGGCTGCATTTATTTGATAAAAAAAATACAGTAATATTGTAAAATATTATTAAAATTTTAAATAACAGTTTACTATGTGAATATATTTTAACATGCAATTTATTCCTGTGATCAAAGCTGAATTTTCAGCATCATTACTCCAGTCTTCAGTGTCACATGATCCTTCACAAATCATTCTAATATGCTGATTTGCTGCTCGAGAAACATTTTTGATTATTATCAAAGTTAAAAACACTTCATACTATTTTTTTTTAGGATTCTTTGATGAATAGAAAGATCAAAAGCATTTTTTGTATTATAATTGTCTTTACTGTCCCATTTAATGCATCCTTGCTTAATAAAAGTATTAATTTCTTTAAAAAAAAATCCTAAACTTTTGAACAATAGCATATATTAATAAAATAAAATGTTTATTTCGTGTTGACTTTAAAGATAAATAGGTCCATTCGGAGCGATACAGCAGCTAAACATGCAACGTATCTGGATCACGTTCATGTTTCCTGTCATTCTCTGCTATATATGTGTCAAATAAAGAGTGTCAAATGCCCAGAAATTCAATAAAGTGCACTATATTAGCTATTAAACTCCTCAAACCCAGAGACCGTGTCCTCTCCTGTCCTTTTGCTTTTCTGCACATCTCCGAAACAAGCACATCCAGAACGAAATCCACTTGGAGCAAAGGACCTGATTTCACTAATGTGTGCACGTGTGCAGAAAACCCATCCACTCCACAGATTAATAATTTACTGCTGAGTGTCTTAAATGTTCTTCTGAAGCACCCGAGACCCTCCTGCCCCAGAAAACAGGTGTCTGACTGCGAATCCCCACAAGCTGCACTAGATGATTTGTGGGTCTCGTTCGGGCTGTGTAGTCAGCTGGATTGCGCTTTACCTCTTCGTCTGATAATGGCGGGTGAAGATTTCTGGGCCGCAGGGGTTAATGGCACGAAACAGAACCGAGTTGCTAATTACATGTTCCGAACTATTTATCAGATTCTCCATCTGCACAGCGCCACGACTCTCATTGTGCACGCTAAATTACTCCTCGGATTATCTTTGTAAAGCAAGTTTTCATAATTAGGGCCCTGCGTGGATGTTTTCTCTCTGTGAGCGGCAACAGACACTGAGAGGGAGAGGAAATTAGCTGACTGGTTAATTCGGGCTTGACATCTTAAACCAGTGACACAAAAGCATCAAAACATCCTAAAAGAAACTGTACTAGATTCCTTTCGGAATTTGGATCATAATTACCAAAATATCCCAAACAGATCCTAATAAAAAACCTCAAACAATCAAATACAATCCTGTAATAATTTCAGTTTATCCAGCAGTCTGTAAATGATCAACATGATCAAAACTTTGCTGAAAAACCTCACTGTAAAACCCGAATAAGTTGGGCTAACTCAAAAAATTTGGGGTAGTCAGTTACATCAAATTTTTTGAGTTATGATGTTCCCGATTTTAAGTAAGCAGAACAAGTTTTATGTTTGTAGTACTCATGCTTGTTAATTGCCCTAACTTAAAGTACTGAGTTAGCTAACTCATACAGATAGCAATTAACAAAGATTTAGTTAATCAACTTTTTTATTTTGAGTTCTTGCAAATCAAATGAGTACACAATCTATACATGGCTTCTGTTGTCTGATTGATATTATATACTTTTTTAGCAAGTAAAAGGCCTTTTAGTATAATTGTAAAACATCCACATTCAGCTCAGCTTTTTTATAAAGCAAACATAAAAATAACTTTTATATTGTTAGTAATATTTCAAGATGAACACTTACTGGACTGAAGCAACTTAGGTTTACTTGATTATACATAATTTTTCAGAAAAATCATGTTAAAATGTATCAAATATGATCCATCAGGCTTTTGAGGAAGACTTATTTGTTCATCTCTCAATCATTGCGTTGCATTAAATGTTTTAAAACTCCAGAGCTTTTAAATATCATCTTACTAAGACATTATTGGCAGATATAGAGTGACAGCTCATATTTATATGCATTTTATGTAAGTATCTGCTATACTGTTATACAGATGCATCTTATCTTATTTTATCCGTATAGTCCAATTGGAAGTTATTTGCTTTAAAAAGATGTATTGTGTTGGAATTTTATAAGAACATTCCTATTTGGATTGGTTGTGAATTATGACAAATTCCAATGGGTTTTGCTTGGCTAGGGCCTCCTTTTCTATATGCTTGACAAAAGTTCAAAATGTTTTCCCATCATAAGGTGAGCGCCGTTTGGCGTAACACTTCTCAAAGAGAGAGAAAGGGCCATTCCGCGTACGAAGGATCTCTGACACCTCTCCGACATCAGACCCAGTGGTGCGGCCGACTCTATTAAGACACACGGCGTCGGACGTGAGCCTCCTCGCAGTAAATTTTATTAAAATTACCTTCATTATAAGACACTCTTCATTATAAAACCAAAAAGTGCTGCTGGTCTCCCAGGGCCTTTGGATTAATAAGGACAGCGATGTATTTTAAGCCGTAAACTCGACTTCTTACTGTCCTTAATCTCCTTTCCACTTCACAGGCCAAATTAACACCTCTCCTCGGCTCTGACGGGACCTCATTAGCTCTCTTCCACTCCGAAAGAGAAAAGAACAGGAAAGAAGAAGAGAAGATGACGACGAAGAAGAAGAAGAAGGAGGAGGGAGACGACCAATGACAGCCACCAGCTCGGGGATTAACCCTTTCACGCGACCGAACGCTTCGGGAATCTAGGTCGACGCGTGTTTCTAATCAGCCGCCTGGTTAACGATAATTAGCAGGCGAGGCAGGAGGGGAGGAGAGGGAGGGACACGCAGAAATGAAACAGAGAAAGAAAAGAGAAACCTGTCATGTCGCAAACACTTCAAAGCCGACGACTTCTCTTTTAAAAGCGGCACGATAAGGGTCCAACAACCACCAGGGACCTTGAGAAAGCGCAGCGCTGGAGAAGGGAGGAGAACGAGGGCCGAAGAGACCTAAAACACACACACACACGCTTCATAGGGACCCAAAACACACAAACACACACTCCACCTACATAACGCTGCCAGCTCTTATAGTTTACTCTCACAGTTAAACTTTTCCAGCACAGTAAGTGGTCCCTGTGAAGTTTACCCATCATGCACCTCTCTGCTTTGAATCTTGGAAACTGCATATTATAAAATGCACCATTTCATTCATGCTAAAACAAAATATACTAAAGTTATGATGTGAAACACCTGTTCACCAGCTACTGTCCTTGATGTTTTTATTATATAATAACCAAATCTACAGGGTACTCGAGGCACTCATGATATATTGCAAGTATATTCAATAGCATGTTGTGCCGTTCGATACTACAATTTACAATTTAATTAAAATTATATTCACTAATTTGCATTTGTAAGTCGAGTTTTCCAGTTCTGATTAATGATAAAAGGATTTTTAAAAACGCTGTTAAAAAGACTGGATTGATAAGGAGCAATTAATAGCTTATGAAATATTTCGGAGCAGTGCTAAATATACATATACATATATGTGTGTGCGTGTGTGTGTGTGTGTGTATATATGGTAAATATAATCATAGCATTAGGGCACTGATAAGTACAATCAGCATTCCCACACTCATGGAAAGCCTGGAAATATTTTAGTAAAAAAAAAAAAAAAAAAAAAAAAAAAAAAAAATTATATAAATTTATATATAGAGGGTATGCATTAACGCCATTTTCCTCGCCGGAACGCGCTCCCTCAGCTGGACTGAGTGGCAAAAGAGCTGCTGCATGACTGGATTTAATAGGGGAAACTGCAAAAACGTGAGTAAAACAAACGATTTATATAAATAAAATATAGGTAGGTCTAAATCGGAGCGATCACTTATATCAATGTTATATATGAAGAGTTCAGATGCAAAAGCCTCTAAGTGCCGTCTGAAATTTTCTTCTAAAATGAACATTTTTATCAAGCTTGTATGTTTATGTTAAGTTATTTAACTTTAGATGGCAATGAAAAGGACCTATTAAATGCCATTAAAGTGAAATTACTGAACCTAAACATACAAGCTTGATAAAAATGTTCATTTTAGAAGAAATTTTCAGATGGCACTTAGAGGCTTTTGCATCTGAACTCTTCATATTTCGTCATATCGTCCAGCCCTAAAACTTGTATAGTTTTTGTCAGTGTTTATTTAAAAACACCCAATTATGCAGAATATAAGGTGGTAAATATTTAATTGATGAGATGTCAACCCAATATATAACAATACAATATATAGTGTATGATTATACCCCAAAATCCAACATTTTGACACAAAATAATAACCTATGATCATCATGATGTTTCTGTGAATTGCAGCGACCTATTTGCTTCTTTTTTCTGTAGCTTACAGCAGTCTGTAAAAATATACCTCAGATTTTGTGTAAAAGCTGTTTGTACAGTCAGTTGCAAAGCTCTTTCCTGTTTTGGATGTTTTTTTGTGTGTTTTTCACGGCATTCATACCCTCTATTATGTAAAATTATATAAAACTAGAAATATATATATATATATATAAACTAGATTGAAAAGTTTGACAAGATGTTTTAACACATTGCTAACATGGTTTAACATGTTGCTAGCATGACTAACAAGTTACTAACATGATTTAACACGATGCTAGCATGATGTAACACTGTTAACAAGATTTAACACTTTGTTAACATGTTAACGACAGACAGACCGACAGATAGATAGATAGATAGATAGATAGATAGATAGATAGATAGATTTCAATTGCTTAAATCAGTGTTAAAGCCTGTTTGCAACTCATTTTACTTCCATAATTGCACACATTTCCGGATGAAACAAGATATCCAAATAAGTATATAAACGCATATAGGCTAGAACTTTATCCATTGGGAATAGATTAGATGATGAAAACATGTATAGAGCAGGTTTAATGGCACAGACAATCGCACCCTCGAGTACTGAGGTTTGTTACAGCCACAGTGCACGTTAAGTCTGTTCAACAGGACCTCGTTCTCACAACGAGCCCTACGCTGAAAAAATCTTGATGAAATCCAATCACAAGTGGCCACTGGAGACAGATCTGAGATGCATGTTAATAGCAGGCATGAGCAGCGATCTGTCGCGCCTGACCACTTGTGATCGGATGTTAATGTCAGGCCTAAAACACTTTTCTATTGTGATCAGGCCTTTATAACCCTGTAGACATTCTACAAAAATGCCATCACATTCCCGCATACCAGAACTGTGGCCAGCTGGACTCCGTGACAGCAGCGAATCACTCCTGATCAGACGGGAAACCTGTGCTATCATTTCAGTATGCCTTAGCTTTCTGGACCACAGACGAGGATCGCAAATATGATTTATGATCTGCTGTTTAATGGCTCGAGCACTGGCTTTGAGAGGAGATCAGATGACTTTCTCGACAGGAGCATGTCAGGGAAGGAACGGGGAGTGCACCATTACAACAGGATGACAGAGAGAGTGAGAGAGGCCTCCAGTACTGCGTCTTAATGGAGGAGAGATGCTACTTAAGTCTGACGGGAAAATGATACCAGTCAATACAGAGAAGGGAGGGGGGATGGAGTACAGATATGGATGACGTGATGCTGAGAGATTTCTGATGCCAGTGTCCCTGGGAAAGGCAGCAAACAGCTTATTGTGTTTACAGAAGTAGTACAGAAACAATGACGGAGCCCTAAATGCAATCGATTGATTTGGACATTATTTAAAAGTGCCCCTATTGTGTGTTTTCTGATTTCACCTGAATAATATAGCTGTTTGTGAATGTAAAAGGTCTGTAAGGCTTCAAAGATCAAAGTACTCGATAAATGGAGTTATTGTCTCCCAAAAGAAAGAAGCGATTCTGAATTGCCTGAAATGAGTCATTAGTAATTCCAGTCTTGCTTCCTGCTCAAACCTACGTCCGTTTGTAATAAATATGCATAATGCCAGCCTACGGTCTTCATTGGCTGCACACGAACAACGTCTACTTTGCCCCGCCCTCAAACACTGTAGTTGTAGCTGAGACTGGAAGAGTTTGGTTCACGTTGTCGAAATGTCAAGAAGACGTCTGACGTCTGACTGCAGAATAGACCAATAACAACAGACTGGGCCATCTGACCAATCAGAGTAGGCTCTCAGAAAGAGGGGGTTTAGAGAGACAGAGACCTTGATTAAACCATTTCAGACACTGAGAAAAGAGCTGATGCTGCAATGTACATTAAGAGAATTTTAAAGTGGTTTTTGACCTTGTATGCATATAAATCTACTGTAGGACACTCCAAAACAACATTAGGAACCTTTAAAATAACATAACAGGGGTAATGTATCAGTTCTCCAAATCTCTCCAGCATGAACAGAAATGTGAACATCATAATTTTTAAGGTGGATTTGATGTTATCTGAATTAAACAGTGAGCGTTGACTTACCTGAGCTTGGAAACTCTTGAGAACGGGCGAAACCATCTCCAACACCTCCTAAAAACAGAAAAACAGACAAAACTGATGAATCTCACAAAACCTGGTCAAGAACAGGCCATTTTGCACTATAAAAAAGTCAGAATTAAAAAAAGTCAGTTCTGACTTTATATCACGCAATTCTGACTTTAGAACACGCAATTCTGACTTTATATCTCGCAATTCTGACTTTATATCACGCAATTCTGACTTTATATCTCGCAATTCTGACTTTATATCACGCAATTCTGACTTTAGAACTCGCAATTCTGACTTTATATCTCGCAATTCTGACTTTATATCACGCAATTCTGACTTTAGAACTCGCAATTCTGAGTTTAGAACACGCAATTCTGACTTTATATCACGCAATTCTGACTTTAGAACTCGCAATTCTGACTTTAGAACACGCAATTCTGACTTTATATCTCGCAATTCTGACTTTATATCACGCAATTCTGACTTTATAACTCGCAATTCTGACTTTATATCTCGCAATTCTGACTTTATAACTCGCAATTGTGAGGAAAAAAAAGTGAGAGAAAAAGTCACCATTACCTTTTTTATTTTTTTTATTTAATGACGGAAACAATTTCACACAAATGAATGAGTTCCACTTTTAAACCCAGCAAAAAATTCAGCCTCATCATGTTCCATTGTATGTGCATTATTGTATATGTATGTCAAATTGTAAATCCAAAATATAAATAAATAAGATTTAAAAAAAAAAAAATGTCTGTGGTAGTCAACAGTATGTCACATATGTTGTTTATAGATGTTTCACTGAGCCCAGAACTTTCTGCTGAAGACACTAATAACTTCTCCATTAACACAAATAACTCATCTGATTCTCCTGTCAATCCATTAATGATGCTTTGTTTATGTTCATTATACACCAAAATCTGTAACGATACGGCTAGCATGAACCCCCATCTGCTCCAGACGTTTGCTAATCTTGTAAATTCTGATTGTCACTGATGACATTTGTGTCAAGTGGAAAGCAAACGAGGAGTTCGGCTTCTGAGTCGAGAGGTCTGACGGTGGATCGTGTCGAAGCTTCAAACGCAGCTTCTGAAAAGGGAAGGCCGCTAACGAGGAAAAATGTAAAATGTCAAAGCGCGTATAATGAGAGATGCGTGACAAGCATTTCTCCCGTCGTCACCTTTACCTGAAGAGGAATTGGAGGCGCAGCTCCGGATTAGAGTGACGGGAATTTAAACGGAGAGGGACTTGAACTTAAAGACATTCGGTGGAGGATTTTTCTCCATGGGAACGGCCGGCTCATTTTCTGGGGTTTTTTATTCAGGTTTTGATGAAGGTTCTGGAAGCTTAACTGCTGATGTCAGGCTGCTCTGTTGGGTACGAGACTGGATGTGACAAGTAACGTCAATAAACACCAGATACTCTGTGTTACACTGTTAGTGCTGAAACTGGAGGGACGAATTGGTTTGTATGCCTTCTGTGAAATAGACACACAGAGTGACAGTCTGAGAGAGGGTTCTGAAACTACAGAAACTACACACAAGCGCAGGAATATTAACTACAGTAGCAATGGCTCATACTGGAAGAGGAGAAGTGAGGGGCAGGAACAAAATGGGAGGGGCCGAAAGGGGAGGAGTAAAGAAGAGAACAGAAAGTGGACAGGGGCGGAGACAAACAAGAGGGGTGGAGACAACAGCAGAGAAACTGAGGCGATGTAATGATTTTGAAAGAGTCTCTTCTTCTCACCAAGGATGCATTTATCAAAAATACATTAAGAACAGTAATATTGTGAAATATTATTACAACTGTGATACAAAGCTGAATTTTCAGCATCATTACTTCAGTCTTTAGTCACATGATCCTTCAGAAATCATTCTAATATGCTGATTTGCTGCTCAAGAAACATTTCTTATTATTATCAACGTAGATAATTAGAAAGTTCAAGAACAGCATTTTTTTTTTTGAAATAGAATGTCACTTTCACTTTTACTTTCACTTTATAAATGCCATATTTGGTCAATTTAATGCATCTTGGCTGAATAAAGCATTCATTTCTTTAAAAAAAACTTGCTGACCTCAACTTTTGAACAGTAATATATATCATCAATAATATTTCATTATATTACAGTAAATATATCTTGAATTCACTGCAAAAAAAATGCTTTTCTAAGTATTTTTTTTTCTTGTTTCCAGTCCAAATATCTAAAAATTCTTAAATCCAGATGCTTTTACTAGATAAGTAAAATAAAAAATTTTCTTGTTTTCTGGAAAAAAAAAATCCAAATGAAGTGAGTTTTTGCTTAAAACAAGCAAAATTATCAGCCAATGGGGTAAGAAAAATAATCCTATTTCTGTTTGAAATCTCGTTTCTTGTTTCTGTCCCAAACAGAAACAAGATTATTTTTCTTACCCCACTGGCAGATAATTTTGCTTGTTTTAAGCAAAAACTCACTTCAGTTGGATTTTTTTTTCCAGAAAACAAGAAATAATATCTTATGTTATTTTACTTATCTAGTAAAAGCATCTGGATTTAAGAATTTTTAGATATTTAGACTGAAAACAAGACAAAAATATAATTTTTTTTTTTTTTTTTTGCAGAGAAAGATTAAATGGAATTTTCTGTAAATTATGTTATATAATTTATGTACATGTAAATAAATATGTAAATAATTTAAATATGTAGGCAAATGTATTTATGCAACATACATTAGTGCCAAATTCAGCCAATCAATGTTGTCATTGTCATTTTCCTACTGCTCCAGAATAATTAGTCACATGACTCTTACGGATCAGGTGATTGGCTGAAAAAGTTCTAATATATGAAAAGAGGAGGAGTTCAGACAAGAGAAGGAAGGCAGAAAACAAGGGAAGGAGCAGACAAACAGAGGTGGAAATGAGGGTCAAAAAGACAAAAAAAAAATATTGGCTGAAACAACTTGGTTGCTATCTCAGGTAAAACCTTGAAAGGGTCTATCAACACGAAACTGACTAGATGAACGTCTCCCTTAGGACTTTTTAAACACACATACACACACCGAGCCATTTCTCGCTCTCCCACTCACCTCTGGGACATTTTTCTTGAATTCACGGCTCAGTTCCACCAGGTGCTTATGGGAGTCCTCGCTCTCTTCCTGTCGGCCTGCTAGTTGTGCCGCCACTGAATTTAGCTCCCTCTACAGAGACAAAGAGAAAGAGATGCTTTAGAGAGGCCTGCCAACACTCTCATACACAGCTTAGTACATACATAAATAAATATACGCTGCTGAATATTAACCATGTAATCCGTCATGATCTGATAGAAGGCGACTGCTTACTGTAAGCTCAGCCCCATTAATAATTAAACCAAAATAAATCCAATGCCTACAGTAGCAGAAGGCCTTTTAGATAATCAGAATCCAAAATAATCAATACCTCTGCAACAGTCATGGAAGAACGGAGAGAGAGAGAGAGAGAGAGAGAGAGAGAGAGAGAGAGAGAGAGAGAGAGAGAGAGAGAGAGAGAGCGAAAGAGAGAGAGCGAAAGAGAGAGAGCGAAAGAGAGAGAGCGAAAGAGAGAGAGCGAGAGAGAGAGAGAGAGAGAGATGGCACGTGCACAGGAACGCTGAATATTCACCAATATCCATCTTATGCAGTTGACCTGGTGAGCAGAAAGACTGAAATATGGACGACTGTAGAGAAGTCGGCACTAACAAAATCAATATGAGAAAGTACTGCTATGTTTTTTGTACATGTACCATCAAATTAACATGGTTTTTCAGACATTTTGGCATAATAGTTATACTATGTCTGAACATGTACCAAGGTATTACTCTTCTTCTTCCTTGCCAAACCATGTACATATCTTTTTTTTCAGAATGATATGAGTGTATATATATATATATATATATATATATATATATATATATACACACAAATAGAAAAGTTATTTTAAAGTGTAATAATATTCCACTGTATTTTTTTACTGTATTTTTCTTTTTTCAAGTAAATGCTTGTTGAGCATAAGAAACTTACATTTAAATATATAAAAAATATATATAATTAAATACATAAACTTACTACATGTTTCTGCATTCTCTCACAGTCAAAGGTCTTTCTGTTCAAACTAAAACTAAAAAAATGAGGGAGAGGGCTTTTCAATTACTGTACCAAATTTGTACATGACATCAAATTAAATTTACTACATTTTAATTAATCTGTACTCTTACTTAAAGGCAATTTAGAAAATTATCTAATGGGAGAGGAAGAATTCCTGAGGACAAAAGCTGTAACGCAGCCCCAGATTTACGGCATGGCTTTCTGCGCCACTGCTTGGATGCTTTTCAAACTCTTTGCTGGAATCTGGAATTGTGATGAGGAGGATCTGGATGACCAGTTTGTGTTTAACATTTGGACACTTGTTTAATAAACAACATAGTAAAGTGGATTATTTGACCTCCAGATGGACTTTAGACACCAGTACAACACAAAACGACGAGTATCTTTGCTTTAAAAACATCATGACAGCATCATTTCCTCAAGTTCTGCACATCTGGCAAGACACTAAAGTAGAAACACTAATGATCAACACACAATGAAAAACATTTAAAAGCTTTTTTTTATAGAATTCATTTTCAGAGTGCAGTTAAGCCATAATTGTTCAGGGCCAGGAAGAGTTTCGTGGCCTGTGATGGTTCATTTAACCTCTATTAGCTGTAAGCAGACTACTGCTAATCTATCTGACTGACGTATGGATGAGAACGTCTACATGGAGAAACATCTGAGTGACAACAATGAGTTTGTGGTGCTTCACAGATCTAGTAAAGCCATCAGACGCTGATGGTATCAAACCAATAACAAGTTTCGTGCTATTAGAAGACTTTGTAGTGCGTAAAGAAGCGTCGTCTATCTACAAGAGCAGGTGTGCTAAACGGCATGACCCTAATTCTAAATAAATATGTAGGACTGTGTGTTTGGAATTAAACGTCAGCTCTTTTTTCCAGCAGTTGCTCTTCTTTGTTTCCATTCTTAAAGGGTTAGTTCACCCAAAAATGAAATTTCTGTCATTGATTACTCATCCTCATGTTGTTCCACACCTGTAAGACCTTCGTTCATCTTCTGAACACAAATTAAGATATTTTTGATGAAATCCAAGAACTTTCTGACCTCCCTATAGTCTGCAACGTTATTACCCCTTTCAAGGTCCAGAAAGGTAGTAAAGACATCGTTAAAATAGTCCATGTGACTGCAGTCACATGGACTATTTTATAACCTTCAACATTAAGGTTATAAAAGATGAGAATACTTTGTGTGCAAAAACAGAACAAAAATAACGACCTTATTCAACAACCTCTTCTCTTCTGGAAGCACTGGACTGTGTTTATAACGTCAACAGCATAAGAGACTGACATGGACTATTTTAACGATGTCTTTACTACCATTTTGGGCCTTGAAAATGGTTATGACATTGCTGTGTTTAGGGAGGTCAGAAGCTCTCAGATTTCATCAAAAATATCTTATTTTTGTGTTCAGAAGATGAACGAAGGTCTTACAGGTGTGGAACGACATGAGGGTGAGTAATTAATGACAGAATTTTCATTTTTGGGTGAACTAACCCTTTAATGATTTCTTACTTTGATAACTTGAATGTTGCAGTATTTTATTGTGTAGAAGGTTTAGAGAGTCTACAAACACTCAACATGTATAAAAACCTTAGATTTTTACATTTTCTGAAGAATATATATATATATATATATATATATATATATATATATATATATATAAACTCTTCATTTTCTTGATTGAAACCTGGAAGTGTGATGTTGAGGATCTGTACAGTTAGAGGATCTGGACAGTATGCAAACTGATAAATTTATTTGCCACCATGTCATCCAAGATGTTTATGTCTTTCTTGCTTCAGTCGAAAAGAATTTATGGTTTTTGAGGAAAACATTCCAGGATTTTTCTCCATATAGTGGACTTCAGTGGGGTTCAAAGGGTTGAAGGTCCAAACTGCAGTTTCAGTGCAGCTTCAGAGGGCTCTACACGATCCCAGACGAGGAATATAGGGTAAACAATTATCTTGTTTTAAATAAAAATGTATATACTTTTTAACCACAAAATGATTGTCTTGCACTGCTTTGCGATGCGCCACGCATTACATTGAGAGGTCACACGTGACGTAGACGGAAGTACTGCGGATAGAGAAACTCCATCTAATTTTCTCATCCAACTTCAAAATCGTCCGATATCGTTGTTTTACCTTTTTTTTTTTTTTTTTAAGGGCTTTTGACTTTGCACGTTCACTTTGTAGACACTGGATCGGTACTTCAGCCTACGTCACGCATGACCTTTGTAACGTGATTACGTCATGCGTGCAGATCGCAGCGCTAGTGCAAGACAAGCATTTGTGGTTAAAAAGTATATACATTTTTTTTTTTTTTTTAGAAAATGACTGATCGTTTCCTCGAAAAGACCCTTATTCCTCATCTGGGATCGTGTAGAGGCCTTTGAAGCTGCACTGAAACTGACATTTGGACCTTCAACCTGTTGAATCCCAGTGACGTCCACTATATGGAGAAAAATCCTGGAATGTTTTCCTAAAAAAACCTTAATTTCTTTTCAACGTAAGAAAGAAAGACATAAACATCTTGGATGACATGGGGGTGAGGAAATTATCAGGAAATTGTCACTTAGAAGTGAACTAATCCTTTAAAAATAAAGGTTTCAAAAGTTTTTTTTTTCTCCACATTGATGCCATAGAACCATCTTTGATTTCCCAGAGAACCTTTCAGTGAACAGTTCTTAAAAGAGCCTTTTTTTTTCATAGTGTAAAGAACCTTTTAATAATCTTTAATAACCTTTTGTGGAATGGAAAAGTTCCAAGGATGTTAAAGGTTCTTCATGGAACCATCGATGCCAATAAAGAACCTTTATTTTGAGTGGTTGCTAAGCTACTATGAGTGACTTTTTAGTGTGTTTGTGCTATGTGGTTTGTTGCTTAGTGGTCCAAATTAAAAGTCCACCTCCTCTAACAGGCAAAAATTAGAAAAAGTATTAATACACCAAAAAAAAAACCCAAAAAAACAAAACAAAATTTGTGCAGGTAGTGCAGGATGAGTTATACAATGAAGTTTAGTACTTATGATTAAGGATTTGAAGAAACTCTCAAATGTGAACAACAACAATACTGAAGCAAACACCGCTAATTGCCTGAGCACAAACTTCACCGCTAAGAAGCATTTACAGAAACTTGTGCTTAACTTTTAGCAACACTAACAGTAGGAGTATATAAAAGAAAAGCTTTTTTATTAATAGTTTTGACATCTGACATATCACAAACAGCATCTTTGCTCCCTGCATTGTCTACAGAGACACGATATCAGCAGGAGCTGGAAATAAACCTGCTCACTCTCACCTTTCAAGAACAAACTGCAGCACGCTTCACTTCTGTTGTTTTTTTTAAATGTTTGTTCATTTGTGCTCAGACAGCCATCAGACCCACCTGATGCTACAGCTGCGTTTGCCAAAAGCCCTTTTTCTTCCTCATTTCTCTGCTACCCATGATGCACTGAGGCTCTGAGACGCCTGTTAATGCAAGCGTGCTCAGCAGGTGATGATCCATGTTAGTCAATGTCGTTCCAAGCAGGAAAATTACAGTACTCATAAGAAGCATGAACTGCGGTCTGACACGAGCGATCTAAACTAGCTTTGGGTTACGCTCGGAAAACTTTCATGATAAACAACAGTCCTCATAGCATTAAAAATGCCTCCTTTCCCCCCCTTATCAATTCCCCTCGTTTTCTCTATTTTTAACCTTTTTCTTAGTGACATATCATTAATATTTGAGCCTTTTCTAATTTCTTTCTTCATTCTTTTATAAAATAATAATAATAATAATAATGTTTGCATATTTTGAGAACAGCAACAACAATAATAAAATAATTATTACTTCACTAATTACTAATTACTTTATTATTATAATCATTAAAAACAAAATACTACTACTACTACTACTACTACTACTAATAATAATAATAATAATAATAATAATAATTATTATTATTATTATAAATAGAATAATTATATTATAAATATAATAATAATAATAATAATAATTCTTTGTTACCCCATAAAGAAAGTTTCTTCATCCCAAAAATAAAAATTATGTCATCATTTATCATTTACCATGATGTTCCAAACCTGTATGTCTTACTCTTGTGTTTCACAGAACAAAGAAACAGAATATATATATATATAAATAATAAAAACAACACCATAAAATAAAATAAAAGTACATACATCTTCTGAAGTCAATACACTAGCAGTAATATAATGCGTGAAGAACAGACCAAATTTAAGTTAGTATTCTCTAAAAATTCTCTAAAAATCTTTAGCTCAAGCATACTTCAAAATTTGACCTTTCGTGTTCTCTAAAAGCAAGAGTCATACAGGTTTGGAATGACATGAGGATGAGTAAAAGATGACAGAAAATTCATTTTTGGGTGAACTATCCCTTTAAATCAGATCCTAGTTCCAGGAAACCACAAAGAAATGTCACTATTGAACAGTATTGAAAAAAAGCCACACGTGTGTGTAAAAAGAAGACATCTTCAGTCAAATGTTCGACGTTTTAAGGGTTTGGAAAAGGCAATCAGGCCTGTATTTTCAGGATGTGGTGGGCAGCTGGGTCAATATTGAGTCCCTGTCATTACGCCTGTGCCAGTCAAACATCCATCTGTAATTGATGAGTTAGCTTTGCCGATGTCAGGGGGGCGGGAAGAACCGCTCGGGGGCGGGGCTAAGCTAAACCAGCCCTGCTGAGGCCAGCATCCAGTGAGGAAAATTGATTGGCTGAGGCGTTAATGTTCACGTGCAGTGGACTAACTCCGTGGAGCCTCCCATTTGGATATGCAAAGGAGGCGAGAAAAAGCAGACGGTTGAACTTGACATTGAACTGAACGTCTACGAGGGACTGATATATAAAAGTACCAAAAAGAAAACAGATAACTAGGGGTTAACTAAATCACATCTGAGAGCTTGTCGTCCGCAATAACCAGACAGGCAATGAAGGGCCACAAATGAAAAAGTGTACAGTAAATTCACAGACTGTTAGAATACAAAGATATAACCTTCAGATTCACTATAGAGCTCGAAAAAATCTTTACCATCGATTACCACAGAATCTATGGCACCTCTCGCTGATGACAGCAGGGAAGAGAGGAAGTTGACATGTGGGAAAAGCAAGAGAGTTCTCAACCAGTGAGCCAGAGTGTTTTGACCAGCAGAAATGAACTGAAAAAAAAAAAAGTGGGTGGTTGTGGGAAACAAGGGGGAAAAAATGCAGATGGAGGTATTATTTTTCTTTTTGTATCCCATCTAATTGCAATCATAGGCAGATGTCTGCGAGTGTGACAGCATCAGCAGAATTGCTGCTGAGAGCACAGAATCTTTGTCTAAAAATAATCAGACGTTCTGGGCTCGGCTGTTTGTTATAATGGTAATCGATGCTGCAGGCTTTGAATTCCATCAATTTATAGATCCACTCTGTTCTGCCTGGTGATTGCGCTGCCTCTAAACCCCTGCTGCACACACACACACACGCACACACACACACGCACTCATAAAAAAAATTAAAAAAAAACACAAAAGGTTCACGCAGACGGGGACCATTACCTATGCATGTAGATATGCAACCCTACATGCGTTATACAACCATCTAAAGAGCAATGACACACAGAATAAACAGAAATACAAACATCAGTGTAGAAAGAGAATAATACAACCATGCATCCAACACACACTCACAGAAACAAAAAAGATTTAAACAGACTTATGCATTACCTATGCATGCAGATATGCAACCCTGCATGCACATCATGCAAACATATCTACAGGATCATTACTTGTGAATGCAAACATGCAAAAATAACATCTACATGACCATTACATATGCATGCACATATGCAACACAGCATGCATATTATACAAATGATAGTATCTACAAGATCATTACTCATGCATGCATGCAGATAATGCAACACTGCATGCACTTTATACAAAAACCCCATCACCTGTGCATGCAGATATGCAACCCCACATGCATATAGTATAATACAAAACATGGTATATACAGGATCATTACTTGAGTATGCAGATATGTAACACCACAAAAAAATGCTATCTACTATAGAATCATTACCCAAGCATCCAGATAAGCAAACCTGCATGCATACTATGCAAATCATATCTACAGATACCCACAGTGGCATGTAAGCTTTACAAAAAAATGCATCTACATAATATAATATCTACACAACACAGAGAAGCACACAAATATAAACATCAGTGTAGAAAGAGAAGGTCCAATCACCATGCATCCAACACACACACACACACACACACACACACACACTGGCCACAGCGAGGGACAGCAGAAGGGCTAGTCTATGATTTAGATAAGTGCAGTTTCTTTTCATACGTTTTCTTATCTCCTCCGTTTGTGTGTAAGGCAGAAGATTTGTCCTTAGCTGTTTCAGATTAGTGCCGCTTCTCAGACGCCACATTCGAGAGGAGAGATCGATCAATGAATCAAATCAACACAATCAATACGGCCCATCGCTGGAGTCTAGTCTGGCCCCCGCATTAATACTGGCACCAACCCCACCCCCTCAAACCCCACGACACGGACAAAAACAACAGCACTTCTCTCGGCTCTTTCTTTTCTTTTTTTTGTTTGGGAGAGATCCAGGATAGGGCCGTTTCTGGCGGGTGTCCATGGCAGAGATGGAAGATGAGCCGTTATCTGCCCTGACTTGGACAGGAAAGAGGAAAGTGGCCTGCTGGACGTGCTCAGAGCTGCCATGCACTTCAGCTCTCCTGGTTTCATTTGTTTACCCGTAGGAGAGCAAAATCACAAATGAGATCTTTGTAATATCTCAACTGCTTCTTCTAGGAAGCTTTGAGACAAAGTAGTGAACAGTAACCTCACATGTGTCTCCTTCAAAGTCATCAACAATGTCTCAAACTGTGCTCAGATTTGACAAAACAAAAGTCAGAGATTTCAATGTGAACTCAAACAATTCTCTTTAAATGATCTGAGCTCCTACACTCATAGAAAAAAAAAAAAAAAGAATACATAGGGTTCTTGACTCAATTTTATAGATCCTTTATGCCAAAAAGGTTCTATTTAAGGAGAAATATTCTTAAATGACTGCATTATACTTTCATGTTTAACAGGTTATTATTTTATTTTTCAATTCAAGTGTGTTTACGAGCTGTTTAAAGGATTAGTTCACTTCAGAATTAAAATTTCCTGATAATTTACTCGCCCCCATGTCATCCAAGATGTTTATGTCTTTCTTTCTTCAGTCGAAAAGAAATTAAGGTTTTTGAGGAAAACATTCCAGGATTTTTCTCCATATTTTGGACTTCAATGGCTACCAATGGGTTGAAGGTCCAAATGTCAGTTTCAGTGCAGCTTCAAGAGCACTACATGATCCCAGACGAGGAATAAGGGTCTTATCTAGTGAAACGATCGGTTATTTTCTAAAAAAAATAAAAATCATATACTTTTTAACCACAAATGCTCATCTTGCACTAGCTCTGTGACGCGGCATGCGTTACATAATCACGTTGGAAAGGTCATGCGTGACGTAGGCGGAAGTACCGAGGTAGGGCAAGAAACTCCATCTCATCTTTTTTTTACCTTTTTTTTTTTTTTTTTTTTAAAGGCCGTTTGACTTAGTCTTTGCACGTTCGCTTTGACACTGGATCGGTACTTTTGCCTACGTCATGTGTGACCTTTCAAACGTGATTACATAATGCGTGGCACATTGCAGAGCAGTACAAGACAAGCATTTGTGGTTAAAAAGTATATCTTTTTTTTTTTTTTCAAAAAATGGCCGATTGTTTTGCTAGATAAGACCCTTATTCCTCGTCTGGGATCGTGTAGAGCCCTTTGGACCTTCAACCCGTTGGTAACTGTTCAAGTCCACTATATGGAGAAAAATCCTGGAATGTTTTCCTCAAAAACCTTAATTTCTTTTCGACTGAAGCAAGAAAGACAAACATTTTGGATGACATGGGGGTGAGTAAATTATCAGGAAATTTTAATACTGAAGTGAACTAATCCTTTAATTCATAACATGTTATCAAAATAAAAAATTAATTAAAGCTAAATCCATAAAACAAACCCATGATAGGAACCCCTTAAAGATTCTATATATAAAGCGACTGACAGAACCCTTTAAGGTTCAATATAGAACCTTTTCTTCTCTTACTGCATATCTAAAAAAAAAAAAAAAAAAATGACACATTTACTTCTAATTTGTTCCACCAAAGAAACTGTGGAAGAAAAATCTGAGATATAGTTGAAACATAACCAAAACCTCCATTAAGTCTCTCAAGCTATGAAAAATCAACCACTGTGCACTGAAATGTATTGATCACAGAGTGCACAAGAGTCATACATATTACGAAGTCCAGCAAATCGTTTGTAATTAATGGTGACATCAGAAGATATACATCAGGAATCTGTCAATTAAACTAATTAATCACACTGTAAAATGCAATATTCCTTTCTAATCAGGAACAGTGCACAACACAAAAATGAACATCACAGAGTTAAAATACTGTGTTATGGTGTGAATTTAGCGGTCACCGTCTCTGAATATCACATCTTGACACCTTTCTAAACCTGCCAGCAGAGGCTGGGAAATGATTCCAAATAATTAATCCCAAACCATCAGCCGGCTCTCCGCAGACAACACGGCAGCTCTTAAGACGAGCACGGGAGTTACAATGATCGGGAAGGTGTGACTCACGTCTTCAGGAATTAGTTGTCACGCTGCACTTCATTTAGGAGTTTTAGCACCTAGCACGCCTCAATCCGTCAACACCTTGTCTAAACCACACGTTATGTTCGGAACCGCTTCATCTGTCAGGAAAAACACAGTTCGGAGCAGACGGCACACTGAGTTTCTGCTCTGTACGCGTTTGAAAAGAAGAAGTACAGGCAGTGCTGTCGCTTTGGAATAAAACCCCTCAACCATCTATCAGAAGGTTTTAAACCAAAGTTGCTCCTCAGCAGGGGACTGAAAATATTGACTCATTATAGAGCCACTGTCGAGACCCCTGGTCGTTTAAAGGATTGAAAAACGGTCCACCTACTGCTCATAGTAAGAGCTATAGTTGAGCAAATTATTTTTATAGGACAGTGTAATTTCTGCACCAAACAGAACTGCAAAACAGATTTACTTAAAAGAAGTTGCTTTAACTTAAAATTATGATATTTCCAAACAGATGAATACACTTATCTGAACTTACGCTATAAAGGATTCAAAGGTTATTTTCACAGTGATGCCATAGAAGAACCATTACTGGTTCCTCATCAGTGAACAGTTCTAAAAAGAACCATTTTTTTCTTAAAAGAACATTTCAAAAATCCTTTTAAAAGAACCTTTTGTGCTATGGAAAGTTTCCATGAATGTTAAGGATTCTTCATGGAGCCATAGATGGCAATAAAGAACATTTTTTGTGTGTGAGTGTACATTACTTGTTCTGACAAGCAAAATTCAGATTAATTTTGACAAGTTCAAATCAATTTCATTTGACTTATTCTGTGAATTTCACCTGGAAATAATGCACTTTTGTTGATCCAATTAATCTTAACAGCATCAGTAAAGAAAATTAAAAAAGAAAAAATATTGAGCACAAAGTATGTTGGCATGCACTCAAAAAAAAAAAAAAAGCCTTTTTTAAGATTTACGCAATTTAATTAATAGTAAAATTCCATCAAATTGTTCAATTATTCAACTGAAATACGTAAGGATATTATTCAAATCAATTTGATGGAATTTTACTATTAATTAAATTAAGTAAATCTTAAAAAAAAGGCTTAACATTTTTTTTTACTGTATGTACAGTTTTTACAACCAGAAAAACACCAACATGAAACAAAATATGCAACATAACTAAACATTAAATACTAATACATCTTTCCCTTTACTCAAAAACAAAAAAACAACTCTTAATCTCCTGATTCAGTTTCATGCACTAGAAATGCACTGTCCAGTTTTAGTTAATGACACACAAAAAGATAACAGATGTGTCTTATTTTCAAATGTTTAAAGTGTAAAATGTTTAAATCTAACTGTCCTCCCTGCAGCTCCAGCGGTGCCCTGTACTCCAGTGTCTTACTTACAGTTGTCTCTGAACATTAAGGATGAAGTGTGTAATTTTTCTGGATGTTAAAGTATGTTCTCCAATTCCAGCTTAACTGTAGAGACAAGCGTAAGTTCCCAGGTTGATTCCACCAAAAAACACAGAATATGTGACTCTTTTAAAACACTGATGGCAGACAGGAAATGTGTTCAAGAAAACTGCCTGATAACAGTCATTACTTTTGCCTGATAATGCTAAAAATGCAGACACTTTTAAATTGGGATAGAAAAATATATTCTACAAGTGAAAACAATTACAGTTCTTTAACAATAAAAAAAAAAAAATGATGCCGTCAACAAATATCAAAGCATTTAGCTAAGCAAACACCCTGACCTGTGATGAGACTAGTCACATCTTATACTGTATATGCGATTATTTTTTTCAAATTCAGTAATCAAACAGGTATTTATCCTTTCTATTTAGCACTTTCTTCATCCTTTTATTGTTCAAACTAGTTTGTTCTTTAACATTCAAGGTTTAAATTTGCTTCCAATTAGTGCAGCAAACCGCTCTGCAAACGTACGTCTAAATGAACGTCCAAATGAGTCCAGATTATTTATCATCATCATAATGGCTCATTGTTCTTTTCACACTCCACTCTGTGGTTACAATCAGACCAGCCATTATCTCACACAACCGCCGACTTTACGGTCGTGCATTTACTGGCATGAAATAAAAAAAATAAAGCACAACTAGCCTGGATGAACTCTTGCAGCTTTCAGACAATAAGTGATGGTTTCTGGTATTTGTTTGTTTATTCTGACACACTGTGGTTTATTAAGCAACAGTCAAGAACTATTGAAAAATTCACTGTGCGGCTTTAAAAAAAAAAAAAAAAAAAAAAAAAAAAAAAAAAGGGGGGTTGAAGTGTCTTGGTAAAATTTATTGTAGAGTAAATATAAGTGTGTTAAAAAGAGCGATATAAATGGGGGCCAGTGACTTGACAATCCATAACAAACGGCACCAAATCAGTCGAGCAGGAGTTTACCTCCGCAAAGTCTCGACGACACACACACAAAAACAGAAACACTGGCCCACTTTCCAGAAGAAATCGACGGAGGTGGGGGTGAAAAATGGCAAGCAGCGGATAACACGGATAACCTGCCATTGTTTATTCTCTCTTAAGAAATGTCAATCTGTTTGTTTCTCAGGTGTGCTCCTTTTTCCTGTTGTTTGTGCTGTTTCTCTTCCTCCCGCGCCCCTCCTGCCGCTCCCCTGTTGATTGCAAGGGGAGATCAAAGCCGAGCTGCTGGAGGAACGTGAATATTTCAGGTGAGCGGAGCGGCTGCGTTTCATGCCACCTGTGTGACACCGAACCAGGTCCAACCCCTTGCAATTACCTGATCTCCGGAGGGCCCCTGAGAGCCCGGCGACACCAGCTAGAGCCACCTGTCAGAGCGAAAAACTCTTTTATTCCTACCCAATGCACGCACATTTGCGACAGAAAGAGATATTCCTCATCCGAGACAAAAATAAATGTATCTAGAGCGCAGTGATTGGGAATATGGCCCACGTCAGCGAGGTACAGTTAAAACGAGGATGAAAAGGGAACTTGCGAGGTTGCAGAACTTTGGGAACGTCGGAAGAACACGAGAATCTCTTGAGGAACACGTTCAAACTTATTCCACATCAAGAAGTAGTTCAAAAAGGCCACGGCCCTACCAAACATCTGAAGCGTTTTTTTTATATTCTTGTGCATGTATTTCCAAAACATCAAGCAACACATAAGCTCTGTTGCAAAACCTAATGCGCTGCTTATTTGGGATAATTTTAAGGCATTATAGGTTCACTCCTGATGCTAAAAAGGTAGACAACATAATAATGATGTCTTCTAATCTAAGATACTGCATCCTAAGGCCTCCAATTATTGCTCCATATTTTGCATCAAAATGCATTGAAACAGATTGTATGACAAAAATAAATTTTACATCACAATACATTCTGGGATTGTGGGATAAATTAGGGGTGTGCGATATCACGATTTCTGATCGTGGATGACTAAAATGTCTCCACGATCTGCTTTTGAAGAAATATCATAGTATCGTGCTACAGTACATTCTATCAGTTGCAGTTCTGGTGCCTCTGTCCCAATATACTGAACGACGCGACGTACATTCACATGTCCACGCACACTAAACGCCTATCAAACAGCGTGTGAGTACTGAAATAAGTTGAACTCAGTCACCTCTGATAAAAAAAAATTACACTAAATTGTAATGTTGACATGCATTTTCCGTAAAGCAGCTTTGAAATGATATGTATTGTGAAAAGCGCTACACAAATAAATATGAATTGAATTAATAAGAATCAGTGTATAATTTATATAGTAAAGTCTATGTAGTTTTATTTTTACATTTATTAAATTCTTTACTTGAATACTACTGTTAAATACACCTACTGTGAAAAAAATAAAGCATTGTTTATTTCATTTGTATATTATAATGCATTTGTAATGTGCATCTTTGTTCTTATTTTTAATAACAAAGATAAAATAATGAAAAAGATTTTCATCTTCGCCCACCCCTATTTTGGACTAAATGATCTGTCATTATTTTTCTTTTATATTTTGTTACCTTGTTAGGCTACAGTTTTGAAATAGGAAAATTAGTTTGGCTGTATTGCTCAGTCACTTGCAAAATAGTAAAACCAACATGAAAAAAATCATGATAAAATCGTGAATCATGATTTTTCTGGGCGGAAAAAAAGCACCCACCCCTAGGATTAATTTTGAAAAATTACTATAAAACACATATTAATATTTAAAATTTACTAAATAAATATTAATTTGTATAGAGGGTATGCATTGACGTAACTTTCCCGCCGGAACACGCCCCCTTAGCCGAACTGAGTGGCAAAACATCCTGCAACAAGACTGTCAAATGTCAAACATGCTCATGTCAAACACTATTGGAATCAATTTGTACAGCTATTTGTATAGCGTGTACGAGTTGCCAAATCAGTCCCATATGAGGTTGCATTTCAGTTAGGGTGCTCCTTTAGAAGGCACATGCCTGTGTAGGTAGTAGACAGCAAGGGAGCTTACTAGGTTTTGTAAGAGATCTAAAAGAATGTTCACGCAAAGAGCTGCCAAATGTCCTAGCCTGGATCTGACGTAGGATAAGCTTTTGTGTGTGTGTGTGTGTGTGTGTGTGTGTGTGTGTGTGTGTGTGTGTGTGTGTGTGTAAAAGCATTTCAATGCTTGAGCAGTCATCTCTTTTCCCACAGCCAATAAAAACTCCTCCTCAGAGTCCACACCAATCTGAGCAGCACTATTCAACAGCCGCCCATGGCAGGAGCTCAGGGAGTTTGGAAAGAGAGAGATTGTGTGCGGGGTTGTATGATGAGCAAAAGGTGTAGGGGGGGACGACGGCAGACCGTTTCCAGCCGCGTCTCTCTGAACGGCAGTAAAGCCCTTGCAGCAAATTCAGTACATTCCTCTGTGTCAGAGCGGCCGACACACATTAGCCGTTTACATGGGAGGAAACACAATCTATTTGATGCTACACTGCCCACATGTCTAAAGCCTTCCCTTCAAACACCAGCGCTTCACACATTTTGACTCTCATCTCATATTCTGAGCAGGTACGCCAGGAAACGCACTCCATATACTTGGAAATCACTGTTTAAAGTCAAAGCTGAGAGTAAACATGGAACATTTGTTTAGATTTACTATTGGGACGTCCATTTTTGTAGGTTCCTGTAATTTATGCATGCAAATATCAGGCAAGCTGTGCAATTGTACATACACTGAAAAAAAATTATAAACGCAACACTTTTGTTTTTGCCCCCATTTTTCGTTAACTGAACTCAAAGATCTAAGACTTTTTCTATGTACACAAAAGGCCTATTTCTCTCAAATATTGTTCACAAATCTGTCTAAATCTGTGTTAGTGAGCACTTCTCCTTTGCCGAGATAATCCATTTACCTCACATGTATGGCATATCAAGATGCTGATTAGACAGTATGATTATTGCACAGGTGTGCCTTAGGCTGGCCACAATAAAAGGCCACTCTAAAATGTGCAGTTTTATCACACAGCACAATGCCACAGATGTCGCAAGTTTTGAGGGAGCGTGCAATTGGCATGCTGATTGCAGGACTGTCCACCAGAGCTGTTGCCCATGAATTGAATCTTAATTTCTCTACCATATGCCGTCTCCAAAGGCGTTTCAGAGAATTTAGCAGTACATCCAACCGGCCTCACAACCGCAGACTACGTGTAACCACACCAGCCCAGGAGCTCCACATCCAGCATCTTCACCTCCAAGATCGTCTGAGACCAGCCACCCGGACAGCTGCTGCAACAATCGGTTTGCATAACCAAAGAATTTCTGCACAAACTGTCAGAAACCGTCTCATGGAAGCTTATCTGCATGCTCGTCGTCCTCATCAGGGTCTCGACCTGACTGCGGTTCGTCGTCGACTTGAGTGGGCAAATGCTCACATTCGATGGCGTCTGGCACTTTGGAGAGGTGTTCTCTTCACAGATGAATCCCGGTTTTCATTGTACAGGGCAGATGGCAGACAGTGTGTATGGCGTCGTGTGGGTGAGCGGTTTGCTGATGTCAACGTTGTGGATCGAGTGGCCCATGGTGGTGGTGGGGTTATGGTATGGGCAGGCGTATGTTATGGACAATGAACACAGGTGCATTTTATTGATGGCTTTTTGAATGCACAGATACCGTGATGAGATCCTGAGGCCCATTGTTGTGCCATTCATCCACAACCATCACCTCATGTTGCAGCATGATAATGCACGGCCCCATGTTGCAAGGATCTGTACACAATTCCTGGAAGCTGAAAACATCCCAGTTCTTGCATAGCCAGCATACTCACCAGACATGTCACCCACTGAGCATGTCTGGGATGCTCTGGATCGGCATATACGACAGCGTGTTCCAGTTCCTGCCGATATCCAGCAACTTCGCACAGCCATTGAAGAGATGTGGACCAACATTCCACAGGCCACAATCAACAACCTGATCAACTCTATGCGAAGGAGATGTGTTGCACTGCGAGAGGCAAATGGTGGTCACACCAGATACTGACTGGTTTTCGGACCCCCCCGGACCCCCCATATACAGTAAAACTTCACATTTTAGAGTGGCCTTTTATTGTGGCCAGCCTAAGGCACACCTGTGCAATAATCATACTGTCTAATCAGCATCTTGATATGCCACACCTGTGAGGTGGATGGATTATCTCGGCAAAGGAGAAGTGCTCACTAACACAGATTTAGACAGATTTGTGAACAATATTTGAGAGAAATAGGCCTTTTGTGTACATAGAAAAAGTCTTAGATCTTTCAGTTCAGCTCATGAAAAATGGGGGCAAAAACAAAAGTGTTGCGTTTATAATTTTGTTCAGTGTGTTTGTGTATATATATATATACACACACACACACACACACACACACACACACACACACCTCCGCTTCTCTGTCTATGGCTGATGTTGAAGAAGAAAGTATATATATATTTATTTTTCTCTCTGTAACATCAGCCATCGACAGAGAAGCGGAGATGAATGTGACAGCTGCGGGATCGTAGAGGCGTCTGGTCAGTGAGCTCTAGGTAAATGTCACTTCACTCATTACCACACAAACACAACACGGCCAACTGCTTCATGATAGATGAGTGACCCAACAAGAGATAGAAGACAATCCCACTCCATCACTACATGCCGTCAATCCAACAAACGTCAACGTATCGAGCGGGAATCTCAAGCCCTTTTGATTGGTCAATTACTGATGAGCCTGCATTGAATATGCTGTAGCACCTTAAAACAACTAAAAAAAACCGAAGACAACAAAGGCTAAATGTGTTGAAAATGGCATACTACTTGTACTATTTGAGCATGATGACCTACTGCATGTGCAGAATACAACAGATTGCACAGAACTGTTTCCCATAATGCAATGCGCTTGATTTTATCTTTGCATTTTTAATGTGACAAATCAATTGCATTTTACATTCATTTCTTAATTCATTATGCAATTAGCAATGTGATTTCTTACAAAAAAATGCTATCCAATTATCATCTCTCAAAGTGGTTATTTTGCATTTGTAATCCGCTTGCTGAATTAAACATGCAATTCCATGTGGTCATGTGACAACAATATAGCATGCTATTTGATCACATTCCACACACTGCTGTTCTAAAAACAACATGTTTTCATTTTAAGTTTAGTTAAAGTTTTATAGTAATTTTGTGTTTGTCATTTAGTTTTTATATGTCTGTATAGTTCTGTCTTTTCTTATGGTTTTAGTTATCTATAAGAAGCCAGTATACAATATATACTGTGCAGTATATGCATGTTTAAACAACAGACAAATAATTCTTCTCTTTTTGTTCCAAGTACACTTCTGAAAGTTGGCAACAATGTAGCATGCTATTAAACATGCAACACATAGTAGCATACTACTTCACACAAGCATTTAGCATTTACTGTTGTCCTACATACAATTTTTTACAAATATATCATCTGGCAGTACACAATATATACCGTACTGTGCAGTATGCAGTATGCTAGGATACTAGTAAACGACTAACTCTTTTTTGTTGCAAGAACACTTCTGAAAAAAAAAAAAATGTAGCGTTCTATTAAACATGTAACACTTTGTGGTCATGTGACAATAATAAAGCATACTACTTTCTACATTAATTTTGCATACTGTCTCCCTACACACTATATAAAAAAGGAAGTACACAATATATACTGCACTGTGCTAGTATACTAGTTAACAACAGCCAAATTAATTCAGCTCCTTTCATTCTAAATACACAGCAACAGTGTAACATGCTAAGGTTTATCACTGCATACTGCAGACTTTCACAAAGTATTTTATAGTACTCTGTGTAGTTTGTAGCATGCTACTATTTCAAACACAGCCAAAATAATTCCACTCTTTTCATTTCAAATACACTTCTGCCAGATCAGCGCAGTGTCCACACTGGACACTGGTCATGTTATCATCAACGTCCAGCTAATTTAACACAGCATGTGACCTTTAACATGAGACTGATGACTTCTGATTGTCCCTGTCTGCTGACATTACACTACAATTATTAACTAGTTTATTACATTCAGGGTATTAATACTGATTTCTATTCATACTACAAACAAAGGGAGTGTGCGTTCTAGTCGTTCTGTCTGTAGAGACTCGTATTCAACCATGTGTTTCACTCATCTGTGAATTCAAAGGTGCATCATGACATGAGCTGCTGCGGTCCAGCAGTTCCCATCTGTACCGGGCCGTCTCAGAGGAAAGCTGATGCACATTGGGCCGCCAAACACACGGCACACGTCATGACGACAGAGGAGACGCCTACGCTCGGGCCAGCCATGCGTTTCCCTCCTGGGCTTACGAGAATATTCTGGATGGTGAAGCAGAGAGAGGCAGAAACAAGTGGCAGACTTCCCTTGTGTTTGGGGGAGGGCGTCGTTCGTTTACCTTGGTGCACATGTGGAGAAGAATCCCGAAGAGGAGATCCGTGAAGTGTGAACGCACCCTCTTGTCGTCAATCCTCCAGATAGCAGAGTCTATCATTAGAGCACTTACACACACAGATGGAGGTTCTGGGCCGAACGGGAATCGCAGGAACTCAGGTGCTGGGCGGTATACCGAATTCTCCAAATATTTTTGCAATGATTTTTCTACCAATATAACATTAAGCAACATTGTGAATATTTATTAGTATTTATGATTTCGGTGGAACTTCTTATTTTAACCATTAAGTTCCCTAAAAATATTTCCTAGAACAGTTTTCTAAAGGCTAAAAAAAAATTATGAAAAAGAAAATAATAAATAAAAAAATATAAAATAATGATAATAGATAATAAATAAAAATGATACATTTTAAAAACATAATGATAAAAATAAAATACAAACATGATAATAATAAATAATAGATAAAATTACAATAAATAACTTTTAAAAAAATGCCAAAACGATAGATGATAAAAAATTATAAGTAAAATTAAATGATAAATATACTGATAAAAATAAAAATAATGAATGATAAATAATGAAAAATGATAAAGATAATGACAAAAAATAATGCTAAAGACAATAGATAAAAAAACTATGATAATAATGATAAATCATAAAAAATTCTAGACAAATAAAAAAGATGAATAAAAATGATGAAGATAAATAATAAACAATAAAAAAAGAAAAATAATAAATATACTGATAAAAGTAATGATAATGATAAATAATGAAAAAGGTTAAAGATAAATGACCAAAAATAATGATAAACATGATAAATAATAAAAACAATGATAATAATGCTAAATAATAAAGATATGATAAATCATAAAAATGTATAAAGACAAAAAAAGATGAATAAAAATGCTAAAGATAAAAAAAATTAAAAAAAAGATATTGTTAAGACATATACAGGTGCTAGTCATATAATTAGAATATCAAAAAGTTTATTTATTTCACTAATTCCATTCAAAAAGTGAAACTTGTATATTATATTCATTCATTACACACAGACTGATATATTTCAAATGTTTACTTCTTTTAATTTTGATGATTATAACTGACAACTAAGGAAAATCCCAAATTCAGTATCTCAGACAATTAGAATATTGTGAAAAGGTTCAATATTGAAGACACTTGGTGCCACACTCTAATCAGCTAATTAACTCAAAACACCTGCAAAGGCCTTTAAATGGTCTCTCAGTCTAGTTCTGTAGGCTACACAATCATGGGGAAGACTGCTGACTTGACAGTTGTCCAAAAGACGACCATTGACACCTTGCACAAGGAGGGCAAGACACAAAAGGTCATTGCAAAAGAGGCTGTCCAAGCACATTAATAGAGAGGCGAAGGGAAGGAAAAGATGTGGTAGAAAAAAAAGTGTACAAGCAATAGGGATAACCGCACCCTGGAGAGGATTGTGAAACAAAACCCATTCAAAAATGTGGGGGAGATTCACAAAGAGTGGACTGCAGCTGGAGTCAGTGCTTCAAGAACCACTACGCACAGACGTATGCAAGTTTCACTTTTTGAATGGAATTAGTGAAATAAATCAACTTTTTGATGATATTCTAATTATATGACCAGCACCTGTATATATATATATATATATATATATACACACACACATACATACACACACACACACATATATACATACAGGAAAGAGGAAGAAAGATCATTCTGAAGATGAAAAGCATGAAATTGTGCAATGTCTTGCAAAAGGCATGAAAACAACTAATATTTTGTGAAAAATGAATGGAAATAATCGAACTATCATAAGATTTGTGAGTAATTTACAGCACAAGAGAACTCGGTCAGATAAAGGCTTATCAAGGAAAGTTTCTGTCAAATAAAAAATATTTGTATTAAAAGGTCACCTATAAAAAAAAAAAAAGCCACCGTTGAGCAGATATTTGAAGCTGCTGGAGTCTCTGGAGTCTCGAGACACTCTCCATGCTGGCTGGCAGTTGTATGTAAAGTTGCATTTCAGCCACCCCTAACCACAGCTCACAAAGAGAAGAGTTTATTGTACATTTACTGAATGTTTATTGTACAGAAATCCTACTGATATGTCACTTGCATAATTATTTGGAACACAGTATTTATATATGGATTTGTTTGCAAAGTATTTGGGGATTTTCAGTCTAGTCTCATGCTTACAGTCCACTGGTCGTTGCCTCCAGCTTAGACAACCTCAATCTGCTGCAATACAAGTCATCAGCCGCTTATAGTATAGACACAAAGTAAGAGCGACGAACACTGTCTTCCCATAAGTCTCAGTGATCCAGGCCACCAGGATCTACATGAGGGATTTGTCCCTCTTATAATACATCAGGAGTGACAGCACCACAGCGAGCGATAGCGAGGGGACAGCAGCTAAAAAAAGAACTAAAGTTCAAACTAAATCTGGAGGCTTTTAGCTGCGTTATCTGAGCCTTTCCTCAGATACCACAAGTTAATTGATCTGAAACGTCTCGGGAGTCTCAAACGTCTCCTCGGCCGCGAACTTTTTTCCCTTCATGCAAATCTATTAAGCCCCTATGTAATCAAAGACGCTTGAGGAACGTTCTTCAAAACGTCATATTCCAGTGACATCAATCGATGCGCTCCGTTCCCCTTCTCGAACTTTCCGAAACGACGCTTCCACAGCTGAGAGAAACTGCAGTCGGATACTGTAAACAGGCCACAAAGAAATTATGCTATGCTGCAATCCATTATTCATTTATGATACATTTTTCATTTAGCACTAGAGAGGGGGCTATACGCAATGATGAATGCATTGCCCAGGATGCAATTTGTATGTAAAATAACAGAAGATTAAAGAATATGTTTTAAGCGTAGATGTAGTTCACTGCCATTTAAAGGAGGGGGGAGAAAAAAAAAAACCTTCATTGGGATAAAGAGCCTGTGGCGGTGCATTCGAAAAATCACTTAGTGCTACTTGGAGAGACTAAGTAATGAAACACAATGAGGAGAAGGCGTTCCAGGACACAGCATCTCTCTGTATCTCCATCATCGCTTGAATGAGATGACGTCTCTAACCAAGAGAGCGGATTTTCATTGATATGTCGTTTGATGGGCCGTTTTGAAAGTCCATAAACCAAATAATATGCTTTCCACACAAGTCCCACACACATACACACACCAACTTCATTCAGTGAACACTGTTGCAGCCCAATTCCTGTGTGAGATAGAGGGGAAACAAGAGGAAAGGGGAAAAGAAAATGAGGCTATGTCTACACTAATCTCAATACTTTCGTCCACACTGAGATGGCGTTTTTGTTCAGTGAAAAACTGATCTTTTTGAAATCGCTCTCCCAAGTAGATAAATTTCCAAAAATGACAGTTTTACTGCTAAGAGAAACTGCAGCCGGACACTGTAAACAGATCAAATTATGCAATGGCAGCGTTTTTGTCCTGTGAAAAACAGCTTTAATGCTCTCCCAAATAGATACATTTGAAAACGACATTTTTGCATTGTAATAAGGATTGTGAAAACAGGTATTCGAAAATTGTGAAAATGTGACACATATTGTACCCATAGATATCTATGTTTGTCCTAGTGTTGTCAAAAAGTACCAACTTTGGTACCAAGTCGGTACTGAAATTTTAAAAATGTGTCGATACCAGCATTTCCCCACCGGAGCGTTAGAAAGCAGGCGTCTATCAGCAGATATATTGGGGATCCACTGATAGACACCTGCTTTCAAATGCTCCGTGTGTATCTGTGTAAAGTAGCTATTTACAACATGTTTTTGAAGCGCTGATCATTGTAGCCAATCACAGACATATGTGATTGGCTCAAAATGCTAGAGGGAAATGCTGGTATCGATAACACTAGTTTGTACCTGTATGTGCTATTCACTTTCACAGTGTTGCTAAAGATGAATGTTACTTTGTACAATCTTCATATTATATTACTGCATAGACGACAGAAAATTTACTCACAATTGCTGTCCCGCCGCAAAACATGAGGGTAACTGCATTTTTGTCCTGCAAAAAACAGCTTTTTGAAGATGCTCTCCCAAATAGATACATTTGAAAACGGCATTATCGCATTGTAATATGGACTGTGAAAACAGAGGTATTCGAAAATTGATGCCTCCTGTTTAGTCATGTGACACATATTGTACCCATAGATATCTATGTTTGTACTAGTGTTGTCAAAAGTCGGTACTGAAATTTAAAAAACGTGACGATACCAGCATTTCCCCATGGGTGCGTTTGAAAGCAGGCATCTAACAGCGGATATATTAGGGATCCTGTGATAGACGCCTGCTTTCAAACGCTCCCGTGTGTATCTGTGTAAGCGCTCGGTGAAGAGCGTCAAACATGTCTATTTACATGTTTTTGAAGCGATAGCCAAATCACAGACATATCTGTTGAGCACGTGAACACAGTGGCCAATCAGAGGTGTTTAAGAATCCACTCAACAGCGCTCAGATTGCTAGGGGGAAATGCTGGTATTGATAACACTAGTTTGTACTAGTATGTGCTATTCACTTTCAAAGTGTTGCTAAATATGCATTTTACTTTGTACAATCTTCATATTACATTCCTGCATAGATGACAGAAAATTTACTTGCAATTGCTGTCCCGTGGCAAAACAATTGCGTTTTAGTGGCGATTGAGTGTAAGTGGACAGATATTTTGTTAAGAAAATGATCATGCCAGAAGAATAGCATAAGAACTTTATTATGCCTGATTTCTCTGTATCATCTCAGTGAGCTTTTATTACATTTTATGTTTTTTTTTTGTTTTTTTTTTACATTCCAGTGTGGACAAGAAACTTTTGGATAGTCCTTAATAACACTAGTGTGGAATGTATCCGGAAATGTAGACATAGCCTGAAAGAAAAGACAATGAGAAAGGAAAAAAAAAATAGAAGAAGAGAACGAGAATGAGATTTAACTCATGCATGGCTCCTTCATTCAAGCTCTGCATGTTCACGTGTGTCCTGATGAAGGTGAAGGTATCATAAGGTCCTCCAGATGGGATCTGGCGGGAGATTCTCTGTGTATTTCCTATGTCAAATTCTGACCCATTAGCCCAGTGTCCCTGATGGCAGAGAGCTCTGTGCCCGGGAGGAGGAGGTGGGAACGGGGAGGTGACAAAATCTATTTGGGTCAGCAACATCGATCTCAACTCCCGCTGCTCTAGAGGTCAGGAATTTCAGTGCGGAGAGAAGAACGCTGCTTTTTTTTTTTGGTATCTCAGACTGTAAACTCACACTCTACTCACCGAACATCACATAACATGACAGGAGAAATCTAAACAGCAAGCTCTGATCTGATTGGTTAGCTGGGAAACTTATCAGGGAAGTCATGAAGCTTATGCACCAAGGTACTTCCAAGGTATTAAAACATGGTTGTTTATTAAGTGCACAAACTAACAAAAATTTCAAGTACCATCTCAAAGTACCGTAGTATTAACACGATCCTATCGTGCAACATTCAGAAGAGTATCTATCAATCTATCTAGGGGCTTAAATTTCATCTAGCAGTTTGGGGGACAATAAACAAAATTTCTTAAGAGCAATTTTTAAAGGGGACACAAATAATACAGCCAAAATTTATGTCCGTTTTTCTTTTCTCTGTCATTTTATCTGGCCAACAACACAAAGCGATAGTTGTTTAAATACGAGTTAGGTTCATAGGTTCATAGGTTCACCACGCGGTCATATTATAATTATTAAATTATCTTGCGTCCTCCATATAGTATTTTAGGTTTCATCTGGGACAGAGAACTTAGTCTCTTAGACTACTATATTCAACTGCAGCAAGCCCACTGATCTGCCACTTAACATCATACTGAGCAAAATCCAACACAACGGCAGATGTACAATTTTAGCCTAATATCAATTCACGCATAGGCTTATCGCCATGTTATTTTGGCAGTTTGTCGTGTTTTCCCAAATGAAATGGTGAAGAAAGCTCTGAAGTGACTGAAGTTCATGTAACACAGTAAACACCACGTGTGTTCGAGTTTGTGTAGTAGACGAAACAACGCCATTCATTCACACAGAGACACGCAGAACATGCAGACTTATAAGCAACATGCTTTGGCTGTTGTCGCATTCATTTCTACTATGTGAAAGCCTTAAAATCTCTGCTGTGGGTGAAACTCATGTATTAGTCTATCTATCTGTCTATCTGTCTGTTTGTCGTCTAGGTTTTTTGAACTGTTTTTAAAACTTAAATTACAGTCATATGAATTTCTTTTCTGAATATCAATGAATTTTAATTCTACTTCCTTGCATTAAAATTCAAATTGCAATTCTGTATCCTGTTTACCGAAATTCCAGTTCTGACAGGAGCGAAACCTTGGCATCAACTGAAGTAACAGGTGGATGTTTGCGGCTCTAAGGAAACTCGTTTTGTACTCATACAGAAGCTAGTGTGCGTGCAGGTGTGTGAGCTGTAATGAAGAGTGACTGTTAGACATGCTGAGGGTGAAAAGAAAGCTGTTTGTGCAGGTCAGATGAAAGTGTCAAGGAGGAGAGGCCTTGGTGAAGGGCGGCCTCTCCAAACGCCTGTCAGACCCTCTCAGACCGACCGCCACGGGCAGCAAATGGGCCTGATCCGCAGGCATTGTGCGTGAGCGCATCGCCTGTCTGCACTGAGAGGAACAGGAGAGAAACTGAGGAGACAGACAGACGGGGAAGGGGAGGGAATTAGATCCATGGTTTGTAGCCTTCATTGCGTCTCCGACAGGCATGTTCCGGCTCAGAGACGCTGGTTAATCCTCACCTCTCCCGCTCGCTGTAGAACGACGTCTCGCTTCAGTTTCAAACACCGCAACTCACCGCAAAAGCACACACCACTCAATGGACGTCCCATAGCTCATTTAACATCAAACTTCCAGCACAACATTCCCGGGAGCAAAAAAAACAAAACACAAAAGCCCAATTTTGATCAGTTAAAAGGGCATTTTTCTTTGTGCCACAGATCCATATACACACACACATACATATATATTATATATACATACACACATATACATATACATATATATATATATATATATATATATACACACACACACACACACACACACACATACATACATATATACACACACACACACACTATGGGGTCAGTAAGGGGTCGGTAAGATTTTTTTTTTTCCCAGCAAGAATGCATTAAATTGATCAAAAGTCACAGTAAAGACATTTACTTTCTATTTCTGATAAATGCTTTCTATTCATCAAATAACAAAGGTTTCTACAAAAATATGAAGCAGCACAACTGTTTTCAACAAAGATAATAATAAGAAATGATTCTTGAGCAGCAAATCAGCATATTAGAATGATCTCTGAAGCATCATGTGACACTGAAGACTGAGTAATAATGCTGAGAATTCAGGAATAAATTGCATTTTAAAATATATTTACATAAATAGCCATGATTGTAATAATATTTCACAATATTGCTGTTTTTAGTGTATTTTTGATCAAATAAATGTAGCCTTGGTGAGCAGAAGAGACTTTACAACATTTGAAGTATTTAAAGTTACAAATTGTGTATTTAATTATATTAATATTAATAATAACTAAAACTATTTGTCTTCCAAGTACAATTATCATTATACTAAGTACATAAATAAATATTACTATCATTTTTGTTGTTGCTGTCTTTTAAACAGTAAGATTTGTACAATCTTTAGTTTTAATATTAAGACATGAGATGTTTGCAATTGTGCACAGGGAATATGAGGAAGCCAAGAGTTTGTGATTGAACATACGGTTACTTGACCTGCTCTTACACTGAATGGAGCACAGACGTCCAACTCTTAACCTGTTATACAGCACTGCATCTTTACTGTATCACGCTACAGTAAGAGAAGACGATGAAGAAGCTGCCAAGGCCAGAGAAGAGCTGCTTTCAGGAGCAGCTGGCAAAGCACAGACGCTCACGCAGAAGACCTCCGACTGGCAGACACTCAACACAACACTCCAGCCTGAGCGAGAGAGAGAGAGAGAAACACACACACACACACACACACACACACGTCCAGGCCCGAGTACACAATGGCTTTCATCTTCTCAATGAATGAAGCAGCTTGAAGCGTTTCAAAGGCAGACGCATTCACCTGCTCGTGTTCAAGTAGCTCGGGCCCAGAAACTGAGAGCGAATGGAAAGCATGAAGACTAAACAGTCTTGACCCACTATGGTAAACCAGAGAACAGCATCACGACAGATGAATCATTTCTGAGAAACCATAAACGGTTCCAGGGTTTACAGGGAATGCCTGTAAAATTCTGAATTCATTCATAAATAGAATTGTGGCTGTAAACAGGAAACAGAATAGCAATTCAAAAAGATAGATAGATAGATAGATAGATAGATAGATAGATAGACAGATAGATAGATAGACAGACAGATAGAGATAGATAGATAGATAGATAGACAGAATCCTCTCTGAGAAACCATAAACGATGCAATCGCCAAATGACAATTAACACGCCAATAAGTTTTCCCTCCATCATGGAGGACAATAAAACGCTCCTCTCGGTTCTTTGCGGACTAAACGCACAGCAGGGAAACTACAGGTGATAAAAAGCAACTCAAAGTATTCCAGTAAAAGCGGCAACGCATTGGCGTAGAGAGAGCCAGACGAGATTTATCCCTTCACGGCCTTTTGACACTAAATTAAACTGTTGAGTCCATTCCCTGTGCCAGCTAGTTATCTTTCTGGGCTAATTTAACACTATAATTTACGTTCCATATAAAATACGTCCCGATATGGCGCTGTCGAGGCAGTACATCATTCTCGCCAAGCGCTCTGGTTTCGGCGAAAAGGACGGAATTAGATCATATTCATGATGCAATTAAACACTTCAGTGGGAATCAATGTAAAACTGATGAGCCCTGAAAACAATGCATATGGCAGGGAACATTAGAACGCATTACCTTCCGCTGGAAACCCTCGGCAGATGCAATTTAAACCCCTCCAACACTCTCGGCTGCCGTCGCCACAGCCTCATAACGCGCAGCCATAATAAATGAATTTTTCACAAAATTATTCAACTACTAAATTGCCCATGGTAACTGAATATCAGATGAAAGTGATGTGAATTATTAAGAAGAGATACTGTTTGTTCTTACCCAGAGTATAATAATCACACAAATGAGGGGAGAAAGAGAGAGAGAGAGAGAGAGAGAGAGAGAGAGAGAGAGAGAGAGAGAGAGAGAGAGAGAGAGAAAGAGAGGTGTACAGGCAGAGTTCTTCATAATAAACACCACCAGTCATGTCGAGCTGTAAAGAAAGTTGGTCTGTGACTGTAGTCACCTGCTGTGATGATGGCATTGACCATTTCCCAGTGGGATGAAGTGCAGGATTGTGGGCGGACTTGTTGAACTACGGCAAATTATCAAGCGGTTTTGACCTTCTTTCGTAGGCCTAATGTTAAAATGCAATTGTAATATCTAATGTAACGTGAACAAAAAGTACAGTGGCAGCAACTTCGTATCAGATATATGATACATACCATTGACAATACAGATACTAATGTCTATGAGTGGAGATCATAATCTATGAGTGGAGATCAATAAAACTAAACTAACAAAATTTCATTCTAAATGCATGTCATTGATCTTATTGTGAAAGACTCTTTCAAGCACGTTTTATTTTTTGAATTGTTTAATCTTGTAATTTTTTAATCAAAATAACTCACATATTCATATAATAATAGAATAACATATTCATTTTATTAGCACCCTTACAGAAATCTTACCCGTTTTTATCGATTGCATTTGTGTATGACTGACAAATCTACATCACATTAGTTTATGGTAAACCTGAGTAATGTATATGGATGAAAATTTTATATGCAATTCAAATACATAAATCTTAAATTTAGACCTAAGAGTGTATTAGTGTCCACAGACTCCATACCAAGGTACAATACCGTTCTGTTTATTACAAGCATACGCTGCAGTTATGTCATCTGCCGCTTTACAGTAAATGCTCAAGCTCTTTAAAGTCTGATTCTGTCAGACAGAAGAGAGATTGTTTTATCGTTGATCAGCTGGAAAATATTGTTCTGAAAGTGATTCCAAAGAAACAGTTATTGTTACAGTGTCGTTATTGTTATATTTTAGGTATGGACTTTTCATATTCTCACAGAATAAGATTGTTAAAGACTAAAAGTTATAGTTTATCTTTATAGTTTTAGTTTTTTGTACGAACAGGCCTTTACGCTCCGATGCACGTCACAAAACAGAAGAAATTATTTGTCGCTATTTCGGTTTCATTACGACCTTTGCATAGGCTTTCTAGCATTAATATTAGGCTATTATAACAACATTTTAGTTAAGGACAGACTGTTTCGCAAAGTCACATTTTCAACACTTTAGTATAGGGAACACATATTCACTAATAACTATGACTTTTCCCCTCAGTAAACTCCTAATTTACGGCTTATTAATAGACAGTTTTTGTAGCGTTTAAGTTTAGGTATTGGGTAGGATTAAGAATGTAGAATAAGGTCACGCAGAATAAGGCATTAATATGTGCTATAAGCTTAATAAAGCCTGAACCTCATTGTCAGTCCATCGCTCATATGTTGATTCGAATAGCAAACAACTCTTACTGCACGCACCGCAACAGACTTTTAAAAATGGTGGCTGAAATAAAATGCTGCGTGGAGTCAACCAATCAAAATGCCACGTGAACTCAACCAATCAGCATGTTCAGCGGCCAAGTCCCACCCCCGAAAGTTCCTGAACTTTTGAAAAAGTACTACCTTGTGAGCAGGGACTTTCTGAGGGGGACATTTTTACCCAGAACTTATAGACCCTGGTTCCTGCGGTGGAAACACAGAGTACCACCCCAAAGTCACTAGTTCCTGGGGAAATTTCCTGCAGAGGAAACGCAGCTTTAGCTGAATATCTCACTGTATTGTTAGTTTATCACCAGCTGCAGTTCAGGCTGTTCTAACTTACCATAAAATTATGCATCTGTTAAACAGGTCGCAATAAGTGTGTTACGTGTTAGTGAAGCGGAAGCAATGAGTGTGTTTGTTTTTCATAGTAAAGCAGACACAAATAATTACTTTTGGTGGTGGTGGTATCATGGTAACCTGTCTGTATTCATGGTAAAACCACTGAAATTGTGTATCTAAGACGTACTTATATCAGGTTGTCTAAAACGTGTTTATTTCATGGATATTGGTAAGTCAAATTTTCAAATATGTTGGCCTAGGCAATTTTCCTTAATATTATTCAATTCTCTGCCATCTGTATTTATAGTTGTAGCAATAGGTTTGTTTACGGTCCGTCAAATACGTGAATGGGCCATATATGTTTTTCTGGCTGGGGATACTTGTTTTACGTCACCACCCCTTTTTGGTACTTCATATGCCCTCTCTTCAGTGCTCCACTGGCACCAGACAATGATTTATATAACCACATACCATGGTATTTACAGGGCGATACCATGTTAATACCATGGTACATGTCCAAAAAAAACAAAAAAAAAAAAAAATTTTTTATCAGTCAGGATAAGATTTTTGGTGGGGACCATTTATTCCAACAAATGTATCACCAGAGGTTTTTGGGATAATTTAGGGGCTATTTTAAAATTCTTTCCATCACATATCGAACATAAATGAAAACTAAATGTGACTGAATTGTGAGAAAGTATTGTCATTCTCGAGAGACACGTACAAGTTAACCAGCGGAAAATGTGTATAAAAATGGACAGAGGGTGCTTTTTGGAGCAATTAAGCATAATTTCTGACAATGTGAGTTTCTCCCTCTTGAAATGGTAATTACACTTAATAATGCTTTAATCCGTCCATCACGGACGAGGTGAAAGGGAGGGGTCACGCTAAAGTGCTCCAGGGTCACACAGTGTCAGGACAAAAGCTAGAGGTCGCACAACACCACGACAACCGGCCCATCACGTACACACTCACACACACATATTACTGCTGGGAAATAGCTCAGGACACACAGACCACCAACACACACTCTCTCTCTCTGTTCTGTTATAAGTCTCAAAATACACTATAGAAGAGAGGATAGAGAGAGAGAAAATGTGATGTAAACATTTTAGAACAGCATTTCACATTAAATTTAAACAAATTTAAACTGGGTTGTGACCAACTAAAGTCTTTTTATAAGAAACAGACAAGTCCTTCACTATGTTCCTCAACAACTTCCTGTTCCAACAGGAAATGTGTCAAATCCAAGGGGTTGAGGTTTAGCCGGTTAGTATGGCTCAGTTAGCCCCTGCTGGCAGATGTTGTTACAACACCAACTGGCTGCAAAAAGGCCATTTTTATGGCTATTCAAAAGTTGCAAGATATTCTGACAAAGTAAAATGTGTTGCCGGCATCATAAACCAAAACATAAAAGCTCCAAAATAAATTGTTTTTATGAGCTGGTTCTTTTAATTAATCAGTCAAAATCTAATGATTAAATCAATTGGTTACTGAATTAAAATGACTCAGTTACGCACTGAATGTTGGTTATGTAGATGTGTATAGAAAATTTTAATTTAAACTAAAAATATTTTTTATTAAAACAAATACATTTACAATATTTTATGTTAAAGTACTGATTGTATAATGGTATGGTACAAAAATTTAATAATAATGTTATGGTAAAATAATAATATTAATAAACAAATTAATAAAAAAATAAATGATATAATTTACAATATATTATTAATGCAACAACAACAACAAAAAAAAAAAATCTGTAGGGAAAACATCATGGTTTTAGCACCTGATACCATCATAGCACCAATGCAGTACTTTTTTGTTAGTGGAAGAGTCAATTTTTTGAAGGATTACGATATTTTCCCCACTTAATTCCATTATAACTTCGCTTAATCTAATATGGACGTGTGTGACAGAGAGCAAGGTTTCTAAATGACTCCCAGCAGCTCGAGCGAACATGAGAGTAATGCTAACACAAATACAAACAAATGATACCTTTGTACCCCGTGTCATTTGTACTCCATGCAGGAAGAGAGAGAGCGAGAGACTCGCACGTGAACCATCTCTCTCTGTGACCACTTCACCGGCAAAATGAAGAGGAAAGACAACAAATCACTCTCAAATCTGCTGCTGTTGTTCCACAGCCTATCAACGCTTCTCTCCCGCCTGGCCACGTCAATACTGAAGAGTGATGGCCGTTTGCTATATGATTGCCTTTTTTATTTTCTCTCCCTCGCTCACCTTTCTCTTCGCCCTTTTCTATTCTTCCTCTCACCGCCTAATCAGTACGGCGGGCCGAAACAAAAGAGGGATTGTCTCTTTAACTGAGAGCAGCACTGTATCACAGCTTTCTTCCCCATTTCCCCGCTTTATTAGCAGCGCAGCGGACCACTGTTTATACTAGTGGGTATTCCGTGTTTGCTGGAACAATTACAGTATGACAAATGGTCCATCAACGCCATCTATCAGAGGGCGCTTGACAGGAATCCTATACGCAGGGCGGCCATTCGTCCCCTGCTTGCCTTCTCCTGGGCACCATGCTTCAGTATCCATGACAACACGCAAGCCGCTTGCCGTGTGCGGTGCTCCTTGATGAGAGATGGCACCCAAGAGCAGCTCTGGAAATTAGCCTTTGACACCCCACCCCCCAAATGCGCTCTCAGAAACATCCCAACCCCCCAGAGCCTGCGCGCACGCAAAAAAATGGTGCCGTGACCCGGACGGCTTCGCCCCACCCCCAGCCTGGATAATCACCGGACCCAAACGTGAACGCACACACACCTCGAGATCTCGCCGCCGCAGCTTATCTGAGCAACTAGAGCATGCACAAGATGGCTGATCTCCACTCCTGATATCCCATTATCCTCAGCAAATGTAAATACAATCGCCCTCGTCCCACAGATCGCGCTTCAGCCCCGGAAAACAAGATTGACATTTCATTGAGCGGCCTTTTGCGCTCTATATTAAACACAGGAAAGTATTTGCTTTGCAGCCAGGTTTGCAGTTGTTCATTATGCCTCACCTTTTGGCTTATTGATAGAGGGAACTCTGGGGTATTGGGAAGGAACTAAATTGCTTGGTGCGGAATAGATAATACGGCTTTAATAAAGCGCTGAAATTCGGGGTTCGAATCTTCGGCGAACATCATGCCAGACTGTGGGAAACCAAAAACAAAAGTGGGAGACGCAACAGAAGGATCAATATTTGGGAGGCAGACAGAGGTGGCTGTAGCAGACGAAGGGGGTCAGAGTTTGACCTCCTGGATGACCTTTGTCTGGTCTGAAACAAATACTGTGGGAGACGACTAAAAAATATAATGCGGGTCACTGACATCTCACTTATTGTCTGTCATGAACGATCGCACATCTGCTTTTGCACAAGCTGCGGCTCATGATAAGATAAATGAAGCAAATTCAGTCTATTTAAAAATGAGGTACTTGTCAAAAGGTACTTTTTTACAATGAAAAATAAAAAATAAACATGAAATAGTTTTTTCTTAAGTGTTTAAAAAGTCATGCTAGTTTTAAACACCAATTATAAAACCAATGAAAAAAGTCTTTTTTTTTATTTTAAGTGTTTAAAAACATTAGAATGAATTTGGTTGTGCACAAAATAATACCAAGAAAGCAGTCTGATTCACAAACAAATGATTCTTATGAACCAGTTTTCTTCAGTGAATCAAAAACATAAGACACAAACAGTGTGGTCGGATTCACAAACAAGTGACTCTTTTAAACCAGTCCTTTTAATGAGTCATAAATCAAAAGAGTCTAAAGACTCATGAGCAGTTACCAAACCACTTCTCGCAGTAATGAAATATTTGAATAAATTACAGGATGGACGGTAATTTGAATATATTACAGGGTAGAAATATGTACACAGCATCCATCATGTCATGTATTCAAATATTTAATTACTGCAAGTAATCATAACTTTTTGCACGTGTGTGTGTGTGTGTGTGTGTGTATTTATTTTTTTAATGGTATTTCAGTTTGAAGACTATCTACATGGGAGTGTAATGTAACAAAAATAAATAACAAAAGTCGTACAAAACCATAAGACATTTAATATTAATAAAATACATTCGGGTGATACTTTTCAATGCATCACTTAAACATTTACATGAAAAACTAATAAATAAATTTACAGAAAAAGCTGAAAGACAATCTTTCATACGTAAGCTAAATGGATACTGAATCTCAAAAATATCCAAACATATCAGAAACAAATCAAGTGTAGCATGTATACTGCACAAGAGATGTAATGCTCTCTTACTAAAGTCATAAAACAGTATGCTGACCTGCCGAGTTGAGTAACTAATTTTAGTAGTGCGGCCTGAGCTTAAATGCAAAATGTCAACAGCTATAACCCGCCTGTGCCACCGGCGCCCACATTGATGTGGCAGAGCCTCTTTCTGCCGGTTGGAAAGCCAGCAGTTTTGCAGAGACTTGGAGTCCTTAATTATCCCTCGACTTAGTCTAATTCAATCAACACAATTTCAATCTGCCAGCAAACAGGCAAAAACACTCCCGTCCCCTCCAGTACGGAGTCTGAAATATACACGAAGAGGAAGTCAAGCTCAGGGAACAGATGAAAACTATATGCCACATAATCTCACTGCTTAAATCACATCTTTATGACTGATTATGAATGAACAGAAGCCTAGGACTGAGCTGTTCACATGCTGCTCTCTCGTACAAAAACGTACTATGGCATTAAAATATACCATGGAAAAACCATGGTAATACTACTGTTTAACTATGCAAAGTAAAAAAAAGTGGGAAGTGCATATAGCTTTCTTCAGCACTCTCTACATTTTGCACTATAATAAATGCTATAAATATTGAATATAAATATAATTTAAATATAATTTTTTTTAAATATGCATGTAATATATAAATAAATATATGAAACAAAAATATAAAAATATATATAATAAAAAATTAAATACATTTTGCGTTATATATTTGCGTTACACATATATTATATAAAAATAAAATATATGTACAAAAATATTAAAATCTATGCAATATAACAAATACATAAAATTTTATATATAATAGATATAAATAATTACATATATAATTACACACACATATATTTATTATATATATATATATATATATATATTTCACTGCTTTGCTTTACGTAAATAAATAAAATGTAAAACAACAATGTGAAACAATATGAATATTACTATGAGACCTCACAGACATCACAAAGTTGTTTTAGAATAAACCTATAAAATACAGTCCAGTGCAACCTTTAAAATTCAGACTTAACAGTTTCTGATCATTGACCAAGATCAATGAAGAAAAAGAATCATTGATTTGACCCAGCAACCCTCATGAAGGCGGACTTGACCTGACCTTAAACATTCTCCCGGGGATCCTGATGCATCCCAACATGCGTGGACACAGACACACGGACAGCGAGGAGCATAAGCCTTCATTTAAAGGTCATTAGGTTTTAATTGCACGGCTAATTCCCTGTGAGGAACGGAAGCGGCGCGTCTGCGGGAAGGCCGGACAGGGTAGAGGGGAAGTTAAACCATCATGAATTGAGCTCTTAAAAACCCAGAAAGCCATCAGAGCAGAGGACCACCCCCATTCAAACAGCATCCCACTCAACGCTCGCACCACGTTATTAGATTTAATAAGCTCAAATAGCAGCCCGGCCCCACGCGTCATTATACAGCCGTTACTTTCTTGCCGACTGCCAAGACTGTTTTGCGCCGGCTTCAGACTGCCAGAGCCAACAATCGCAGATTAGTGAAGCCCTTCTCCCATTTCAACAGAGGTTAATAAAAAGCGACAGGGCTAAGTCTGCTCTGATTAACTATGCTGAGAGATATTAGCGCAGTTTGTTACATCAGATCATTATTGGATTAAACGGCGCGCACGCTCGCACAACAATGAAATTTTCATTTTCCATTTACAAGATGTACACACAAAGCCGGCTGGGAGTACACTTGTCAGAACAAAGAGGGTTTTATTTTTTCCTCTTTTTCAATGTGACTAAATCTCAATGTGATACTACTGCCTGATGACGATCCATCCTGTGACGTTCTCGGGTCAAACGCTTACTGTAATTGTTTTCACGAAAACAAAAAGCAAAGATTAGTAAACCATTTGCAGCAATTACCCTCAGCGAACACCTTTCGATTGCAACCGTGCATGGATCTGTAAAGGTTTAGTGAGCAAAAAAAAAACCCCACCAGTTTTGATGAGTTAAATGTGTCAGGTTGTGGAGAGCGTGTTTTTAGATTTGGCCTTTTGTTCACAACTTAACGCAGATCATGCTTCACCCTTAACTCTGAACTTAAACCTGACCTACACCCTATCCTTGGACCTTAATCAACCTACTATTGAAGCTAGTTTCTTTCTATGCAGATTAAAGAGTTGCTTGGGAAAAATCAATGGAGGTCAGTGGAGAAGAGAAGTTATTTCAGCACTGTGTTTATAAGCTTATCATTAGGCCTAATGAGAACAACAACATGAACAGATTAGAAAGTCTATATTTCAGAGGAAAGACAATTAAGCTATATCTGAGGACGTCGCCATGTGGGACACGCTTACGAAAGTTGAGCATTTACTTCAATATGAAGCATTTGCGGTACTGAGAGCGCGTAAATGATTGCATCTAAATCAAGCATCACTATTACTTTTACTCTCACTTTACTAAGTGATCAGATTAACAAGTAACAACTAGCATCCCACACCCTAGAGAGCAGGATATCACAGACTCTTTTGCCAGTAAGAAACCACCTAACAACCAACCTGAAAACCCAAGCAACCACCTACAATGCCCTAGAAATCACCCAGAAGTCCATCCCAGTAACTTTTATTTTTTCATTATGGTTTAAGGGATGTTTTAACATTGAGTGGCGTTGATCTAAAATAAACACCCACGTGCAATATATAAAAAATTAAACTTTCAGCAAGTTCAGCAAGTTGCAACATTTCTGATTTTCATTTAGTTTAACTTAATGTAATAAAAAACTTTTTTTTTTTTTTTTAAATACTACAACGTTATAATTACAATGGGAAATATAAAAACTAGAATCTAATTCCAAATATTAATTAAAAAAAAAAAAACTAAACTAAACTAAAATACCATCTCAGTACTAAAATAACACTAAATCAAGGTAAGCAAGATAAGTCTATTTTCCTTGCCAGATGTCGAATTGGTGTCTCTTTTGAGTCAATGACAGATCTAATTAAGATCAACACAGATATGAGTTTGAACTCCTTTACTGAAACTAATCAAGCCTTTACTTTAAGTTGTTTTAAGAATATAACATAAAAACCCAATGAAAGCTGGTTTTATCTGATGTACTGTGACAGTGTTCTATTTTTAAAAAGTGGTGAGGTGCGTGTCGCGCTTAACACTAGATGCCGGTAAGTTCTAGTGTAAACTCGCAAACCTGACTCTCAATCTCTTCCATTCCAGATAGGAGATCCCCAAGCTTAGTGTTGCACCAGGAACAACCCCGAAAATATAATTGTGACCCTGATTGGATTGGACCAGTATATGGACATTCTGGAGTATACTTTGCAGTTTCATCATGCAGAAGCCAAGCTGTTTTGTTTCCTTGGATGCAGGCTGGTGTTTTACAGAAAGCCATGAGAGGCAAATGGTTGGTGATAACTCCACTACATTAAAGGGATAGTTCACCCAAAAATGAAAATTATCCCATGATTTACTCATCCTCAAGCTATCCTAGGTGTATATGACTATCTTCTTTCAGACAAACACAATCGGAGTTATATTAAAAAATATTCTTACTCTTCCAAGCTTTATAATGGGAGTGAATGGCGCTCACGATTTTGATGCCCAAAAAAGTGCATCCTTCCATCATAAAAGTAATTCATACGACTCCAGGGGGTTAATAAAGGCCTTCTGAAGTGAAGCGATGGGTTTTTGTAAGAAAAATATCCATATTTATAATTTTATCCTATATAAAATAACTAGCTTCCGGCAGTCGGCCTACGCCAAATCGACTTCTGACGCGACGTAGGATGTTGAAGTAGCGTAAGCTTAGACGCCTCTCGCGGTTCAAACAAATCAAGCTCTGGCTACAAACAAATCATTAGTTCTGGCAGGTCACGATAGTCAAGCTCGCATCAGCTGACACTCAGCTGATTCACACTGACCTATAGGAATATGACGCCTATCACCACATTCGTGTATATATATATGGTCCATTCAGTATTAGTGCTAGTTATTTTAGTTTATAAAGTTTTAAATATGGATATTTTTCTTACAGAAACCCATCACTTCGCTTCAGAAGGCCTTTATTAACCCCTTGGATTACTTTTAGGATGGATAAATGCACTATTTTGGGCTTCAAAATCAGGAGCGCCATTCACTACCATTATAAAGCTTGGAAGAGCCAGGTTATTTTATAATATAACTCCGATTGTGCTTGTCTGAAAGACGATAGTCATATACACCTAGGATGGCTTGAGGGTGAGTACATCATGGGATCATTTTTGGGTGGTCTCTTTAAGAGGTCAAGGACTTTAGGAGGTTTAAGGACTCCACTCCTTTCAGGGGACAATAAAGTATACTACTACTACTACTACTACTACTACTACTACTACTACTACTCCTCCTCCTCCTCCTCCTCCTCCATTGAGGGGTCGGAGGAACACTGGAAGCCATCAGAGGAAGAAAGTGTTGGTATAAGCCTGGATATTGCTACTAGTGTGTCTCATGAACAGAAGCTCTCTGACTCTTCCTTTCAAACAGGGGCGTCCAAATTTAGAGATTGCCACTGTTTGTCTGATTGCACTCTATCTTATATATGTAAACTTTCTATTTCTTTAATTCTTTTTATAACTTTTATTTAATCATTTTTTATTCTCTGTTAAAAATCATGATTCTCAATTTATCATGCAGCTCAAAGTTTAATGATGCCAGGATCACACAGTAACACCCTGTTTTTCCCCCACATATCCGTCAATTAGCACATGTACCTGTTAAAAGCCTTTCACCGTATTATGCCAGCGATCAGCTGTCCGACTGAGGCAGAAATATTAACTTTTGCTTCAGCCGCTCCACTCATTTCACCCTCTAAAGAGAGAGGTCTGTCCCTACGAGAGCCAAACCTGCTTCCAACTGCAGAAGAAAGAGTGGGCTTCAATTAGTGTGTCTCTTGGGGTCCCCACCGTCCCATTACCCGCCATAAATCCTGATGCTTTACGATTAGGTGCATAAAATGAGTCATCCATCTGGACAGTAAATAAAAGCTTGTCAGTGGCCTGACGCCAAGCCTGAACACAGCTTCCTGTGAAACTCACCTCTATATGTGGACAGTCAGACATCAGCACCACCAAAACAAGGCTAAAACTGTCCGGCAGAGACACATGATCACACGCTTGCTCGTTAACAATATACCATTCAGAATGCTTTTTAAAATCCATTTCAACTCCAAAATTTTCAGCTGAGGTAGCACACAGGATACAGAATTGCATTTTGAATCGGAATAACAGGAAGTAGAATTAAAATGAACTGAAATCAGTGTTGTTGTTGTTAAGCTCATAAAAATGTTTTCAGTAACTGAAATAAAAAAAAAATATAAATATATATATAATATATATATATTTATTTAATTTTTTTGTTAAATACATACATGTATGTGTGTGTATTTATATATGCACATAATAAATATACACACACATATATTATGTAAACAAACTTATTTTGGATGCACTGACTGAAATTCAAAGAAATTCATATACTGAGACTAACTGCAATAACTTTAAGTTTTGACTAGTAAAGGACAGTTTGTTAAGACAAAATTGAAATTATGGAGAGGGAATTTTTATCTAAAATGCTTTTATAGACCCTACAAACAGATCTTTTTGAAATGACACCTAAATCATAGAAATTTCTATATTCATTACATTTCTGGACCAGGGTGGAAGAACATTTAAATTCCTAGTATTCCATTACCTTGTTGCAACCAATTAATTTCAGATTCACACTCATGAACTGAAAGGGAGATTCTTCAAATTCTGAATGCACAGGATTTCAATGGAGTGATCCAAGAGATTTGAAACGTCAGAAATCACTCAACCACTAGAACAGACAAACAAGAGAGTTGTGTGAAAACGACTTAACATTTGTCTGTTCCTCTTGCATAGCTTCAAAAGACTTTGAATATAGTCATATGGATATTTTTATAGTGTATTTTTTGTCCTTTTTGGAGCTGAACAGCTTCTATAATCACCATTCACACTTTTTCCAATGAGCAGCATTTTTTGTTGAACAAAAATAAATGGCATGAAGCCGCATGAGCGCGAGTAGAGGATGACAGAAATTACATTTGGATGAACTATTCCTTCAATGGTTCGATTGCCCAAAGTATGTTAGGTATGAATACTTTCCATTCTCTTTTACAAGGCACGTCTCACGCTCGCTTAGATTTCATGCACAGGGACGGGACAAGTCCTTCAACTGAGATGCAATCATACCCATCAGCCACTGAACAAATGAAGACAAATATTTCAAGAACTTAAGCTGGGTGTTATGACTCAAAAACATTCGCTGTTGTGCAGCAGACTTGTGCATTTAATATAAAAAAAATTAAAATAAAAAAAAAACCCTTTCAACTCTTTGTTTGCTTGCCTTTATCTTTTTAACATGATGCAACATCAAGGAACGAGGAGTCAATCAGGAAACGAGCAGCTTCAGGCCTGCAGTGTGTGACTGCCAGAGGCCAGGGGCCGCTGGAAACCTCACCGTAGGGGCCGCGCGACTCACGATAGACACTCCCTCGTCTGAACGAGATAATAAATGCTGCCGATTTGTTTGCGCTGGTCTGAAATGACTCCCTGAATGACTGCAGTGCATATCAAACAGAACGAAACCAAACACAGCAGTGGGATACAACAGGACCACATGCTAATATCTAGTATCTCATTCCAATTTATTAAGAGAAACTGAGTGGAGACTGAGAATTATTAAGGATTAGGGGAAATTGAAGCACATCACAAGCCAGATTCAAACCTACACTGACAGCATGAGCACCACAACGCAATGTTTTTAGAGCTTTTTTCCAACCAGACACCATGATTTGATTCATGAGTTCACCTAAAAATAAATAAATAAACACATTTTGCTATATTTATAGTTTTGTGACTGACATTTTGTGTCATTTATGTAAAATCTGGTGCATCTTAATGCACCTTATTGGAATATATGCAAACGAGCTGGATATGGAAGCCATATTTTCAGCGAATAAATTTTTTCACACAAAGAGAGCACAATCATTGCATGGAAATAATCAGGATAATCAGGATATTCTACAAAACAATTCATTTGAAAAATGAAGAATGAAAAATAATATGAATGATGACAAAAATATTTTATGGTAAACTACTCCTAAAAATAAATAAATAAATAAACAAGCAACTAAATAAATGCATTAACAAAAATTAAATGCATTAATAAATAAAATATTAATAAATAAAAATAAAATGTATTGATATAAATGTATTTATAAGTAATAAATCAATAAAATGTTATTTTTATTTTCTTTTTTATTGATTTATTACTTAAATACATTTATATCAATACATTTTATTTTTATTTATTAATATTTTATTTATTAATGCACTATGTAGTTGCTTGTTTATATATTTATTTATATTGCATGTTTATTTGGGTAAATGTATTTTTAATTGTAATTTTTATTTATTCATTTATAAATTAATGTATTATTTTTAATACATTTTATATTTTATTTTTTATTAAATGTAATTACATGATTATTTTTATTTTGTTTTTGTTTTTTACTTATAGATACATGTATTTTTATTAATACATTTTATTATTTTTTATAAAAAAATATTATTATTAATACATTTTATATTTTATTAATTAATTACATTGTTATTTTTATATTAATTAATGAAATATAAAATGTATTAATACATTTATTTATAAAAAAAATAATAAAATGTATTAATAAAAATACATTTATAAGAAAAAACAAAAACAATAAAAATAACAATGTATAATTAGATTAATAAAAAATTAAATATAAAATGTATTAAAAATAATAAATTTATTTATAAATTAATAGGTAAAAATTACAATTAAAAATAAATACATTTACACATAAATAAACACGCAATATAAATAAATAAATAAACAAGACAACAAAACTATAGAATAAATTTAGTATAAGCTAATGATTATTATATCTGTGTTTGTGTCACAGATGCCCTACAGAAGGGTCAGCAGAGGGCATCCTCTCCTTCATGAGCTCACTTTCTATCTTCATTCTGATTGGCTGTTTAAAGTTACAATCAAGCCATACCAAAGCTATCAAAGAATCGGACTCAGCAGTTCTGAACTCCTACAAACTTCATCCCTGAGTCCCCACACCGACAACTCCTGTTCATCACACTGCTGTCACGTTACATCATGCCTGTCAATGAGAAAAACTGCACTTCCTATTAGCGGCAAGTATTTCGCAGTTGCTCCCAATTTCAAAACACTGTAAAAATCACAGTTGAGGGGACGTATTTATTATTGCTCTGTGCACGGGGAGGATAGTAGACTGATTTATTGCGCTGCGATGTTAAAAGTAGGACACTTTCACAAGAGGGGGAAGTTCTAAAGAAGAAGTGCGGAGAGCTTATTTGCTATAGGCAAGCAATCAGTGTGGAATTCAAAAGCTAGCCTGGCCTCCAGAGCTCTATAATAAGGGAATGAGATGGGGGGGGGGGGTTACACCACACACACACACATATAAACACACACACACACAGACACACACGCACAAACATTTTCCCATGTGACACCATAAAAGTATCTTGAAAGCAAGGCCAGCTATTGTCTCTTTGTTCCGACATGGCTGTGAACATGTTTTTATGTGTGGTCCGAAATGCGGCGAGTGAAAGCGAGCTTTCAGGAGACCTGAGCAGCTGTGCTGGTCAGCTGAGGTTATATTAACACAAAACCCAAAAGAACTCGGTACAAGAACAAGATGTTTGACATTTACACACGTCACAAAATACCCAAATGTAATATGCAGCTAGTCAATATGCATCTGGATCCCAATACCTTCTTAACATCTTAGTATTAAATAGCCTGTGTGAAGCTCTTCATCTTTAATAACATGAGATTTTGTCCAAGTGACAGAAAAAACTGAGTGCCCATATAACTACAGTAAACTTTATAACCCGTAAGTTGATGAAAACGTAATGCAATGCACTTACGATGCATGTATGTCCTAAATTCTCTGAAATGCGATGGTCAAAAACTCCATTTGAGCTTGATTTTGATAAAATGTTAATAATATTTTCACTCATGCAAGTGTCTGACCATATATACAGTAAAACCACAATATCAACTTTGACAACATAGTGTTTAATTATTTAAAAAATAGTGTTTTTCCATTTCCTGAAAAGTAGCATTTTTGGAGACACTAGGTTTCCGCCCGACAGCAATGATGTGTTTGTTTTATTATTATTTAAATAAAAAAAAAAAAAAAAAAAAAAAATCAAATATATTACTCTAGCAATAATAAATGCACTGTACAATAAAAAGAGAATTTATTAATAATAAGTGTTATTTTTTATTTAAATTATAAAAATGAAACAAAATCAAATATATTACTATTGCAATAACGAACAAAAAAAATTTATTTAATAATAATAATAATTTTTATTTTAAATATATATTAAACAAATCAATAAATATATTACTATTTAGGAATGCACCGATATAAACAATTTTGGCTGATACCGATTATTCTTGTCATGATCCCAGCCTGTGTTCCCTTGTCTTGTGGACTTTTGTTGTATTTCCTGTCCTAGTGCCATGTTTTGTAGTCCTTTGTAGTTTTTCTTGTTGATTAATTCTCTGATTGTTCCCAGGTGTTTCTTGTTTGCCAGTCACCCCTTGTGTATATATACCCCAGTGTTTCTCATCTTTCTTTGTCTGGTGTTGTCCTACTCGGATGTATCGTGTGCATTTGTTTTAGTTCTTGTTGTTCCCTATTATGGGTTATCCAGTTCATTGCCTGCACTCTTGTGTTCTCTGCCTGGATTTACCTCTGTTGTTTTGTTTAAATAAACTCTTAAACTGCATCTGGATCCAACGTCCTATCTTCTAAAACTGCCACGTTACAACTCTTTATATATTTGAAAGCCGATAACCGATATATATTGGCCGATAAATCTAAATCCAAAGTTTTATATATTTTTTTTGAGAGCCTGTTTACAAAAAACAAAATTCTCACTATTAAAAGCCATGTCCCAAGCACACAATTATAATGTTCTCATTATAATATTATGTAGCCTATATGACAGACTTACGCTGTATATGTTGCACTTAACTGTATTTTCCTTTTGAGGTGATTTCAATCATATTTCAAGCAATTCAAAACCATCAGTGTGAACAGTGTGAATCTGAAGTGTCTTAGCTGAAGTAAATTATATATAGGCAAAATTTTCTTATTGGGCCGATAACGATAACATTATAAATGAACATATATCAGCCGATACCGATATTGTGGCCAATATATCGTGCATCCCTAATACTATTGCAAAAATAAACGCACTGTAGAATAAAAAAGAATATTTAATATTAATAATAATTATAATAATAATATTTATTATTTAAAATATAAATTGAACTATTCATTAAATATATTACTATTGCAACAATAAATGTACTGTAAAATAAAAAAGGAGCATTTAATAATAATGTCTTAATTTCTTTGCTCTCAAACATTAAACTATAAAGCTTTAATTTTGGCAGAAAATCATATACATATTATACTTTCATATAATTCAGGTTGGAAAATACTAAAAATCCATAAAAAAAAATATGGAAAAATCTCATTCCTGACTCCTGAATCTAATTCCTGTTTATATCTAGTGATACATACAGACTGTTTTCACCCTGCTATTACACACTTAACTCTTATAAGAGATAACCTGCATTCAGGTCGACATACACACACCAGCGTCCATCTGCATTCACAAACCCACAACTCAAAAAAGGTTCTAGGAGAATCTCAGAAACAATATTTATGACTTGCTCGTTATTTAAAACATTACAGTTTCCCTGTAGTGCAATAAAAATGTAATAAAGGAACAGACAGAGATTGCTTCAACCAAAAAAAAGTTACAGGAAAACTATCGGAAACTGTCTGTTTCATGTCTCGATCCCATTCCCTTACTCTCTCCGTTGACTCCCCTTGTCAGTTCTCTGCCATCCTGCTGTATATAACACAGTCACGGCAAAACCAAAGCGATGACATCCATGCAGAACAAGTGCTGCAGATAAACTCTAAAGGATTTCTGTGAATTTGTGACCCCTGCAGTGAAGTGCAGTTCTCGGCTGTCCGGAGATCTGCATACAGTAAAAAGACAAACAGTCCTGTAAATAAAGACGGCTGTCCGGCAACTGTCTTCCCCGCGACGCCATTATTGACCCTAGTCAGATGCTCCGCTGATTAAAAATTGATCCCTTTGGAAAAATCTAATCAACAGAACAGGATTCTTTCATATGAGGAGGGCACAGCTGCTGACACAAGGGTTGCAGACCTGTTATTAACCCCTGATCCGCCACGCAAACACACGCGCGCAAGCTCTCCCTCAAGGCCTCGGCCAGACCGCGGCCCAGACGTCTTGAATTATTCAGGAGACTCTGCGGCCACCTCACCTCAATTTATGCAGGCCACTACTCTTAATGGACCATCCAGGGCCCCCAAAGAACGGTCAGCGGAGGGAAGGGGGCCGTTTGAGCCGTCAGGACCGAGCGACTGGTGGGCTGGCGGGGTGTGAGAACGAATTCATCAGCGAGGTAGTGAGGGTCACCGCGGGTTAATGATGCCACGCGTCTAGACGGCCGCCGTTCTTGGCCTTTGTCCGAGAGGCAGCTGCGGGTGAGACAGGAGGGCTGGGAACACGAGCGCTTCCCACGCCACACAGACTAGTATTATTATGCTTTAAGCACTACACATGATGTTTCCTGTTCGTCACATTTCTTCTAAACAAACAATGTGTGCATCCTAGTGATGCCAGAAAATAAAGGTTGTGATCAAGAGGCTACAGCAGCAGTGCATCATTCATATTAAGAGTGATAGTGTACGATATTATGTCTTGAGGGCAGGAGGCCGCATCTAACATGAATAAATGCCTAAAATTTACATTTCCATCCATGGCGAGTAAGAATACAGATCAATCTTCCCAAATAACAGAGGAAGACTGGACAGATATATAGAGATACTGACAACTACTACAAACTCAAGTGCGACATTGTATATATCAAGATGCATGATAAAATAATGCATAAAAGTATTTGTTTCTTTAAAAAAATATATTACTAACCCCAAACTTTTGAATGGTACACAGTACTTAAATTACTTTTATGTGCAGAAGGGCCATAACCACCATAGACATTGAGGGGGACAAGTCCTCCTGAATAATCAGAAATTGTCCCCCCTAATATTTGATATTATTGATGCTGATCTGCTCTGTTCTCCATTATGCACCACTCTGTTTGTTGTTAGGATGACAAAAAAAAAGTTTTAAAAGTTACATTTTTAGGCTGGTCTGCCTCAGCGGTCTAACAACGCTCATCACTGTCAGAATGAGTGAGCTGGCCAATCAAATCAAAGAAGGCGGGGCTTACCGTTCACAGAAGACAAGTACGAATTCCAGTGCGACGCTTTCGTTTTAGCAGTGAAAGAGTACATGGCGAGTAAGTAGCTAAACATTTAATATTTGACAAATGCTTTATGACTGAAATATTCAGCAACCAACAGTAATATCCAGTGATGCAAACTACTCAACATTTTTATGAAATTTCACCATTTTGAATTGAAAACATGCTATTATTTGATTAATATGATATGATTAATGTTATTCATAACTGAATGTGATGAGACAAGAAACATTTTGCGTTTTTGACATATTAGACATACAAATAAGAGTGAATAGACTAGATTTTTTAAAAAGTTTAAATTGATTATTTAATAAGTACAACAGACCTGGAACTTTTACCGTTCTTATTTCTTTTTCGTTATTCCCTTAAAACCCTTTTAATCTTTTCTAATTCCTTTTAATAAAAAAAATTACCCAATACCCCCCCACCCCAATTACCAAATCATGGTCCCCCCAATGTTCAAGACATAGTTACAGCTTTAATGTGCAGTGAACTCTACCGAATAGAACATCTTGCAAAGAGAAGACAATTTGTGCAATAGTTTCAAATAGACACACTTAACGGTGACAATCAACAACACACCATTAAATTAAAAAAAAGGGCTCTTAACATCACCACACGACATATAACTAACAATGACTAGTGTTAGGGGTACCGCATTACAAGTAACTTGAGTTACGTAATCAGATTACTTTTTCAAGTAACTAGTAAAGTAATGCATTACTTTTTCAATTTACAACAAAATATCTAAGTTACTTTTTTAAATTAGTAACACAAGTTACTTTTTCACATTTATTGACTGACAGCTCTCCTGTCCCCATGTTGGGAGAAATAAAGGTCAGAGGTCTTCTCCTGTATCCTATTTTCTTCTTTAATCCAGAATGGCAGCACAGCTGAAAGGTTTGTTGGAGCTGCGCCCTCTACTGTACAGGTGTAAATATGCATTTCCTTCAGCCTGAGGCTGATTCAATTCACTTTAGGTGTGAAAGGGACGAAAAACCTTTGTCAAAAATTAAAAACAAACAAGCGAGCCCAGCCCAGGTGAGAAAAAGTAACGCAAATGTAATGTAACGCATTACATTTCAGAAAAAGTAACTAGTTTAATTACGCAATTAGTTATTTTTAGGGAGTAACGCAATATTGTAATGCATTACTTTTAAAAGTAACTTTCCCCAGCACTGACAATGACAACAACAACAGCAGCATAAAGAAAGTAAGCAAACCAAAAAAAAGCCTTTGTTACACAGTTTACTCATGCTGCAATGCATGCTGGGAGCTCATAAACCCTTAAGTTAAATGTTTGCATATTCAATATGCGATTCAATGTAAAAGTGTTTTATGTATAGATTCAAAGTAATTATTTTAGTAACTTTGATTAAAAAGGCATGAAATATAATTGATTTAGCCAAAAAAATTATACTACAACTTATGTGAGAATACTGACGAGAAGGAATTTGAAAGTACGGTAAATTGAGACTAACTCCTGGTAATTATGATGAAGCAAAGGCATTTTAACTTTTCAAGGTCTTTTTTTTTTTCCATTTTGGACAAATGTTCTGGTGTTGTTTCCATGTTGCATGCATAAAACCTATGTTATTCTTGAATTGATTTGATCGTCCATCTAAATATCCAGCTCAACTACTGAAAAACAAAAGTATGACATTCTTCAGGGAAACCTGTATCAATCTTTCTCCTGCTGAGCCACGTTCATCCACCACAACAATTTCTGGGTCTCCACATACTACAGGTTCACGGTAACCATTCCGAATTCATAAACCTGCTTCTAATCTGTTAAACCCCCAAAGAGTCAAAAAGCTTCTCCCACACAACATCCTGTGATTAGACCCTCGTCGTACGCCACTCAATACTCAACCTGCTATCATTACACACACAATTACTGCACCATCAGCACCAGCCCAACCTGTTTAGTAATCATTCTTCCAGGAAAAAGCGGGAGGGAGGGGGTGGTAGCGGTTGGCAACAATTTTGTTGTCATGAGACAATCTCCTTGGTGATCCCGTTGAGCTGATGCCGTTGACCAAACCTCAAGTGTGCAATTGCGGCTAGTAGTAACATTCTGAAAGCATTGCGTAAGGTTTTCCTATCATCTCAGCAGTGGGCTACCAATTAACCGATAATATCACAGACTAACATGTTTCACTACAGATAATATCAGGTCCCTCCATACACTGCTTCCCACTGAAAACATTATGGAAGTTATTATTAATAACATTTTGAAAGGCCACATATGAAGAAACCTCAAAATGACGATGAACAGTCTTTTGTGTGGTGCTCATGTAGTCAAAAATCAGCCCTGGGAATGAAACTAAAACTCTTGCACTAAGAGTCAGAGTGACTAGTTTAATAGAAAACTAAATTGAAATTGAAATTAAAATGAAAATACAAAAATAAAAGCTAATTCAAAATATTAATAAATCAGAACATATTTGAGGTTCGATGTAGTTATAGGTTACTTGATTTTGGACCAATGAGAATTCAGTGTGGGCGGAGCTACTCAGCATCAACAGATAAAATGTTTAACATGATGCTATTGACCACTGTAGCTAGTATCAACAAAAACATACACAAATAGACATTTTATAAAAAAATATAAGGGTTTTATGGATCTTAAGAAATTCTGAAGTAGATCGTTTAAACATGCTAAAATGCTAGAATGAAACTAAATATAATTATTAGATAAAAGACTAAAACTTAAATGAAAATTGGAAATGCTGCCTTGGCAACTAACTAAAATAAAAGTTAAAGTATTAAAATGACTAAAAATGAAATAATTAAACATTAAAATACTAAAACTTAAACTAAAATCAAAATGAAAATGGAAAATATAAAAATAAAAGCTAATTCAAAAATATTAATAAATCAGAACATATTTTAATGTACTTATTTGAAAAGGGTTATTTGATTTTGGGCCAATGAGAATTCAGTGTGGCCGGAGCTACTCAGCATCAACAGATAAAATGTTTAATGCAATGCTTTTGACAACTGTAGCTAGTATCGATTCATACACATTCATAAACATGGAGGCGATGTACTGATAAGTGTCATACAAATAGCTGTTCAATAAAAAAAAAAGAAAAAAGGAGAGAATGAAAAAGTAGACAGTTTTAGCATATGTTAAAATGTCTCTTAACTCTGTTGACCGTGTTCCTCTATAATTTATACTAGCAATTAGGGCTGGGTAAACAATATCGATTTCTCGATTTTAATCGATTCTCATTTTTACGAACCGATATCGATTCTTAAATCCCAAGAATCGATTAGTCTAGTCTGTTTTCAGTTGATGAATGAACAGAACATGTAGTGCGCCTCCCATTCAATAAATCGCAATAATCTTTGTGCTTTGTTACTTTTGATATGAAGCAAAGTCTCAGATTTCAAGTGACGTCCATCTTATTACAGCAGCACAGAGCGCATGTGAACATCCTCTCCTCCGCTTTAATACCATTTACAGCGCGAAATAAACATGACTAAACATCTGAAGGTATGTTACAGTACAACTTACCGAAATCCGTATCATGTCTCGTGTAATAGCTCAATCAGTGTTTCAACCTCGGAAAGACGTCAATAAAACAGCTTGTGAACAATGTCACGTAATGTCACATTTACCTCAGAAAAACATATTCAGTGACCATAAACTCATTAGTCAGCTACAAAAGTGAACTCTAGAAAGCAGTATTCTGATAAATATAGCTATGCACCGTTACATATTCATTATAATGTTCTTCAATATTTAATGCATGTTTGAATAAATCAGTTATGACAGCCACGATTTAAATGTTTATATTTAAAAAAAAAAAAAAAAAAAAAAAAAAAAAAAAAACATAATTGAGTGTAATTTAAGTGTTTGTATATAAATAAGTTAATTTTAACCTTCAATATTATAGTAAAGTAGTACCAACTGACTCCCATGTATAGTTTACAGCATTAGTTGAGAGATTTTTTTCTTCTAGAAAATTTGCCATGTACTGTAACTGATATACTACATCCAAAATAATCGATATTGAATCGAATTGAAATCGTAATCGAATCGAAAGCATGTGAATAGAAATCGAATCATGAAAATTGTGTCAATACCCAGCCCTACTAGCAATTATAAATCTGATCAATGAGTTGTCAAGAAAATCACTGCACTGAAAAAATATGCATGTTGAATCACTGAATGTGAGATCTTCAGTTGAAGATCCTTCAAAACAAACCCACAACAACCTACCCTGTGTGTGAGACAAAACACTTAATGTGCATCTGATGTCTGGTGTCATAACGGCTGAGGTCAACAGTCTCGGCAGTGACTGAGCTAAACTCAAGGGCGGTCGTCCCATCTGGAGTCGCCCTTTACACGCGGTACAATCTCCCTCCATCAAGGTGACTGCGCTCATAACTCAAATACCAGCGTAGAGGGCAATCCCAGTGGCCATGTAACAACACACAGGAAAAAACACAGAACACGTTACTGAGAGGGGACACACAACATTACATAACATCAGATTTTTTCGTTAACTTTGATTGCTTTCACCGTGTCCTTCTAGCAGGTGCAGCTGAGCAAGCAAAAGTCTAATTTGAGCTTGTGTCGTTCATATGAAAGGGACCACTGGGGAAGAACCGCACTCATATTCACACACTCCAGCAGAGAACACACTAATCTCACAACAGCTTATTTTAAGCATTAACTCAATTCACTACAGTAAATTACCCCTCATCAGCCTGTGCTGCTGTACCCTGAAAACTACACTTACACTTACTAGTGATATCTATGACCTTTTAGAACAAACCCACAGCTCCACTTCCTTTAGAAGCGAACAATGATGAATAACGGTACTATATAATGCTCAAAAAATGAGGCGCAGTCCTCATTTATGAGCCTTTTCCTACTTTTTAGAACATATTTGATCATCCGAAGTAAATTAATTTTTTAATAAATACATAAAATGAATGTAAAATTATGCTATCGTAAGCTGGCTCTGATGTCAAAATTATTTAAATGAATATAAAATAAAATTCATAGCAAATCAATTTATAGTTTATGTAAATAAAAAATGAATAATAATAATAATAATAATAATAATAATAAGCACACATGCTAAAAAAAGTGCTTACATTAATAATTATTATTATTATTATTATTAATAATAATAAACAAACAAACAAACAAACATGTCCCCATACAAGTGCTCACATTATTATTATTATTATTATTATTATTAAATTAAATAAATAAAACACACAAACACATTCCAGCAATATATTATATTTTGTTTAATATTAAATTTAATATTAATTAATATTATTGTTAAATAAATAAATACTTTTTTTTTATAGAAGGATGGGGGAAAATAAAGTGGTTTGAAAAGCTTTGCAGTAGAACATATGAACATTGGGCCTCATTTATCAATCGAACATAGAAACAAGCGTAGATCCGAGCGCAGAAATCACCTTACGACAGGGTTCACGTGTGATTCATGAAACATTCATATGCTGCCAATCCCATTGTATAAATGATCGTACACTGATAATGGTTTATTCAGAACAAGGATGAAAAAGAAGCAGCTATAAAATTATATATTAAATTATAAAATAAAATGCAAATTTGGCTATAGTGGCATTCATTATAAACAGCATACAAACGTCAAGCCAAAATGAATTTTTTTAAATTGAAACTGAAAAGGCATTGGGCTCATGTAGGCTACCTCTCGAATCCAAATGTTTCCATATTCGCGACTTAACATTTGGGTTGCTAAACTATATTCATTATGTAAACAAGGCTTTGTATTTCATTTGTGTTCCAATATCCATGTAAACGCATTCCTTCACATGTACAAAAATGTGTTTGGTTGGGTGCTGGGCATGCTGATTTTACAGTGGACCATTTAATTTAAGCAGTGTAACTTGCTTGACTGCATTTTAGTGTGATGATAAATGGCTGAAATGTCTGAAAAGTTAGCAACGCTAGAACTGATGAGTGTCACAGAAACAAGCGTACTTGTCGCACAGTTTTCTCTTTTGTTAATTATTTAAGTGAAACTCCTATTTATTTTATTCCTTTTATATTAATTTCTGTTTTTCTCGGTTCACAGAAGCGCTGCAGGTACATGATGTGATGATGTGTGAATCCTCATGTTCTGTTGTTTATGCTGCTATTTGCGCATATAAATCTAAAGCCCTGGGAAAAAAAACATTGTGGTATTTTTAATGGGTCACAGACACCCATCTATTCTAATTTAATTTAATTTTAATTTGACATTTTAATCTTAACGGTTTATGATCGACTAATGAGCTTTAGTTGTTTGTCAGGAAAATAATCTAAATGATCAAAATGCTCTCATTACAATTCTCCACCAGATTTACTATCTGCACGCAAGTTCACAGTAACTCAAAAACTTGAGTACACAAGCTGAGACCTGAAGCGAGATTTGACCGTATCCACTGCTCACGTCCATATTGATAAATGCCAAGTTTTCTGTCGTACGTTTGTTTTGTAAATGAGACCCAATGTGTATGTCAAATGAATGAGCATAATCACTTCTAGTGATTCAAGTGTAGACGGATTGTAATGGTACCAGTGTTGTTGGTTTGGAAAATTTATGTGGTGAAGACATTATCCCAGGCACTGGTCTTAGCAGTTCAAGACCAGCAGGTTTAAGAGGCCGTTGCAAAGACAATTTTCCAGCCCAGAACCATGGAAATGTGTGGAATGGGGTCAGGCCGGGATCCAGCACCAGTGACAAATGGGTAAGCAGGAGTTGCAAAAGGCTACTTTCATCTAAATCCTGGAGGACGGACATCACTCCATGCAGCAGTTATTGTACACTGGGTTTGTTGAATATAATAATCAACAGACAATATTTCAAAGGGATGTGAGCGCTTGTGCTGCTGGCAGTGGAAGAGCTGGGAAGCAGCTCCACAGAAGAGCATTCTGGGATTAATGCACCGGTCAGAAGTCTATCTCAACTAAAGATGCTTCATATGGTGCCTTGATCATTTCCAGCTCAGTGCTGGTAGAAACCATACAGAGAGTTCCTGTATTTACAGACCATGAGCTTTTGGTGCAGAAACTTTGAATGGTTAAACTGAAATGACATTGATTTATAGCGCCACAGATTTTCCCACATATAGATGCTGCCATCAAACCAAAATAATAGCTTATATTCTATGGAAAATAACCTGTCAATACATAAGCAGCATAGCGTCAGAGCCATCAGCACAAAAACTGCTCCCTTTTGAAAGAAAGATATAGAAAAATTTCAAAACAAACCATTAAAATGTCTGAGCTCAGTGTAAGATGATTGAGTTAGCAGCAGGCTTTAGCTTTACCAACACATTCATCCAGTCGTGCTTTTGGAAGGCAAATTGTATTTTCACCAAATTGATTTTCTCCTCATTGATTTTCTTATTTTACAAAGTGTGATACAGTCGTCTGTTGCACTAACATCGGTCATCTCTGCACAATATCCAAACCTGTGCAGGTATCACATTAGATGCACTGAAACCCGACAGATAATGGGTGAACAATTCTGTGATGCGCCGCTGTGCATCAACAAAACTACACATACATTCTTGAGTCAAGTGCACACTGCAAGAATCAAGCTCATCGCACTTTGATATTTTGTGTCTGTGACTAAAAGCCCTGCATCACAGCCATTGTAATTTGACTTGCGAAAGAGAAGTAGCAATGGCAAAGAGTAATAGCTAAAGATACTAAGAGAGCGAATACTGTGCCGTATATACTTTTAAACTATTTCTTTTATAATATTATGCCTTATTCATGAAAGATGAGCAGAACAAATTGTGCAAGTTGTTTCATAAAACCATTCTTACAAAAACTGTTGCATGCAATTCAGTGTGACAATTTAGTTCATCGAACTAAAACAAAATGAAAATGGTGCCACTTTCTCATGTCGTTCCAAATCTGTATAAATTTCTTTTCTTTTCAAAAGAAGATATTTTGGAGGTTCCAACTTTTTTTTTTTTTTTTTTTTAAAGTTAATGGGGTCCCAAAAAGCACTGGACACGAGGGGGAGTAAATCATGACAATATCCCTTTAAAGTTTTGCAAACAATTTACATTAATTGACTTTGCTTTTGTTTGATGAATGAGTCTCAATGTGTGAAACAGCATGCAATGATAAACACTTCACACAGTAGTATACTACAATGGTCTCAGAATTTTGCATGCTTGATTTAGCAAGTAGTTTGCAGTTACCTCAGACCTTGAATCATGCAAAGAAAACATTTTTAACCAACACAATACTAATGTTTTAACTTCAGAAAGTTAAGAAATCAATATGTGGTGGAATAACCCTGATATCCAACCACAGCTTTAATGTGTCTTGGCATGCTCCCTATCAGTCAGTCACATTGCTGTTGGGTGACTGTCACTTCTGGCACAAAAATTCAAGCAGCTCAGATTTGTTTGATGGCTTGTGACCTTTCATCTTCCTCTTGATCACATTCCAGAGGTTTTCAGTGGGGTTCAGGTCTGGAGATTGGGCTGGCCATGACAGGGTCTTGATATGGTGGTCCTCCACCTGGCTTGAGTCATACATCCTTCGCAAAGACGGATCTTCCTGATTCCAGCCTTACTGAAGAACCCCTAGATCATCACCAGTCCTCCACCAAATTTCACAGTGCAAGACACTGTGGGTTGTAGGCCTCTCCAGGTCTCTATCTAACCATTAGAGGACCAGGTGTTGGGCAAAGCTGAAAACTAGATCAGAATCAGGCAGATTTGTCTTTGTGAAGGACACATGACTCACGCTACGTGCAAGGTTATCCTGGAAGAAAACTTGCTTCCTTCTGCTCTGACAATGTTCCCCAACTCGAAGGATTGTTTTTTTCCACAGGACAATGCTCCAATCCACACAGCCAGGCCAATCAATGTGTGGATGGAGGAGAAGACCCTGTCATGGCCATCACAATCTCCAGACCTGAACCCCACTGAAAACCTCTGGAATCTAAGCAAGAGGGTCACCAGCCATTAAATAAAGCCAAGCTGCTTGAATTTTTGTTGAATTGTTGGCAATTGGGTGTCACCCAACAGCAATGTGAAAGACGGGTAGAGAGCGTGCCAAAACACATAAAAGCTGTGACTGGAAATCAGGGTAATTCAACCAAATATTGATTTCTGAATATTTCTGAAGTTAAAAGCATTAGTATCATGTTGTTTAAAAATGAATATAAACCTGGTCTGAAAACATGGTATCTTTTTTGTTAAAATATTTTTATTGTTATTTTGACCAGTTGTCATTTTCTGCAAATAAATGCTCTAAATGATAATATTTTCCATTTAAATTTTGGAAGAAATGTTGTCAGTAGTTCATAGAATAAAACAAATGAGTTCATTTTTAATTAACAATAAGAACACTGTACAAAATCTGAATTTACAGAAACATGTAAATCCTGGCAGCACAATCTGTATGGGATGTTCACACTTAAAAGTATCAAAACAACCTGAAGTCATTCATTTTCAATGAGAGACCACTGGCGATGTGACTAAGTTACATTTTTATGCAGCATATAAACATTTATCAGTGAACATAAATAGAAACTCAACTGAAACTGTACTGCGTAACATACAAGAATGAACCTCATTGGTTCTTGCGGAAGCTCAAACATGATGCGTAACATGAGAATGAACCTCATTGGTTCTTGCGGAAGCTCAAACATGATGCGTAACATGAGAATGAACCTCATTGGTTCTTACGGAAGCTCAAACGTGATGCGTAACACGAGAATGAACCTCACTGGTTCTCGCACGCATCAAGCAAACATGCTTGAGCTTCCGTTTCCCACAACTAATTGATGTATGTTTGTTTGGATGGATGAATGAATGTTTATATGTGAATCAAAGCCTAAATTCAATCTGTTCATCATATAAAGCGATCGAGTCTTTTTATAAAATTTGGACTAAACCACTCAATTCATATGGATTAGTTTTACGATCTCTTTTGGAACGATCTCTTTATGAAAGTGTCAAAGTGGTAGTTATATAGCTGTCTATAGAGGGACAGAAAGCTCTCAGATTTTATCAAAAATATCTTAATTTGTGTTCCAAAGATGAACGAAAGTCTTATGGGTTTGGAATGACATGAGGGTGAGTAATTAATGACAGAATTTTCATTTTTGGGTGAACTATCACTTTAACTTCAAAAGCCAGAACAACAACATTGGCTACTGCTATCAAGTAGGAATACCTACAGTACAAGTACAGAGACCTTTATCAGGAACACTGTGTTTCCATTTGCTTCGGGACAGATCAGAGCAGTTGCTGGAGACCAAGAACCCGTCATAACGACCCTCATCTCACATTTACACCCTTCGGTGCGGCCCGAGGGAAAGCAGCCAGCTCCTGCCCTCTCCAGTAAGGCCTTCAGCAGCGTTTAGCAAAACCTGCTGCTCTCGATAGGGGCATGGAGATGGAGAAAGAATCGAGAGAGGGGGAGAGAGGAAGAAGAGAAAGAGAGGGGGTCCCCAGAGGGCTGAACAATCAGACAATTTCAAGATCACGAAGCATTAAACCAATCCCGGCAGGGTACACTAATTAAACAGCCGAGCCCAGCACCGCCAACCAATCCCCACAGAGCAATTAAATCCATCCCCTCTAAAACACTGTGGAACCTGTCTGGGGAAAACCACGGAGAGAAAGCGAGAAGAAAAAACATAAAATTCATCTGGAGAGAGGGGGATAGAGGGGGGAATGCAGTAAGCTACTAACAAGGGGAACTGAACGGGAACGATTCAATTCGATGCTTTGTTCTTCTTGTCTTTATTTTTTTTTAATTACTACAATCAAAAAACGCCCCAAAAACGTTTTTTACTTGGGGGCCCCAAGACCACTGTTGTCACTCAAAAAGCATGACCCCGGCATAAATTCATATTAAAGAGTTCAGGAAACACTTCCAGACTCGAAAGGAAGAACAACTGCCTGGAGCTCCTTAATAAACCGGCGGAGATGATCACGGTGTCATCCAGCACAATCTATTCGCCGGCGCACTGATCAAAATCATTCCGGAATGAAAAACGACTCCATCATCCGTCAAAGAGCTCCTGGGCGACTCCGGATAACTTCCCAAATCCAAATTACATTGGAAAAGTGTGCGTAATAACGTCACTATCATCAAAGATCACATTTGTAATCCATATCAACTTCCTGTTTCTTGCAATATGCTTCACGAAACATGCAAGCAATGCTGAAGCTGTGTAGAACACCACAAAAAAAAAAGACAATTTTCGGTGGTTAGTTTGTTAAACCTGCATTCATACAAGATTTGAAACATAACTAATTAATTAAGAAGAGACAGGAAAAAATTAAAGCATGCTGAGGGAAAGGATCTCTAAGAGCATTTTGTCTGCAGTATGTATGCGTGTGGCCCTGTGTGACTGTATCTAAACTGCCCTTTGGCGTGTTGAGACGTCCCACTGGTTCCAGTCAGAGCTGATTTTCTCCATTTCTCTCTGACGCCGTTATGTAAACACTAGAAGTGACAATTCAAAATAGGCGACAGACTACGGACGAACTGCATTTAGATTTGCTTAGCAGGGAAGCACATACATTGCATGCAAATTTAATGCATACATCACGCTACCAAACATGCAAGAAATGTGATTTTAAACAAAAGCACAGTAATGTCATGGTGCTTTGATATATACTATGATACTAAACATTTACACTACCGTTCAAAAGGGGATGTTACTTTTTTATGTTTTGAAAGAGGTCTCTTCTGCTCACCAAGGCATGATCAAAAATACAGTAAAACAGTAATATTGTGAAATATTATTACTATTTAAAAATAACTGTTTTCCATTTGAAAATACTGTATTTTAAAATGCAATTTATTCCTGAAGGTTCAGCAACATTACTCCAGTCTTCGGTGTCACATGATCCTTCAGAAATCATTCTAATATGCTGATTTGCCGCTCAAGAAACATTTATTATTATTATCAATGTTGAAAACAGTTGTGCTGCTTCATATTTTTGTGGAAACAGTGAAACATTTCTTCTAGTTTCTTTGATGAATAAAAAGTTCAAAAGAACATTTAATTGAAATAGAAATATTTGTGACATTATAAATGACATTATTACTTCAGGTACTTTTCTTTTAGTAAAGAAAATGCATTCTACTAAAGCTTGCAAATCACGATCAAAAAGTATTTTTTAATAGCAATTTTTTTTTTTCCGGTTACATCAGGCTTCCATAAAATTTTGAATGCAATGCCAACAGATTTAAAATAAGTTATTATAAAAATTGACCAGTTATCAATAATAATTAGGTCAGTGGTTCCCAAACCTGTCCTGAAGGACCTGCAGCACTGCACATTTTGGATGTCTCTCTCATCTAACACACCTGATTCAACTCATCAGCTCATTAGTAAAGACTGCAAGACCTGAAGTAGGTGTGTCAAATAAGGGCGACATACAAAACGTGCAGTGCTGGGATTCCTTCAGGACAGGTTTGTGAACTACTGAATTAGGTAAACAATGTCAGGTCAAAATATATCAGGTCCTGTTCAAATATTTCAATAATCAAGACTTTAAGGGAGGACCCAAAAACTAAAATTATCCCATAATTTACTCACCCTCAAGTCATCCTATGTATATATGACTTTCTTCTTTCAGTCAAACACAATCGGAGTTATATTAAAAAAAAATATATATATATATATATATATATATTCTGGCTCTTCCAAGCTTTATAATGGGAGTGAATAAAAACTGAAAATTTGAAGTCCAAAAAAGCACATCCATCCATCATAAAAGTAATCCATACAGCTCCAGGGGGTTAATAAAGGCCTTCTGAAGTGAAGCGATGCGTTTTTGTAAAAAAAATATCCATATTTATAACTTTATAAACTATAATCACTAGTTTCCGGTAACGCCTGTCCACGCATTCACGAGAGAGTCAAGTTCCAGCGAATGACGTGGACGTGGGGCAGTGTAAGCTTAGATGAGAGTAGACGCCTCTCACGGTTTAAACAAATAGGGCTGGGCAACAAACTCAAGCTTCTCTGACATTTCTCTTTAAAAATTCTCATTTTAGACTTCTAATTAATGACCGGTGTTTTGTTTTGCTCTATTCTCTGCTCTTCCACGTTTGTCAGTACATCATGTGTTGGGTCAAAGTTCACTCTTCCGCTGGAATCGACTCGCATACGGAGGCCAGTTTATAAAGTTATAAATATGAATTTTCTCTTACAAAACTGCATTGCTTCGCTTCAGAAGGCCTTTATTAACCCCCTGGAGCTGTATGGATTACTTTTATGATGGATGGATGTGTTTTTTTGGGCTTTAAAAATATTGGTTACTATTCACTCCCATTATAAAGCTTGGAAGAGCCATTTTTTAATGTTTACTGTGTTTGGCTGAAAGAAGAAAGTCATATACACCTAGGATGGCTTGAGGGTGAGTAAATTATGGGATAATTTTCATTTTTGGGTGCACTATCCCTTTAATTGTTTTTATAATAGATTCTGTCTTAGGCACCTATATGAAATTCAGGTATGCGAGGTTCGTTGATTAATGAAAATAAGCGCAATACACCGCTGCCACGATTTTAGACTCTTGTGGGTCGTTGCTAAGGCGTTACTATGTGGTTACCAAGGTATTGGGTGGTTGCTAGGTGATTTCTTATTGGTCTGGTGTGAAAACAGTCCTGCACCCTCAAATCTCTATGACCTTCTCATTTCTAGATATGGTCCTTCAAAGTGTATCTGAGGGTTTTTATTTTTCACCCAATTTTTAATCCAGCAGGTGAAATTCGTAAATCTTATCACTTAGTAAAGTGAAAGCACACCAAATCCCTAACCCCAAGTATGAACACTAGTGTTTGGTAAGGAAATCATCACTATTACAGGTCATTGATTGATGCTGTTGTGAACTATATAGTGTTTTCTATGATACAGGTATTTTTATTCTAGTGCACTTCACTGGGTGGGAAGGGTGAAAAAACACATTACACGTGCAGACGCTTGCACACAAACACACACACACACACACACACACAATCATGGGGTCTCCTTTATCCCTGAAGGGCAGAATGGACAATAGAGAGCTGAATTATGGTGACTGAAGAACTGGCTGATATAAAAGCGGCACAGAGAGAGCAGAAGAAGAAGAATAGAGGGGATTCAATAAGGCCTCTGTAAAATGAACAAGAAAGGCCGGTGCTCAATACATCTGCCATCAGACAGTCAAAACAAATAAAGAGGGCCGCCGTACAGGTACACAGCTCAATATGGCCTCACTCGCTCAGGCTTCGGCTGCCAGCAGGGAGAAGACACAGCTATATACTCCAACAGATGAGCCATTAGCTCTCTCTCTCTCACGATCTGGTTTATGGGGTCGCTATCGGGTTTAGCCGGGCGCAGAAAGCCGGGCCTTTACCTCGCCGGTGCAGCAGACTAATGTCTCCCCGAAGTTTTGTTAAAACCTCATTATTTACTGAAGTGCCGAGACCATCGCCATCCCCAAGAGTGAGCACGCTGGGTATTAATATGAAAATGCAGAGATTCATTGCCATGACGAACTATCAGACTCCAGCACAGATCGATGGGGAAAAAATTGAGGATTGGTGCTTTTGGGACGTCGTTAAGGATTTAGAGGAGGAACCGGCTTAAACAGGAAGTGTCTGTCACAGTTTAGCCTTGTGTGTGTGTGGCGCCACACCTCAAACACACGCGTGAGGGTCAGCGGTGTGATCCATCAATGCAAATCTCCTTATGTGTGGCGCTTATGACTAATTCATGCAGCTTCTAGTGATGGCCAATTTACAAATAAATCGTTCTGTTGAGCTGATTCTTTTTAATGATTCAGTTAAACTGATTTACAAAACATGCTGAAGTTTAATACTTAGGAGAAGGGGTTTCGTAAATATTAACAACAACAACAACAACAACATTATTAAGAATATTGTGAACAATATTTTTTAACATTCTGATTAATAAACGACAGAAAATGGCATAACCTACAGCTTAAAAAATTAACCTCAACTAAACAGGAATAATCAGCAATTTTGCTACAAAAATTAAATGTAAAATGTCACGCAGGACTCATTCTTCTGATTCCAATTCTTAAAAGAATCAGTGAATCTGGACTTTGAACAGGTTCAACTGATTCTTTTTTATGATTCAACTGAACCGATTCACAAACATGCTGAAGTTTAATACTTCTATATAGCAAGATTCTTAATAATACTGTTTTTAGCTTTTTTTTTATTGTTTGGAAAAATAAAAAACACAATATGACATAACCTATTACCGAAATGAAAACCTCAAATAAACAGAAAAATCATAAAATGTGAACGATTCTTTTGATTCCTTCAAATCTCAAAAGAAGCAGTGAGTTAGGTCTTTGAAAAGGTCTTTTTTATGATTCAGTTGAACCAATTCACACACACACACAAAAAAAAGAGTTTTTTAAAAAAAATAACATTTTTGAGAATATTATTAACATTATTATGTTAATAACCCTGAATAAACAGAAACACCAGCAATTTTACTAAAAAGAGTTCATTTGAGAGATTCATTTGATTCCTTGTGAATCGGATCTTTGAACAGGTTCACTGAAACAAAGTGTTCAAATGAACCAATTCACTAAAATGAATCAGACTGCCCAATGCAAAACCCGCAGTAATGATTTAAGGCTGTTGTGGGTGTTGCTATGCAGTTACTAAAGTATAGTGGGGGTAGTGTTGTCAAAAGTATCGACTTCGGTACCAAGTCTGTACTAAAATTTGAAAAATGTGACGATACCAGCATTTCCCCCTAGACCAGAGGTGTCAAACTCAGTTCTTGGAGGGCCACCGTTCTCAGAGTTTAGCTCCAACCCTAATTAAACACACCTGAACCAGCTAATCAACATCTTTAAGATTGCTAGAAACTTCCAGGTGGGTGTTTTGGAGCTGGTTGGAGCTAAAGTCTGAAGGACAATGGCCATCCAGAAGCGGAGTTTGATACATGACATATCTGTTGAGCACGTGAACACAATGGCCAGTCAGAGGGGTTTAAGAATCCACTCACCAGAGCTCAAAATGCTAGGGGGAAATGCTGGTATCATCACATTTTTAAAATTTCAGTAGCAACTTGGTACCGAAGTCGGTACTTTTGACAACACTAAGTGGGAGGTTGCTTGGTAGAGTCTTACTGGTCCAAAGAGTAAACAAACTGCCCAATGTTAACAACACACTCATGCAGCACAGTATTAGTGAGACATTGGCTTTGTGTAGTTAAAGATATAAGCCACCAATGTAGCAACTATCAAAGCACATGCACGGAGGGTTAATCCAGGAACAGTGGAGGTGAATGGGGGAAAATAAGTGTGGACAGGTATGAAAATTGAGCCCTAGGAGGGTCACAGCGATTAAGGGGCTGTTTTATGACAGACCGGCTCTCTCGCTCAGTGAATAGGCACACGGCGTCGAGCAAAAACCGGTTTATCATTCCTCTCCGCACGCTGAAGTATCCGCTTTGAAGTCTCGAGCGCTAATTCTACAGAGGAAGGTTAAACTGCTTAAATCTTGAGTCAGTTTCACTTCTCCTCTAATGTTGTCAGCTGAGCGGGAGGGGAACGTGACTCTGGGATCTTCACAACTCAATTTGCAGACACCGTAAAAGCCTTTTCTCGACGCTTTTCTCTCCTCTTTGTTTCCTCTGCCAAAGGTTCACACAGAGAGATGGAATTTCCATTCTGCCAGTCTGATGGATAAGAGATTGTTCTAGGCAGCTTTTTTTGTGAAAGGTGAGACATTAGGGTGCACACTTATGGAAATGTTTGTTTCTCGGCACAGACGGAAGCTCTCTGTGGTTAATATGAGTTTATAATTGCCTAATTCGACACAGATTAGCTTTTCGAAACAATCTAATGACGGTCAGCGCAAACACGCACACATACCAGTCGATTTCATTACTTTGCGATTCACATGCCTAATGGCCTCATACGTGCACAAGCACTGTTCCTCATAATTAATATGCGTCGAGACTCCAAACTGTGAGCAAAAAGTCACAAAAATGTTTTTAAACCATTTAAAATCCGTTACGATGTTTCTTGCATTGTTATGAAGCACAAATGAGCCGCTACTCATCTAAAGAATCAATCAAATACATTCACAAATCAGTCCTGAACTTGCAACGTATGTAATGGATCTACAGAAGATCATGACAGAACATGGGAGTTTCTGAACAAAGCAATTCTATCATTTAATTCATGTGTATAGTATCTATTAAACCATCATATTTTATTGTCATGCATAAGTGCAGCATAAAGTGTCTGTAGTTTTGTTGTGCTGCCAGCTAGTAAACGTTGCTGAGGCTTCCTCTCGACAACAGCGTTTTATCCCTGCAAATCCGTGCGCCTTGCAGAATATCTCTAAACCGTTTCCAGATCCAGTGCATTTGACAGCAACAATAACAGCAATAAACACAGATCCCCCACCCCACGTGAATGAATACAGAGTTGAAATGAGACTTTTTCACGGCCAATTGGAGTTGGTTGGGGAAAAGCTCTGAGCAAACTAAACAGAAAGAGGCCACACACACGCAGAGGAGTGATGGCACTGTTTGACAATATTACAGTCATGTTTTGTGGAATAAAGACGACATGCAAACACCGGAGTCATGCAAAACACAGCCCTTGAGAAACTGGACCCGAATTAAATGAGCAAAAACAACCACAAGACTGATGCTTCACTAGAGACTTAAAGGTGAAGAGTGTCATTTTTGTACCACAATGAAACCTTTTCACATTTTTCTGATTCTTTGAAGTCGTCATAGTTGGGTAAACTATAGTGGTGAATGGAAACTACAACAAATATAATTTTTGCGATCCCATTTTCCCCAATAGCAAAACTCAAAATCCACAATGGCATTTCTATGACTTTACAAAAAAGGGAAAAAAGTATAGTAAAAGTATAAAGTATATGGCAGTATTTTATCCCCCATGGAATCAATGTCAAAATTGTGGCCAGTGAAAATGCTGAGTGGCTAGTAACTTTGGAAACCACTAGCCACAGTGGCTGGTGAGAAAAAAAGTTAATGTCAAGCCTTGATCCCTTATATACAATGGGACTGCATACTTGAAATGCATTGGGGAAGATTTGTGTGAGCATTTGCATAGTTGTATAGATGCCTTATAGCCTCTCCACATTAAACTGGGACAGGGGAAAGTTTTCAAACATAAAAAATGCACTTCAGCTAAAATATGTCATGAAAGACAAACTAGAACAAATATATAGAAATAAAGGCCCGGTTTCACAGACAGGACTTGGCCTAAGCCAGGATTCAATTAGGGCATTTAAATAGCTTTTATAAACGTTTACTAGAACAAAACATTGCTGGTGTGCATCTTGAGACAAAACAATGACACTGATGTATTTTAAGATATACTTTCAGTTAAAACAGCTCAAACATGCATTTTAGTCAAGGACTAGCTTAAGCCTTGTCTGTGAAACCAGGGGTATGTCTTTGTTTTATATTTCAGATTACGACACTGAAATGTTAAAAATTGCATTTTTCATCAGCTTCCATATTGGTCACCAATGCTCTGCACACTCTGGGACAAAAGAGGACAGTCTGTTTGCACAGGGATCTTGTTAACCTGCTCCCTATTGGTCAGATCTGTCCTAAAAGAGACTAGCAGGGACCTTTTGGCCTGTCCTTTCCATGAGCGCCCACGGAAATGCCATCTGGCTGGTGTGAATTATTACCACGGCAACGGCCATGTGACCTGAGACCAGTGGAAACCAAGGTCACCAAAACCTGTAGCCCGTCTATTTCTGTGTCATCTCTTTTATATGAGGTTAGAAGAACCCGCCGTCCGTTCTTACGAGGACATGTCCGATCACTTAGGAGACAGATTAAATGAGAAACATCATTTGGTGTCGTTCCCATCTTCAGTTCACAGTATAACATGCCCTAGATAAGGTCATTACCATTGGCAAAAGACAAAACTAGAAGCAACTTATTTTCTAAGTTATTGTTATTCTAAGATGTTATATATATAAATAATACAACCCGAGTTGACCAATCTGCTTTACAATGAAATATCAAAAAATTATAAAAAATTATAACAATTAAACCAATTAAATAATAATAAAATACGACACAAGAGTGCTACAACATATTAAAATAATGATTAAACAAAAAGGTTTTTAACTTAGACTTAAAAATAAAATATATATATATATTAAAAAAAAAAATTATATATATATATTATATATAGACACACAAAAATATAGAAAATATATAAATATATATAATAATACTAAAACTAGTCATTGCCCAAAGATATATAGATATATATATATGTATGTATGTATGAAGTCAACACATGCATGATGCTCATCCTTTCATTTTAGCATTTTAGCGAGAGAATATCACCACAAAACACTGAGAGACTCTTATCGGTATGACTTATATCAAGACAAGACAATGCCAAATATTCCCTCTTATGAACAATTCCCAAAGAGACCCAAATGCAAGACTTGTTCATGAGGGAATATCACTGAAACACCTCTGAGGATTAATGGCAATACAGGAACTGCTGTATGAAATGATGTAATTTGAGAGCAACCAAAGCGACAGCCATAAGCCACAGACCCCAGCGAAAACATCATCTGACACGGCCAGATGCTCCGCTACAGACCAACACAGACAAAGAGGGTCATAAATCAACTGTCAGCCGCAGATACCCCCCTCTCCTAAACTTATTCGTCCGCTGGTCAATACAAGCAGTCGCGCTTCATTCAGGGGGGTCTCGGGTTAGAGGAATAAAAAACGATTTTCCGGGAAGAAGCGATTGAACTTGAAGCTTTAATACACGTGAAGTTTTGGACATGTTAAAGGTGTTGCAGACAGAATATTTTCCATCTTTTCTCTTTCACCCGTCCTGATCTAGGGAGCTCGCTGGAGTCCAAGTTCAAGAGTGGGTGAGGGGCCCTCGGGGGACGCCATAGACACGATGTCCCGCAGGGGCCACAAGGGAGAATAACAAAGACCATCACTGCATGCAATAAACAGCGTCTGACTAGATTCATAAATGAGTTAACAGTGATGTCTTGTAAATATTTAAAATGTTAACATGTCCAGAATATGCATCCGCACTAGATAACAGCAAACTTAACAACTCTTAAGACTACAGACTTAAATGGAAGCTGACAATGCTCTGAATTTCATATTTATAGCTTTGCTTCTGTTGTACCATGAGGCAAAATAACTTTCAGATGGATGTTTTGTGAGCAAACAGCTTCATGAGTAATGTGCATTTCATGACTAACTAGTAGTCTTGAAACTCATTAATCAATGCATTTTTAAGAGTTTTAAACTCAATCAGTGCAATCTGCAAAATACAAGAGACCCATATGGAATGATATAAAATGACTTTGGGTCGGTATGATTTTTTAATGTTTTTTTAAAGAAGTCTCTTCTGCTCATCAAGGCTGCATTTATTTGATCAAAAATACAGCAAAAACAGCAATAATGTGAAATATTATTACAATTTAAAATAACTGTTTTCTACTTGAATATGTTTTAAAATGTAATTTATTCCTGTGATCAAAGCTGAATTTTCAGCATCATTACTCCAGTCTTCAGTGTCACATGATCTTTCAGAAATCATTATGATTTGCTGCTCAAGAAACATTGTTGAAAACACACTGTAAAAAATTATTGTTGGTTTACCTTAAAAAAGTAAGTTACCTGGTTGCCTTAAAGTTTTGAGTTCATTGAAATTAAAAATTTGAGTTAATACAACGAAGGAGATTTGTTTAATAAATAGAAACTCAAAATATTATGTTATGTGAACCACATTAATTATCTAAGTTGATTTTACAAAAGAAAAAAAGTTGGGATAAATCATGAAAATAATTTTTAGTGTTCCTTGTGAAAAACGTGATGCATTTTTTCCGGATTCTTTAATGAATAGGAAGAAAGAAAAATCATTTATTTGAATAGAAATCTTTTGTAACATTATAAATGTCTTTACTGTCACTTTTGATCAATTTAATGCATTCTTGATAAATAAAAGTATTAATTTAAAAATTAAAAAAAAAAAAAAAACACTGACCCCAAACTTTTGAACAGTAGAGTATTTACACACAAAATCGAAGCATCCACAAAAATATTTTTGCTTTCTCACCTGCATTACGCTTCAATAAATCGCTTCTACAAACTAAAAATCACATACTAGATGTGGAATTGGCCACAAAAGATTCAACAACACAATATTCTTCAGCTTCCACCCACATGCGAGCCCGTTTTAAAATGAAAGATGCTGTGGAAGCATTTGGTGGCTGCATTCATGTCGCATTAAATATGACTCGAACTGTCACTGGCTGCAGGTGAGCACATCAATAACCTGAACCAGGTGTGACCTAGACTAACTCCAGAAACAAAGAAAAACTCTGATGTGCAAATGTGTGTGATTCATGTATCGAGCCCAGCAGATTCATGGGAAATAACACAACACCATGCGCTCACTGCTGGTGCAGTTGTCAAAGCGACTTTTACCAGCTGATTCATAATGACAGATGGATTTAGACTGTTTAACTCAAAGCAGATTAAACAATGTCAAGAGTTGAATGCACGCACACTGAATGAAATCTGACAACTTAACAACTTGTTTAAAGCAAAAAGATCAGCTAATTCACAGAAACCCTTTGTCCTGTCCTTTTATAGGGCCACCGTAGACAATATGAGAAACATGACTCCTCCCCATAAAAACGTTCAATATTCAGATCAGCAATCGATCGATGTGTTTCTCGGTGACTGATTCTTACACTACTCTTATGAACACTGTTTTGATTCATCACCCTAGTAGAAATATTCTGAGCACAATCCAGACAATAACCATCTGATATTTGTCCAGATGAGCTCTCCATGAAAACATGTTTGCTCTCCTTGTCCATGAACAGGTTCGGGGTTTGGATAACCTCAATATGGACGTGCCCGGTGCATTCTGTCTGTCTGTATTCGGAATAAAGCCTGAGAGAGACCCTCCAACAACAGCCTACACGAGGAGCCCTTCTTTGGAAAGGCTTGAATAACAATCGGCCACACACGCACACACACGCACACACACACACACACACACACACACACAGAGAGAGATCTGATTCCTCTCCGGCTTGGCTTGGCATGCTCTTGTCATTTCTTATGTTACAGAACATCAATCATAGGGCTGAGTCTGTGCCCTTGCGCTGGCCGAGGCTGATTTACAAACATTAGCAGGGAATGCAATTACACAGTCCGAGAAGCGCGAACAGTCAGCGAGCTTTCTGGTTTTGACGCGTCGCAAGCGGTGTGGATGGAGCGTACACACTGCGGTTGGAATGAAACCGGAGCGCGCGTTTAAATACGACAGGATGATACATTGTATCCAGCAATAATGCACACAAAATAGCAAAGGGTCAATCATTTTCTTTTATTATTTTTATTAAAACATGACTATCTCTATTAACATACCAACCTAAACAAGTCTCATTAAAAGGCTTATATATATATATATATATATATATATATATTATATATATATATATATATACACACACACACACACACACATGCATTACTTTGAAAATTGATGAAGAATATACATCAATGTAATAAATTTAAATCAAATTTATTTTGGAATATGGTATTTTAATAAAAAGTTTTTAAAATATGTATGAAACCAACATGAATACAAAGATTACATTTCTAAGAAAATGACTAATTTGTTTAAAAATAGATTTTTCAAAGATTTCTTAATTTTAATCATCTAGAGAACATTGATATTTGACATTGACCCTGAAATCATAAGTCAATTTGCAGGCAATGCATGTTGTTTATGAATTATAATACCCACACCAACATAATATGCAAGGTTAAATTTTGTAAATTATGTTTTAAAAATAAAGTTGATCCTAAATTAACATTTTAAGTCGATTTAAAGCCATTGTAAAAGCATACGTCGTTAAAATAAAACTTATTTTTCTACTGTTAATGAATTAACAGCTGGCCAAGACTACATACAAGACATAACATAGCCTAACAAGTAAATATGCATTTTATAACAGGAATACTTACTATTAAGTCGTGTCATAATACATAAAGACGTCAATAAGAAATAGCCTACATAAACTTTCCTGAACAGAAACTCTGATGGTGCGACGTTCATTACGCTCCGTGTCATAATTACTGAAGCACACTAATAAAGTCAATACGCGAATGATAGATAAATACAATCAACATTAAAGGTCTAAAATACATGAGCTGTTCATTTCATAAAGTCTGAGGTGAATCACAAACCGGCACTTGACAGAACGAGCCGCGCGCGCGTCACCGTTCCGTATTTCTATTAGAATAAAACACATTAGGCTGATAAAAAGTTAAAGTCCACAACTCGGAAAGGCATTAAAAGTTTCCGTTTCCAACAAAGCTCGTGTATGAAGCGTTGAAATAGCGTTAAACGCGATGTTAAAGCGCGTTACTGTGCGCGAGGCTGCTGCCGCTGCTCTTGCGCGCTCCTGATCAATGATTGAACCGAACAAAAGGCAGAAGAGGATCAATTACTAATAACTATCAATGCAACACCACCATCCCGTCCCTCTAAAGTCACCAAAAGAGAAAATGCATGAAATGCAAGGTGCATTAGCGCGTATAGGATCGCATCGTGTAAAAAAGGTGAGAAATAAGACCAACCTGAAGCCGCCGGAGATCAAATTTCTTCCAATATTGAAACATCGATCCCACATCGGCGGCCATCTTGAGCACAATATTCAAGAGCGGCTACAATAAATATATGGGCTGGATTCCCCCCGTTAAACAGCGTTGACGATTACACTCCACATGGAAAAAAAAATGTTAGGAAAATAACAGTTGTGGAAAACTAGACGGGACGCGCAGCGCGCGAGAGCCGGTGGATGCGATATGAACAGAATATAGATGCATATAGATGCATTAGTGCAGCTCCCGGGATTGCACTTGATTTTGGGTTTGGTAAAGTTATCAATACTGACGTAACGGGTTGATCAATAACGTCTGGGAAGTGGAAGGAGAACAACGAGCAACCAATGCGCATCGCCAGATGTTTGATGCGTAAAACGGTGAAATCATTACATATCATTAATGAGCCCCATATAATGAGATTTGCAACTTTAGGTCAATAATGCGTAATGCATACTATAATTGCACTGAAAGAGTCGCAGGAATAGAATAAACACTGAATGGATGAAAGCTTTTGTGTTTTAAGTGAATATGTATTTTTTAATAGTGTCCTTGTGAATAATGAAGTGCTGAATATATGGCACGAAGATCAGCGTGATGAAATAGTGCTGTCGCTTATTAAAAACTGTTATGAGGCTTTTTAGTAGATGATGTAAACTGTAAAATAATAAACAAAACAAGTTAGATGTGGTAAATATTAATAAAGCAGCAAAAAACAAAAAAAAAAACGCACAAGCTTGCACAAAAAGTGCATGTTTAGTACATGCAGTTACATTACGTGAGATAAAGAGATCCACGGCGCACTAGTGTGTGGAATTTCAATAAATACCAGGAATATTTGTTATAGTTACTTATCTAGAACAGTCAGAGGTTGTTAAAGAGTGCAAATGCAAAGGTGTTTTCTCTTACAAATGCTCTTCTGTGTGTTTGAAGACGGTTGAATAAAAAAAAAAAAAAAATTGCATTCCTAGACGGAAAAAAAAAATGCATAAATGTTATAGTGGGAGTGTGCGATCAATGCATGATTTGAAATTCTGAATGGACAGTTCTGTTCAAACGTTAGCACGTGCTCCCTCTTGTGGAACAGGACGTTTCTACTGGACAGAACTGCTACCATGTATGAGGACTATATTCTGACATTAGCTGTAAATGTAGCACATGTTGTCCAAATCACATCTTTATCATTATAATATTGGTGTAATATAAAGACGACCATCCAGAGACAAGATTTCCCCTAAAATTAACTCATCACACCACACTGTGGCCTTTCCCAGTAAGGAAGTTTCATTATCACATTGTGCATAATGACTATAGCTGCAGTTCTTTCTTTTCTTTTTTTTTTTTGAAAACCGTAAATTTTAACACAGCCAACCTTTTGGTAAACTTTGTTCAGATGATTACAAAAAGTCTGTGGATTTATTTTTCGTGTTTAGAAAAGGCAGTTTGACTTATGTATCTAAAATGCTCCGGATTACAGATATCAGTATAATAATGTCTTGAAATGAATCCGTTTAAGAGGTTAACTGCTCCGGTGGCTTGTGGACTGCGAGCAATTACTAGTGAGCACATCTGTCATTCTCCTCGTCGCTATTAAAACCAAACGCAAGTCTATTTTTAAGTAGAAATGTATTTGCACTTTGTAAGCCACCTACGGGGAATATAAAAGGTGCTTATTAAAAGTTTCTGTTTTATTGCTTTTTATTTATTGCTTCAGGGGGAAAAAAGACTGCATCGGTCTTATAAGAAAGGAATAATATATCATGTTTTGATATGGCTCACTGTTAAATTTGAAATTTAAATCAGTTCTGATATACAAGCCTGATGCACCAACACTTATTACTTTTGTTCAAATCTAAATATGCGGACATTTTGAGGGTGCAAAGACTGTTGGGTTATTGAGAACAGAACAGTGGGAGATTTTTACGAACCTCTGTAGGCAGCAGAGCAAGCTGTGAGGTTTTGTAAAAAAAAAAAAAAAAAAAACACTGTGTCGCCAAAAATGAACATTAAAAAACCTAAATTCAAAAGGTCTCTGAATAAAGATGTGATACAGCTATTGGCCATCTAATGAGTGCATGTGTGTGTTTGGATTGACGTTGTGTATGCAGTGGCCTAGATACACATGAATGTTTGACTAAGCTTGGCAATATCATTCCAGGAATATCGGTGAGAGCTGCTGAACTCTGATATATTGATCCATTTTGGAGTGCAAAAGGCCTTGAAACAGAAGCTTGTTGAGATTGCCACCAGGTGGCTGGAATGATTTAGCATGAGAGTTTGCATCTCATTACTGCTCATGACCAAAAACTTGAAACTAGAAAGGTTTTTAATGAGGACCTATTATGCCCTTTTTCAAAATCTTGATTTTATTTTTGGGCTCTACTAGAATAGATTTTAATGCTTGAATGTTCATTATTTTCCCCATATTTGACATTGTTGCAGCTCCTCTCTTTCTAGTCTGTCGGTAACACTCTATTTAGTTCCTGTCTACCCTCCTTCCGAAAAGCACAGTGTGCTCTGATTGGTCAGTTGGATCAGTGTATTATGATTGGTCAACTGCTTCCAGCGAGTGTGGGAAATGTCACAAACCTTATCATAACCACGAGTTTCAACACCCTACAAGATAATCGGGCTGATTTTGGGCCCAATTCTCCCCTTCCAACAATCCTTGGTAAAGTCCTGATTATCTTGATGGTTCTACAGGTGGTGTGAGGTGTGTTAAGAGTAGTGTTGTCAACAGTACTGACTTCGATAATAAAGTCGGTACTGAAATTTAAAAAATTTGACGCTTTGAGCACTGTTGAGCGGATTCGTAAACACCTCTGATTGGCCATTGTGTTCACGCGCTCAACATATATGTCTGTGATTGGCTACAATGATCAACACACAGAAGTGTTTGAAAGCACACGGAAGTGTTTGAATTTGAAAGCGTTTTGAAAGCAGGAGAGTTTAAAAGCAGGCCGGTCCACTGATAGATGCCTGCTTTCAAACACTCCTGTGTGTATCTATGTAAGTGCTCAGTGAAGAGAGTCAAAGATGTTTATTTACAACATGTTTTTGAAGCGTTGATCATTGTAGCCAATCACAGACATATCTCTTGAGTGCGTGAACACTTTGGCCAATCAGAGGTGAATCCCCTTAACAGTGCTCAAAGCGTCACATTTTTAAAATTTCAGTACCGACTTACTGACAACACTAGTTAAGAGTGATCTGCTCAGAAGAAAGTCAGGGCCGCACCAATCTCAAATCGTAAATATCCAACATGTTGAGTATTTACGTTCAGAAGTCCTGTTGTGTGGGGGGAGCGCCGAGGACAAACGAGAACTCTAAAGTCACGTTTCACAGCAAGAAATTTTGCAAGATTTCCCCTGTTCACAGTCGGGACTCTGGTTGTTTGTGAATGGAATTTGTTAGTGTGTGGTGTGCTGTACTGGTCACACTATAGGAACAAAACTGTTAAATCTATGATTTTTTTTATCGTCATGTTTGTGGTCTCTCACATTTTGAAAATCTGATAAGATTTTAAAAATCTTTCAGTGTGGGCCAGCCTTAAAGCAACTTAACCAGGCACCGCCCCTTTATTTTGCGTATGATTTGGGCAGGAATTATTTAAATGAGGAATATTGTGATGTGTTCGATCCCGGAAGAAAACTCAAGACTACAATGGAGGCGTTTCAGAGAGTTCAGAATCAGTGACACTGATATAGAGAATAACTCCCGCTGGAGTAACTTTGTGCTTTGGAACTCAAACAGAAAAATTACACACTAAAGAAAGTTGAAAATTTAAAAAACCATTATAGGTCCTCTTTAAGGGGTTAGTTCACCCAAAAATGAACCCTCAAGCCTTCCAAGGTGTTTATATTTAAAACCTTATTAATTATAATAACTAGCTTCCTGCAGACGGCCGTACGCATCAATTTATGGTGGAAGAGTAACCCCTGACCCGACACATGATGCAATGACGAACGCGGAAGCGCAGAGGATAGAGCAAAACAAAACACCAGTCACGAATTAGAAGTCGAAAATGAGGAATTTTAAAGAGAAATGTCGGAGGATTTCGATATAAGAGGAGTCTGAGTTTGTGGCCCAGTCCTATTTGTTTGAACCGCGAGAGGCGTCTAAATTTACGATACTCCTACATCCTGCGTCATACATCGCGTCAGGGGTTACTCTTGTGAAGTTGACTTGCACAGTATGCGTACGGTCCTCTGCCAGAAGCTAGTTATTTTTTGATTATAAAGTTGTAAATATTTTTCTTACTAAAACCCATCGCTTCACTCCAGAAGGCCTTTATTAACTCCCCAGAGCCACGTGGAGTACTTTTACGATGGAAGGATGCACTTTTGTAGGCTTCAAAATCAGCCCCCCTATTCATTGCCATTATATAACTTGGAAGAGCCAGGATATTTTTAAATATATCTCCGATTGTTTTTGTCTGAAAGAAGAAAGTCATATACACCTAGGATGGCGAGTAAACCATGGGGTCATTTTTATTTTTGGGTGAACTATCCCTTTAAAGCCATTCTTCTATGTCTTTGTAATTGTAAATCAATACATGATCATCTTTGGAAGGGTAAACTGTCTTTCCTGATGTCAAAAGAGTAGTAGTAATCTACTTTTAGTGCACACTGCAGGGTTTCAGTAAGAGAAGTCAAGCAGAGGTCACCTTTCTCCCTCCTGACAACATTAACCAGACTAAACCTTCTTTTCTGTTTTATCATTCGTGAAGACACGGTTTCAACGCTAGTCGAACATGTTGATAGTGAATGTGATTTTCTACACTTGTGGTTTCCTCTGACTTCAAACATTCACTAAAATCGCCTAAAGACATTGAGACTTCACTTTTCTTCATCATTTGTTTAATTTAGTGACACTTGCATGTCTAAATATCCAAAAGTTGAGCTACTAGCCCTATTGCAACCAACAAAATAGTATGAAATGAAACTACAAAGAATAATGCCGCTGTCAATCACACATTCTAGGTTTAGGAAAGTTCTAGCTGTTTTCCAACAACTGTCATCTGTTCTGTGTTGAAGCCCACTGGCTGCTGTATTAAACCCCTTTAATCAGGATTCTTATAATAACTTCTGAAGTCTACAAATGGCTACCTGGTTAAGCACCATGGAGGATGTATTTATAGACAGTCAGAGGTGGGGAATGGGCGTATATATATAAATTCAGCATTTCCACCCTGTCTGAAATCACTTGTGCTTTGTCTCCTGAGTTCAAGGGCTACGATTATGGTGAGTTTGCTTTGCCATACATTTATTCATTGATTTATTTCTTCTGTCTTAGATTATCAGCAGACATGTAACTCACTATTCTCTTGATGCGTCCAAACGAAAATCTAACAAATTAGTGTGGCTGAGTTGATTTCTGTCTGTCTGTGTTTGAAACTAAAGTTTAAGTCTGATTCATCAGAGCCACTTACATCTGACTGACTCATCCACCGCCTCTGATGTTTTATTAATTTCACTTTCAACAAATAAATAAATGAAAAGTAAACTGTTTCTGTTCTCAAAGATAGATACAAACATTTTCATTACTCAAATCGAAATTGGAGACAGGTGACTCATTTATTTATTTATTTGCCAAAAAGTGTAAACAGTTCATTTGCTCTCCATATAAAGAAAGAAAATAGATCAGAAATGAGATCTCTTTAATGTTTCAGTTGTTTCTTCTAAACGGCAATGAGATTAAAATGAGAGCAAATGGAGACTTTAACTTTTTTCTTATGAAAAAGACCCAAATATCTCCTCTAAAGTTTCAGAAGAAATCTCAACAATAGCTCCAACTGTGATCATATAGTTATGGTTACACTTTATTTTGATATAGTTCACTTTAGACTTTCTACTAACTATACTTTGCAACTACATGTCAACTAACTCTCATTAAAGTATTAGTAAACTGTTAGGTTAAGGGTTTGGGTTAGTATAAGTTGGCATGTAGTTGCAAAGTTAATTATAATTAGTAGAATACTTCTAAAACTATACACGATGTTTCACAGTTCAGCTCTGACCTCGTGTACAGCACAACTGTTGAGATGTAATCCAGATAAAAGGCCGACGAGCAGCTGTCGGGCTGCGATGTCATCGAGCAGAAATGCATCTCACAATGTTTCCCAAATTCTGTGGCAGGAATGTAAATAGTAGCGATTAATCCCTGTCTTGGTGGGATTACCTATCAACAGGCTCAAAGATGAGGCTGTCACCAGTCAGCGCCAGTGTGTAATCCCACATCTGATCCACTGGCTGAGTTCTCGCTCTCCGAGCTAATTATACATCCTGCAGGGCACCAAACGTTTCCAGTCTCATACACTCACACAGAGGAACACATCATTACTCAGATTTAGCTCTTTCATTGCTCAGGAGAAGTTTCAATTTAACCTAAAACTCCTTAAGAGAAATGAAAATAGACACAAATCAGATAAGCACTGACTGATATAAAATGAATGTGGACATCAGCTCAGTTCATTTGAACTTGGAAGAATTTGATGAGACAATGTTGAGAGGAGACGTGTGAGATTTTCTCAGGAGAAACATCAGAGAAGTGGGAGAGTACAGCCAAAGTTTTAATTTAAACAGACTGCTGTCTAGGAGAAACAACTGAGATACTAAAGTCAACATGAAACATTTGCAACCCATTTTACTGACATAATGAGACATGCCGTTTAAAAGTTTGGGGTCTGTAAGATTTTTTAAAATGTTTTTAGTCTCTTCTGCTCGCCAAAGCTCCATGTCATCCAAGATGTTTATGTCTTTCTTTCTTCAGTCGAAAAGAAATTAAGGTTTTTGAGAAAAACATTCCAGGATTTTTCTCCATATAGTGGACTTCAACAGGGTACAATGGGTTGAAGGTCCAAATTGCAGTTTCAGTGCAGCTTCAAAGGGCTCTACGTGATCCCAGATGAGGAATAAGGGTCATATCTAGTGAAACAATCGGTCATTTTCTAAAAAAATTAAAAATGTATATACTTTTTAACCACAAATGCTCATCTGCACTAGCTCTGTGATTCACCACGCATTACGTAATCACGTTGGAAAGGTCACACGTGACGTAGGCGGAAGTACCGCGGTAGGGCGAAAAACTCCAACTCATTTTCTCCTCCAACTTCAAAATTGTCAGACATCGTTGTTTTACCTTTTTTTGTAAAGGCTGTTTGACTTAGTCTTTGCACATTCGCTTTATAGACACTGGATCAATACTTCCGCCTACGTCACGCCTTTCCAACATGATTACGTAATGCATGGCGCATCGCAGAGCAGTGCAAGGCGAGCATTTGTGGTTAAAAAGTATATAGATTTTTATTTTTTTTAGAAAATGACAGATTATTTCGCTACATAAGACCCTTATTCCTTGTCTGGGATCGTGTAGAGCCCTTTGAAGCTGCACTGAAACTGACATTTGGACCTTCAGCCCATTGGTAACTGTTGAAGTCCACTATATGGAGAAAAATCCTGGAATGTTTTCCTCAAAAACCTTAATTTCTTTTTGACTGAAGAAAGAAAGAACATGAACATCTTGGATGACATGGGGGTGAGTAAATTATCAGGGAATTTAAATTCTGAAATGAACTAATCCTTAAATGCATCCTTTCTGAATTAAAGTATTAAATTCTTTCCAAAGTAAAAAAAAAAAAAAAAATGGTAGAGTTTTCTAGTGAAACAGTAAAACAAGAAGGATGTCAGCCAATGATGTCAGTTATTCCTTTTTTTGAAGTTCTTTCTATTTCTCAAAAAGTACTTTGGAATAAAGTGCACTGATGAAATGACACATGCCAATGCTTCTATTTAACCAGTCACAAGTATTCTGTGTGTAACCCTGTGAATATTTGTACACCTTTATTTTATTTTATTTCATTTGTTTTATTTATTTCAATATTGTGAGTACATACATTGGAGTTTGTATATTATGTCCAGTGTATTCTGAAGTATTTAAAATGCTAGTCAATAAGATATGTCATTGGGTTATTGGTGTGTTCACATGCAACGAGACGTAATGGATAGGGGGAGGAGCGTCGGGCACGAGATTGCGAAACTGGGGGGACAGGGCTTGGCGAACTGTGGACGGAGTAAGATTGTAAACGCTGTAAAGTTGATTTAGCGACAGTATTTATGTCCTATATCAGATACAGATAGCATATATGTAGACTATATATTTTGACAACGGGAAGGTTTTCGGTGTGTTCAAAAAAAAAAAAGCCAACTGCATTAGATCTGCTCTGTCCATCGAAGCAGCCGCCATATATTAGAACTGACTGTCGTTGCTCATTATTTCTTCTGTAATCGAGGACCCAGAGGAGTCAGGTACCGCATCGGAGTGTTTTCCTGCGGGTATATGCTGAAAGTGGACTGTTTGTGTTGGAGGAGACCGCAGGCCTTCGTACGTCGGACTCATCGGCCATTTTCGGGTGTGTGACGCATCAGTTATTTCAGTGTTGGACTATTTCCCCCGTGCATCTGGAGGAGACGAGGATCAAAGCTTCGCGTAATCGCTCCTCAGCGCGGCTTGGAGTGTTTCGCTGTAACACACCTGAGTGAGTAGCTAACCAGTTTGACAGGGTACTTTAAAAACTGCGTCATCTGTTTGAGACTGCCATTAAGTGCACCACCGAATAAGGGCCCCAACGAAATCCAAGCGCTTGGTTTACGAACAGTTGTGCACATATAAGTATGAATATGTGATTTAAGTTAGTGTGGATTCATAGAGGTTTACAGCTGCAATTTATAATTGGTATTATCCACCTGACTTTACAGTTTTGTTTTGCTCTGTCCATTCTATGTAATTTACTCACAGTATATAACCGAGGGGTTTTCATTTGATTTCTTCTAAAAAGAAAGCGGATATTTTATTTTTGTTTTAAGTTTTAGAGATTTTTGTTTGGTAAAATAAATAATTCTCTTTGTTACTACTTTTTTGTATTTGTTTTACTGTATATTTGCATTTAATAATTTGATTACAGTGTGGTTTATAAAAAACACAGCCCATAACAAATAGAGAAATTCATTTTATTTAATCAAGAGAACAGTGTGCATCATCTATTTTCTTGGTGTATAGTTGACATACATTTTTGGAGGCACCGCGTCAAAGATTATAATTTCTATAGAACATAACTTTACAGAGATAACCCAGCCAACTCACCATCAATTGCTGAAACCCAGGTCTTGCTGATTAACAGTAGTGTTACATTTTTGGAGGCACCGCTGGGATTCGTGTTTCTCTGGATATACATATATATATATATATATATTTTTTTTTTTTCCCCTCTTGGGCTGTTTTTTTTCCTCACTTTTTTTTATTTGTGTTGTGAAACATTGTGAGACATGGATATTTCTAAGGCTGGCGAATGGAGTCGTCAGGCGCAAATAAATCCATCTCGTTGTCTAATACTCAGCGATGTCCCAATAGATGTGAGGGATGAGACTATCGCAGATGTGCTTAATACAGTGAAGGTATTTGGGCATACCAAAATTCATGGTAAACGGGGAGACCCTACAGGAACTAAGTTGTTCTTGTTGCTTGAAACGAGTAATGATATCGATCCTGATACTGTACCTCCAGAGATAGGGATTCCTGATGAGGTTGGCCCATGGAGGGTACATGTACCTAAAAAAATGGTGACAGATCCTTCTGTGGGAGATGCTGTTTTTCAGGATAAGTTGTTGTCCTTGTTGCAGCAGGAAGGAAAGTCGCTGGAGGATGTGAAGTCTATGTTGGAGCAAGGTCAGTCCTCTAATGTAAATGTTAATCTTGATTTGGTGAATGCTATTGATCGCCTTGTGGAAAAGTGTATCCATGTGCCCAGTGAAACTTTGGGTTACAGGAGATTAAGAGTATTTTCAGGTGTGAAACCAGTACCTGCTGGGGAGGAAGAATATGACCCCTGGATGGAACAGGCTGTCCAAATGATCAGCGAGTGGCAGTGTGCTGATTCTGTGAAAAGGCAGCGTATTGTTGAGAGTTTGCGGGGACCCGCTTCAGATATAGTTCGGTTTCTAAAGGTTAGTAATCCAGCTGCCACAGCTACTGATTATCTGGTTGCTCTGGAAACTGCCTATGGAAATACTGAAAGTAATTCCGATCTTCTTGCAAAGTTCAGGAGTACTTACCAAGGGGAAAGTGAAAAGCTTTCTGATTTTCTTTATAGGCTGGACAAGCTCCTTCATCGCATGCTTGTAAAAGGAGGGGTTGTAGCCGCTGATTTAAATCGCATGCGTATGGAGCAAGTGGTTAAAGGAGCTCGTACTACTGATATGGTAGCACTACGACTAAGAATGACCCACACTTTGCGTGATCCTCCTAGTTTCTCGCAATTGTTACGAGAAGTAAGGGAAGAAGAGGATTGGATCAGGGCTAGAGATGGTAGAAAAGTAGGGGTGGCTGCTGCCTCTGTTCCACAGGCTTCTCTTGTGTCTGAATTGAGCAGTATAAAGCAAGAGGTGAGTGCACTTACTACAAAGATGTCCAAGCTGTTGAAGGGAGCTGCAACTGACTCTGTTCCTGAACATTCTTCAAAAGCAACTGGCCCTGTGTGTCAAGTGGCGGATCCAAGTGCTACAGAAGCTTCCAATAAGCAGAGCACATCCAGGTTTTCTCGGCCTGGAATTTTCTGTTACAAGTGTGGTGAGGATGGTCACACAAAGCGAGAGTGTCGAGGAACTGAAAACCTGAGAAAAGTAAATCAAAAGTTGATCAGTCAGTGTAGGTTTTCGGGAAACATCTAGGGAGCTCCGTGGAGGAACGGCACAGGACTCCCTTTCCATTCCGTTCCACATCTTGTTCTGAAAAAGAAATCGCTTGTTCTTCCGAAATTCCATCTGGCCTGATTGGTCCAACTTCTGAAGTACCAGTTCAAATTGAAGGAATCTACACGAAAGCTTTACTTGATAGTGGCTCTCAAGTCACCATCCTTTATCGAAGCTTTTACGACATGTACTTGAAACACTTACCTCTGTTGCCAGTGGAAAATCTTGAAATATGGGGTTTGAGTTCACACAAATACCCATACGACGGTTATCTTCCCATTAAGCTTGAATTCACCGAAAATGTGGTAGGACTACCACAAATCGTTGACACCCTTGCACTTGTTTGTCCAGATTCTCAGCCAGAGAAGAGAGTTGCTGTTCTGGTGGGGACTAACACCAATATAGTGAGACGCTTGTTTGAGGCTTGTAAACAGAAGCTGGGTGATCACTTCCTACATACCTTGTCCGTACATCCTGTAGTTCGAGAAGTCTATGAGAATATTCAGAAGTCTGACGGCTCACGTGATGATGGTGAGAGACATGGTACTGTGTGGTTCACACAACATAAACCAATTGTTGTAGGGCCTGGAGAATCACGTCAAATTCAGGGTAAACCTAAACTGTTTGTGAAACCTACAGACGTGCATGTCCTGATAGACCAGCCTGATGACACTAGTGTTTCAGATGACTTGCTAGTGAGACCTGAAGTGCAGTCTGTTTCGGTGGTATCTAATCGTATCATCACTGTTACTGTGAGAAACATGTCCACTAAAGATGTGCATCTGAAACGTGGCACGCCAATTGCTCACCTTTACCCTGTCGATATTGTACCTCAGCCCACCGTTGTCGAGAATAAATTGTCCAATACACTAACTCCTGCATCATTTGATTTTGGGAATTCACCCTTACCTGAAGATGCCAAGCAACAGTTGTGTGAACAATTGATGGAGAAGCATGATGTATTTTCTTGTCATGAATGGGATGTTGGACGTTCGAAGAGCACTAAGCATGAAATACGGCTTACTGATTCAACTCCTTTTCGTGAACGTTCTCGCCGTTTGCCTCCTGCTGATTTGCAAGATGTGCGAAACCATCTAATGGAATTGCAGAAATGTGGTATCATCTCTGAATCCAGAAGCCCTTATGCCTCTCCCATTGTGGTAGTGCGTAAGAAATCAGGCAAAGTGCGAATGTGTGTTGATTACAGAACATTGAACAGACGTACTATACCTGATCAATACACTGTCCCTCGGGTTGAAGATGCACTCCATAGTTTAGTTGGGAGCAAATGGTTCAGTGTACTTGATTTGCGAAGTGGGTATTATCAGATTCCCATGGAGGAGGCTGATAAAGAGAAAACTGCATTTATTTGCCCACTAGGATTTTATCAGTTTGAGTGTATGCCTCAGGGGATTAGTGGGGCACCTGCAACCTTTCAGAGAGTTATGGAGAAGACATTGGGTGACATGAATTTTCTGGAAGTGTTGGTTTATTTGGACGACTTGATTGTTTTTGGCAGAACCCTTGAAGAGCACAATCAGCGTTTGCTCAAAGTTCTGGATCGGCTTAGAGAGGAGGGTTTAAAGTTGTCACTGGACAAATGCCAGTTTTGCAGGACGTCTGTGACTTATGTTGGTCACATAGTGTCACAAGATGGCATTGCCACTGATCCATCTAAGGTGGAAGCAGTTGTGAATTGGCCCAGACCTCAGACAGTTACCCAATTGCGATCCTTTCTTGGTTTTTGTGGGTACTATCGACGGTTTGTGAAAGGGTACTCTAGTTTGTGCAGACCCCTCAACCAGCTGCTTAAGGGATATCCACAAAAACGTCAAGGAAAGGAGAACATCCAGAAGTCTGCTACTGATGGGTACTTCAGGCTCTCAGATCCATTTGGTTCTCGATGGGATGACAGTTGTGAGATGGCTTTTCGGGAACTGAAACTCCGTTTAACTCAAGCTCCTGTGTTAGCTTTTGCCGACCCTGAACTACCTTACGTGTTACATGTTGATGCCAGTATGGATGGATTGGGTGGTGTGCTCTATCAACAACATCCAGAAGGATTGCGCCCAGTGGCATTCATTAGTAGGAGTCTTTCTACCTCCGAAAGGAATTACTCAGCACATAAGCTGGAATTCTTGGCATTAAAATGGGCCGTGGTCGATAAGCTACACGACTATCTTTATGGAGTAACTTTCGAAGTCAGAACGGATAACAATCCCCTGACTTACATCCTGACTTCGGCTAAGCTAGACGCAACAGGTCACAGATGGCTAGCAGCTCTGTCAACTTACCAGTTCAGCTTGAAGTACCGTCGAGGGTTGAAAAACATTGATGCAGACTTTCTGTCGAGACCGCCTCATTCCAGTTCTGGAGCTGAAGAAAACTGGGAGGAAGTTTCAGCTTCTGGTGTGCGTACACTTTGCCAATCTGTTGAAACACAAAATCAAGTGCGAGGTGTCCTTGAGTCAACTGTAGTGTATCAGCAGAGTGTTCACTTACCCAAGTCTTGTTGTCCTGAGAGTGGAGTGCTCCAAGCTGCTGGGAAAGTTGTATCCTTTACTCAAAATGAGCCAAACAATTCGGACTCCAGTGAGTTAAGGGAGGCTCAGGGGAATGACCCTTGCCTGAGTAATGTAAGGCTAGCAGTTAGCCAGAAGCAATCACCCGAAAGTGTTCAGTTGGACCATGTTGACCTCAAGGCTTTAAAGAAAAAATGGAAGAGTCTGGAAGTGGATCAAGGTCTGCTCTACCGGGTGGTAGGAGGGAAAAATAATCAAAGGTACAGGCAGCTTGTGCTTCCCACTGCTCTTCGCAGTACTGTTTTGGAATCTTTGCATGACAAAAATGGGCATCTAGGCTTTGAAAAAACATACACGCTCGTGAGAGACCGGTTTTTCTGGCCTAGGATGAAAGCGGAGGTGGAAGCTTATTGTAAAAATTGTGATCGCTGCATCATGAGGAAGACTTTGCCTCAGAGAAGTGCTCCTATGTCACACATGCACAGTTCTGGTCCTCTGGACTTAGTCTGTATTGATTTTCTAACAATTGAGCCAGACACCCGAAATGTAAGTAATGTGTTGGTCATTACTGATCATTTTACTCGATATGCTCAGGCTTTTCCTTGTAAGGACCAGAAAGCATTGACAGTTGCGAGAACCTTGTGGGAGAAGTATTTTGTTCATTATGGCCTGCCAAATAGAATACATTCTGATCAAGGGCGGGATTTTGAGAGCCGTTTGATCAAGGAGATGTTGGCTATGTTGGGAGTAAAAAAATCCCGCACTACTCCATACCATCCACAAGGGGACCCACAACCAGAGAGGTTTAACAGGACACTTCTCAATATGCTTGGCACATTAAATGCACATCAGAAATCAAGGTGGAGCCAGCATATTGCCCAGTTAGTTCACTCATACAATTCTACCCAAAATGATGCGACCGGGTATACACCGTACTTCCTCATGTTTGGGAGAGAACCCAAGTTACCGGTGGATGTGTGTCTCGGGGTTCGGTCTGATGAAGATTCACCAATTTCCTATGGGAAATATGTAGAAAGAATGAGGCAACAATTAAAGGATGCGTATGAATTGGCAACGGCTGAATCTGCACGTGCAAACAAAAAAAACAAACTGAGGTATGATAAGCGAATGCATCTTCAGAGCCTGAGTCCGGGAGACAGAGTACTCATTCAGAACCTTGGGTTAAAAGGAAAGCACAAACTTGCAGATCGGTGGCATTCCGTACCATATGTGGTAGAGAGTCAGTTGTCAAACTTGCCTGTCTATAAGCTGGTTCCAGAGAGTGGTAATGGGCCTAAAAAGGTTCTCCATAGAAACCATATCTTGCCCTTGAAATCACAAGTGATAGTGAGTCCAGAAAGTGAGAGCCCGAGTCCTTTACCAGTTCGTAAGACCAGAAAGAAACGAAGTGGGAATGAAAAGCCAGTGTCTGATCCTGTTTACCCCGAGCAGAGAGATTTTTCCTCATCTGATTCCGAGTCAGAATATGGTTATGGTCCTTTTATGTATGTTGATCCTAAATCTGCAGAGCTTGAATATCCAGATCAAGACCGGCAACATAGGCATGCTGTTGTGCCTGATGTTTGTAGTTTAGGTCAACTGTTGGGAGATCCAGATGAGACTCTAGATACAGTAAATGTTGACACAGAAATAATGGGTGGTGAAAGTGAGATTGAACAGCACCTTGAACATACCGATAACCTACCTGAGCCCAGTGTTCCAGTGACTTCTAGGGTAGAACCGTCGGATGTGTTTGATACTTCTCAAGTGCGGAGATCTGAGAGGCAAAGAAAACCCCCTGAGAGATTTACTTATCCTGAGCTAGGAAGACCTGTTAAGGAGACAATTGTTACTTCCTATTGTTGTGAGGTTGGGGGACATGGAACTGAGTCTTCATGTTTTTGTAAACCTGGTGAAAATAAACATGTCTGGTGGTGTAATTCTCAAGCATTGTGTAATATGTGCATGAGAAACTCAAAGATTTTTCCTTGCACAGTCCCTAGAGTATGAGTCTAGAATTAATCATTCAAATGCACAGTTTGAGCATACTTATTTTTATTTTCTTTGTGTGTTCTTTTTAAGTCCAGACATGGGGTCATGCTGGATTTTGGTGGGGGGAGAGTGTAACCCTGTGAATATTTGTACACCTTTATTTTATTTTATTTCATTTGTTTTATTTATTTCAATATTGTGAGTACATACATTGGAGTTTGTATATTATGTCCAGTGTATTCTGAAGTATTTAAAATGCTAGTCAATAAGATATGTCATTGGGTTATTGGTGTGTTCACATGCAACGAGACGTAATGGATAGGGGGAGGAGCGTCGGGCACGAGATTGCGAAACTGGGGGGACAGGGCTTGGCGAACTGTGGACGGAGTAAGATTGTAAACGCTGTAAAGTTGATTTAGCGACAGTATTTATGTCCTATATCAGATACAGATAGCATATATGTAGACTATATATTTTGACAACGGGAAGGTTTTCGGTGTGTTCAAAAAAAAAAAAGCCAACTGCATTAGATCTGCTCTGTCCATCGAAGCAGCCGCCATATATTAGAACTGACTGTCGTTGCTCATTATTTCTTCTGTAATCGAGGACCCAGAGGAGTCAGGTACCGCATCGGAGTGTTTTCCTGCGGGTATATGCTGAAAGTGGACTGTTTGTGTTGGAGGAGACCGCAGGCCTTCGTACGTCGGACTCATCGGCCATTTTCGGGTGTGTGACGCATCAGTTATTTCAGTGTTGGACTATTTCCCCCGTGCATCTGGAGGAGACGAGGATCAAAGCTTCGCGTAATCGCTCCTCAGCGCGGCTTGGAGTGTTTCGCTGTAACACACCTGAGTGAGTAGCTAACCAGTTTGACAGGGTACTTTAAAAACTGCGTCATCTGTTTGAGACTGCCATTAAGTGCACCACCGAATAAGGGCCCCAACGAAATCCAAGCGCTTGGTTTACGAACAGTTGTGCACATATAAGTATGAATATGTGATTTAAGTTAGTGTGGATTCATAGAGGTTTACAGCTGCAATTTATAATTGGTATTATCCACCTGACTTTACAGTTTTGTTTTGCTCTGTCCATTCTATGTAATTTACTCACAGTATATAACCGAGGGGTTTTCATTTGATTTCTTCTAAAAAGAAAGCGGATATTTTATTTTTGTTTTAAGTTTTAGAGATTTTTGTTTGGTAAAATAAATAATTCTCTTTGTTACTACTTTTTTGTATTTGTTTTACTGTATATTTGCATTTAATAATTTGATTACAGTGTGGTTTATAAAAAACACAGCCCATAACAAATAGAGAAATTCATTTTATTTAATCAAGAGAACAGTGTGCATCATCTATTTTCTTGGTGTATAGTTGACATACATTTTTGGAGGCACCGCGTCAAAGATTATAATTTCTATAGAACATAACTTTACAGAGATAACCCAGCCAACTCACCATCAATTGCTGAAACCCAGGTCTTGCTGATTAACAGTAGTGTTACATGTGTAATATGTTGGTGCAGGCACCCAAAAAGGCAAAGAAGCGGGCAGAAGGAGCCAATTCAAATGTCTTCTCCATGTTTGAACAAGCACAGATCCAGGAGTTCAAAGAGGTACAAACCAAGTGCTCGTTTGACTCTAATTGCTATGACAATTGTCTTTATCATGACTCTTTCACTGTGATATTGAGCAGCGAGATTCCCGTATGTGTCTTCAATATGTCAGTGCTCATCATCGCTAGTGAATAATTCAGAATATGTCAGTAACGATTAGCACAGTGGAGTGATTTACACCCTGAACACACACACTCGAACCTGCTGTCAAGCCCCTGAAATTTGCGTGGAAAATGCAGCAGGACAGACGTTCTCTCTGGTCTCAAAGCGGCTGTGAAAAGATCACGACAAACAGGATAAGCATGAAGCTGATCCGAGATGGCAGTGATGAGAACGTGCAGACAAATGCTACCAGTCTCTCTCTCTTTCAGTCTGTCTCTCTCACACAAATCACAAACAGACACAAGGACGCTAAGTAAAGCAGAATTACAGGACCTATAAATATACAAACAGAGGGAGTTTTGCGAAACAAGATACATTACAAAAAAAAGTGGTTTGGGGGGATTTGACCTCTAATTAAAGAATTAATTCACCTAAAAATGAATTAAATGTCATTATTTTCTCCCCCTCATGTCACTCCAAACTTGTTATTTTTTCTGTGGAACACAAAAATGGAGAATTTAAGAACTTTCACGCTCCACAAACAAAAAACATAAACATAAAATTATCCTTGAAATATCATAAAACTAGTCCACATGACTATGACAGCTTTGCATGAGAAACAGGTAGTTGTTATTCACAGATACCGTAAACTTTCTCCTCCACCAAAGCTCTAAAAAACCACCAATAGTTTAGATTCAGAACTTTGTTGAGTTGCAATGAAATGTGATGCACCAGTTTCTTATACGTTAGACAAAAAAAAAAAATAATAATCATAAAGAGTTTGCAATGACATGATGGTGAGTAAATAATGACAGGATTTAAATTTTTAGGTGGACTTACAGTAAAAATAGTCAAAACAATCTTACTACGCATTACATGAGAAACGTTTCAACATGTTTTCACACATCTGAAAACCACAAAAGTTAAAGAGGACCTATAATGCCATTTTACAAGATGTAATGTAAGTCTCTGGTGTCCCCAGAATGTGTCTGTGAAGTTTCAGCTCAAAATACCCCACAGATCATTTATTATAGCTTGTCAAATTTGCCCCTATTTGGGTGTGAGCAAAAACATGCCGTTTTTGTGTGTGTCCCTTTAAATGCAAATGAGCTGCCTCTCCCGGCCCCCTCTCCAGAAGAGGGCGGAGCTTTAACTGCTCAGACTTCGGTTGCTCAACAACAACAAAGCTGGAGAATCTCACGCAGCCAAAATGAGGATTGTCAGTAACGGTGTTCAGCCTTACATTGTTCAAACCGGAGTCGACACTGATGGAGAGACTCAGGAAGAAGTTACAACTTTTAGAATGAAACTGGACGTTTCTGAATGGTTAGTGGACAAATTTATGTAGTTGCTGTGGAGTTGATTCAACTCATCGACTAGCATGTGCCGTCATGTTAATCTTTTGTGCAAAACCAGTGTTGAATTGACCCTCGATTATGAAGCAGTCCGGTGTAAAATGACAGCATGGTAACAACACTCTACTACAACAACTCTTCCTCTTCTCTAAAGCAGCCCAACATGGCCTCACCCCCTTTGTTGAGCGTTCTCGGGGGCAGGGTGTATGTAAATTTTGGGGTTAGTGATGTCACCAACCCGGTTTTTCTGTAAAAGAAAATATCTCCCTTTAAGTGTCGTAACTTTGCAGATGTTGTTTATGATCAAGCAGCAACATTACACACTAACTAAAGTTAAAAAAGTGAAATCATGATCAAGGACCCATTTAAATTATAAGTTTGTCAAAGTATTTTCACCTAAAGCTAAATAGATGCAGAAGGCGTGTTCACCTGACCATAGTAACACTATCACGATTACGATATACATCAACAATTAAAAACATTAAAGTGGCACTATATAGTATGTCAACTACTGATTCACCAATAAGTTTGGGATAGAAGTAAATATTTGACCAATGGACAGATTTTTTTGGTGGCACTTGAACTGCAAAAATTACACCCTTCACCTTTAATGAAATCAAAATAGACAATTCTTATTTTTTTATTGAATATTACAGTATTTCTTATAAAATTCATGTGGCTCATAATCTTTAATCAAAACAACTTCCCTTTCCTCTCTTCTTCTCTTCTCTGATGACATGTTTACTGGCCTGAGGGTGGGGCAACCTGTCACTCACATGAGATCCACCAATAGCAAACCACAAGCATCCAACCATCCAATTAATTCCCCATGGACAAAATCAAGTTCCGCCCTACATTTGTTCTTGTTTGAGAAGCTGTTTTGCTTCAGATATATGTCACAATAGGGAAGAAAAGACTATCGCAAAATCCGTTTCATGCCGACTTTAACAAACATCAGACTACATTCTGCATCCCTCTCACACACACTCTATATTCTCTCTCTTTCATCTGCCTCAGGCTTTCACAATCATGGACCAGAACAGAGACGGCTTTATCGACAAGAATGACCTGAGGGATACGTTCGCAGCTTTAGGTGGACTGTAATAATCTCTGCTATACGTCAGTGTCGTTCTGCATTGTTGCTTGAGGAGTCTCTCTGACAGCAGTTCTGACCTCTGAGCTTTCTGCCTCCGCAGGCCGCCTGAACGTCAAACAAGAGGAGCTCGAACAGATGCTAAAAGAGGCTCCCGGACCCATTAACTTCACTGTCTTCCTCACTATGTTTGGAGAGAAGCTAAAAGGTAAATGGTGGGGTGAAGTGGTACTAAGAATCCAAAAATTGCCTTGGCAAAGATCATAGATTTTTTTCTATTTATCCATCCATCCATCCTCTGTATTTCTATCTGTCTGTACCATCCATCCTCTGTATTTCTGTCTGTTTGTACCATCCATTCATTCATCCATCCATCCTCTGTATTTCTGTCTGTTTGTACCATCCATTCATTCATCCATCCATCCTCTGTATTTCTGTCTGTTTGTACCATCCATCCATCCATCCATCCATCCTCTGTATTTCTGTCTGTACCATCCATTCATTCATCCATTCATTCATTCATTCATCCATCCATCCATCCTCTGTATTTCTGTCTGTACCATCCATTCATTCATTCATTCATTCATTCATCCATCTATCCATCCTCTGTATTTCTGTCTGTACCATCCATTCATTCATCCATTCATCCATCCTCTGTATTTTTGTCTGTCTGTACCATCCATCCATTCATCCATCCATCCATCCATCCATCCTCTGTATTTTTGTCTGTCTGTACCATCCATCCATTCATCCATCCATCCATCCATCCATCCTCTGTATTTTTGTCTGTCTGTACCATCCATTCATCCATCCATCCATCCTTTGTATTTCTGTCTGTACCATCCAATCATCCATCCATCCTTTGTATTTCTGTCTGTACCATCCAATCATCCATCCATCCATCCATCTATCCAGCCATCTTCTGTATTTGAGCAGCAAATCAGCATATTAGAATGATTTCTGAAGGATCATGTGACACTGAAGACTGGAGTAATGATGCTGAAAATTCAGCTTTGATCACAGGAATAAATTACATTTTAAAATATTCACATAGAAAACAGTTATTTTAAATAATATTTCACAATATTACTGATTTAACCACCAACATCACCTTAACATCATGACATTTTATTCAATGTCTTATGTTGTTTAATTCTTAAAATCTTACTGTATTTATTGTATCTTATTTAAACGAAACTGTGGTTGTTTTGGAATAAGTCTACAAGTGAACAGGAAATCATACAGGGATTTTCTTTCCTTTTGAAGTCCTACAGGGTCATGTGATCCTACTAGGAATCATAATGGGCCTATAAGGGACTATATGTTCTGGAAGCTCTTCTATAAGCCTATATAAAGATAAGCTCCAAATTATGGTAGAAATTCCACTATGGGAATCATGTACAAAATATGTCTTTTTGAATTCCAGTTTTCTATTGCTCCCTTTAAAAAAAAACAGGTGCCGATGCAGAGGAGACCATCCTGAATGCCTTTAAAGTGTTTGACCCAGAGGGAAAGGGGACCTTGAGGAAGGATTTGTGAGTACCATTTAAGCTACACAATACTATAAAAAAGCAATCAAATCTTTCCCTGTTTCTCTGTAAATCCATTTCTGCAAATATTCTGCTTTGTTTTACAACTTGTGACAAGCTGAATAGAGGCAGTACATACAGACAGTTCAATCCCTGCAAGCATGTGTGAAGTGTTTGCCAGAAGTAATTCGATTATTTCAAAAGGTTAAACCGAAGTTTGTCTTTCCTCACAGTTTGTCACGGATGTTGACAACGCAAGCGGACAGATTTTCTCCAGAAGAGGTTTGACATCTTGAGATTATTTGTTTTATGTCTAACACTTCAGCTCTCTGTGTCTTTGGCAGCACTGTGCAGTATGCCACAGTGACATTTGTATTATATGCGAATGGAATGCGAGAGGTAATTTTCTGTCTATCTATAGATTATGAACAGAAACCAGAGCATTTATAATGTGTAAACAACAACCACCCATAGAAACACCATAATACTACTTTTGATCCATCTTTCCTCAGATGGAGCAGATGTTTAGTGCTTTTCCTCCAGACGCTGCAGGTAATCTGGACTATAAGAATCTGGTCTACATCATCACACATGGGGAGGAGAAGGACCAAGATTGAAATATCTCACTTCAACAACTCTCATTTAAACATCATGACTTTCTCAGATGTAGTTCTGCATATATGGTACAAAAAAACATTGTCATGTGCTATATAATCTTTCATTTCAAGCACTGAATTGAACTATTATACCAAAATGCATGTAATGTTAGAGTTGGCTTTGTGATTTTTAGAGGTTATAATCATACACAGTGCCTAATAAAACATGTGCAGCAAAATTATTCATTAGCCTAGTGTGATCTCTGGTCATTTCAATTTACAGCAGCCCCAAACAGTATTTGGATAACAAACTTTCAAAGCAAGTGTTATTTAGAATAAAGAAAGAAAATACAACCACACACATCAAACATCTCTCTCTCTCTCTCTCTCTCTATATATATATATAAACACACAAAATATATACAAAAACAAAATAAAGATTTGCAGTTCAGTAAGTGAGTCTAATGTTGATTCAACAACTGATTTCACTGATTCAGTTCAGCAAAGGAATCATCAAAATGATTCAAACAGGTACTGGTCATTTTGAGCAATTCGTTAAAGGGTTAGTTTGCCCAAAAATGAAAATGACTCACCCTCATGTTGTTTCCACACCTTCGTTCATCTTCGGAACACAAATTAAGATATTTTTGATAAAATCCGATGGCTCAGAGAGGCCTGCATCACCGGCAATAACACTCCCTTTTTCAATGCCCAGAAAGCTAATAAAAACATATTTAAAACAGAATACTTTTTGTGTGCCAAAAATAACAAAATAGCGAATTTATTCCACAATATCTAGTAATGGACGATTTCAAAACACTGTTTCATGAAGCTTTGAAGCTTTACGAATCATTTGTTTCGAATCAGTGGTTCAGAGCGCCAAAATCACATGATTTCAGTAAACGAGGTTTCGATAAGTCATAAGTGTTTTGAAACTTCAATAGTTCACGTGACTTTGGCAGTTTGATACACACTCCAAACCACTGATTCGAAACAAAAGATTCGTTAAGCTTTGAAGCTTCATGAAGCAGTGTTTTGAAATCGCCCATCACTAGCTTTCTGGGCATTGAAAAAGGGAGTGTCATTGCTGGCGATGCAGGCCTTACTGAGTCATCGAATTTCATCAAAAATATCTTAATTTGTGTTCTGACACAATTTGTGGAATGACATGAGGGTGAGTAATAAATTACATAATTTTCATTTTTGGGTGAACTAACCCTTTAATTGATCCAGATGAATCGGACTACACTGCTGGCGCTGTATGTTTTTGAATCACCGCTCATTTATTCGTACTGTATGTTTCTTGCCATATATATATATATATATATATATATATATATATATTGCATCACATTCAATACAGATTGCAAAATCACAATCGAGTTCCATATAATTTCTTTTCAGTGGCACTGAAGAAAAAAGCGGTGTGGAAAATACTGGTAAAGAGAGACCTCTACCATGAGTCCTTACTGCCACCTACTGTCTGAGTGGTGGACTTACAAGGCCTCTTATGTTATTGTTACATACGTTTCACAGCCCTGAACCTCAAGAGGTCAAGGCACATTTTTTACAAACATTTTCTGAAGAGGTGAGTCATCTTAGTCTAAACAAACACAAATTCCAATAACCAGAATCACTCACACCACGTCTTACGGCTGTAAGGTTTGCACGGTTATAGGTGAACGAGTTTATTATAATCAGTAGCCTACTGGGTGTTTTTAACCAAAACAGTTTTATTAAAACGCATGTATAAATAAAGACTGGCAATGAGACAAGCTTCAAATTACTGAGTCAAAAGAAACAATATAATAGACTTCCCTGGCATTTGCAGTGAAAATAACAGTGCTTGCAAGTACACTGCAGTATTGAACGTTTTAGCAAAGTGATACAGAAAAAGAGAAGGTGTAGTATCTAAAATATTTGGTCACATAATATTTAAATATTTAAGGACAACAAAACAGAGTAAATAACAAAAGTTGTATAATTAAACAAAAACCTAAAAATACACTCAGGTGACACTTTAAATACATCAGTTATTAAAATAAACAAAAAAACTGAAAACAACCTTATAGTCAGGGCCCAGTTGTTCAAAAGTAATCTGATCAGATTTCAGCTATTGGATTGGATGAAATCTTGAAAATGGGTTGTTAGGATAGATGAACCATTCGAAATTAGTTTGCATACCTTATTGCATGTATATTTGTTTGTTTTTGTTGTGGGTCACATGAGCGGCTACGGAAACTCTAAAGGGACATGGTAATGGAAGGACAGTTTCCCCCAAGAAAAGAGAGTTTTTGGGGGAATGCAAAACTTTTGCATTAAAATACATAATTTTTCTCCCAATTTATATTTTTTCCCATCTCCATGTCCCTTTAGTTCCTTCCTATGGGTCTGACTGTTTAAAGGAAAATGAAAATGGAAGGGGGTGTGTGTTTATGTTGTTTTATTTCTCTTCAAATATATCACTTTAAAGGACTAGTTCACTTTCAAATGAAAATTAGCCCAAGCTTTACTCACTCTCAAGCCATTCTAGGTGTATATAACTTTCTTCTTTCTGATGAACACAATCGGATATATTTTAATAAATATCCTGACACATCCGAGCTTTATAATGGCAGTGAACAGGGGTCACGAGTATGAGCTGAAGAAAGAGCTTCCATCCATCATAAATGTACTCCACACGGCTCCAGGGGAGGATATTTATTAATATATCTCCAATTGTGTTCATCAGAAGGAAGAAAGTCATTTACACCAAGGATGGCTTGAGGGTGAGTAAAGCTTGGGCTAATTTTCATTTGAAAGTGAACTAATCCTTTAAAGTGGCCCACATTGACTAGTCTGCCTGTTGTTCTTTACATAGCTAGCAGCCTGTTGTGAAATGTGATCTCATTTACAGCATTAGTAATCCAGATTTGGTCATCTGAAAAAGTGTGTATCTGGATCAGGGTGATCCAATCTGATTTTGCTTTGAAAAAAAGGCACAAAAGTAAGATGGATTACCTGATCCAGGATAGCAAAATATGGGATTTCCAAATCTAGATAATTCTGATCCAGATTAAACTTTTTGAACAACTGGTTTGTGTCAACTAATTTAATCCCATTTGTTTTAAGATGTACTGTGCCAGTATGACCACTAGATGGCGACAAAGACTTTATTGAGTGAAAACATGTTTCATAACACACCATTGTAATTTAGGCCCAGCACTCCATTGGAAATAGACAGGCCTCAGTATTATAAACTATTAGGCATTAGTTCAGTTAGGACATTTAAGTAGCTTTTATAAACGTGCCCTAGAAAAAAATACTGATGTGCATCTTGAGACAAAACAATGGCACTGACATATATGTCAGTGCAAGTTGCTTTCAGTTAAAACAGCTCAAAAGGCTTAAGCTTTGTCTGTGAAACCAGGGGTAAGAGTTTAGACACATTTCTAATATAGTAACACAGGTTTAATTGAAACTACTGATGCTAGTTTACGCATTTGGCATATCTGTGGTTCAGCCAAGTTCAACTAACATGTGCTAAAGGAGAGCTGCAGAAGCTGCTGGCCTGTGACCAGAGGTTTGGAAGTCCATGTACTAGTACTGTGTCCTGGTGTGACAGAAAACACAAGCTGTTAACATGCATTATCCCTCCAAAATTGTCTATAATTCCTCAAATGTTCTATTCTGTATCATAAATACGTATTAAACTATATGATTGTTTATAACCAGAATCTGAATAATTCAAGTGGAATGCTTTGTATTTTACCAAGAAAGAGGCTTCAATACATAAAGCTCATTTCCTTATCCACATCACCACAAAAATACAAATTGTAGCCCACTTATTAATATTCATGAGTATTTATGTAAAATATGCTTTACCTTGAAAAATGTTTGAAAACTTGTGTGCACTCACGTCACGTGTGAATATGCAAGGAGAGGTGAGTTTTTTTTTAAACTTATGAGTGATTAAATTATACAATCTGACATTTTTAGTAATTAAATCAAAATTTTATAATAAAAAAAAAAAAATTATACGTAATAAACATGTGTTTCCGGGATACATTTGTACGTAATATTTTATAAATGAATTCTAAGGCCGGTGTATTCTTTCACTGGTCTCCATTAAACTGTTTTTTTTTTATATATATATATATACACCATTAAAGGTACACGGGTTGCGTAACGGCGTGTGACGTCAAAGCAGTCACAAGACTTCAGTCGCGTCGCGGCCTTCGGCAGTTCACGAACAGACACGCGAGCGAGAGCGCGCAGCGATGGGGCTCAGCACGAGAAGAAAGAGTTTTATAAAAGCCGGATCGACTTGGATGTTCTGAATCGCATCGGATCGATCACTATGGAGAGCTGAATGTGACTGCTTCGTAAAGACAGCGAGAATTTGAAAGTTGATGCTGTTGTAAGGTCGTTTAACATTGTGGATGCGTTTGTTGTGACATCTCCAGACGTAATCTAGGGCTGTGGATCTGTTGTTAGTACTCGAACTAACCCAAACTACCCCTGCAGCAGAGTCCGGGGGTGATGTTGTCCGTTCTCTCGTACGGTCGACTGGTGGCCCGGGCGGTCATCGGCGGACTCTCTCAAACCGACAGCCGCGATTACAGCCTGGTGTCGGCCAGCTTCGGCTTCGGGAAGGATTTTCGTAAGGGGATTTTGAAGAAAGGGATGTGTTATGGAGACGACGCGTGCTTTATAGCCCGGCACAGATCTGCTGATGTGTTAGGTATGTAATGGTTGAAACGATTAAAGCATATCTGTGTTGTATGCAAAGATAATGTGTTTGGGAGAACTGGTTTAGTCAAGTATCGTGGTTAAATCGCTTCTGACGTCACAACTGTCGCACATCGATGGCCTGTAGGTGCATCAACAAAGGCTTTTACAACCATAAGCCACTGTATATGTTTATGAACTGTTGATATGATAAACTGTTTAGTCATACTTTAAATAACGTTATTTTATATTTTATACAGACAAATATTAAAATAGTTTTTTAATAACAGGCATGTTTCATAATAATAATCATGCAGTTTAATTAACTGCCATATAAATATCATATTGATTTTTTTATGAATAATAAAGCCTATAAAGATAAAAATAACTGTTCTTTTAGTGTTGTGTAAGTAACACGGGCTGCTAAACGTTCCTCGTTAAATTCTAAATGAACATTCTTTGGAACAAAGTTACATTTTCTATTGTGACGTCATTATCGTTAAGAACGACTCGTTCCGTAAGCCTACTGAAATTACCCACTAATTTCATCCCAAATATCATTTTCAGAGTATGTTATCATTTATTATTTTTAAGTTCTCACACTTTTTAATTGAAACAGACTCGCTTCTTTAGTATCATTATTATTTTAAAAAAAAAGATTTAGCGTTACCTCTGAAAGTGTATCTGCTTTCCCTTTTGTATAAATGTTTCTTTTTTTCTCCCCTTGATTTGTTACTTTCTAATATTTATTTGAATATTTTGTAAACTTGTGTTAATGCTTGAAAATGTTTGTACGTTTACTACTGCATTAAAAATGAATCCAGAATTGCTTCAGCTGTCACCAAACTATAATAGAATATAAAATGAGTGGAAGCCCGTTTCTAATGTTTGATATTCCACGTGACAAGGGGGTATGAACTGTTGTAGCTATTGTAGAAAAAAAAAATCACTACACTGTACTATGGATATGGAGTGTGAACAAAGTGATATGAGAATAAAGGATCATATCTACACAAAAACTCATTGTATTTGAGTTGACAGCTCAACACACTTCAAATTAAAAATGTGAGCCGTGGTGGAAGTAGTTCATTTATATTGCTGCTAGAATTTGCAGTGGTATAATTTTTCATACTATTACTATAAAACGTTGCTTCTAACCTGAGAATGGCAACTTTTGGGGGTTAACAAGAGTGCACATTAGTTTTTATGTAACACCATCTAGTTACAAGGAAGTCTACCTGAAAGACATGGGTGCAAAACAATAGATAGATGAACACTGAAGACCACAGACTTTGGTTTCAGCGTCTGTCTTGAGTCTTGACAGTGTTCAACACTGCAGATCCTCAAAGAAAGCAAATCTTTTAGTTCATTCTTCTTTTGGGAATTATTTGAGGTTTTTAGTTCAGTTTTAAGATATAGTTGATTAGTGCTTGTACTGTTTTGTCTGTCATTTAACCCACTCATAAGGATTAAGCCTACAAATTCAAATGGCAGACATCAACAGACCTGCTAACATGTTTCTAAGGCCTACTTGGACAGCTATACATCAAAGTCATATTAACCTGGGATGTAAATCTTCTTCTACATCTCAAACACATGAGCAGGGTTCTGTAGTGGCCTAAGAAACAAGAACAAAGACTCGTCAAGCTTCAAGCCAGCAAATCTATCTCTGGAAATCCCAGTGCGTTTAGAGGCGAGATTACGAGAGGATGCAGGTCCTTGCAAAGGGACTTGCCTTGTATGGTCACAAATGAGGGTTCCTGCTCATTGTCAGAAGGGAAGCTGGGAAGGCTTTGTCTTTTGGACTGATTTGGAAAAGCACATGACATCTTTGGGTTGTAGGCAGTAAACGTTTGCATTCTTAATATTAAAGGCCAGTGCATCTTACAATCTGAAAATCACTTTTTTTACTTAACCATAATTAGTGGTTGGCAGATGTGGGTTTTCAATAGCAAATGTACACAAAATTTAATGACATTAAATGAACATTCCATCTCAAAAGTCATTCAGAAACGATTTCTTTTCATCGTGAAAGCATGCACGGGTGTCAGCCAGTTACAGCAATCGCAAAATGGTCAACCGATTGCCGACATATCAGTCTATCACTAAACAAAACCATTGTGCTTCATTTAGCAGCTTAGAAATGCAATTACTCTACATAAAAAATTAGTAGGAAATCCTGTGGTTGAGTTTATTGTTATATAGACCGTATTCTGAAACGGTTCATCTCCAAAGTCATTGTTAACCACTTACTTTCACGAATCACTGATATACCTGTACACAAACATTATAGCATTGCAAGTTGTTTGTTAACAATTTATAAAATGTAGCTTTCCAATGGTATTGCCCTCATTGTGTTTCTTTTTTATCACCTAAAGGTGTGGCTGATGGAGTAGGTGGCTGGCGTGACTATGGGGTCGACCCCTCTCAGTTCTCTGGGACACTCATGAGGACGTGTGAGCGGCTCGTCAAAGAAGGACGATTTGTGCCAAGCAATCCAGTGGGAATCCTTACTACCAGCTACTATGAGCTACTTCAGAACAAAGTACCGCTATTAGGTGAGCAAATTAGATTTAGATTTTAGCTTTAGATTATGAAGTGAATTCATTTCACGAGTAGAAAACAGAAGAGTGCAGTATGCTGTACAATGGAAGTCTCCCTCCTTCACATAAAATGAGAGAGCTGCACACAAAAAGCATTTGCATTTAACTGTCTTTTTGGAAATATATTTTCAAATTTTCAGTTTACAAATAAAAACTGTAGAGACATTAGATCACAAAGTGTTTTGGAGGCTGTTGTGATTGCAGCATTATGCTCTGGCTTCAATTAACTTTATTCCAGACGCTTGAGGTGTCTAAAATTATTTTGCATGCGTAAAATCCAGTGTGACCATCTTTTCAACATGTTGATAATGTCTAGTCCAACTATCCACAGACTGTGATGTAACTTTAGCATCAGACTAACATTCATAACATAAGGTGTTGGCGTGCAATGGCATCTTACTTTACTATGCGTGCACGGACGTGACGCACAGATAAAACTGTGGACTGGATGTTCTGGGACAGTCAAGAGTAAAGTTTTATTTTTCCTGACTTGCGAGGGAAGTGGTTTTTGGGAAGGGCTTTGGCTTATTTTTCTAAGGATGAGATCAAAGCCGTAACTAAAATATAATGGACTGAAATGAGTCATTGTACAGCGTGCTACTCTCAAAAACACACTATGGCCTGGATGAGTCACGGACAGAGAGTGTACTGGGTCACAAGATTGGATTTTGGTATTAAATCTGCACAATTTCAAAGCTATTACACGATGGCTTTGTAGGGCATTTAAATAAGTGATGCACCAAAATGGGGGGATGGGGGGCATGAGCCCCTGCCCCTTTGATCGCGAAAGTAAAAGTGCCCTTGGCGGTTGCATCACGTGCCCCCGCGTTCCCATTTCTGCCCCCCCCCCCCCCCCCAATGCAATTTCTACGCGATTTCTACCACGGGAGAACAATCGAACCCCCCTGCTGTGGTATCAGAGTAGTTAGAGTGGGCTAAGTAATAAATACAAAGTTACCCCCCACCCCCCAATTATTATTATTTTTTTTTTTTTTTTTTTTTTTTTTTTGTGCTGATCTGAAAAATGATCCGATCCGTGACTTAATAACCGTGATATGATCCGAACCATGAGTTTTGTGATCCATTGAACCACTAGTTTACAGGCTGTTTTATTGTAGTCTTTTCGCAGTTAAAACACAAATTGAGACCTGATACATTTCAGTTAGTCGTACTGGTCCTTTCAACATACCTTCTGATGTTCATTCATGTTTATTTTGTGCAATAACTAGTAGTGAAGAGGAAGAGATGATAGGATCACATGCCGCTTGAAGTGGCGCTATAGCAATCTGCCACAACACATTAAAGAGTATCAAAACAACATTTATTGTTTGTATTTCATTACAAAATTGACAATTTGAAAGCTGAGACTTTTTCATATCAAAAGTAACAGCTTATTGTGATTATGGGAGGCAGGCGCTACAAATAATGTTTTGTGAAGTTTTGTTCATGCATCAACTGAAAACAGCACATCAGTTCATCAAAATGAAGATCAATTCAAAACAAGAAATCAATATTGTTCATAAATTGATTTTAGGCAGAATGTTTTCAATTAAATTTTGGTGCATCTGTAATTTAAATAAAATTGATATGCTTTAAATTACCTATCATGTGACTGATTAAGCATCTTTCTTTATTTTAGGAAGCAGTACAGCGTGTATCGTGGTATTAGACAGGCAGAGTCACCGGCTACACACGGCGAACCTGGGAGACTCAGGTTTTCTGGTGGTTCGAGGTGGCGAGGTGGTCCACCGGTCTGACGAACAGCAGCACTACTTCAACACCCCTTTCCAGCTCTCTATCGCCCCTCCTGAGGCAGAGGGCTCCGTCCTCAGTGACAGGTGAGACCTTCACTCTGTTATGTGACTTTTTCCTCTCGCTTTCTGATTATGCAACAGCATCGTCTCCCTACCTAGACGCAAGCGAGACATAATCCCCTGGCTGTCAGTATGAGAGCATGATTAGGTCCTCACTCTGAGAGCCTGGTTATTAACTCGACTGGATAATCAGTTCCTCCTGGTGAGAAATGTGTCACTCGGTGTGAACACTGCAGCGTCTACTCTAAAGTCTAGGATACGTAATGATCTCTATTCTTCTATTTCAGATCAGAATGGCTTTATTTGTCAAAACCAAAATTTGATAATTGTGCACAAAGCTTAATCTATCCTAAAAAATGGATAGGATTTTGAGCCACAACTTATTTGATTAAAGTCCCCCTGTAGTGAATGATTTTATCTCTTAAAACTCATCTTTGATCACCAAAATGACATATTTAAACATTTTTTTTTTTTCCTGTGAAAAAAAAATTTCTTCATGCCTTAAAATAGCTTGACTGTAACTACACCCTTGCTTCATTTAGTATATGTGGATCCACGAATATGCTAATTAGCCCCTCCTCCACTCACTCGCACAAGCTCAGAGATCCACTCTGTCAACTTACTGAGGTAAACGCCGCACAATGGTATCGCTTTTTACAACGCCGGACACATAACGGTAATTAATATGATTAGCCTTTTGCTTGACTACGTTATCAAACAGCTAATAATGTGTTGCTAATGTTACACAAACCATGTTCCTGTTCGCCATGTCAGAGTCAAACAGCTGCCTTCTAACAATCAGCATTCTTACAAACGCTTTGAGCAACTCAGAACGTCAGTGGAGAAAGGCATATAGTTCATTATAACATCGTAATATACAATTTTCAATTTTTCATATCAACAGAAAAATATAGCGGGATAACCTGGCTTCTCTTGAGACTCTCCTGCTTTAGAGCGGTCATAGTTAATGATATGCTAACGTCTGCCGGCACGTTGACGTGATTGGTTACGAGGTAGTTTGTGACGTAAGGAACACCAGCGATTTCAAACCACATTTTTTAAACTGTCTTTAGATCACTGCAGTTTTAAATATTGTTGACTTATGAATTTGCACATGGTGTCTCAAAACACCACATAGACATATAAACAACATTAAAAACTTGATTTTCAACACAGGGGGACTTAACTACTATTATGCTTTTTTGAATATTACCTTTCATGTAGTGTGTAATATAGCTGTTTGTGAATGTAAAAGGTCTGCACAGTTCAAAGCTCAAAATCCACGATAAATTCTCACAAAAGAAAGAACTGATTCTGAACTGCCGAAACGAGTCGTCAGTAATTCCAGTCCTTCTTCCTGCACAAACCTATGCAGGTTTGTAACAAATTTGCATAAACTTGCATAACGCAAACATCTACTTTGACCCACCCTCAAACTGTAGTTGTAGCTGAGACGGGAAGAGTTTGGTTTGTGTTGTTGACATGTCGATAAGACGCTGTTTTGTGTGCGCTGCAAAAGCAAATACACTTTGCTTGCACTTCCAAAGGATGAGACTTGCTCTCGAATTGATACAGTTAAACTGCCACCATCGTTACTGTTTGTACACTGGATCTTCAACAAAACTGAGCACTGCTGGTTTTGTAATAAATGAATTGCACAATAAATTTAAAAGATAATTACTGTCAATCTTCAAATAGCCTACTGTGCAGTGTTCCTGTTATGCATAATCCAACTGTAGTTTTGTGCAGTTAAAGGTTCAGTGTCTGGTAATTCATTCATTCATTAACCTTTTCAGTCGTATCTGACTTTTGGTGATTCTATGGGCCATCTCCCACCATACACAAGAGACTGTCCATTAATTTTCTTGGTGAAGATTTTTCCGGGGAAGGTTGCCAGGTCTTTCCCCAATCCTCCCCATTACATGACTTTGGACTCACACACTCTGTCTAGTAAACATGACCCTAAATCAGTAAATTACAGTGAATTTGTCATGGTTAAGCCATGTTTTTGGGCTCTTTCCGATCTGAGCTAAATCCTGTTAGTTTTAATCTTTCCAGACACATGACATGGCTGCCAAGCTAATGGAGACAACCTTAGCATGGCCTCTGTAAATCCTGACATTAGCTGGTTTCTCTTTGACAGATGAGCTAGTAGAAGTAGTTCTCTGAGGCCAGATATTCTTCAGTTTGCGGGTCTAAATCTTTAATGCTGTTCCATTTTTAAACCGTTTCCACTTCTTAATTTCTCTGAATTTTTTATTCACACTAAGTATCATGTTTAAACCGCATGACCCGGGGCCAGCCGGGCTGGTACAGACGGAGGGAATGACAGCCAGTATATTTGTATCAGTGGGCATAATGCCTTCCACAGACTTCCTGGAACAGAACACGACACTTCACAGCTGATCTGTATGTTTCCGCGTGCTTTATACTATAATGAGGATCAAGCTAAAAGCTTCTTAGACTGAAACTACTTTTATTTATCTCAACTCGTGCTTCTAAATATGGTCAGCAAACAGCAACGCTACAAACACATTTTAACTGGGATGGCACAGAATGTGTAATTATAGTTGGTTTTGATGGATTGTTGAGATGACCTAAAGACACATTACGAGAGTTGAATGTTTAATTTTTTTTTTCAAATGTCAACCATCAGAATGGGATCACATTTCATAACTAAACTATTGAGTTTACTTGCATTCAGAGTAACAATTTTGTGTTCTCTCGTTTCCCACAGCCCCGAGGCTGCTGATAGCTCATCCTTCGATGTCCAGTTGGGTGACATTATACTCACTGCTACAGATGGTCTCTTTGACAACATGCCAGACTACATGATTTTACAAGAACTCAAAAAACTCAAGGTACCAGAACATCTACGTACAACACTTCTTTCTGTCCATTTTTCTGTCTTCCAGCGACACTAACATGAATTGTGTGCTCTGCTTTCAGAATACCAACTATGAAAGCATCCAGCAAACAGCCAAGAGTATTGCTGAACAGGCCCATGTTTTAGCATACGACCCCAATTACATGTCTCCTTTTGCACAGTTTGCCTGCGATAATGGCTTAAATGTCAGAGGTGAGATATACTCATTTAAAAATGACTAAATTGTTATTTTATTCCTTTTGAGCAAGCTACCACTTTTACTTTTCCTGATTTACTTTTTCTTTACAATTTTCTGAAATAATGGTCATGCTAATGTGTACACATTTGCTCTGAATACAATTACAATTCTTCATTTTAATTTATGCATTTGACAGATTTATGCATTTGCTTTTACTGTGCATTGAAGGTATACATTTTCCCAGTTCAATGCACTATAAAATGTGAAATTGTCATAATTTTGTTTGGTTCAGTTCAGGGTTATTATAGTTCACTAAAATTAAAACCATTTTTGTTACTTGAAATAAAATAATATATATATATAAGTACTTAATTTTTTTCAGCTAGTTGCCAAAGCAACATTTTTCATCTTCATTTAGTTCACTAAAAAAACTAAAACATAAAGAAAACTTTATAGACATAAATGAGAAATTTATAGACACAAAAAGAAAATAACTAATAAAAAAAGACAAAAACACAATTTCTAAAATATTAAAATGAAAACGTAAAATACAATAATCAAAATATTTAAACAAATAGTATCTCAATACTAAAATCAAACTTCAAATCGATTATTTTCATATGATTAACTAATTATTTTCAAAACTGACACAAATGCAGAAAATGCATGAACTCATAAGAAATGCCTACTTTAAATGCTTAAAATTTGCTTTGGATAAATGAAAAAAGTTAAAATTGGTCGGATAATCGAATGCAGGATCATTGTTAGTTGGATTTTTCCACTGAAAATAGGTCAAGAATTGCATTTGTATGAGAAATGGATGCATAATTGTCAAGCCTTTTTAATCCCTAAGCAATGCATTAAATTCATTATCAGGTAACGCTTTACAATAAGGTTCCTTTTGTTAACATTAGTTAACATGAACTAATATTGAAAAATACTTCTAAAGCATTTATTAATCTTGGTTAATGTTAATTTTAACATTTATTAATACATTATTAAAATCAAGAGTTGCATCTTTTAATATTATTTAATGGACTTCTGTTAGTTGTATTTGTATTAACTAACATTAACAATGTTGGCAAACTAACAACAAATGAGACCATATTGTAAAGTGTTACCCATTATCAGATTGATGTATTGATGCTTTTTTTTTTTTTATTCCTAACTGACATTTTTTTTAATATTTAATGGCACATGTGAACATTGTAGATGTCGAGTAAATATTGCCTGACAACATTCGTTTTCTTTCCAAAGGAGGAAAGCCAGATGACATCACTGTTCTGCTGTCAATTGTAGCGGAGTACACAGACTAATGTTTACAAGGGCTGCAAAATGCTTCTCTTGTTGTCTTCCTCTCAGTCACTGGACTGGCAGCTGTTTCCTGCTGGCAGGATTGAGGGCTGTTGGAGTTTCTGTTTCTGGCAGGGACTTGGAGCCCACATCTGTTCCCTGGGTTCTTCAACCTTACTAGGCCATACTTCTAATGATGTCGCCAGCAGGCTCAAGTAAAAGATCACCTTGATACGAACTGCTAAAGCCGAGTTGTGCTTGGCAAGGGCTACAACTGGTGTTGAAGTATGTCTGTAAGAATCACCAGTGTTTCTGTCGTCCAGTGATGAATGAGTAGGTGGTAATGATGTGGTTGAGATTGAAGGGTCAAGAAGTCAAAAATGGAGAAAGAATGAGGAAAAAAAAGCAAAGCAGAAAGGAATAATTTGATTAGGGACAAGCGTCCCAAAAAAAGAAATCAAGAAGAAACATTAAGATGGAAGCGTTGTGCCATGGGAGTCTTTAACCTTGCAAAGGCCTAAGGGAGATGCCCTCAAGTTACATGAATCTTGAGATGGCACGTTTTGCCTGTTTACTTTCCATTTAAAAAGACACCCGATCTGTATCCTCTAGACAGACGTCAGCTCAGGGCCAGCTGAGATGTGAGGTTATTAAGCACCAGTGACTACTACAAACTCTTCACTAGCTAATGGACAGTTTGTCGTCAGTGTCGTTGCGTAACTTTACAATACTAGATTGATTATGGATTGATTATGACGCTTAACTTCATCAAAATACTGTCAAAGATAATGATCAACAATAGAAATGCCATTCCTCTGAGATGTTAACTGATGAAAGACACTTTTGCAGTTCTCATTACATAAAATAAAAGAGTAAGACGGGTGTTTTGTTTAAGCGATTCGAAGTACAGGGCAAATTACAGTTCTAGGGGAGACAGAAACATTTCCCTTCATATTTATTAATTTTAAACAGTATTACTCCACCATTTTGAGTTTTTTAACATGATTACAGCTGTGCAACAGACTGCAAGGGATTGTGGGATGTGTTGAGAGGAAAAAAAAGTCCCATTTAAACCACTTTTAAGAGGTTCACATGCATGTGGTGTGTGTGCGCGTGTATGTGAGAGAGGAACGTTTACGATGTGTAGATATTTGGAAAACTGGCTGTATATTTATGTATGACATGTATGCATTTTGAAAGTGAAGTTATTACACATCAGATGTATATGAGAATATATTTGATAATTGTGTGGATATTCTGTGTTAAAATATTTTTCTTGCTTTTTTTTTTTTTTTGTAAAATTTAATTTTAAAATATCCCTCAAGGTGTTTACGCACAAAGCTAATGCTAGCATCTGTGAATGCTTTAAGTGGGTATGTCATGGATCACATGATCTAATAAAGTTATATTTTTATAACTTCTGTAGGTTGCTGTTTTTACTTTAGTAAATTTGTTTTAGAGAAAATAAATCAATATTCTGCAGTAATTGCTTTTACTGTAAACACGTTTTTGTTCGTTTTTATAAACTGAAGTGCTTAAATTATCTAATGTTACATGCTGTCAATAGCAGTATTTGATTTGGACTATTTGTTCAAAAGTAATGATTCCTCCCTCCCATTTTCTCCAATTTTCAAATACGTTTTTGCTTCCAAGCAAAGTTTGTAATGTGATTTATATCAGAGCTGGGTGGTTTCTACGTTTGTCATTTTAGCTTTATTTGTAGTTCACTTAAAGGTATTGCAGTGTGACAAATGAATTTTTAAAAAGCAAATACTGCATGTAATCTCTCAACTATGAGCCATTCATAAAAGCAGCATGTATAATAATTATATAAGAATATAATAATAGTCTTAGATGAAGTGTAGCATGTTACACTGCAGGAGACCGATGTCTTCCACCCACACAAATGCTTGTTTCAGCTATGTAGCTATTCTAATCACACAAGCCATTTGCACCCTGATGAATTAACTGGATTACACCATCGGATGAATCTTCAAGGCCACCTGCAGAAAGTAGCTGTCTCTTTTTTTTTCTTGATCTAGTTCTGTAGAAATGTAATGTTTGTTAAAGCAGAAGTGTGTAATTTTTTTTTAATGTTGAATAAGTCAGCTATATGTGAACTATTGGTAGATTGTCTAAAATGACACACTTCATATTAAAGGCTTCCATTTCTTTGCATTTTGAAGTTTAGTGTAACTGCAAATTTTCCTACACTTTGTGCCTAATTTAGGTGTAAATTACATGAAATATCGCACATTACATCAGCATTAAGTGTTTGGAGATGAAATTTGTTTGTCAGCAGTCAACAAAACCAGTAGTAATGGTTGTGACCCAGACATCATGAGCATGAACTAATGCAATAGCGATCGATTGAACCGTCACATTAGGAGCTCAAATAACAAAACGCCTCTAACGGGGAGCGAAATTAAGTTATTCTGTTTTGCCCGGTAGACCAGCTTAAGCTTCTCCTGAACATATTTTTTTAATTCAACAGTTGAGCGAAACACAAAGCTTTCTCTGTATAATGTGGCGAGGTATGTTTGCAATACCAGTAATTGTTGCAGGCTTATATAATGGTTTCTTAAGCAGCATTTTAAAGCAGTGAGTCAAATCTTCCTCTGACTCACTGGTGGACACAAAGAACATGGAGTCCTTCAATCCTTGAGAATGTGTTTGTTTTGAAGTTTTGATTTATCTTCTCCACGGTGACCGAACTCATTTGAACTGTGTGTTTAGGAAGACATTCCTCAGCTCTGCAACAGAAAGTGAATCTTGCCCCACTTGGCCTCTCTGCTTCTTTTGAACTTTACTGTTGTCTTATAGTTTGCACACACAAAACATGTATTATACATTACAAAGATGTTCATACAAGAACAGAAACAAAACCAAAAACTAGCTTACAACTTTTTTACATTTTTTTTTACATTTTACATTTTACAACAAGGATTAAAAGACTAGTAATGGCCTTGACTGCTGCATTTGAGGAAACCCTTCCAATTTAATATATATGTTAACTTTTAAAACAATCCAAACTCTTTGTAAAAGATAACATTTAACTGCAGAAAATATGCTGTTTTGTCTTTAAAATCTACTGAGTTTATGTAGGCTGTATCATCCAGTAACGTCCATGCATTCTCGCTGCAGTGTTACCTGCTTCAGATTATCTTACGGTGTTACCTGTGTCCCTCCTCTGATCCTCCGTCCTCCTCTGTGTCACTGCCACAAACCAGGCTGGGCAAATCCGCAGTGTTACCATCCCCGCCATCACTGAGTACAGCGCCGAAGAGCAGGGAGCGGATCTAAAATGAGCGCCTCAAGTTGTAAATGCAAACATCTGAGGAATTTTGACCTAATTGTAGCTTGGTCATTGTACAAAATTGGTGTATTTTGTATCCCTCAGTTACATACATGTAAAGAAAAATATGAATAACTGACCCTAGAAAGAGGTTTGGACACACTTGACTGACTAAATCTTACAAACCGTTTGATCCAAATGCTTCTGCTTTTTACCTTAAATTAGTTTTGTAGACAAACATTAACTTCTTGACAAGAAAACATCGTCTTGACAAAATCACTATTTTAATTTACCATATAAAGCCAAATTCCTAATGTCTCTAAATTATCAATATGATCAAAACTTTGCTGTAAAAACTTGATTGATTGTTTATACTCTTTTAGCAAGTAAAATACCTTTATTATAATTGTAAAAAAAATCAACCTTCAGCTCATGATACACGTCTTTTTGCTGTGAAATCTTTACATAAGAATAATTTTTATATTGTTAGTAATATTTCAAGATGAACACTTGCTGGACTGAAGCAATTTAGGATTACTTGATCATCCATACATCATCTTTTAGAAAAACCATGTAAAATGTGAGTATCAAATATGATTTTCAGGCTTTTGAGGAAGGTTTATTTGTTCATCTCTCAATCATCATTGTAATGCATTACATTATGTTTTGCCCATAAAAAAACTAGAGATTTGATCATAAAACTAAGCATTTAAATATCATCTACGACATATTATTGGCAGATATAGATATATAACAACTGATATTTATATGCATTTTTTGTCAGTAGTCTGCTATATTGTTATAAAGATCTCACTGATATACATTACAAGATATCAGAATTTCATCTTATGTTTTGGCTTTATAAATATCAGCATCTGCACCAAATTTCATATTTTTTCTCAGTTTGGGCCTCTGAATAAAACAGGTGTTTTTCCTCCTCGAGTCTGAGCTCCATATTTTCATACTTCCACTTGTGTTTTTTCCACTCAGATTTGAAGATATTGCTATTATTTTAAAATGTGGAAAATTCTAATACTTTTGACTGGTAGTGCATTCGAATTTAGGCTATTAACCTGATATGCCACAATGCAATATATTGTTTGTCTGATAGAAGACTCTAACCTTAAATGTGGCTGGTGTTACTGGTGTAGTCAAAGCCGATTCAGGTGCCAAACTGGGTCTTGGCAGGATCTCTCCAGGTGCATGAAGCTGAATCATCTTCCTCATATGAAGGGCTGGATGAAACACTTCACTGCCCTGGCTGGAAGCCACACGTTCCCCGTCAGCAATGCACACCTCTGCCTCCATGGGGCCTTCACTTGTGGAGATTTCGGCTGTGGAGGTCTTGGGGATGGTGACAGGACAGTCATCCCTAGAACACACAGACTGCTGTTTGTTGTTGCTATGTTTTAATCATTTAAACATGCCCAAGTAATTCATTGTTTTTGATTCTTTTTCATTTTTTCTAAACAAACAATTCAACCGAATAAGACTCTCTGCTGCCCCCACCAGCTCTGGAGCATGAGGTTAATGTTCTGTAAAGCACATCAAATTGACTCTGAAGTTTGTTGATGTTTATTTACTTGGTTGAACTGCAAGACCCCTGTGATGAAAGAATTTCTTTAATAAAACTTATTTTCTCTGAAATGACTCAATTTGTCATGTTATGTGAATGTATATGTTTTATTTTAATATTTCATTGAGATACTATTATTGTTTTTATGAATATTTTGAATTTGTTTTAATATCTATATTTTCCATTTTAATTTTAGTTAAAGTTTTAGTTAGTTTTGTGTTTTTGTCAGTTTTTATTTCAATTAAAGATTATTTTATTTCCAGTGACAATATTTTTATGGTTTTAGTTTTAGTTAACTATAATAACCCTGGTGTACATTATTTCAAAAATAATTTACAAACATACTATTTGTTTATAATAGGTGTAAAACATTTTTATGTGTGCCTGTAAGTAAAGAGTTTGCAGCAAAGCCTGAGTGATGTAAGTGCTATGGGTAACGAAACACGTGCAGGAATGTGTGAGGGACAGCAGAGGCAAGAGAGAGAGGGGACGAATCACACAGTGACATTGGGGGAGGGTGTGTGAAGGAAAGATGGATGCATGCCTCTAAATATGTGAATTGCTCCCCATGTGGCAGGGCTATACTATGTCTGATTTGGCTCTGTACCAGAACTCAGGCCCATGGGACAAACGTTCCATTGCATGCAAGAGCAACTAGAACAACTGTTTCAACTTACTCAGGATCTGTTTATCTACTCCACTAAGAGGGAATTTGGGGACTATTTAGTAAAATGATCTCATTTAATCAAATTGAAAATTCTGTCATCTTTTACTTAACCTCATGTTGTTTCCAAACTCGTATGAGTGTCTTTCTCTCTGCTGTCAGCATCAATTCAAATAATTATGGTGTCATTTTGATCTTAAAAGTTTAAAGGTTTCCTCATTCAATTCCATTATATGTAAAAGAGTTGCCTTTTGTGGTTCATGGAAGAAACTCATATGGGTTTGAAACGACAAACTATTCCTGGGGTGAACTGTTCCTTTAAAAATCATCTCCTCATGATCAAACCCTTGTGTTTCTCCTTATTTGTAAGCTGCATTAGATTAAAGCATCTACTATATAAATAAATACATTTAAGTGCAAGTTTATCCTAAGAACAGTCATTGAGTAGGCTGGCCCAATCTAATCTGATCTTATAAGTGTTCTTGATATATAGCTGTATATACTGCAAAATTATAAATATATATGTATATATATATATACTTTTTATATTTATTATTATTAATGATATTATATAATATATATATATATATATAATATATATTTTTAAGTATTCAAATAATTAACAATCATTTTCAGCCAAACAATCAACATAAATGGCCTTGATGTTGGATGATAGACTTTGTCTTTACACTAAACACTGACGTCTATGCAAATAAACCCTTTGCCCTTTTAAAATCAAGAGATAAAAAAATCAAGATTAGTTATTTATTTTAGCTTTCACTAGCATGAATTATTGCAGGTTGGCTGTTTAAACAGTCAGCAGTGACGTAGGGTGCACACAACAGTTGACCCAGATGTTTGTTTCTGCTTGAGTCACTGACACTGATACAACCACAAACTCTACGAGGAAGCCACGCCTTCAGGCCAGCATGTCACAGCTCTAGTGCTGCGTTACCCTATATAGGCGGGGTAGACTAGAGCACTAAAGCGTCACTGAACTCAGCGCCCTCTTGGTGCTTATGGAGGTGGCTCTATGTCACAATGGTTTGGCATTTGCATTGCACCTATAATTTGAAATTATAGGAAAGAGACTATTCTTGAAACAAGGTTACGGGGTGGAATATTGTGTCTATTTGGGAAAAAATAAAATGGATTAGCTTCTATTTAAATGAATATTTCACCCAAACATGCAAAAATGCAAATTCATGCAAAATTCTATCACTCAGCCTCATGTTGTGCCCATATGGCTTCCTTCTGTGGAACACAAAAGCTATCACATAAAGCTATCATCTAGCTTCCAAATACATAAATCATATTATTGAAAAGAGCAGCCAGGGTCTTCTTAAAAACAAATTTACATTCTGTTTCACAGAAAAAAAGAAAGTCATGCAAAATTCTAATTTATGTGTGAAATGTTCCTTTAAGAACATCTGTGAATATGAAAATACACAGTCAGTTTTGAACGTACAGTATTTTCATGTGAATATGAGGGTTAAAATAAATTACCCAGGTGCAGATTGAGATGGGCTTTCGTGGTCTGGATCCGTTAATGTGGACAACACAACATGGGCCTCCAGCATCATGTCTTTTACAGTGAAGGATACAGGCCTGAAAGAGTTCAAAATCATTCAACTAACAGCTATAGTTGGTTATGTATTGTGCAGCTAAATGTATGACTTTATGCAGAATATATGTGGGTTTGGTATTGGAAAAAAAAATACTTACTGTCCAGCTACACCAAAGTGACAAGATACTGGTAGACCATAAGACTCAGCAAAGGACAGCAGCCCCTAAAAGCAATTTAACAATAAATAATTATTTTCATATTATATATATATATATATATATATATATACAGTGCACAGCATAAATGAGTACACCCCCTCTGAAGAAATACAAAAGATGTATTTTCTTTATGATCACTAATACAATTCATGGAAAGATGGCAAAACTAAAATGTATTAAACATATACATAATAAAAACTGAGAAATATATGTCATTAATAGCCATAAAATAAGTAAATTAGCCAATTTTGTTTAAATTAAGGATTGCAGAAATGAGTACACCCTAGATTTAATTCAACAAATGTATAATATTCTAGTACTTAGTATGCCCTCCATAATTTTGAATATACTGCTCTGACCCTTATTGGCATGGAGTGTACAAGTTTATGACAAATTGTCACATCTGTCCTGTTTAACTCCTGGATGATGAGCTCCTTAAATGCCCTGATCTTTAATGGGGAGTGTTGCTCAACCTGTCTCTACAGAATCCCCCACAGGTGCTCAAGAGCAAGATTGAGTGCAATACATGTCCACAGAAGGTTGAAAAATGCCCAACAATGCAGGGAATGAGGAAAGGGTAACATCTTCTGTTTCAAGTTTGTGTATTGAATTACACAGTGGTGTGGGAATTCATGACAACATTGATAAAGCACAACTCCCTCACACCTTCAGCATTCATACATCCCTATATAAGAGCTTTACTACCACTGAACTTTACTGTGGGAACCAGGCACATCTCACTGTGTTGATGCTGTTAGATCCAAATTGATTGATTTGGTCTCATGAGACCAGAGTATTGATTCCCAGAATCTATATTTTGTAAATATTGGCTTTGGAAATGGCTAACTGACTTTACTGTGCTTTGGCTACAGTAGGTAGTTCCAGTGAGAACAACAACCATGCATGTCATTTCTGCAGGCTGCATCTTACTCTGTGAGACAAACAGTCACTCTTTTCATAGCTTTTGCTGGCTCTGAGACAATCACTTGGTATTTCTCCTGCTCTTTGTCTAGCAAAAAAATCCCTCATCACTAAATAAAAGCTTAAAATGAAGGCCTGATTATTTCAGGGGCCTTGTCACAAGTCCATTGTTTTTGAATTTTTGTGTTACTTTTGCTATATTTTCACACTTAAAACAATGATTTGGTAATCCTCTTGTACCACTGTCCCCTTTTGTGCTAAGAAATAAGTCTCCTGACAGTCCTCTCCCAAGTGGTTCCATTGCTGTCAGCATTAAGTCTGAGAATGATTCAGTGGGCTATATAACACAAATTACTTCTCTTTAAATGTTTTGGTGCAACATACTTACCTGTTGATCAAGCATTGCCTTAAAGGAACACTCCACTTTTTTTGAAAATAGGCTCATTTTTCAGCTCCCCTAGAGTTATACAGTTGAGTTTTACCGTTTCGAATCCATTCAGCCGATCTCCGGATCTGGCGGTACCACTTTTAGCATAGCTTAGCATAGTTCATTGAATCTGATTAGACTGTTAGCATCTCGTTAAAAAATGACCAAAGAGTTTCAATATTTTTCCTATTTAAAACTTGACTCTTTTGTAGTTACATCGTGTACTAAGACCGAAGGAAAATTAAAAGTTGCGATTTTCTAGGCCGATATGACTAGGAACTATACTGTCATTCCGGCGTAATGATTAAGGAACTTTGCTGCCATACCATGGCTGCAGCAGGCGCAATGATATTATGCAGCGTCTGTGACCCCCTGCTTGCACAGGGAGCGTGCCTTGCAACCATGGAGACATTTGTGAGAGACGCTGCGTAATATCATTCCCATTTTGGAGGGGTGAGCAATAATGTGCCTTTTTTGTGTGCCTTTAAATGCAAATGAGCTGGTGTTCCCAGTCCCCTTTCAAGAGGAGGGCGGAGCTTCAAGAGCTCATGCTCTGGCATGATAGGACAGATTGCCAGAACACCGGCAACAACAAAACAGGACAATCTCACGCACTGAAAATGTCAGTAGCGGTGTTTAGACTTATACGTTCCAACCGGAGTCATTGAAAAAACCCTTGTTTGTTAAGCAGTCTGCCGCAAAATGATTGGGCCAATTCTGGATATTTCCTTCGAAAAGGTAATTAAACCAAGATGTCCTCAGAGACAGGAGTCTATGGAGACTCCTATGTGCATTGGTACACCTTGACAGCCCTTATATATATATATATATATATATATATAAATCCTTTGTTATTTTAGTTGTGTGCTTAGGGTCATTGTCTTGTTGGAAGGTAAACCGTCGGCCCAGTCTGAGGTCCTGAGCACTCTGGAGAAGGTTTTCGTCCAGGATATCCCTGTACTTGGCCGCATTCATCTTTCCCTCGATTGCAACCAGTCGTCCTGTCCCTGCAGCTGAAAAACACCCCCACAGCATGATGCTGCCACCACCATGCTTCACTGTTGGGACTGTATTGGACAGGTGATGAGCAGTGCCTGGTTTTCTCCACACATACCGCTTAGAATTAAGGCCAAAAAGTTCTATCTTGGTCTCATCAGACCAGAGAATCTTATTTCTCACCATCTTGGAGTCCTTCAGGTGTTTTTTCATGTGTCTTGCACTGAGGAGAGGCTTCCGTCGGGCCACTCTGCCATAAAGCCCCGACTGGTGGAGGGCTGCAGTGATGGTTGACTTTCTACAACTTTCTCCCATCTCCCGACTGCATCTCTGGAGCTCAGCCACAGTGATCTTTGGGTTCTTCTTTACCTCTCTCACCAAGGCTCTTCTCCCCCGATAGCTCAGTTTGGCCAGACGGCCAGCTCTAGGAAGGGTTCTGGTCGTCCCAAACGTCTTCCTTTTAAGGATTATGGAGGCCACTGTGCTCTTAGGAACCTTAAGTGCAGCAGAAATTTTTTTGTAACGTTGGCCAGATCTGTGCCTTGCCACAATTCTGTCTCTGAGCTCTTCAGGCAGTTCCTTTGACCTCATGATTCTCATTTGTTCTGACATGCACTGTGAGCTGTAAGGTCTTATATAGACAGGTGTGTGGCTTTACTAATCAAGTCCAATCAGTATAATCAAACACAGCTGGACTCAAATGAAGGTGTAGAACCATCTCAAGGATTATCAGAAAAAATGGACAGCACCTGAGTTAAATATATGAGTGTCACAGCAAAGGGTCTGAATACTTAGAACCATGTGATATTTCAGTTTTTCTTTTTTAATAAATCTGCAAAAATGTCAACAATTCTGTGTTTTTCTGTCAATATGGGGTGCTGTGTGTACATTAATGAGGAAAAAAAATGAACTTAAATGATTTTAGCAAATGGCTGCAATATAACAAAGAGTGAAAAATTTAAGGGGGTCTGAATACTTTCCGTACCCACTGTATATATATATATAAAATGTATCATTAATTATTAAAATAATATAAATTATATTAATTAATTTACATTATTATTTTTTTAAAGATCATCAGAGACAGCCCTGCTCAATCCTAAAGAATTAAGACCTGCCAAAACATGTTCGTAAAGCCTTTTATACACAAGGGACACACTGATCCGTACAGATGTATTTGACCCCGTTTAAGACTGCATGAGGAGAAGGTCAGTCATGTGTGTCCAGACCAGAGTGTGCTGTCCAGTGCTGTAACTCATTGTGACAGGTTATCTGGTTAAAATCCAAGCATCTGCCCCACTGCATCAATGACTGACACAAATACACTGTGGCCTGCCAAGAAGTTACGCCACTGTCAACAGCCAAAGCGCGTACGTAAAAATGGTCGGTACTATAGATGCATAAGCCAGTGTCACTAGATCTCCCTGGAAAACAGGGGCAAAGGTTGAGCTAGAGAATACAACATGGACTTGTGTTTATAGTTTATCTTGGATACATTACAATTCCAAAATCACAGAAGTGATCACTGAACATGATTGTTGTTCCATGTTTTTTTGGAAATGTTTAGTATTTTTGAATAGTGTGCAATCCAACTATTCAACCAATGCATTTTTATTTATTTATTTTTTTTTTTGCGAAATGTAACATTGCTGATTAATGCAGATTTCCACAAAATAAATAAAATAGCACACCTGGGTGTAAGTTAAAGGGACCTTTTTTTACATTTTCAACTTTCTTTAGTGTGTAATGTTGCTGTCTAAGCATGAAAAAGGTCTGCAAGCACAAAGTCACTCCAAAGGGAGTTATTTTCTATATCAGTGTCACTGTTTCTGAACTCCCTGAAATGCCTCCATTGCAGTCTTGAGTTTTCTTCCAGTAACAAACACGTCACAATATTCCTAATTTAAATAATTCCTTCCTGCAAAATAAAGGGACGGGGCCTGGTTGAGTTGCGTTAGTAGTGTGTTGAAACTCGCAGTGATGCTAAGGAGCGTGACATTTCCGAAACACACTCGAAGTGGTTGACCAATCACAACACACTGATCCAGCCAACCAATCATAGCACATTGTGGTTTTCAGAAGAAGGGGATTCATAGAGACAAGAACAAAACAGAGTGTTACTGACAGACTAGGAAGAGAAGAGCTGCAACAGTGTAAAATATGTGAAAAATAATGTGTTTTTTGAAGCATGAAAACCTATTCTAGTACACCCCAAAAACAAAATCATGACTTTGAAAAAGGGCATAACAGGTCCCCTTTAAAAGAACATTGGAGTCGTTCAGTTCACATGCATGACACTTTCTCTGAACTCGCCTGAGTGAATATGATCGTACAACGACTACATTGCAGGACAGAAATAAGTGGCAATAAAAACGAATATGGAAAGATCCTCATGTACTGATCAGCACACACATCAAATAAAAAATTCCCACATGGGGACACAAACACCTCACCTCTACACATATCCTGAGTATTTGCATGGTAAAACATGTTGTGCTGGACACTCACCCTCAGTTCTTTTAGGCAGAAGGTCATGGCTGAATCCTCTCCAACCTGAAAATAGTCAAACTCGTCTGGGTGCAGCATCAGCTCTGTGTTCATGCCTTTAATACAACCTGATATCAAACAAACAAGATCTAATTAATGCAGGACCACAATGTTCAAAATCTGAGTATACAGGACCTCTAGTATACATTAAATCTAAATACATCTAGGTTACATGCAGTTCTGATTTATAATAATATGTTTTATATATATAGCGCCTTTCAAGGCTTTTCAAAGCTTTACATAAAGTTGATAGATAACATGAACATAAATATATACATATACACTCAATATACAACACATGATCAACCAAATGGAGCAGACAGAGATAGTATAATATACAAGATAAGTTACAAAAGCAAGCATAGAGCTGAAAAATTTAGGTAAACTATCAATTAACAAAATGTAAATTACTTATGTAAATTATTATTATTTATGTAAATTACTTTCCTCTCAAGCAAATTAATTTGAAATATAAATTGAATACTTACTGTATACTGCCTATTATTTTAAAAATAGTAAGTGAAGCAATGAAAAAGACTGCACATTTACTTTAGTGAGTGTCATCCAGTTATCATATTTGGAATAAAAAGGTTATTTTAATTTCATTTGGTGTAATATTTATGAATTAAATATTTAAAAAATACATTAAAATAATTGTAATACTGTAATAATATTCTAATGCATCAAAAAAGACATTAAAATCGCCAAATTTATTTATCACACTGGAGATGGAAGGTACCTGTTAAATATATGTGCATAAAATAGTATACATATATATTAGATGCATACAGAAAATTTGTTCACTCATCAATATTAATGTTACATACTGCAAGAATAGTAAGAATACTACATGGTAGTAGTATACTATTATAAACAGCCTTACTATTTTCTTCCTCATAAAAGGTCTTCAATGCTACTTTAAGAGAGGAAATGGAAAGAGTGACCTCTTCTTGTGAAATCGGGAAATGCACCACAATGTCGCCTAAAAGTCTGACACAGAAACAAAAATGGTTCAGTCAGCTTATGATTTGGACTATCCTACTAAAAATGAAATGGTAACAATTTACAATAAGGTCCTATTAGTTAATGTTTGTTAAAGCATTAGCTAACATTAACGAATAATGAGCAATACATTTGTTACAGTATTTGTTAACATTAGTTAATTAAAATGCAACTGCTCATTGTTAGTTCATATTAGCTCAGGTGCATTAAAGAATACAGATACAACTTTAGATTTTAGTAATGTGTTAGCAAATGTTGAAATTAAACATTACAAATGCTTCAGAAGCATTTTTTATTGTTAGGTCATGTAAACTGTTTACAAATAAAACCTTACTGTAAAGTTTTACCAATGAAACTGGAAACCAACAGCATGAACAAATGCAACACTTATTTTTTTATTTTTTTTTTAAATGCACAAAAGATTAATGCTGAATTGTGTGTGTGTGTGTGTGTGTGTGTGTGTGTGTGTGTGTGTGTGTGTGTGTGTTTACTTGGAGTGGGCCTTCAGGACATTTGGACAGAGGTGAGCTGGGAACACGGCCTGCAAAGCTTCACATTCCTGATACCCCAAATTATGGGTCTTAGTTATTCCTAAAACACACAAGTGCCAACATCTTGATTAGAACAAATGTGATAAGTTGTGATGAATTATGCAATATGGAAATGATTTGTTACAACCGCCAACATCAATCTGTTCCTCCCTCTGTCAACGCATTACCAGTTTCGATACATACTTCACATGCAAATGAACTAACCGTGTCTGCAGTGAAACTGAAATATCACCCTGCTGTCTGGGACTTTGATGGTTATCTCACATCTGTCCACACTTCGCTCTCTCCATGAAACACAGCGAAACAGGGGAAGAACGCACTGAAAATTATTTTTAAAAGCATACAATAATCAGTAAATACTGTGCATGAATAATACTGATGGATATGAGTTAAGGCACTGGGTATTAATATCACAGGTTCTATAAAAATACTTTATTTTAAATTAAAACATGTTATTAAATAATATACCATATAATAACATGTTTAAAAGACCATTCTGTTTTTTTGCTCACAAAAGTTGTACAGTAATAATAACATTGACCAAATCTTTGAGACTTAAACGAAACCTATGGTTCTGAATGTTTGGTACCTTCGTGTTTAGTTTGCATTTTACTGCTTCACAGTCTTTCTGGGTGTTTGGATCTGGAATATACTGCTGGAAGAACAGAGGAGTGAAGAAGAAACAGGCATAGGCCGATTGAGACGAGTTGACTGTCCTTACAGCCAACTATAGATGAGAGAGACAGAGAGAGGGAGAATTAGAAATGGCAGACAAAATAAATAGGTAAGTAACGCTTTACAATAAGGTCTCAATAGTTATCATTAGTTAATGTATTAACTAACATTAACTAGCAAACAGAGATACATTTGTTACAGTATTTATTCATCTTTGTTAACACAAGTTGAAAAACTGTTCATTGTTAGTTCATGTTAGCTCGGGTCCATTAAATAATATTAACAAGTAGATAATTAAATGTTTAAATTAACATTAACTAAGATTACTAAATGCATTAGAAGTATTTTCATTGTTAGTTCATGTTAACTCATGCCAACAACTGGAACCTTGTTGTAAAGTGTTACTAATAAGTTTACACACTAAAAGATTGTGTCTTAAAACCTAGTAAGTTGTGTCTAATGCCTAATAAGGCAGCTCACTACATTTTGAGACAGCCAGCAATATACAGTATGTTAATCATACTCCTTCCTCCAATGGATCCAACCATATTTCTTCACCAATTCTTGACAGAGCATGAACTGCTTTTCCAAAGACTAAAAACAGTAAACAGAGACATTTATTAACAACTGAAACGCGGAGAGGGAAGTTTTATTTCGATAATATTGAGTAAAAATGTGTCATACCTTTAATGCCATTGCCTTCAATAATACACTTCATTTTGTTTTCCTTCGTTCAATATTTGACGCAGGAAGATTAGGCGCGAAAATATCTATTCTCATTATTCAGATAAAGCAGAAATTCTGACAGGAAACATAGTGAATTTAGAGAATAAAAACTAAACATTTTTTCCTCAGTGCTTGCGAGCGGGAAAGAAGCAAGCGCGCGCCATCTAGTGTCCGACAAACCAAGCGCGCGCTACTTATCTCAAGTTTATTAAGGATTTTATTGGGTTTAATAATAATATAATATATATTATATTATTATTATAATATAATATAATATAATATAATATAATATAATATAATATAATATAATATCACGGTGCAGGACACAGTTCAATAAGGAATAAATACTAACGTTTCCACAAGTTACAATAAATTAGACCATAAATACTATATAAGTAATATAAATAAGAACGGAAAGTAGTGGATGTGTGTATAAATATTCACACGAATACACCTATACTAAGATTCATTAATAATAAGCATTAGTAAAATTTGTATTTTAAAAGAATATTAATGTCACAAGTGGTATATATACATGTACCTCTTAATTAAAAAATAAATAAATAAATATTAGCGTCTTAGTAAGTTGTGCCGTTACAAAAATGAGTTGTATAACGCGTAGGAACTGAATATACTGAGAACAGCGGCCGACCGGAACGATTAAACCGTAACACAACAACACTCATATGGTTGTGGTTTAAATATGAACATATCAGCTGCTATAAGTTTTTAAGAGAGTCATTTATGCTATTAAAATACAAAATGTCTTCATATGGAAGCCGATTGCTCCTCACTTAATTTGATCATGTATTTCGAGCTGTCTGACTGTTATTCTTGGTAAAGAGGTTTTAGCTATTATGGCTTGTAATGATGACTGGCAGGTAGCAGGGCGTCGTAAAGGAGCTGCTAAAAGAAGACAACATCCTTCAAACCCAAAACTAGACTCACACCAGGTGTCTGACTGCAAACTGGACAAGCAGAAGATAATAAACGCAGTGTGAGAGTTTATCTGCCACTATGTCAAATCTAAGCAATGACATTGTTAGACATGTTACCATTATAACACCATGGTATTCTTTTAAATCCCTTGGAGTCCCATGTAAATAGGAAAGTACCTTAATCTGGTAATCATTCCGTACCATGGTATTATCGTCCGCTTCCAGTACTTTTTTAAATAAGGCGTCTATATTAAGGATTGTATTGTTCATATTGTCTGCAAAATCTCTGAAATGTTCTTCTCCTTCACAGGAATGAACTGAGAGGAGAAAACTTCTGGACGGAATGGAGAGGTGATGCTGAACTACTGCATGCCCATACAAATTAACAAACAAATAAAAAAACAATTTTGTAATTACCACCCATCTCCACCTCCAGATCTCCTGTCCGAGCGTCTTCTTTCCAATGCCTCTGGGTCTTCAGAGCTGAATAAAACGTCTCTTCAGTACTGTGTGTGTTATGGTTTGGGTAACTTTGCTTCTTGTGTATCTGCCCGATACCAGCTTGCAATGTTATTACTGCTTCTAGAGACACTCCAGGTATACAAGTTTCATTTATATGATATGACTTATCCAATTAAACATTGTATTTTTTAATGCAATAAGTACTCTTGGTCTTTCTCAGATTCCAGTGGGCAGTTGCTGTGTGTATGATCCGGTGTTTTCTGCGTCAGAGTGTGATGCTCTCAAAGAGCTCGGCTTCACTGTGCTCACTGAAAATGAGGTGCGGCACACATCGACTGTCAAAAATACATTTGTTCTGCTGTCAGTTTTTAGCATTATTTTCCTAACAGGAGGGAAAGCGCCCAGTTTATCAACCCACCCTGTTTTACCTGATGCATTGTGGGAAGGCTCTGTATAATAACCTGCTGTGGAGAAACTGGACGCCTCAGACGTTGCAAAAAATTATTATAATTGGCAACAGTTTTCATGGCATTCAAGAAAGGTAGGTGCCTGGTGTTATACAACACATGACCAAAAGCATCATTTATTTAACAAGTGGCACTGTTTCAGCTACCAGCAAACCAGGCTCTTGCCAATGTAAGCATAAATGTTTCTACGTCTAGTGGAAAACTTTGTTAATTCACATAGTTTTACAATGAAATGTTCGACAAGCTCATATGACTGTGGCGTTCGGCTGTCCACATACTGCATCTAGTTTAAATCACCAACTACAAGACGGTTATTATCATTAACTAAAACTAAAACCATAAAATAAATCATATGTGTACTTTAGGGCTGCAACTAAAGATTATTTTGATAATCTATTAATCTGTCGATTATTTTTTCGATTAATCAGATGAAAAATCTAAAAAGTATTACACATTAAAAATTCATTTTAATCTATTATTTTAAACAATGTTATTCCACATCCTGCCCAGTACTGTCCTCCAAACAATGTGTAATATAAAGCCTATGAAAACAAATACAGTTAATGTATCTGTGTCGGCTATGCTGTATATTATAAGCAAAAAAAGTAAAATACAAACATTAAATTCTAAACCTAAAAACAACTGATTGCTTACTATTTTAACGCAGAAATTAAAATTAAAAATGGTAATAAACAAAAACAAAATCACACAATGTTAATTTGTCAGAGAAGGAAAGATGCTTTTGTTTGAAGCGCTTATAAATATAAAGCAAGTATGTTTCAGACAATTTGGATCATGCACCTTTACTGGAGCAGCTCACTCTGTGTCCTCCACTATGTGTTTTTGTCCATGGAAATGGGTTATTCACTACTGTAAAGCAACATGACTGGTTTCCCGGGCACAGCGCGCAGATAACCAATAATCAGATTTGTTGTTGATTATTTTCATTTTCGATAATAATCGATTTTATCGATGAGTTGTTGCAGCCCTAGTGTACTTGACAAAAAAACACTGCTACAAGCTCAGTATTACTTTATGTTGTTGAAAAGGCAAAATTGTGTGTTGAACTTAATTTAATTAAGTTTAACCAACTTCGAGTCTTATTCATGATGTCTGTTTAATTTTCTTCTTAGGATGCTTCAGAGAGAGTTTGAGAGAGACTACAGCTTCCTTTCAAATGTAACCTTGACTTCTAACTTACATTACATCTTTACAATTCATGCATTTTATAAAGAATTTCAACGTAATGTTAATGCAGAGAATTGACTGCCGGTTACATTGCCATGTCTGATGAAATTTCATTTTTTTCTTACTGAATGTCTTGTTCTATTGAGAATATTAAAGGCACTGTATGTAAGTATCGCCGCTAGAGGTCGCTTTTACCAAAACAATAACAAACAATAACAAAGGCATATACTACGTCCCAATTCGCCTACTTATACTACACCCTAAAAGTATGTACTCTTTCTGTGAATAAAAAGTACATACTTTTGAGTGTGTAGCAAAAGAGTAGACAAGCTTTGGGACATACTATCCCGTCATACAATTGCGTCTTTGCTCTCTGTCGCATCCTGTCACCGTAAACTGGCCTGTCAATCATCTTACATCCTCCACATTTCATTTAGCTAATTTCCTACCGTATCGGAGAGAAATGCAGTACCACGTTGATCTGCAGTCGCGGGTCTGTCATGTGGAGAACTCTCCTCATGTTAATGCATAATGATGCATTTAAAAGTTAATGGCCAATCGGATCTTTATAAAAGTCCACATTGGTATTGCAGATGAAATATAACACGGATAACATTAAATAAATATTTTCTATCAGGTTGAACTGATTATTAGTCACTCAAACCTCTCATATCCGCCATGTTTTGTAGTTTTTTAACACTTTTTCCTCGTGTTTGTAGTTCTGAACTGAATCCTCATCCAAAGCGCAATGGGTTGTGGGCAATATTAGCCTTTATAGTGTGCACGGATCCACACTTCGAAAATCTACCAGAAATAGTAGACCATCCAGGGACTTTTGGCATACTCTTTTCAACATACTATGCTTTGGGACACACTTATTTTAATCTCACATGCTATTTAGGATGGATAGTATGGACATTGGGACGCAGGGTATAGCCTGATGAGTCTGCGAATGAGCGTAGAATCATGGGAGTTGTCATCTTCACATCTACAGATGATGTTTGGAAGGCAGAAATCATGTTCATGGGTTAGCGTATTAAAGTGTTATTAACGTTATTATGATATGAAGCAGGGTGGAGAGCATGGGACATTTTACATTGCTGTTTTTATTATGCTTATATGCCGCAGTCGCTCCTTTCACCTTGTTCTTTATGCATATTTTGTGATTAAAGTTGTCTACCTCCTCCGTCCCTGAATTTGAACTTTGTTACAGTTATGTTTGATCACTTAAATTCACATTATTTTATTTAATTCCAATGAAATGGCCACAAATGCTGAATTACTACTCATACAGGTCACTTTATCTGGAAAAATTAAAATTGTGGGGTAATGCAATTAATTTTAAAATATATTGTATGGTGGAGAAAATGCTGTATTGCTGTTTTACAAATAAAGCTCTTTCTGATTATTCTATGTTAGCCACAAAATAGTGTTGTCTCTGAGGCATGGTACAATCATGTTACTCGCAGTAAATCAAGAAAACAATAGATTCAAACTATAAGACTAACCGTGTTGAACTATATAACAATGATTAGTTTTCTGTCGGTAAAGCTATCCAAACAGTTGCTCGCCTATCTAATAAAACGCATAACATATGAAAGCGTCTTTGGTGTTTCCATGGAAATCAAGAGTAGCACGGATTTGACATATTTGACAAGCGACGAAATGACACGGTCTGTTACACTGGTTAAAATAGCTGATTTCACTGGATTTAAACATTGTTGAAAACATTTGGGATAATGTAAGTACACAAGTCAACAAAATATATAACATTATTCTAGTGGGGTTTTTTTATATTTTAATCCAAAAATCTTACATATTGTGCCTTTAATATCAGAAAAGTTTAAAATCTTTGCCCCTTTGTCACAGACCTTGACTCAGATGTTGTTTTAGGTGATAAGTGTGTGTGACGAGACGTCTCTGCCCTGCTCACCGCGCTTCCTGGATGTGTTCAATGACACGGCGCTCATTCAATTCCCATCGGAAAATCTGAACAAACTGCCAGAAACCATGTGGATTGAGCCTTCAGAGCCACTGTACCAACACTGCCAAGATCTCGAGATCATCCAGCGAGAGAAAAGGAGCTGAAAATGTCATTGCTTTAAACATTGCTTATTTTTTATTATATTTTACTAGTTTATTTCCAGTTTCTTCTTGTATATACTGTATATTTGGGTTTTTTATTCAAATAATAAAAATAAGACTTTTTTTCTTGGGACTTAAACTGTGTATTTTTTGCACCACTAATGTCACCAAGTCGGCGATGGTGAAAACTACAAAATGAAGAAAGCTTGATGCATAACACAAGTTCACACACAGAAATGAAACTTTATTTAGTCAAACACTGTATTGACTTCAAGACAGGCTTTCTTTGGGCATCATCTTGTCTCCACACTTCTCCTTATGGTTTATTAGTAAAGACAGTGAATTGAGATAGTTGTACAGTCGAGTATCAAACACTGAGATTTATCTCTTCATATCTCACTGAACATCTGAGCTGCAGTAAGGTCTCACTCTGTCTCAGCCTGTTTACCTTCATTCACAACACACTCTTTCCCATTTATCACTGCTGATTCTGACTGTGCTTCACTAACTGATGTCATAATACTACTTGATTTTGATTGGCTCTCAGTCAGGACACCATTGGTGATGTTTGAGTGCTGTTCCTCCTCCTCACATTCCATTTTTGAAGCGCAGTCTCCGTTATGCAGGTGGGACTCGATCTGGCCGTTCATGTTTAAGTGATCTGGTTTCTCAGAAGCGTCTGTTTCCACTGGTTGACCTTCTGCATTTCCGTCTGTGGCCTCTTGCTTCTGTTCCCCATTGGATGTGGCCTCCTCAGTAACCTCTCCGCTATTGGTTGGTAGTTCTGAAGCTTCGTTCTCATTGGTCGATTTAGAGTTCTCCAGTTTCATCTTTTCAGCCTCTTCCGCTGCTTTCCTCTCTTTCAGCTTCTCTTTGAACTCCATCATTTTTGTGCTTAAGCAACGACAATAAAAGCATTCAGCTATGTTTCTATTAACTAAAAATGCATCATTCAGAATCAGAAGTGAAAAATTCTTAGGAAATTGAATGCACATCATTCACAAAGTTATTTTTTTCGTTTAGCCTTATGAGCGCTTTCAAAATTTAGTTATTAGTAATAATAATAACCCCTACCAATGAGCAGGGATTTTATTTTAATTCACATTTTTATGAAAACACAATATTATGTAAAGTAGAAATAAATATTAAAATTAAACATGATGGTAGTGTTCCTTGTTCTGTCATTAATTGGTGGTTTTTAAAACAAAAACAGGTGCATTAATGAGAATTTAATGAAAAATACAACTGAGAATAATGAGAAGTATATATACAGTATGTATATATACAGTATGTATGTATATATATATATATATATATATATATATATATATGTATACACACAGTATGTGTATATATATATATATATATATATATATATATATATATATATATATATATGTGTGTATGTGTATATATATATATATATTATATATACATACATATATACACACACACACACACACTAATGCTGTCAAACGATAATCACGATTAATTGCATCCAAAATAAAAGTTTGTTTTTATATGTGTGTGCACTGTATATTTATGTATATTTAAATACACAAACATTCATGTATAAGAAAAATGTTATATTTATATATCAAATATTGATTTTTATATATATTATAAAATTATATAAATATATATATACAGTATATACATGCAAATATTTCTTAAATATATACATGTGTGTGTTTTTAAATATACATAATTATACACAGTAAACACATATTATGTAAAAACAAACTTTTATTTTGGATTAATCACGATTAATCATTTGACAGCCCTAAAATACATATTTTGCTTTTCAGTTTCTTTGTACTTCTCATTCTCAATTGTCAATAATGCAGCTGTTTGTGTTTTAAAATGCATAAATTAAAGACAGAACAACAAATACTACCAAGGTGTCACGTTTTTGTGAATTTCAACCAAGCAGTGCTTCCTAAAGTCTCTTTACCTGTATGAAGTCTTCAGTATGCCATTGACCAGAGCGAGCTGCTCCAGCGTTGTGTCCTGAGAGGGAACCAAACCCTGCAGTAGAGAAACAAGAGCTCGTGTTTAACAAAACAAATGCAAGTCTTCACATGTCGGCTCTATTAGACAGCAGTTTCGAGCTGAGCTTACCTCAGGCGGTGTTTCAGAAAGCTCCACGCCTCCCTGACGAATTGACCGCTCTACACGCACAGCCTGCTGGGTAATGTTCTTCAGGAAGTCAGAGCTGCATTTGGTTTGAGGATGATCTTCACCGTACTGTTGCACCACACAAGCACGCTCAGAACACAATCGCATTTTCAAAGCAAAAACTCAACTCACAAACACAAAATCTTACCTTGTTCTGGAAAATGCTGTAAGCTTCCTTTTCATGATTCATGCCTCCTCTGTAGTCGCCAGTCAAACACAGTCTCTGAGCCAGCATATGGTGACTGCGAAACAATCAAAAATGACCTCTCGCAACTTTAAGCGGGTAACACAGATAACATAACTATAACTTAAGTATGATTAGGCTCTGATCCAAACCCTAATGAGCCACCTGAGTGTGTAATTAGGCAGTCACTTAAAGGTACCTTAGAAGGTTGTATAACTTTGGAACAGCCAAATAATGCTTAATATTTGCCTATATAAGCAGCTCACTGGGGTTTTGGAACGGAGCCTTAGAGCTTGTGGTATCTGAGCATGAGCAGGTCATTGCATGATTACTATACAACTCCATTTGTTTTTACAAGTAAAGCATCTTGTCTTACATCAGAGCTGTTGTCAGGTCTATGTCTCCTCTGAAGGAGCTGTTGAGTTTCAGTGCGCTCTGTAGATACTGTAATGATTGTTCTCCCTGAAGAACCAATCCCAGAGAAGCCTGAGGGAGAAACAGAGATAAACATCATCATTGAAAACTTCTTTTTGGGATCTGTAATAACTTGATTATGCTTGATGATGTTTACATCTATGACTGCAGTGTAAGGATGATCTCTTCCGTGGACCGTCAACAGAAGAACTTTGGCACGATACAGGCAGCGCTGTGCCAGGGCGGTTTCGCCTCCAGCGAACAGATACACTGACAACAACACCTGGAAACGAAATAAAAAGTTGCATTAGATGATGATGATCCATGCACTTTAAAAAGTAGGTCTGTTTTGGTTTTGTGGGAGCGTGACTCACGTATTGCTGAATGGTGTTGGGATGATCGAAGCCCAGGACCCTTTCGCTGATGACCACGACCCTCAGCTGCACGCTACGAGCCTGCAGGGGACAAAGTGAGAAATGCTATGAGATCAGAAAACACTGACAGTTTCAGGTATGCAGACTGTGATGTTGAATGACAAAATAACCAAATTCATCCACTAACTACACGGGTGAGTACATGAGTGTATAAGCGCATAGTGTGTAGTGCGTCATTTAGTACGCAACTTATCTTTTGCATATTTGCATGTTGCAGCTGATGCATGAACAAAACTTCACAAAACATAATTTGCAGCACGTTTCCCATCCAATAATTACAATAAGCTTTGTGCTTTGTCACTCTTGATATGAAACAAAACTTTGCTTTCAAATTCTGTCCATTTTATCACACAATTCAAATAACTGTCATTTTGACACTCTTTAAATTTAAGCAGGATATTTCAACAAAAAATTAATATATCATTGAAAAGTTGATATAAGAACTGTGCAATTAAAACTTTTTCATACAGTTTTTATTTGAGTATTGATTATTAAATAAATGTGATTAATTAATTGATTATTATATTAAGTAAACATTATTGACGGTTTAGATTTCGGTTCTCGGGCTAAAAGAGAATTTCAGTGCATTACTATAAATTGTATTTTGCAAAGGGGTTGAAAGAAATGTTTTATTTATAAAATCTACATAAAATGTATATAAAATATTTATTATAAAATGTTTTTATTTTTTTTTATACATTTTCACTGTAATAAATTATGTTCTTCCTCAGTATTTTTGTCTTGTTTTCCAGTACAAATATCTAAACATTCTTAAATCAAGATACATTTACTTGAGAGGCAAAATGACTTAAGATATTAAGTCATGTTTTATGAAAAATGTTTGAAAATTAAGTGAGTTTTTGCTTAAAACAAGAAAAAATATCTTCCAGTTATAATAAAATAATGTAATATATAAAAATAATCTTGTTTTCCCTTTGAATTCAGTTCACATTGGCAGATTTTTTTTCTTGTTATAAGCATAAACTCACTTAATTTTGATTAATGTTTCAGAAAACAAGACTTAATATCTTAAGTATTTTTGCTTCTCAAGTAAACTGGAAAACAATTTTTTTTTTTGCAGTGTTTAAATAATTTTTCTATGATGTTTTTTATTTCTAACAAGAAATAAGCATTGTAGTCACTAAATATTCGCTTGGTTAACTTGAATATGAGCTAGTTGTGCCTTAATTTGCAATCACCTAAAAAGCTATTCTGTAAGCCACTGTGCAGCAAGACACACCCTAGATAGTACACACAATCGTACCTCAGCAGGATGGCCCTGTACATAGGCCACTTTTGCCAGCAGACTAAGACATTGGCAGGCTTCGGGGTGAAGATCATCACATACGCGACCGAAGAGGTACGCCGCTTCTTTCAGCTGCTCGTAGGCCTGCTCCAGTAACCCTACGGGGAGAACACGACGTAGGTCAAGAGGCTGTTCACACGACTTAATTACTGCACATTGGTCCATAAATACCTTTCTGAAGACTGTTCTGAGCCATCTTGAACATCCGTGTGGCGTCGGTGGTTGTCATTGTTATGTGCTTGACGACAGGCAGAATGTTGAGCACGTCGTCCGGAGAGATGGGCGCTTTGTTGCGGTTGTCAAGAATGTATTCTCTGAGGCGGAGCTGTGGGACATTCACAAACAGTAAGGGTTTTTCTATGACATAATTAGAAAAGTCACAGCAGACACACCCTACAATCTATCAATGAAGATCGTTGGACTCGGCAAGGACTCAGGTATCTAAGGAGATGACTCCCATGAAAATAAGTCAACCACATCAAAAGTTATGAGCATGTGAATATTTGATTTCACCACTAGGTGGCACTGTCTCAAACCTTCTCAAGCTCCTTCAGGGTATCGTGCTGATGACCCATACCGAGTTTCATAATGATACGCTGATGTGTTTAAAAAATACAGCATTTTGCTACAAAATGCAAAATGGCCGACGCCAAAAAAGGCTGATATGGTAAAATTGGATATCATTCAACTCGGCATGCTGCCCTGAAACTAAAAAGACCAGTTTTATAATTTTTGGCCAAACTGTTTGGAAGTTATAAGCAAAAATAACCAATTTTGTTATCTCCAGACCAGTAGGTGGCGCTGTGCCAAACGCAGCATGTAGCCTCAGGTCATGCTTGTGATGACATGTACCAAGTTTGGTCAGCATACACTAAAGCGTTGCAGAGATATAGCCTCGCGTCCAATTTGGCATGTTCTTCTTCGAATTTGTTTGCGCGTTATTCAAGAATGGTTGGGTTTATCAAAAAGCTTTTTTTATAACTTTTTGCCAGCATAGTCTGCAGATGATCTGATTTGATTTTCATGAAAATTGGAGCAACCATCTAGGAGGAGTTCAAAAAAGTTTTTTTGGCGGGAAAATTTGGCAGGAAAAGTTTCATGATGGAAAATGACGTCATAGGGTGCAATGGAATCTTTTTGAGTCAAGGAATCAGAGGAAAAAATAACCCTTCTAACCCTTATGGTTCAAAAGTTATTAGCGTAAACATGAGTGAAACTTTGGACGGCACTAGAGAGTTTTATCTAGAGACACCAAATTTGCTGTAGTTAATGTTGGAACTGTCCTCTATCAGCGTGCCAAATTTCATAACTTTCCCGCAAGTGGTTCTATGGGCTGCCATAGACTTTCAGAGCGGAAATGGAAGAATAATAATAAGAACGCCAACGATTACAATTATGCAATCATGACAAACCTAAGCCACCAAACATATTGCAGAAATATTAGCATGCTCTTTCAAATTTAACCATTGCTCGGTTCAAAGCAATACCTGAATGCCAGTCTTCAAGCACATCTCTCTCAACAAGGACATCTTCTGGAGTCCGTACTGCTCTACTAGATGGTCCACATTTGACCTGCATACGAAAAAAATTTACTTTATGAAGTCACATGAAAGGGTTAAAACATCTGGAGAACAGTGAATGATCTTCGCTCACCCTAGTCCTTCTTTAAGTCTGTATGTTTCTTGAGCATCTTGACAGATCTGACTCCACAGTTCATTCCCGCTGAGTGCCGTCCATGTTGGGCTGTCGGCAGCCCCTCCCCCTCCCCCTCCACGGCCACGCCTCCTGGAACGCTTCTTAGACTCCTCCCCATTTGATGCTGAACTGAAGTGAGGCACCAATAAGCAGCAGAGGAAATGACTCGCTGCTGCAGACAGGTTAGACGTCTCCAATCCCTGAGCAACACAACAGACACAATTTTATGTTTTTTTTACTCATTAAGTAGATTAAACAAAATCAAGCTCTGTATATAAAATTGGATATGTAAGTATGTCTAACTTTATCCACATACATACAGTATAGTCGCATAGGGCGATGTATGCTATATAGCAAATCTCAACTGCTTGTTTGCTTGTATCATCAAACTATATTATCGTCCAGCTCTAATCTGCTAAATGCGACTATAAAGCATGGAAATATTAGGATATTATAAAGATTAACATCATGTAAAGCTGCTTTGAACGTGTACTGCATAAAGCGCTATATAAATAAATTTGACTTGACTAAGTAAAATGAAATACCTGAATGTAGCCACTGAAGAACCGTTGGGCACAACGCACAACAATCTCTGCAAACGCCAACCTCTGAGAGAGATGGTAAGATATGATTAGCAAAGTTAAAATTTCAACTCAAATTTAAAATCTACCCCAGGAATAATGGATTGTAAAACCATTTTCTTACCGTGATGTGTCTCAGTTGATGTTTGAGATCTGATTGGCTGATGGACAAGATTAGGTGACCTAGATAGCGGAGGTTTATGCCTTTCTGATGGAGGGCTTGTCGTAAAGTAGCGCCATCCATCGGTATGTCAGTGCCATGAATGCAGTCGTTCATCTGAAAGTGCATGTTGATACTTCAGTGCACTGTTTCTCTCACACATATACACATACATTTCCGCTGAAAAGTTTGGGGTCGCTAAGATTTTTTTATGTTTTGAAAGAAGTCTCTTCTGCTCACCAATTCTCTCAAGGCTGCATTTATTTGATCAAAAATACAGAAAAAACAGTAATATTGTGAAATATTATTACAGTTTAAAATAAATGTTTTCTATTGCAATATATATTAAAATATAATTTATTCCTGTGATGCAAAGCTGTATTTTCAGCATCATTACTTTAGTCTTCAGTGTCACATGATCCTTCAGAAATAATTCTAATATGCTGATTTGCTGCTCAAGAAACATTTCTGATTATGATTAATGTTAAAAACAGTTGTGCTGCTTCATATTATTGTAGAAACCATGATACAGGTTGTTATTTGATTCTTTGATGAATAGAAAGTTCATTCATTTGAAACCTTTTGTAACATTATAAGTGCTTTACTGTCACTTTTGATCAATTTAATGCATTCCTTGATGAATAAAAGTATTCATTTCTTTAAAAATCTTACTTAACCCAAATCTTTAGAACAGTAGTGTATAAAAACACAAAATACACTCACAAATGCTGGTATTTGGTCCTTAATGATGAAAGATGCTGCTTCCTTCAGTAATCTCTTCTGTAGCTCCACAGCGTCACTCTCTGAGCTGGGAAACTGCACACCTACCCGAAGAGAAAACACAATATTTAAGATCTCTAACTAAATTTCTAGTTACAGAAGTTATGTTTAGCTATAAAGATGCATGATTTCTGTTCAAGACAAATATGGCGATATTACAGTAGCTCTGTTCCAAAACCTAGTGAAGCTGCCTACATAGACAGCATTTTAAGGCTTGTATTGTCTGTTTTAACATTATTATTACGTTGGCTTTTAAGAGATGTTTTAGTCTAATTCTAAGGCAGCATCTTATGTATCCTACATGGAAAAGTCAATTCCAGAATGCATAAAATAGTTGTATATTTCACCCAATATTATATGTGTTTGATGGCATTAGCATAGAAACATGTCGAGTCTCCCATGTGCTCCACATGAGCATTTAAAACTAGTCACATATTAGGCTCCATTTCATTGGATACCACTTAAACAGACAGTACCTAGTACAGAAACTGAATAGGGTTTGGAACAGGGTTTGTTTTAGTGTATATAAATTTTTCAGTCACACTTTAGTTTAGGGTCCAGTTCTTACTATTAACTACGACTTTATAAACTCCTAATTACTGCTTATTAATAGTAAGATAGTTGTGAAGTTTAGGTATTGGGCAGGATTAAGGGATGTAGAATAAGGTCATACAGAATAAGGCATTAATATGTGCTTTATAAGTACTAATAAACAGTCAATATCATGCATACTAATAAGCAACTAGTTAATAGTGAGAATTGGACCCTAAACTAAAGTGTTACCAATTTTTCTGACTTTCAGCTTTTCCTGACCTGGGGAGAAGATATTAGGGTTGAAACGCATCTCAAAGATGATGTCACTGACGGATCCCACATCTTTGCAAGCTCTTCTTACTGCGTCTATGTTTCGAGAGTCACCTGACAACACACAAATACACACATACGATCATTCCTCGGAAACAGATTTATACCAGACACCTAGTCCAACATCCCATGACAGAAAATAATTGTTCTCACCAGATTTCATACACTCTTCCACTCCTCCGTTCTCCTCCATGTGAGCCTTCACTTGCTGCGTGAACTGAGCATGTCTGAAATACGAAGACAAATTGTGCTCATAAGGATGTACACAAATAAACAAACCTTTAAATGTGAAGTGTGCAAGTTATAGGATGTTTAAAAACTTTCTCCTATCCTAGTTTAACATGCAAACTTTTGTATATGATTTGTTTCTGCGCACATAATTGAAAACTGTTGTTTTATAAGGTAAATTTAAGAATAATTTTTATATTGTTAGTAATAATTTAAGATGAAGTTACTGGACTGAAGCAACTTAAGTTTACTTGATTATCCTTTACATTTTAGAAAAGTCATGTTAAAATGTGAGTATCAAATATGAACCATCAGGCTTTTTAGGAACGTTTATTTGTTTATCTCTCAATTATCATTGTATTGCATTGCATTAAAGAGATTTATCTTAAAACTAAGCATTTAAAATATTACTGGGAAACTGAGTGACAACTGATATTTCTATGCATTTTGGCCATATAAATATCAGCAACCGCAACACACTCAACCAATGGTGTGAATTTGGGGCAGGGCTATCAGTTTGATTGACCAATAGTAGGCCTTGGAAACCTGTCAAAACTCACTTGTGTTGAATGAACGCCTTCACTAGCTCCGGCCGTAAACGACACAAAACGTGAGGGTGACATCTGGGAAAACTGCCTTTCTTGTGCTCTGTTTCTTTTCCTTCTTCTCCATCTTCCACTTGGAAGTTGGCATCAGCAGGCATAGTACGATACACATCCAGCAGGTAATACCGACCATCGGCCCCCAGTATCCCCTGAGCATCTACAGAGGTGAAGAGGGGCAACTGATGCCCGGATGGCCCCAGAACCGCATGTCTTTGCAGAGAAAGAGCCTTTGCTGCCTGAGCCAGCAGCTCTAGGAGTTTCCGTCTGGATGGATTTTCCAGTGGCCCTGCGCTGAAGCCGTATAAAAGGCCATTAGGAACCTCAGCCTGCTCGGGGCCCTGAAGACCAGGTGCCAGGCCCTGCGCGGAAAGCCGAACGCCGCGATAGTCGGCCAGCGCGGTGGGGATGGTGTGCAGGTTTTGGAGGTCTCCGCTCAGGTCACTGTAAGCCTGAACACACCGCAGCTCGAGGCGCTGAGCGGCTCTGTGACCTCGTTCTCCTCCCAGCCACTCCTCTCTGTGTGTCGGCATGCTCATGAACACCCCGCCGTATAAGAACGCCGGGTCCTCGTGAGAACCGTTGATTGGGTCGACAAAACCATCGATCACCTTCTCTGCTGCCTGAGCAACAGCCCACACAAAAGCGCTGTTCACCTGCAGAAACAGACAATGAAAGTTAAGAAGTGGTGTAAAAGCTGCTTGGAAACCATGGTTTTGCATTAAAATGCAATAAAATATTTAAAAAATATTTAAAAAATATTCAGTGACGAATTGTTGAATCAGTTTTCTGAACTGGTTCATTGAACTGAACTAAACTGATTCACTAAAAGGAAATGGACTTTTAATTTATGATCATGTTCAACACAGTGTGACAGACAAACAGTGATGTGGATGCTTGCTGAAAAAAACGAGAACAGCTACGCTACTGACGCGCTACTGATAAATGCACAGTAGTTAAAGGGATAGTTAACCCAAAAATGAAAATCATCCTATAATTTACTCAACCTCAAGCTATCCTAGGTGTATATGACTTTCTTCTTTCAGTCAAACACAATCAGAGTTATATTAAAAAATATTCTGGCTCATCCAAGCTTTATAATCGGAGTGAATTCTGATATAACTGATATTTTGAAGCCCAAAAAAAGCACATCCATCCATCATAAAAGTAATCTATACGACTCCAGGGAGTTAATAAAGGCCTTCTGAAGTGAAGCGATGGATTTTTGTAAGAAAAATATTCATATTTATAACTTTATAAACTCACTGGCTTCTATACGCGAGACGATTCCAGCGGAAGCGTAACCTTTGACCTGACGCATGACATACTGACGAACACAGGAGCGCAGAGAATAGAGCAAAACAAAACATCGGTCACGAATTAGGAGTCTAAAACGAGAATTTTTAAAGAGAAATGTTGGAGGAGCTTGAGTTTGTTGCCCAGCTCTTTTAGTTTGAATCACGAGAGGTGTCTACTGTCAATGACTCTCTCGTGAACGCGCGGACGGACGTTACCGGAAGCTAGTGATTATAGTCTATAAAGTTATAAATAAGGATATTTTTCTTACAAAAACACAGTGCTTCACTTCAGAAGGCATTTATTAACCCACTGGAGCCGTATGGATTACTTTTATGATGGATGGATGTGCTTTTTTGGGCTCGATGAGGGTGAGTAAATTATGGGATCATTTTCATTTTGGGGTGAATTATACTTTAATAGTATATATTTATTTATACTTTGGGGACAAAATAGCAAAAAACATCCCTTTGGAGAAATTCAAAAAGGTAAAAATGATCCATAAATAAAGTAATACAAGACGTTTTGTCTAGGGTTTGGTTTGGCTTAGTCTGTAGTAATAATAATTAGCATTATATGGAAACAGTAGAAGCCTGTGCTATGCCGTCACATGGATATCTAGGTAAAAGTGTGCTCAGACCTGCAGTAATGCTCGGTCTCTCTGAAGTCTCTCCTCCAGACTTCTCTGAGGAAGATCTCTGGCTGCTTGAAGCTCCTTATTCCAGTCAGGAGCCTAAAACACACAGAAGAACACGTGAACATGACACACACACAGACAGGCAGGAGGACAAAAGCGCAGAGGAGATCACAGAGAGGATGAGACTGAGGAACAATATCTCCTTCACTGTGACAAATACCAAGACACAAGATAGAAAAACTTAGGAAAGCCTTTGTGCCATTATCCCATGCTTCCCTATCCAAAATAGAACCATTACAAATTATATAATTATATAAAGTCTTTATCTTATTTCTACATGTTAATATAACTTATTTACTTATTTTATTCATTTTCTTTTTAAATATTAATTTATAATAATTAGTATTAAATAATATTACATTTGGTAATACTTTATTTTTCAGTGTCATTGTTACAAGTTACATGTAGTTACTGTAGTAATAACTATAAATTATGCATAATTACATGCAATACAGCAAACCCTCATCCTAACCCTAACACTATAGTAAGTACATGTAGTTAATTATTATTACTCAGTACTTACATGTATAATTACACAGTTACACGGACACCTTAAAATAAAGTGTAATCTTATATTTTATTTCATCTTATTTACTTGATTTTATTATATTTTTTAAATATGAATTTGTAATAATTTGTATTAAATAATATTATATTCCATTTTATTTATTTACTTTATTCTATGTGTTATATTTTTTAAATATTAATTTATAATAATTACTATTAAATAATATTACATTTTATATTATTTTTATTACTACTGTTTTTGGGTAAATCACATGAAAACACTCCAATACTTCACTCCAGATTTAAAAGAATAATAATATTTTAAATAAAAAAATTTGAAACCTATTTTGTACACCATTAAGATTATTATTTTTTTTTTTTTGCATTTTGCATTTTGATATTATTTTCATGACAATTAAGCAAATTTTTCAACAAAAATTCTCATTACAATAATGCATTACTGTAGTTTTACTTTAAGTTTGGCGGTTTTAATCTTCAACAGTAAAATTGCTGATGTTAATGTATATTAATATAATAAAATAAATTATTTTATTTGATTTATTCTCTTATTAAATAGATAATAATACATTTTATTTAATTTCATACTATAATAATTTCATTACTACAGTTTTTCTCTGCTATTCGCACTGATGCACAGTCATATTAATATAGAGCTGCACTGAAACATGTGAGTGGACAGGTGTGTGTGTGTACCTGCGCGTTGAGGTCCTGGTCCAGACCCAGCCGGCAGCTGAAGCTGGATTTGTGCGAGTGAAGCGAGGGGACGCCCAGCCAGCTGAGTGTGCGGTACGGAGTGGACAGCATCTCTTCAGCCGGCAGAGAGGGCCTGAATGGACAGAGACGCTCAGTGAACTGCTCTAAAGTACATGCGAGTGCTGTGAGAGTGTCTGAGGGTCACCTGTGCCGCAGTGCGCCGAGGTTGTGTTTGAACTGTGGGCTGATGTGGGACAGCAGGTCGGTCAGACAGTGGCACACTGGAGTAGACTGAGCAGGACGAGGGTCAAACACATCGAGGGTTGACCTGAAACAAAAATACAGCTTGGTTTAGATTATATTATATTATATATTATATTTGTGTCTGTGGTAATGTTTGATAGTTTTGTGATGGGCTTTGTTATTTTTGTCTATGCAGCAACATAAATAACAAATTTCCCTTCGGGACAATAAAGTATACTTTGACTTTATTTTTGAGTTTTTTTGTAATTCCCATTATCCAATTACATTCTCAAATCTATAAAAAATATATCTATAAAAATAACTGCAAATATAAAATACAATAAAGGTTTTTTATATTATTCAGCATAAATAAAATATATCAATATATATAGCTTCTTTTCCTTTACAGTAATGAAAATGAAATTTTTGAAAACATTAATGACATTAAAAATGCAAAATATAGTATATATTGTGTAGTGTCTACTATATTTTGGAAATCGTATTTGAAACAATATGCAAAATGCAATGATCAACATTTTTTACAGTAGTATACTACATTTTTATGACCTTTACGATGCTACATTGCATGTTTAATTCATCTCGACTGTTTTTTTGCTTTTTTTTATTATAGGTTTTGTGTAAAATGTAACTTTTGACAGTGAGATCAAGAAATCATGGATTTTGCTTCCAATTCTAATGCAAAAAAAAAAGTAGTATGGTAGCATGCAACTATACAAACATAGTCATAACATAGAGTCTTACCTGTTCAGGTAAAACCCACGAGGGCAGGAAGTGATGTCACACTGCTTGCCCTCTAGAGTGTGGACACTGATGTACAGGAAGTCACCCTGCAGTTTCCGGAAACCAGGAGGAGGGTTCCAGCAGCTGAGTGACAGGTCAAGCAGGTAACTGGGAGCCTATAAAAGAATCAGTTAGTAGCATTTATTATGAGAGTGAAAAACAAAGTCAAATGCCAAACAAGGTTTATTTGTGTGTTATTTGACGTACTTCGCTGGGTGTGTTGGTGGGCAGCAGGGTCGTCAAAGGAGGAAGTTCTGAAACTCCAGGCAGAATGTAGGCAGGAGGGGGCGGGGCTTCAGCAGACTGCTCTGTCTTACTATTGGCTCGTCTGTTCTTTGATGAGTGCAGAGTGGGAGGGGCTTCTAATACACACAATTAGAGTTTCATTGCCATGGGCATAAAAATAATAAATGCATTTTAAATTATTTAGAAGCAGTACCGAATACAAGCACTTTTATGTACTCTATGAGAGCATTTGTGTAACAGAAAAAAATAAAATGATCTCTCTACTTCTTACCAGGTGTTTGGGTGAGTGTGCTCAATACAGCGGGTGATCGGCCCTCCATCAAGGCATCTTGGGGTCTGGCAGCTTTCAGCATCTCTTGCACACGTGCCAGGTGAGCCTGTGCCGACCGAGGGGAGTACGGCTCTATAACATGCACACAAAGCTCACTTTATTACACCTAAATCAGGCCTTTTCTCCAGCTCCATTGATCTGCTGAATTTCAATGCGTCTCATCTTGTAAGACTATGATTTTTGCAATGAGCAATAAAATCATCTATTCAATCCTCTACTTTCCCACACTACTCATAATGAGTGCCATGTGACTCACTTGGCTCTGAGAAAGGTTTCATTAATGTGCCATCAACCGGTTTGCAATAAAATCAAGAAGTTGCAAAACCAGTATAGCAAAATCCCCCACTGATCCCTGTAGAAATTCTCACTAAAATCAGCTTAAACTGGTTGCTGTGCTTTGGAACATGGTAGCTGGTTTCTAGCTGGTCCAAGCTGGCTGACCAGTACAACCTGGCTAGACTTGTAGACAACCTTGGACTCGCAATAAACCAGGTACCAGCTGGTCATACTCGCTTAAGATGGTCAAGCTGGTTTTGGAACGTAATAACTGGTCATGATGGACTACCAGCCAAAGCCAGGCTGATAAACCAGCAATAAACCACATGGTTCCCACTAGTGGTGTAATGGTTCTCGGGAATAAAAAAAAAAACAAAAAAACGTACCGTTCTCCACCCACGGTTCGGCACACACTTGCACTTAAATCTGACCATGCATCTATACTATGGTTTGTTAAAAATAATGCGTAAAACAGACTAATGTATGTTTCTGTCGATTGATATGCATTCTGGCTTTCCAATACATTAGAACAGCGAGGATCAAAAAAACGCGGACAAAACAGTCACTCTTGGTAAACTGCGAGTGCCGTATGCTTGAATATGAGCCTATCTGTGTTTAATCTAAACTCATTTAAGCCTTGCTAATTTAAACATTCAAGAGCCAGAAGACGCGAATGAGAACTCGGATGCGCTGTAAGAAGATCTGTTTGCGCGCAAACCAACCCTCAACGGTTCAAATATTGAGTTCTCTTTCAAGTCTTGCGCTTGAACGGACAAATTCACACAAAAATTATGTCATCATGCCCGTCTTGGTGAGTGTCCTAGCAGACATAGTCGGTTACGTCTTAAGTGAACGTACAGTATCAGTGTACTGGATTCATTGTGTCTTAAAGTGACAGCAGCCTAATATTCCTGCTGTCTGTGATTTTAATGTTTTTAAGGAAATCACTCACTGCTCTTGATTAAATAACTTCTGTAACTTTAATAAGGATCAATCTTTAATTTATACAGTCAAATATGCAATGTTATTTTACATTTGATTACTTTATTCAGTTTCTGTACCTGAAATAATGTTACACCTAACTGACAAACTTGAAAAGCACTGTTTATTTTATTTGTATCTTTGCTCTATTCTATTTATTTGTGCTGTTGCTTGTAGTTTGATTATTTGTTCTTATTTTTTTGACAGCAGTCCTTTTTTTCCTGAACATAGCACATGCCGAACCATACCGAAACTGTGAGAAAAACTGAACCATGAGCAATTTGAACCGTTACACCCCTAGTTCCCACAGTTTTTGACCAATGAATTTCCATGAGCTTCCCAGTGGTTTATGATCACTGGATAAGCTACTGGATCAGTGTTGTTATTGTTAACTAACTGTAAAGTAAAACTATTAAACATTTTTGGTAATTGAAATAAAGCTGAAATAAACTAAAATATGAATATTAGATGAAAATCTTAAACTTGAAAGAAAATTAGAAATGCTCCCTTGGCAACTAACTGAAATAATTTGAAGTACTAAAATTACTAAACTAAATGATGAGCTATATATAAAACCTAAAATAAAAATAAAACTGAAAATATATTTTTTTTTAAAAAATCAAATTCTAAATATTAATAAATACCATAATAGTATATAAATAATACTAAAATAACATTGCTACTACTATATACATTAAAATGCAGAAAGGTTCAACTGATTCATTCAAACTAACTCAAATAAACGATTCACTTACAAATGATTCACTCAAGTTTTACTGTAGACTTGAGCAATATCTAGCCAATGAAATGTTTTATAACTAGAAAAATTTATATTTACAATTGAAATTTCCTTGGATTCACAATTTTTATTTATCACGATAACCTTTTCAGGCCAGAAAAACAATATTCCCTGATATTTCCAGGTTTTCTGTGACTGTGGAAACCCTGAAACCAGCTGTGCTTACCAGCCTAAATTGGTCAAGCTGCATTTTGGAACGTGGTAGATGGCCCAACAGATGGCCAACCAACATTAACCAACTAAAAACCATCAGCCACGCTCCAAAACATACTTACAGATTCCCCACCAAATGTCCTTATATCCATATAACATATGTAAGTCTACTAGAAGTGAACAAAAGTAAACATCCCAAATGGAAGATCTTGCAGTTTACCTTCCACTAAACGGAGAGTGACTCCAGCTTTGAAGCCCTTGACGTCCTGGAGCTCACTCATGGGGTCAAGGGTCACACCTGAAAGGGCCAGAGCGATCGATGTGCGAGGTGCCACCTCCTCCCTGCCCAGTACGGTCATGATGGCATCCTGGACCAGCCAGAATCCATGAACCTGCAGAGAAAACATTCAAAACATCAGCAAACTTCATGACAAGTGCTTTGCATTTTGCATGTTCTGTTGACAGACGTATTTGAAAATATTTGCATTGCTGATCAACACAATCTAGACTACTAAATTTGAGGTTACACCACTCCAAAACCCACTTTATTCATGGACGTATAGTTGACTAGCGTTGATGATGAAAGCTCACCTGCAGCTCAAAGGGCTCGACACCTGCTCCCTGAACCTTCACAGGAAATGACCCGTCATCAACTTTTTTGCTTACAGTTGCTTTTCTCCCATTCTCTGAACATGAGACATCTGCAGAGTGAAGGGGGGGTAAAGCATTCTTCACTTTGAGCTCAAATGTGCTTCAAGCCAAAACAAGAGTTACATAAGAGAGTTAGGAAATCTGTCCAAATGCCACAAAAAAAACTGAAGAAAGAACAATAAAGGTTTTCCATGAGTCCACTAACTCAATAGCTGTTTTGTGGCTATGTACCATAATAATACCTCTATTTTATTTAAAGTACCTTGGTGTACCATATAAATACAATGGTACAAGATTATTTGATCATTTCATAAAGTTATCATTTAGTACCATTGTATACAGTGCCAGTGAAGTCTGGACATAAATATTCAAAACATATTTTATTTTGATGAATTCTTAAATATATTCAATAAAATAAAATAAAATAATAAAATAAAATGTTGATTTATTTTCCTGAAAAAAATATCTAATTATCATTATTTTTAAAGAATTTTATTAATAAATAAATAAAAATATTAATACATTTGTTATACATTTTAATAATATTAATTTTTATTTTTTATTTTGAATTATTAAATCATTTTTAAATAAAATAAAAGGTTGATTTATGTTCCTGTAAAAATATCTAATTATCATTATTTTTAAATAATAATTTTAATAATATTAATACATTTGTTATAATTTGTTATAATATTATTTTTTACATTTTTATTTTGAATTATTAATTCATTCTTAAATATATTCAATAAAATAAAATAAAATAAAATAAAATAAAAGGTTTATTTATCTTCCTGTAAAAATATTGAAACATCCTTAAAACAAGATGCAATTACTTGGGAAGCTAAATTGTTTAAAATAATAATAACAATCGCAAAATGTGTTTCTGTTTTTATTTTTTCAGCTTCAATTTTTTTTTACCTTGATTTAACTATAGTTTAATTTTTGAGTATACAAATAAAGAAAATGCCAATAAGGTTTATAAAAAAATAAATAAATAAATAAATAAATTAAATATCAATATAAAAACTAGTTTAGTTATTTATACTGAAATATATAAGTGTTCAAAAGTTTTTTGAAGAAATTCATACATTGTCAAAATTTATCTACAGATTTTTTCTACAAAACTAATTAAGCATTTATTTTTTTAGGATCATGAGAAACAAATTCAGTCACATGTCCAAATCAGGGGCGCCGCTAAGGGGGGAAAAGTTAGGACGATTCTAAGGGCCCATGCACTTTTGCGGCCCCCAGAGATCGGTTTTATTAGTAGTAACAGTCAGTTCTCGAAGTGGGCCGGTACGCACCGGCACTTCTCACATGTTGCCGGTACTCTGAATGCCCACACCGAAACGTAGAATCATAATTAATATACGTCGCGCGTTTGGAGCTTTTAGAAACTGTATGAACTGAACGGATCAATTGTCTGTGCAATATGACTGTGACTGAAGCCCAATTGTTTAATTTTGCATGAGTGGCGCGCGAATCACCATAGGCGCGTTCACCAGCGCCCTCCAAAAGTGTTAGGATGTGCACGAGCCGTTCCCTATGCAACGCTGATGATAAAATGTGCAACCCATTTGAATCCTATATTGAGGATAGTAAAACGCTACGGAGAAAGTCAAACATGATCTAAAACAGCCACTAAAATGACTGATGAAAAGAGGGAAAACATCATCCTGCAAGCTTTTAAACTCACGAAGACCACATTTACTAGAATTTACCACGTTCTATTGTATTTATTGTGGCAAATTCTGACTAGTTGTAGAATTTATAATAGATAATCTGTTAAGGGAATAGATTTTTCACTAAAGATTTATATTACAATTGTGGCATGTTGTAGCTATAGTTTCCAACTGTGTTGCTATTTTTCATAACAAATGCTATAAAAAGGAAGAAAGAAAAGATGGTCTTACCTGTAACTATATCCTTATTGTAACAAAAGGGTTAGTTCACCCAAAAGTGAAAATAATGTCATCTATTACTCACCCTCATGTCGTTCCACACCCGTAAGACCTTCGTTAATCTTCAGAACACAAATTAAGATATTTTTGTTGAAATCCGATGGCTCAGTGAGGCCTCCATAGCCAGCAATGACATTTCCTCTCTCAAGATCCATTAATGTACTAAAAACATATTTAAATCAGTTCATGTGAGTACAGTGGTTCAATATTAATATTATAAAGCGACGAGAATATTTTTGGTGCACCAAAAAAAACAAAATAACGAATTTGGTGATGGCCGATTTCAAAACACTGCTTCAGGAAGCTTCGGAGCGTTATGAATCAGCGTATCGAATCATGACTCGGATCGCGTGTCAAACCGCCAAACTGCTGAAATCACGTGACTTTGGCGCGCCGAACCGCTGATTCGACACACTGATTCATTACGCTCCGAATCTTCCTGAAGCAGTGTTTTGAAATCGGCCATCACTATATAAGTCGTTATTTTGTTTTTTTTTGGCACATCAAAAATATTCTCGTCACTTAATAATATTAATATTGAACCACTGTACTCACATGAACTGATTTAAATATGTTTTTAGTACCTTCATGGATCTTGAGAGAGGAAATGTCATTGCTGGCTATGCAGGCCTCACGGAGCCATCGGATTTCAACAAAAATATCTCAATTTGCGTTCTGAAGATTTACGAAGGTCTTACGGGTGTGGAACGGCATGAGGGTGAGTAATAAATGACAGAATTTTCATTTTTGGGTGAACTAACCCTTTAACAATTACAAGAACTATGTTATTTTAAGGCTGAGTACAAGTTAGAAAGAGCTTTAAAATATGGACCTTCTTGAATTTTTGACTAGACATTTGGTTTTGTTTAAGAATGTATGAATATGAATATTTGATTACTGTACTGTATTTTCTATTACATTTACATTTGCATAATAAATCATCTGCTAGCTACAGCCATGGGAGGTCTCTGACTAAATACTGATACCTAGTGGTCAAAAGCAATAGCAAAAGTAATAGGTCATTATTATTATAGCTAGGTTGACTTGTATGTTTGGTGCAAAATGGGTGCGGTAGGGGCCCCAACCTCATATTCTTTCATAGGGCCCAAAATTGCTAGCAGCGCCCCTGGTCCAAATGTTTGACTGGTCTGGTAGAGTATATCAAAGTACCACAGTATTACTATCTGATATGGTACAGTCATAGTACTTTTAAAAAGGTCAGATCCATTCAAAGAGTCAAAGCTTTGAGTCTCTTTTGTTGGATTTGTAGGCAAGACTAAAATCTCTAATAACAGCAAGACTCGGCTTGATACGGCATGAGCTTGTCCAGACATCTTCCAAACTTCCCCCTGGCTAGTGTGAGCAGATAACAAGCACTGGATGAGTGGCTATTACTAGTACTAATACACCACACTTTATCTGAGACTCATCTGGACATTATGAAGAAAAACTCCAGATGAACTCTGAGCTGAAATCTCACTTGCATTAAACATCAAACACAACAAATAGCTTGATCGGGTCACGGCGGCCTTCAGGATGAGATGCATCATCGTTCTTCTGCGGCACAAAAACTATTGTTCAAGCTATGGGTCACGTGCACTTTACAGGTCACAGTAAATACAAAGCTTAACCTTTTGTAAACCAACGTTTGATCTGTGGTTATGAAGGAATGCATTCATGGTAAAATGTGTTAAATGGAACTGGGTGTGCACTTTTACAATTATCCATAAATTAATCAAAAATATTTAACAAACACAGTATGGTTGGGGCATGTGTGCAATTTTATGAATGATGAGAATTTCGACTCAGCACGAAGTGTGTATAGGCCTGTCACTTCTAACAACTAGGACAGTTAACCTGGAATAACCTGAGGTGAAGCATCTTGATCAAGCATATGGACGTTTCCGCAGAACTGGAACATCCGTTGTAAAGTTCTACACAATCCTTTTTATCAAACATTTTAGCTCTTACCTGTTCTTTGATTAACGTTAATGACAGACATCACAGCAACTGGTTTATTAGGCTGCTGTCACTTTAAGAGCTGCCGCTGCCGGACATGACGCGGATCTGAGGCGCGTCTCATTTTCTCTTTAAGTTCATTTAAGACGTTATTTAACTCATTTAAGGCTGCTCTCATGAGGATACTCGACGACAAAACGGGCATTTTGGCATAATTCCGTGAGTTATTGTTTGTTCAAGCGCGAAAGAGAGCTCGATACTGGCGCGCGTCTTTGTGCACGCGAGTTGTGTGTGTCACACAGTCACGACATTCACAGACAGCGCGTTCACGTTTGTCTTGTGCCGCTTGAATGGTTTAAAAGCATTTGCGTGAATAAGAGTGTGACCATATAAAAACGGATACTGCGTTATACATTTTATTTTTCCACATTACTTATTAATTTATATATATATATATATATATATATAAACGTAACATTTTTACAATTTCAGTAAGTATAAAATTGTGCTTATAATTGTCATGAAAATAGTGTTGCAATGCAAAAAATCTTAATGGTCCTAATTTAAAAATAGGCTTCATTTTCTTGAAGAAAATAAAAATTAATTAACGTGTAGTACCTGTATGCTCTGTTAAACGTTTTTTTTACTATGTTTAAACTAAAAATAAGATAAACCCATGCAGGATTCGATCCTACAGCCTTTCAGTTGCCACCCCAGATATTATCCACCACACCAAGGAATGATTTGAAAAGTTTAGGGGATACATTAGGGCACGTGTGTTGATTATAACATGAAAAGTTGGGTAAAGGAGCACAAAAAGTTATGATGAACACCACCACATCACCCCTCAACAAGTGCCTGGAGAGTGACGCGTTCATGACAAGTTAAATGCGAGAGTAACGCTCCTGATGAAAGACAGGAATGTCTGCGAGTGTGAGCTCTGACCCGATGCCATGAGGAATCTCACAGATGAGATTCTTTAGTTTTAAACACGTGTGTTTGTGAGTGAAAGAACGACAGAAGTGAATGAGTAGACAGCCACGAGAAGTGGGAGGACACATATATCAGGAGGTCAAAGATGAAGGCTGGTGTTTGTTTTGCAGCGAGAGAAAGTTTCATTCTAAAGTGCAGCACCATAAACTTATTCACAACTTCATGTGTTTGTTCACAAGTCTCGGTGTTTTGAACAAGCTGTTTTAATACACGTTGCATGCATAACTTCATTTTTGTAACTATGCATGAATTATTTCGCACAAACCGCAAAAAGAAAGCTTGATCCCAAGCACCAGGACAATGAGTAAAACATCAGGAAGAAGTTCAGAGAGGGAGGAGACAGGAATGAATCAGAACAAGGCAACTCTTACCCATAGTTCTCTTCTCTCCGTTTCCTTTCTTCACGGCGTCCCTCATTTCTCCTCCTCTGGTTTTCTCTTTCGGTAGCTGCTGGTTTTCTCTTTTCGTCGGGACACTCTTCCTGCGTTGTGCGGTGTGTGTTTGGAGAGCTGTCAGGTGTGACTGACCCAACACGTCTTTTTAGTTTCTCCTTCCCTCGGCCGACCACTCCCTCCGCTGCTGGCAGTGTTTCCCTCTCCTCCCACTCGGCCCACAGCAGGCATGTTTCACTGGGCGTGACACTGCTTCACTCCATTTTGCGAGAGATCAGTGAGCGTTACCCTCCCCCTCTGACTTCCCTGAAGGCAGGGAGGGATCCTACACACACACACACACACACAAACCTCTGAAAACAAAGTTACATACATGAGTGAAGTCACTGACCGTTTCAAATATACAGTACAAAATGAACATAGAAATGCATAAAATAACAATACATACCAAATACAAATGAAGCCAGTAATAGTCAGTAATATATATACATATACACACACACACACACATACATGCATAAACACACGAGTCTTTTGATTAGATTGTGAAATTATTTTCATAGCAATTAAGTGCATTTAACCTCCAAATTCGCATTACTGTAATGGAATATATATATATAGACTTCAGACTTATTATAGACTAATAGACTTCAGACTTATTATGAACTAAAGCTATCCAAAAGTTTTTTGTGAATTGAAATAAAAAATAAATATTACATGAAAAATGTAAACCAAAACCAAATGAAAATTTTAGATGTTGCCTTGAAGCACTACAAAAAATAATAAATATAATTGAAATAAATGGAAATAAATAAAAACTAAAACTGAACTAAAAATACACATAAATAGTATTAAAAAAAAAAGACAAAAGCACATAAAATTACTGAACATTAAACTAAAATGAAAATAAAAGCCAATTCAAAAAATTTATAGTTTATAAATAATACTAAAATAACACTGATATACAACATAATTTTCCCCAAATAACAGTAATGAGTAAACTATGAATATAATTATTATGAAAATAATAAAATCTTAATGCTCCTAAAAAAAGGTATTTAAAAAAATCCTCATCACCAAATGAAAATAAAAAAATTGCTTAGAAAATAGTGTCAATGCAAAAAATCTTAATGGTCCTAAAAATAGAAAGAAAATAATTGTCTTGAAGGGAAAAAAAATGACAGGTTAAATAAATTGTGGGTTGTGGAATATGACATTTTTGTGAGATCCTCTTAGATGACTCAAGAAATTACCTACTTAAAGAGAAGTGCACGTACTTATGTGTGTTCGTGTGTGTGTGTGAGTAACTAATGTGCTGCATTATTAAATCCTTTACACGCCTATCCAGCTCGAATGAAATCGGAAAGTTTTTTTTTTTTTACTTTATTTCAAGGCCTCTGTGTATTCAGTCCTGCAGTAACACTGAGACTTGCTGAAATGTGACAGAAGTCAGACTGTGCCCAGAAGAGGTTCAGCGTGTTGAGCCGTAAACCTCAGGCCACTCATGCACACCTCAGTCATGTAACATCTCAGCAGCTGCTGCACAATTTCTTGCATTTTTCCATCCCCAACAGCTTGAAAGTTGTGAAATAAAGAGCAGATCGAAGCAACAAAAGCAGCACTTGAGTGGACGGTATCACTGCAGTCACGTAACAAAGCACTTAAAAAAAACTGAGAAACAATCCACCTTCTCTGTAATTCACTTTCTGTGTGGGTGTCAGCAGCACTCACGGGAGGGGCCGATGTTAGGAACTCACTTGACAAGTGGAGAAATATTCAAGAGATCTTGTCTCACTCCCTAAATTAACTCTTATAGCCTAAGTAACGTATAGTCAACTACACAAGCAGACAAACTGTTTCCTCAGGCAAAAAAGAGATGTGTGAAAACATATGTAGGGCTTTATCGACCCTCATATGTGTCTATATATATGGTGGCACTGGAGACTAAAGGGTTCCTGATGGTTTCACACCTAATTCTTCACCTTAATTTTTTTTGCAGTGTCTTTTCTTCTTGGCCTGTTTTTGTATGACCCTGCTGAACCAATGAGTGTTTTGCTGTCCATTGGTCACACCTTAATTTTGCAATTTCTAGTATTGCATTAGTATTGCATCCTTCTCATGAGCATATAATAATTTTTGACTTTTCAGTCTGAGTTAAATCTCTGAGGTAAATGGCCCATTTTACCTATAAAAGAAAACCTGCTTAATAATTATGCACACCTGAAGTGTTTTTCATTTCCAGCTTTCCTTAACAATTATATATTACTTATAAATGATTAAATACAAAATTATGGTGTGGATTTGGTAAAATGTGATTGCAATCAAAATATCGACTTGCATAATTATATATATATATTATATATATATATATATATATATATATATATATGTGTAGATATATTTTTTTATTTCAGATTTTTATCTATCTATCTAAAAATCTTAAACTTATTTTATTTCAGCTAGTTAAGGCAACATTTTTTCATTTTCATTTAGTTTAACTTGATATACTAAAAGAACTAAAACTAAAATAAAAAATAATAAAAACTATATAGACATTAAAAAAAAAAACCTTAATGACAAAAACAACAAATTTACTAATACTAACTAAAATCAATAATAACTTTAATCAAAATGGAAAATATAAAAATACAAACAGATTAAAAAAATATTAATAAAAACTCAATGATACTCAAATAACACTGTCTAAAAATAGGCTTCATTTTCTTCAAGGCAAGTCATTTTCTTTCTCGACCAAAATGGAGGAAAAAAACAATTATCTTATATGATAATCCAATATTATAAATCTACATTTACACATTTGTTTTACTGTTTGAGCTGGAGGAATGCCATAATACTTATATAATTTTTTTTTTTTTTTTAAAGTATAGTAATAAAAAATATATATATTTCACTATCACAAAAACTATTTTGTGGAAGTGAAATCAGAATTACACAAATACATTTTACATAAATTTGAAACCAAACAAAAAAAATTGTGAAAATGTACATTGTGGGATTTTTTTTTTCACCTGTCTTATAGTCCAGCAGATGAAAATAATGCATCTGATCACTTAATAAAGTACCAGCACATCTTTCCTCAACAACACGCATGATTTGAGGAATCAAACGCTGCAGGACGATGCACACACTGAACTTTAGAGGTCTGATCACTAACTTTATAGTATTAGTGATGCTCACTGCTGTCAGCAAATAAGGCAAAGCAGACGCACACCTATGGAAGTGCACGTTGAGGGGAAAAAAACTAGAGTTGAAGGAGAACAACTGCACACTTTCTTAAGCATAGGCTATTTATTTACCAACGTTTCGGCTAGTAGCCTACTAGCCAAAACATTGTTAAATAAATAGACTATGCTTAAGAGAGTGTGCAGCTGTTGTCTTTCAACTCTTCATCACTGCTGTAAGCAAACATTCTGTAGTGTGATAAATCAAGAAGAGACAGCGTGGAGACATAAAAAAGGAATTTATTTGCTCTGGTGCTCTGATCTGTGAAGATACGTTTACTAAAGTCCAGTTTCCACTCAGATGCCTCACGAGATGCCAACATTGTTTTACACTGGAATTCTTTATCTGTCCACAGGCTTTCAGAGTAATCCATCCATGTGATGCCAGAGAATGAGGCACAAGCAGGAAGATCTTGTTCATTAAAAATGTCTTATGGCACGTGTGTCCTGCTGTGCTGGTCCGGCATGTGATCAGACAGGTCAGAGGTCACTGTATGTCCGTGTGTCAGATCGGTGGCCAGATTTTACTGACCTCTCCATGAAGAGACTCTGGGATCCACTGACAATACGCTGACATCAGATCTACAAGGACAAGATAAAGCCATTTTTGTCTCTTTCCAAACTTCGATTTCCATTAAAACGTGTCTGCGTTAGAGCTGGCCAATTGATATTTATCAGCTTCCGTTCAAATGTTTGGGGTCAGATAATGTTTTCAAAAGAAGTCTCTTCTGCTCATCAAGGCTGCTTTATTTGATCAAAAATACAGTAAATACAGGATATTGTGAAATATTATTACAATTTAAATAACTGTTTACTATTTGAATATATTTTAAAATGTAATTTGTGATGCAAAGCTGAATTTTCAGCATCATTACTCCCATCTTCAGTGTCACATGATCCTTCAGAAATCATTCTAATATGCTGAATTGCTGCTCAAGAAACATTTCTGATTATTATCAATGTTGAAAACAGCTGTGCTGCTTCATATTTTTGTGGAAACTGATCCATTTTCTTCAGAATTCAATGAATAGAAAGTTCAAAAGAATTTTGATATTTATTTGAGATAGAATTTTGTAACATTATAAGTGTCTTTACTGTCACTTTTGATCAATTTAATGTATCCTTAATTAATAAAAACATTAATTTCCTTACTGACCCCAAACAAATGGTAGTGTATCATGACTGGTTTGCAAAGCATGCCGAAATAGCTTCTTTCCAACTATTTTTTAAACCAGTGATTGTTGTCAAGAATATTCTAAACGCAACATAAATTACAGTAAAAATCTAGTTAAAAACAACGCTTGTTTTCCCCACATGGTTTTCCACTAAATGAACAATGAACAAGACTTTTTTTCATTTTCATAGGCATACCAACTTACATTTTTCATTTTTCCTCCATGCAGCTTCTAAAGACGTTTTGTTGTCCACTTTTTCTGACACCAGCGCCGTCAGAAGAACTTCAGTCCGCGGCTGCAGCCTGAGACACAACAGCAGGAGATTATTCAACAACACTCCTTTAAACTCTATACAAAAGTCAATGTGTGTGTGTGTGTGTGTGTGTGGTCTTACTTGGCCCACGTCTTCAACATGGTAGAGGGTGACGACAGTAAACACTTGCTGAACTGCTGAATCTTTGGACAAACCTGCAGAAATTCATCCAGGAATAAGTTCACGCATCACTTATATATACCATGGTTTATAAACATGTATCACTCCACACTTTCTTTCTCCTCACATAATTAAATCAGCATATTGGAATGATTTCTGAAGGATCATGTGACACTGAAGACTGGAGTAATGATGCTGAAAATTCAGCTTTGATTACAGGAATAAATGACATTTTAACATATATTACAGTTCTTTTAAATTGTAATAATATTTCACAATATTACTGATTTTACTATGTTTTTTCCCCCCAATCAAATAAATGCAGCCTTGGTGAAAAGAAGAGACTTATTAAATGGTAGTGTATTTATTTGGCAAGATAAATATACAGTCAGTCATAATTATGACAAAATAAACCTCATCAGGGTGATTCAAAACTAGTTTGTCATGGTCTTGATCACCTTGGGGTTTATTTTCTCAAAATGACCAACTCTACCTGCATGGTTTCATAGTTCACCATTTAACCTAAACTACCTATCACAGAAAACTTTCTGCATTTTCACATTTTCAAAAAAACACATTTTATTATGTTTATTAATCAATTTTCCTTGTGAGGACCAGCAAAAAGTCCTCACAAAGTAGGGAATCTCAAGTTTTACTATATTTGTAGGGACATTTGGTCCTCACAAGTATAGCTAAACATGCCCACACACACACACACACACACACAAATGTCACCTGGCCCTCGAGGAAAAACTTTGCAAACAGTTTGTAACGCTCAAGGTCCTCTGGGTAATCCATCTCAATGGCGGGAAGTTTCCAACTGACTCTAACTGTGGAGACAGACACACCCACATCATGTGACTGTTTTTACACACACTGCGACATTAAAAAACAAGACCATCCTGCCATTCACTTTGAACTCTGGCTGAGGACAGGAGGAAAGACATCTGCTCTTACAGAAGGTGCTCTGCTGTTGACACTTCACTCGGCCGCTCAGTGGGCAGTACCAGGGGGCGGGGCTTTCCTCCGGAGGGCTGAAGTGACAGTACTGTGGGAGGAGCTTCGGAACCCATTCCGCCTGAACGGCACAAACGCCTGCAAGAAACAAAACATTTTTCCTTGCACTTCTGAAATATATAATTGATGAGTTATGTAGATAGAGCTGTGAAGTTTATTTTACAGATTTATTTTTTAACCAAGTTTGATTTTTTCTTCAAATTGGTTAATTTTCAAAAGCATTTATTTCTAATTATTTTAGTAAATATTATGTAAAATAAATATAAATATAATTGCAGCTATTGTTATGTATGTGTCTTTTACCATCTTTAAATTAACATTAAATTAAATTAACTTCTGCTCACCAAGTCTGCAATTATTTAATCAAAAATACAGTAAAAACAGTAATATATTGTTACAATTTTAAATAACATTTCTTATGAATATCAATGTTGAAAACAGTTCTGCTGTTTCATATTTTTGTGGAAACGGTTACATTTATTTTTCAGGATAAATTCGATGTCTATCTATATCGGCTTCTGACAAAATAAATCTTAAGGTATTTTCACATTAGATATGATTGAGTTATCAGAATTCTAAAAGTTTAGCTGTCAATTACTGTCTACAAATAATTGCAATTATTAATTTAATTTTAATAAGTCTTAATTGTATTTAATTGTTTTAAGACACCTTAACAAGCCATTTATTTACACCAAACATGGATTCATACAATAAAATGCATAATTTAAAAAAAGAAAACAAATATTACAATAATAATCACTAAAAATAATTAAAATCATATTTAAATATTTACAATTTAATATATATTACAAACCTTAAAAATATTTCTATTTTTCGTCCACTCTGAGCCCACTTTCCATTCACATGGTTTTGAAACCCAGACTATATTAATATCATATTATAGTACTACAAAAAACTATAAACTAAATAATTTCTCAACAATTATTATTCATATTATTGTTACAATAAATATGAAAGTTGAATGTTCATGTCAACATTTGAGACACAAAACCTTGATTAAAAAATGATAAAAGTGCATTGGAAAGACAATGTATAGAAATGCACTCAGAAAAAGTTGACCTGCAGGATGAAACATATAAACAAATACCTCTCATGTACATCTTGGTGGTCTCCATGACTTCCTGATAAACAACAAACTCTGGAAGTGTCTTATGAAGGGCAGATGATGGGTGAATAAACACTGGATCATCCAACAGAGGAGTCTGGAATACACACACATACGCATATAAATCTTTGTATAGCTGTAAAATCAAAAGCAAAATCAGAAGCGAAAAGATTTGGGAGGAACCTTGTAGCCGTTCCTCCATTTGGGGTCGAGCAGTTCCTCGGCCTGCACTCGTCTGGCGATGTGATCTCCTAAACCTGCCAATACGATCTGTCGTAAACACACCACCTGAGCCTCTGTCGGAGGAGCCATCTTATTATCCACGAATACGCCAGCGTCAGAGCACACGGCATTCACTGAGAGAGAGAGAGTCCGAGAGGGATGCTTAAATCATATTCACAAGAAACGGCAGGCACAAATAATAATCACTAAATGCATGTGTATTTTTGTACATGTACCTGCATTGGTCAGTTGTCCACGTAGTCTTCGGATTTCCAGCATTGCTTTGAACCGAAGCCCATTTTCCTCACAGAACTGACGAGTGCAGCCCGCAAATTCACAAGCGCCGACCGCCCCTAAGCACAATCAACATCACGTCATTTACACAAAGCAGACAATTCAGTGGCAGAAGAAAAAAGAAAGTCTCTGAAACATGCATAGAAGAGTAAGGTAGTGGCATTATAAATATTTGGCTTTTTTTTTTAATTGTTGGCATCGAATGAAAGATTTTTTTGTTTGGCTGTTTTGGCGGCACTGACTCCCATTCTTTATCTTCATTAGTTTACGGTCTTTGTTCAACAGCTCGGTCTAATAATAGAAAGGCAAACACTGTGATACTTGTATTGTAAGGTTTTATTTATAATACAAGTAACATTAACTGCGTACTGTATGTAAAATGAGCATTAGCTGGGCTTTATTTAAGAAAATATGATTCCCAGTTTGCACAGACTTACTAGAATACTTAGTATACTGTTGGTTAGTGTTTATTTCATTTTTAGTCATGTTTTCTAGCAATTTTTTATTTGTGAAAAATACTATAATAGGAATTACAGAATTAGCTCTCTATCTAAGGTATAAATCTGTTTATTTTACAGATTTATTTTATGAAGTTCTTTTTTTTTTTCAAATGGATTCTAAAATAAAATACATGTAATTGCAGCAATTGTTATACATGTTAAAAAAATATTTGTTAAAAAAAAAATCTGTCAGTCGACCACTAAAAGACTGTGTTGTTATTGTTAATTAAAATAAAAGAAACTATTAAAATCAATTGTTGTTAATTGAAATCAAGCTGAAAAAAAATATAAATATTAGATGGAAAAAACTGAACTAAGAAATATTGTCCCGGCAACTAACTAAAATAAATAAGTTGAAGTACTAAAATTACTAAAACTAAAACTGAAATATAAATAAATTAAAGCTAAATATAAATATAAAAAATAATAATAATAAAAATGACAAAAGCACAAAATTATTAAAACTGGGCGTGAAAACACTGTTTTCATCTAAAAACAGAAAACTTTTATGCGATTTGGCCGTTCATTTACACGACAACAGTGTTTTGGTGGCCTGAAAAGGCAAACTTTTAAAAACGGGTTTCAAAGTGCTTTTTTTTTTTTTTTTTTTTTTAAATGATACAGTTATCATCTCTGTGTGAACTACAAAAATGCGAATTTGTGCGCATGCGTATTACGTGTTCAGTCTATAGGCGAGTAGTGTTTCTTTACAAAGTAATATCACCACCTACTGGCCTGGCATGAATAATACAACAGCTGTTTTTGCAGATCCGTGTGAACGGGGATTGTTTTGACAACGTTGTCATCTGTACTCGAAAAACTCGAAGGAAAAACTTTTCCGTTTTAATACATCGTTGTAATGTAAATGTACACTAAAATTTAAATTAAAAAGTATAAAAACAAAAGCTAATGTTCAAAAATCACACTGCAAGAGGACAGATTTCCAACAAAAGGGGTTTTCACTTTAGAAGAATGAATGTCTGAACATTTGACATCAACATTCAAAAGCAAAGTTAGTAAACTCAAACTCATACCGAGCAGAACCATCAGATCTCCCAGCTGGAGTGACTGTCCTTGACCTGCCCATAACCTCCTCATCTGAACAGATCTTGCTTTTTTCCCAGCCATCTTAGTGCTCTCCTCCTCGCTGCCCGCAGGCCTGACAAACCCAGAGGAAGACAGGAAGAGAGAGATGTGAGCGCTACCGATCCCTAAAGCTTTATTTGAACTACGTGAAGAAAAGTGAAGTAAATGAGCATGTGTTATCTGAATGACCTGTCATAATCCTCAAAGATCTCTCTGACGGTCATGGCAGCCACTATCGTGATGATATACGGCATACAGCCCTGCTGACGGCCCAGCGCCAGCATCTTAGCGTAACGCGGTGCCACGGGAAACGCAGCCATTGCACGACCCAGAGGAGTTATGGGACACGATAGACGCGCCCTCTCCATCTCCATCAAACTAAAAACACAGAGAGAGAGAAACAGGTTAAGAAAAGATATTCATTTTA